>NC_143406.1:13672299-14325671 GCF_052110815.1 Crocodylus siamensis
GCAAACTGACCTTCCCAGATCATGAAAGCACCAACTCAGGAAGATTAAACCATTAAGACAGGCCTGTGGCCTGTGCAGGCTTTCTTGCTTTTATGCTGTTGACAGTAGATGAAAGGCAAAAGCACGCAGATAAAGTGCGATCTCACAGCATTTGGCTTGGAGGAAAAAGTCACTCCTGATTTAAACTTTATGTTGGACACAAGCTTAGTGCAGAGATTCACCAGGTTTCTGCCATGATAGCTATCAATGCTTTAACATCTGCAGCTGAATGAATGTGTTGGGTGCACTTGGATCTTGGGAGTCCTGCTCATCGCTGGTGTGATGTTGGGAACTTAGTCCTTCCTATTATCACCATGCTTGAAATTTCAGCAGTTGGGTCCCGGTCTGGCCAACAGGTGGCAGCATGGTAGAAGCCAACATCAAATGATCTTGTTTGAACAAGACTTCACAAGTTTCTAAAAAGCAATTTTCTTCCTTCTTTCAACACTAAACCTGTTCAGTAGAGTTTCTCTAATATTAAGATGCCAATATAAAGTAATGGGGATTCAGGATGCAGCCCTCACAATCAAGCATGTGGCCCAGCCTACTTTTGAATACAAGCTTTTTTCCTGTGAGATTAAATAGTGCTCTGTAAAATCTGAGTTGCAGCTAAGTGTGGGAGCATCTATACCTGCAATTAGCATGTAGCAATAAACTCGGGTGCAGTTCACGCTGGAGTTTATTGCTCCTGGGCGCAGCGTTTACATGTGCACCTGGGACTGCAGCATGTTAAGTTGGAGTGGAGCAACCCCAGTGGGCAAGGTGTCTGGTGGGGTCAGCCTGCTGGCCCAGAGCTTTTCCCCGTGGCTCAACATGCAGAGGGGTTAGCCGAGGCACACGGGTACTACAGTGAGGGGCTCACTGACAGGTGGCCTCTGCACTATAGCACCCTCGTGCCCCAGCCACCCCATCACTGTCCACACATGTGTTTTGCTGCATGTAACTACTCTGCTGTAGGATAGTACTTGTTCCAGACAGCACTATCCTACAGCTGACTTAATTAGTTTACTGTGCCCTAACATAGGTGCATGTATAGACACTGATCCTTTACTGCGGAGCTAATTAGCCAGGTCTGCAGTAAAGTACGTGTGTAGGTGCACCCTATATGTCCAGGAATAGACAGTTGTACCTTGCCTCTCTGATTTTACTGTCTCAGTGCAGAATTGGCAAAGTCTTGCTGAAGGTAAGTGTGGGTTGGGTTTCCCAAAAGGTTGAGGTAGTAGGGACATGAGCGTTTGTAGCCTCCTGAAACAGCACTCTGCCAACAGGTTTCAGGGCCAAACTCTAAGCTTCTCCACAGTGCTGCATGTGTTAATTCATATGACTAACTGACTTGGTGAAGTTTGCTCATAGTCTGGAACCACCCTGGCCTGCAAACTGTTATCATCCACTCATCCTTGAACTTCTTGCAGATTACTGGTGTGACCCACTTTTCTCTGAGGGATGTGAGACCTGTTCAAAGTTGGAGCTGTTGTTCAACTACCCCTCTGCCAAAGGCTGCGGATTCTGCCTTGCGGACAGAAGCTTGTTGTCCTAAATTCCTTTTCTCAGGTGGAGAGAAGGTGCTCATGCATTTCATACAGGAGTCACCTGGTGCTTACGTTCCCTTGGAAAAAATTGTCAAGAGCCTTAGTATCTCTGCAAATGTGGAGGGTGTGAAACCTCAGGTGAGGCACTTAGTTCTTCTAATGGTGGAAACTGAGCTGTTAAAATGAAGGAATCGACTATGGTAAAAGTTCCCTTAACTTTACCTAGTAACATTTTAAGTGACCATAATGTTGTGCCAACACAGCAAACTAACTGTCCTTCTGTTTCCTGCATAAGGATTATCCTGTAAAGCCTTGTAAAGTAGGGTTTCTGACCACTGCAATCAGGAAAAGTCTCTTCAGCCTACGTATGCAAGAATATATCTGCTGCTAGCAGCAGTAACTTTTGTAACTTTTGGAGGTGGCAGTAGTCTTGCTGTAACTCAGACATACTGTTGCATGGTGCAGTCAGTAGCTGGCAGCACTGTTCTCAGCCTTTTCTGTTTATACGACAGATGTGTGCTGTCTTTTCTGGCTAACCCCTGCATCCTATGGCTTGAGTGCTCTTTGGCCTGTAACTCTGTTCTGGGTCTTCAAGCACCGTTTGAGTTGGCTTGCAGATGGAAGAGACCTCTGAACACTTTTAAAATGAATGCGGTACCTCAACACAGGCATTGGTAACTGACCCCGTTGAACAAGCAATTCATCTTCTGCCAGCACAGAACCTCAGTAAAGGGGTAATGGTAGGAGCTCTCTTCAATGATATTTTCCCAAGGTGAGTAGTTAGAGCCTGGGCTCCATATGAATTGGTTTACAGCCGAACAAGTTTATGGAAACAAGGTTCTTGTCCTTGGCTCATCTGCTCAGCAGGCCATTGGTTTGGAGGCTCTTTTGCTGCATGGGAGTCATGACTCTGTCACAGTCCAGTGGAAGTAGGGAACGTACTTTGCCCATGTGAATTATTGCAGGGAGGCCGAGCTCCAGCATTCCTGCAAGGCAGCCTGCTCTGGTTGATGGCATGGACTCTTCCTGTGCAGTAATCTTGGCATTTTGCAAGGTTGATATCTGTCTGAAAGAGGCCCTGGCTTTGCTCTCCCTTGAGAAAAAGCAATTTCTTTGCAAAACTAGGTCACAATCTTGGCAGCATCCTCTTATACACCCTCCTGATTCTGCTGGGTGCTGTATTTATAAACCAGCAAGGGCTGGAAAGGATGAGGAGACCAGACCCTTTGTAATCATATTGATATATTGTATTAAAGTAATTCCATCTTGTATCACCAAAAGGTGCCTCTGCCTGCACGGTGGCACCTAAGCAGATATGTGATCATTGATCAAAGATTAATTGAACTACCATGGACAAGTTGGTCTCACATTCACACCTCCCCACACCTGCCCACACCTCCAGTGGTCAGTGAACTCCAATAAAGCCTTAACAGACACTTGCCAATTATTTGTAGACTGGGGAGGAAGCAAAGCAATGACTATAGAAATCTCTTTGTCTGTGATGTTTATGTCGAGTAAGCGTGAAGTGGGCAGGATTAAGGTTCCTTTGCCATTTGCTTCTGCCTGCAAGGTCTGTTAATCATTCCTGATCTTTGAGGCACTGGATACTGCCTACTCTTGGCTTCATCCAGCCCCTTGTGTGTGTAGTAGGTAGTGGTTATGCTGAGGAACAGCCTTACAAAACAAGCCATGGCTGCAGATTAAAAGCAGTACTGTTGCAATAACATCTCATACGTGCCGAAGCAAGTTTTTTCTAAATTTAAAGAGGAGAGAAATAACAGCTTGTCATGAGCTTTCGTGCAGAAACTCTTCCTCCCACCCTACAACCTGCAGTATGTGTAAATAACAACTCACGGGCTCCCCATTAATCTCGCAAATGTCATTCTCTTAAACGAGGGGAAATATTTTCCATGTCATCCTCCTTAGATCCTTGCTTGCACAGTAATGGTTTTTAAAATATTTATATACCGCTTCTGAAGTTGGAGGGAATGCCATGAGACAATCAAACTTTGTGTGTCTGCTATTGAATGTAATGAAAACAATGGGGTAAATGGGGTAAAATGGGGGAAGAGAACAAAACACAGAAAGTAGCTGGTTTGCTACTCGGGAATCATTTTAAACTGGCTAACCTGGTTGCCTTTTCCATGACAGTTCTTGTGTGCAGTGCAGGGAAAAGCTGCTGCTAAATATGGGGTTTGCGGAGCAAAGGTTTGGGGTAACACTAAACGTGGAGAGCGGATATCAAAATTCAGGATCAGGCCTAGTGGTGGATCCCTTCCAAAGCGTAAGGATGGATGGCTAGTGTGGACTTGATGCTGATCTCTGCAGACCTCCCTTCTACTCTGGGATTCACTTCTCCACATGCCTGTAGGTGTAACTTGAAAGGGAACACATCCCCGAGCAGGAAGAAACCTTCAAAGACTTGGCACTAGCCTGACTCTTCTTCCCACAGTGCAAGTACTCCTGGCATTCCCACTGTTAGCTCACATCTCAGGGGCTCCTCAGACCCCCACTGAGGGTGTGGGGAGGGATGCATGTGCTGCTGCAGCCCAGGGCCCCCTTTTCTCACCTTTCATGGTAAAGAGGGTTGCCTGGTGGTGCCTCAGGGGCTGTTCTGTTTTTGCTTCTTCACTAAAAATGGCTGTGATAGGGCCTCCGTTGCTCCAGCCTCTCGTCCAAGATGAGACAGCTGGTTACAGCTCCCTCTGGCACTAAGCAGCAGTGCTGTGCCCTTCAAGGGGTTACCATGATAGTCTGCCATTCCCCTTTTGGCAACTATTGGGGTTTGCTGGAATTGGTACTAGTGCAGACGGTGAAGTAGTTAAGCAGCTGCAGCAAGGGTGGGGATAACCTGGCACCTTCCTCTGAGCTGCTTCTCAAACCCTTTGGTAGGGAGGAACCTGTGACCAGCCTCGGGTACCAGGAGTGGCAGCAGCTTGCCCAGAATGACAAATCTGCAGAAAACAGGGAGTAGCGAATCCTTGAGTTCCCGTTCCCTTTCTGGCTCCCAGAAAACACCCTCCTGTGCATTTCATTTCCTCATCTTGGGCACTACAGGGTATTCCTTCAGGCTCCCAACAGTCCTCATGCCAGCCTCTTTCTACTGCCTCTGCCTGGAGGACCTGGACAGCAAGATTCCCTGTCACCTCACTCCTAAATGTCTATAGGTCACTGAGCCAGTGCCAAAGTTGGATTTGCTTTGGGAATGGAGTGCACGGCAATGCAGTTCGTCTGTTAGTAAGCAGCTTTTGGGGGTTTCCATAGTATTAGCCTATTGCAGCAGGGCTTTTAAATTGCTAGTAATATTCCTACCATCCAGAATATAAGCTCAGGGTATAACCTGTTGAGATAAAAACCCTTTTGGTTGCAGATAACATGAGTGAAAGGAGGAAGCATCCAGCAGTATGCTACAAAGGCACTAGAGTTTTGCTTCCATCTAAAAATCTCAGCACACCTGACTGCTAAGCCAGCCTCTCGTGCCCTTTCACCGTCGGCAGCTGGCTGGGAATAATATACAATGGCTCCATTCACCTTCCCTCATTCTGTCCTGTGGCTTTGTAAGGTGAAACTCCCTGGAGGTGCTCTCATTGCTATCCCTGCCTTTTCCAGGGTGAACAACAGCCTTAGCATAGCAACATCCACAGAGCTCTTGGCTAATGGAGGAAGGTATTCTTAGGGTAAAAACGGACATCATCGCACCAAAGCAGATCAGCGGTGGTGGGACATGTTCTGCAATAACTGATCTGCTTTATTGGGCAACACACACATTGCCCCTTTTCCTGCGGGGGAACCCCTGCCTGATGTGGGAGAAGGAGCAATGTGGCCCCTTGCCTCGGGATTTCCTGGGTCCCTTGCTGCCCTGCTGGATCCTGTGCTGACCCATGCCTCATGTGGAGGCACAGGTCTGTATGGGGGCTGGCACAGGGCAGCGAGGCAGCATGGGAGGTGAGGAATCCCCAGGGCTCCAAGCCTCTTTGCAGGGACCTGTACATGCTTTCTCTGCTTAGGGGTGCACCCCAGGCAGCTTTGTAAATGGGGAAACACAAGCATGTGCTCTGGGGGCTTGATGGGCCCGATTCGACCTGGGGTTCACAGAATTGGGCCCTTCAAACCCTCAAAGCACTTATCAGGGTGGCAGGAGACTGGGCAGCTCTGGGCTGCCTACGCTCTGTCACTGCAGAACAAACAGACACCAGCCACAAGAAAGCAGCACAATTTATTAGTACCCTTTGTCGTGCCACATTGGGTAAGGACTATTTGTGCAGCATTTGTGCCGCCATAACAATTTTTATTGTTATGCGGCATCTGTTTCTATTCTTCAGTTCACAGAGGTACCAATGGGGTTAAGACAATGTTGAGGTTTGTGTGGGATTGTAAAAGCAGGGTGTGCTCGCTTGTCTGCAATGCTTGGTTGTGTTGGCACAGACACAGGCTGACAGATGGAAAGATTCTTCTGCAGGTGGGAGGCTTAATAAACTTGCCTGAAAAATAAAGAAGTAACTTCCATGTGCTTGGAACAAAACCTTCCCAGACATGTCTTAATCATCCCAGTAACTATGGCATGTGCCAGAATTGCTAATGGCACATTTCTGCAAAATTGTTATGCTCTGAAGTAATTAAACTGTCAAGCAGACCAACTCCCACCTGACCTCAGTGTGCTTCTCAAGCGCTTCCTTTGGTTTGGTACATGGATAATGTTGTTTCTGGTCTGAATTAGTTAATGCTAAGTGGCTGCTGGTACTGCATAGCAACCAAATGAGTCTTTGGAGAGGCAGATTCCTGCCATACCCCTTCTAAGCCCTTTAATGGTATAAGTAAAGAATCTCGAAGCACCAATGCAGCCAGAGTGGTGACCTCCTGTGTTTGTTACCGCTGCCTGCAATAAAGTTGCCCTACTGTAATCATAGCCCCATTTTGCATGATAGCCCAATTGCTGACCAATGTGAATAAAGGCCACTATTGTAACTACAGCGATGCACCTTGCTATGATTGCTTATGGCAGCACATAGCGTACATGGAAGTAAGAATCCTCTGAATATGAGGCCTCTGACAAGGGTAAAGTCTAATGCTTCAGCTCCAGTACTTGTATTTTTCTTTTGCTAGGCTTCTGTACAAAACAGGAGCCAGTGCCTACGTTTGTAAGTATAACCCACTCACTGCAGAGTGTCTCTCTTCTGTGCACAGCTCCTATCAGTGATGAAGTATGTAGGAGAAATGGTAGACCCTACACCACCACAGGTGCTGTGAGTCACAGATGAGCTCTCCTCCTTTAGAGCTTGCAAGTAAATGAATTGATGCGTTGGATCTGATCATTAGCTTACAGACAAAATTCACATTGCCAGGTAAAGCTAACGCACACGCTTATCTCCTCAAGGATTCATTCAGTGCCAATAAACTAACCTGTCAAATAGCAGAGTACTTCCATGAAACACTTATCCCCTGAGAGTATAGGTGAAGCTGCTACTGGGAATCTCTTCATTTCCTTCCATAGTCCTTCATGATTTAATGAAGTACGAGGGTGTTTATGCTTCCTCCATTTTAACTCAATGGCTTTAAATGTTAAGACTGTTCCAAGCAGTTTGAGAGATCATGGCAGTTTATTTGGTTAATAAAGCTTGCTTACTACATGGACACTTCAACATGAAAAATAGAAACTTTAACAATACTGACATTGGACATGTAACAGTCACATAAAATTAGAATTTAGTTAATCAAAGCTTTTTTTTAGTTATGTGTTAAGTAGAGTGGAAATGAATCAACAGTTTGCTTTGATATCTGATATGCTAAGCATTACCAAATGCTATTAAAAAGAATTAAGAACTTGCTTTCCAGTGGTATATATGCCAAAAATAAATATTTTTGGAAAAAAATGCTTGCATCCTACATAAAGGATCAAAATACTTCAGATACCCTTAAATTAGAACATTCATTAAAGAAAGCAATCTGAAATTGCCTCTATAGATAAATGCCTGAGTAATTGGCTGCAGTGTGATTTATTTATTTATTTATAAAAAATTAACAAGATGTACATTTTCAAAGTGTAAATATTTAAAAGTAGCTTATGGCAAAATTAAAAGGCACGGAATTAATTTTGTTCTCGGGTAAGTATTTTGCTGTTTACATTAAGCAACAAAGTCTGTTCTGCTAAAATATCCCAAATATATACTCTTAATGCAAGAATATGTCTCCTCTTAAATATATTTCTGAATGAGGTACCCACGGTAGTCTGAATATGGCAATAGACTTTAGACTTTTAATTATGATTTCGTTTTCTAGCAACCTCTATATCACTTTGTTAAGATAATGTTAAACTTGCTCATTTGAGCAAAATAACTCAAGTGCAAAACAAGGGGTTCAGCGTGGCTTATAAGTCAGCAGCCGGTAAGCATTTTAACATACAGATCACCTTGTAAAATATCAAGACAAATTACAACCTCTTACAACAAAGCAGTCATCAAGGTGCAAATGGACAGTGTTACACAGACAGCAAGTAAGTTTATCTATCTCTACCCTGAATTTGGGAGAAGTGCACCAGAAACTGAATCAGAATATTGGAAAATAGCGAGCTCAGTGAACAGTCTCAGACAGGCTTACCGAACCTCCCAAGGCTAATTTGAGTGTAGGACATACTAAAATGAATACTCTTTGCTGAAAAATAGATCTACTTTTTTTGTTTAAATAGCTAGTCTTTGTAACCCTGATGTGGTATCTTAATAACAGTCAGGATGTCGCTGGAAACAGTCATTTCTCTCCTGGAGTGTACTGTCACTCTCAATGCAGCCCAGCTGTCAATGCTGAGAAGCCTGCACACATTCCAGCCGAACCACGGAAGCCCGACAGCCGTGGGCTTTTCAAATTCTGACCACAGTAGCTGCACCATTAACCTTGGCTGTGACTGAACAGAGGAAACATCAGGCACATCATTGGCGAGAACTGTTCAGTCTGTAGCCAGACCAGTTGAATTTTGTTTTGTGTTGTAGACTGTGCGTCTAAGCATTATCTTCAGCACAAGTGTTCTCTTTGGCTACCAGACTCTGCATTTCTCGGCAGGGTGCATGGTGGTGCCCTTTTTACAGTGGAATGCCTCAGAGAAGGCTTCAAAGTTTTGCAAAGATCCCATCACCCTGAACAAAGAGAAAGAAAAATGTTTTATTTGCATTCAGGTAGGAGAGAGAGTCCAAAGGAAGGGCAGTAATAAAGCCTGTACTTAAGTGGATCAGAGCCAGATGTCTGCAATAAGGCCACAAACTGCAGATAATCAGTAAGAGATGGTCTCTGCCTCGGTGTCTAAGGCTAGGAACTTGCCATTAGCTGTGTGGAGCCTGATTGCAGCTCCACTGGGTTCAGTGGGTCCCTCTGTACCCTGGATCATTGCAGGATTGAGACCTCAAGCAAGAAGCAACATTTGGTTTGCTGTCTCAGTGGCTTGAGTAAAGCTAGGACCGAGACCAGATCTGCAGGGGAAATGGAGTGAGGTGCCAAGGCAATTCTTTAGCAAGGATTTGAGTAGAATTTATAGCACTGGGAGCTTATGGAAGCCTCTCATCCAGACTGTGCTCAGGATGAGGTTGGCTCCATGTTGGTACCATGCAGGAAGGAAGTTTATGCTACCATTATTGCACTACCTGTTCCATAAAGTATAAGCATCTCCCTCTGGTGCTTGCAAGGAGCAGGTATCCAGTGTGTAAGCAATACTACTGTGTGCATTCCCACTACAGTCCCCGCTCCTGCTGTCAGCCTGCATGGGTCAACACTTGGGCTTGCATGCGTCTCCCAGTGAAATGCAGGGAGTTCCCGGCAGATTTGTAATTTCCTCTTTGTTACCTCCTTTACTTCCACGATTCCTCCTTACATCTGGGCACCTGCCCTGCCACTGCTGCCTCTAGGGCACATAAAGCCAGCATCTCCAATCTTCATTAAAATGGTGAATTTACTATCAAGGACTACATCTGGGGGCTAACTGGAGAAAAAGTAACATGGGCGTTGCAGTTTGATTTCTGGCTGAATAAAAGAGAAGGCCTAAGATGGGGCACAGTCCATTGTGCAACAGCATTATAAGCTCTGATGGGCCCTAGATGTGTATGCCTTACAGGAGCAGCCTAATTCTCTGAGCTGGGTAAAAGACCATGTTTCTTTTCAGGAGCGTCAGAGGTGGTAGGATTCTCCATAGAGCCAATTAGTTTTATTGTGCTTAATCACTAGAACATGGCCCCTTCTTCCAGTATGCTGCAATGATGGGCTGGATCAAAAGATAAGTCCATCTAAGTTATTAAAACCTACCTGTACTTCAAAGGGCTGTGGACATCTGTCTTAATGGACTGGCTGGCATATTCTGGCCTGTAGGAACCACACCATACCTAGAGAAGGAAGAGGATTAACCACCCATGGGCCAACATGTAGCTAAACTGGTGCAAGCAATTGCAACTTGAGTGGCTCGGGTGCACCTAATTGTACTAGGGTGGGGATTGCAACTTGGAATGCAAAGAGCCCAGAATGGCTTTTGCTGCTTACATGTATATTATACATTAGTCATCACACTCCAGATGATGTAAATTAAATGCCTTTTGCAGGAGTGGTTGCTATTTCTCCTGAACACCTCTCCCTTTCCCCGGATTAGTTCTAAACGATTTTTTCTAAGAACCATCCTACCTTTTCACTACAAACTCAGTTTGAGTTATTTTCTACCTTGGGCCGAGAAGGAGGTGGAAGAGAGTATGAGTTCCTACTAGCCTGTTCAGGGATAGCTTCAGCTTCTTGGACCTAGGATCTGTTGCTTTAGACTAGATGTTTTGGCTCTTGAATGATGATATTGCATCATCATGTCTCAAAGGCAGCAATTTCACTTCTGAGATTCCCACCAAAAATCACTAAGTAACTCTCTGGTAGGCTTTTTTGTCCTCTCTGCTGTAACAATCAAGCCCTCCTATGCCTTTGTTCTGAGGGACACCCTGTTGACAAGTGTTGTCAGTAAGTGGCAGCTTCCTACCGGAAGTGAGGCCTGTGGACCAGTGTTTTTTGTGTCCAAAAGCTTTAGCAATTCATCATGTGATTTCTATGTCTCATGGAACAGAGGAAGAATCAAGAGGTTCCTACCTGGGCGAAGTTCACAAAGAAAAGCTGTTTATGAGTCAGATTAAGCCCAGGCAATTTTGGCTCCTTCCCTTCTCGTTCCAACCATTTTAAATAGGCCTAAAAAAGGACCAGAGGTTCATTTAGCAAAAAGCCTACTCATTCAAACATGCTGAATACTTTGAACCTCCTTGTTCACACAGCCAGAACATTCTCATTCCCCTTCTGTTTCCCCTTGGGCACTTTCACAGTCAGTTGTATTACAAAGGAACAATTTATAAGGAACCTTTCATCTTAGGGCGTTTCACAGACTTTGCTTTTTGTACATCAGCTCAGTAGCAGCTTTACATGCCATGTGCAAAATGGAGTCATCACTGTGCTGGACCAGTGGGTAGCAGGCTACAAGACTCTTTAGGAAACCAGAAAAATACCAGATCCAAGTGAATATGCAGGTGGAATTGAAGGTTGCAGCACGTAATTATCTAACTGCATGTTTGGGTAGAATCTGGGTTAACAGCTCTGCTCTTGTCAAACATGACCTGTTACAGTGATCATGAATAATCAGGAGCTTTGGTCTGAGTTTTTTCAGGAAGATGGCACTCTACCCCCTCTTCCCGTCTCCCCCCTCCTCCCTTGCACACAGCTCCAGCTGTTGTTTCACTGTACAGTCCTCAGCAAACAAGAAGGATAAATGTGGGGCACTGCTACTGAAAAGTCCTTATTAAAGTACATCTGATAATGTGCACGGCATCAATGTAGACATCTTGAACTGCACACCATTGATTGTGATGTGAAATGCTAGGATAGTGGCAATGTGCCTTAGATGACCTCTGTATGAACACAGAGCTGAAAGGGAGGCAGAGAGTTAAATCTCCTCCATGCATCTATACTGATAATTTCTGTCTCTTCTGATAAATGCTTATAAAATAGCAGATAATAACCTGGCACAAAGTTAAATCCATTACCTGTTACTATTACATGTTAATTGGCCAATTTTCTTTTTTTAGGTCTATTGACATAATGGAGACAAGCTAATGAGTTTCATGCAAGTTAATTCTGAACACTGTATTACCTTATCTTCACCCTCACTTTGATAATACCTCCAAAAAACTTTTAAGGCACAATTAAGTGTGGAAATACACTTATTCCATGCCATAAAATTACAGAATATAGAGCAGTAATGGCTCCCATGCACAGTCTCCCATGTTTACAGCAAATTCCAGAGTAAAGGAAATGGTACATTTTAGTGGCATCCACAGTAGTCAATCCACTTGTACTTTTGAATGTCAGAGTTACACACGTGTGTCAAACCACACTCCTTCCTGTCCCAGGTTCTAGGGACAGAAGTATATCCCATACCACAACAGCCCAAAAATGTTTTATGCGAATGCTTACATTTCACACCTGGACAGAGGAGCAGCATCTGCATTGGTGAATATGGCATTCTGATTGCACAGCATCTGATCAAGTGAACTTGGGCTCAGGAATGCTCATGATATACATCTCTGATTTAGTTATTTTATAAGGTGCAAATCTACTTTGCCTTCATTCTGATCTGCAAATGTTTTGTGTGGGAACCTGACAGGTTAGAGATGTAGCCAGGCTCCCAGCTACAGCAGGAGGTTTGAGCAAGATATAGACTGAGGTACCTAATGTACCCAGAGAAGTTCAACAGCAAAGGCCAAGTTCCTCCACTCCCAGCAGGATGGTAATGTGAGTAATGTCACGTGTATCCTCTCTTCCTTTGAAAATACTTTATTCGATTAGCACACCCTTTTATCTTGAGAAGGGGCAAACAACTGCTCTCAGAATAAATAGTGAGTGCTATCCTTATTGTGCTCAGTAGCAACATGGAAAGTGAGCAGCAATGGGATGGAAAAAACTTCATTATCATTGATTTAAAGGTTAGAAGACATGTGAAAAAGAAGCTTCAGAAAAGTATAGCTTGGGATTGGATTCAGCTGTGACATGGGGTGCAGAGGTTTCTGTAGATAGGATCTGTGGCTGGCTCAAGAGGAAAGCAGCCTCTCTCTCTCAGATCCCTCTGATGCTGTATCTGACATGTCACTAAGCTTAAAAACTTAAAGTGTAAGGGAAATGAACTTGGAAGAAGGTGGCTGCACTGCTATAAACCCATCATCAAATCACACTGTGGGGAAACTAACAGTCTGCTGCCAGATAGGATTTGATTTGACAAGCAGTTCGAAGCTATAGCAAACAGTCTTGGTGCAGGTGACTTTGGGGAATCTCTCATCTTTTTTTCTACATGGATCTATGCCTGCTTCTTATTTCATATTTTGTACAGCGCCTAGCATACTGGGGCCCAGGATTGTGGTTTTGGTCCATACATCATTGCAGTACATGTTATGATGGTGATAGGGGTAAAGGTAGCTGCAGTCCTGATTTTACAATTGGAGCCACATGGGCACAAGGGATTCCTTGCATCAGTCATTTATATAGTGTTACACAAGGCTGTGCATTGACTTGTATGAATCAGGATGCATTGGGAAGGTAGGCAGCTCCTTGCCAGAGTCCAGGTGACATACCTGTAGCTCTTAGCACATCCTAACAATAGAAGTAAGGGACAAGCCAGTTTCTCATTTTATTGCCAGTAATGACTCATTACTTCTTTGAAAATTACCTTGTAAGCCTGTCGAACTCCTCCATTATCCGCGATGTTTTCTCCCAGCGTGCTTATCCCACTGACCTGTAATACACAATTAATTTGATTACCATATTTGTTTGCCGTACCAGAAGGAAGTCAACTGAATAGCAATAGAAGCACTGTGTTTATTACTGAGATAGGGCCCCCTCTGGGGTGGAAGATGGCAGAAATACTGCACTGGGAGTGAGGCAAAGGAAAATCTGAAAGGAAATAATACCCCAGATTGCTGGAACAGCAGGGTTTTCCAAAATGGCAACTAGAACAGGAAAAGAGTAAGAGCAAATGTGGGCTGATAGAGTTATGTCCTTCAGTAGGCACTTAACAAATGAGTTTTTTTTCATGCGCAGCCTGCAAGAGTGGCAGGAAGCATCAGCACACATACCCAACAGGTAGTAATACCTGAGAGCTGAAGACTAATCTGTTACTACTGTATCAGGTAAACCTTGTTGGTCTTTCAGCCTACCCTGGTGTCCTCTGGTTAAGAAGCAGGCTTTCTCTGTTGTATTTCTAGGTCACCCATCACCTTGATATCTGGTCTTTTCTGTTCACAGAATACAAGAGCCCTCTATCTACAGCCTCTCTCCTTATAGCTGCTCTCACATTAGAAATGATGTAGCTAAAGGAACTGGTTTTAAAGGCCATCACCTGGGCTGGGCTCAGAGGTGGGGGGGATAGGTGCCCTCATGTAGACAAACAAGAGTGTGTGTTTTTGCTGATTTTAGTTTTATTCTTCCTTGAGCTTGGAGGGCTAATCAGGGGCATAATTAAAGAAGAAAATGTCTCTTTTTAATGTAAATCTTTACAATTTATTCATGCAAGGCTGCTTCCTTTGCAAAGCATTGTGGGGGATGAAAAGATATAAAATGGTTGGCCCTAAGGCAGTTACTGCCACTTAAGCTGGGGGTATGGTTAAGGAAGGGTTTCTGTAGGGAAGAAGGTTCCTGAGGACTAGGATTGGGCTTTGTGTCTGTGGGAGCTTTCACTTTATTCTTTAAGCATCCGTGTTTCTTTGCTCTTTCCGCATTCTCTGCAAAACTGTCTCCACCCCGAATTTTGGGGTCAGTCTTTTCAGAGCTGTTGCTGGACTGCTGAAAAGCATTTTACCATACCACTGTCCTTAGGCTTACCTGATCCTTTCTAAATCCCTGCTTTGATACAGTGAGAACTGGCCATAAAAAATAAGCATACTTTATAAAGCTCTGCACAAGTAGGAATCTCTCATCTTTTATTATCAAGATGGAGTATGCGTGTCTTATCTCCTGTTTCTTTAATGCAAACTACCTTGGCTGCTTTACAGCTAACAGCTTTGGAGGAAAATGAAAATGTAAAGTAAAATTAAAACTTGGATAGAGCCATTCCTGTTGTGAGCAGCTGGGCGGGAGGAAGGTCAGAGACTTGCTTGCTGACTGGATTGTGGCATTTCGATGAAGTGCCTGAGGCTGTACTGCTCGCCAGCCTACAGCAGGACTCTGTCCCGCTACTTAATTTCTAAATGCGGCCTTTCTGCGGCGTGTACTCACGTTCTGTCCTCCAGCCAGCTCCCACGTGTAATTTCCATACTGGTAGACCATACAGTGAGATTGCTCCTTAAAATGCATGGCTGAGAAATTGCTCCACCAGTCAAACATATTTCCATCTTTGTCAAAGTTCCTGCCTGTTCACAAAACCGAAAAAAGGGGAAAAGACTTGTTTCAGAGGGGAGAGGTTTGCATGTCCACTGCCCCAAATCAGCTGCCTTATAAGTCGTTGCTTCCCGGTTCTAATACAGACACTTACTAGTTCATGTAGAGCAGCGTTTCTCAACCTGTGGGTTGGGACCCAAAAGTGGGTTGCAAGAATATAGGAAAGAGCCACGAATAAACTTTTAAATGGATCAACAAACTTTAAAAATGGCTTCTCCTATAAAAGAGAAAAATTTGGGAAACTGTGGCTTTTCCCTTGTGGCTGGCAGTTACAGCCTGTAAGGGGCTGCTTGGGGCTCCCCATGCCTCACACATCTACCTCCTGCCCCACACACTGTGGGGCTGGAGCCTGGGGGCAGCAGGTCTGGAGTGAGGGGCCACTGGGTTGGGACTGGCCAAAGATGTTTACAGATGGGTCCTGGTACAAAAAAGGTTGAGAACCACTGACTTAGAGCAACTACTAGTCTATGTAGTAACCAATTCCCTCTCACTAGCACTCCCATCTGTTTCACCTATTGAGGTGTTGTTTAGTTTGAGTGTAAATTCTTTGGGCCACATCTTCTTCTCTCTCACTGTGTTACTGCCCCATGCCCAACATACTATAATGCTGTTTCTAGTTGCAGCTTTAGGCATTTCTGTAATTCCAATAATAATATGCATACAACTTCTCAACTGCCTGTAAACAAAAAAATGCTATACCCGCTTTACAGATGAGGAAACTGAGGGTTAGTGGCACTGTCAACGCCACAAAGGGAGAAAAACAATAATAATATTCTTCCTATTCTGTTGCTCAGAAATGCCTCGTATTCATTACAGATCTGATGTCCTGAAGCTACAGCAGGGGTCTTATCTATAAATTAAATAGACTCCATCGGGTTAAAGACCAGAAATAATAATATCTAAGTGTAAGAAGTTACTTGTAACTAAAATATATCAGAATCAGCTTTCCATGTCCCCAGCTATTCTAGGTTCTTCTCTATGATAATTGCAAGATCAATTAATCTTAAGCATTTAGGTGAAAAAACAAACACCCCCACGGAGTTAGAAAACTGCATGTGGCTGTTCTACCACGGGAACTGTTGTAGTACATTTGGTTTGACATCGAGACAACAGGCAGCCTGGTGTTGATAGTGTTTCTGATCTTTCAGTGCTGCAGAAATAATAGGTTGTCCCAAGGATTCCCATTATATTAATTCATTTGTTTTAAACTTGGTTATTCTCATTGCCTCTGCCAAGTTCAAAGAGCATTCACTCCAAATCACACATTGGCAGTGTGTTGTTGGTGTGCGTGTGTTCGCACATACAACAGTGCGCACATGCATGTTTCTATCAGCACAGCCAATGCTGATGGGCTGTTACCAGATGCATTTGGTTTCCCCCAGGGTGATCAGTGAACCTGTAAAAGGGGTATTTTGCACAGATAGATACATAGGTTTTCAGTCTCTTCTCACCATTGTCATCAAAACCGTGAGTAATTTCATGCCCAATTACCATCCCAATCCCTCCAAAGTTTAATGCCTGTGGCTGGTGTTTACTAAAGAAGGGAGGCTGCAGAATCCCAGCTGGAAAAACTGCAAAGAGAGAGAAAGAGAAACAGGTTCAGACCATTTCATTTTTGAGTATGTATCTGATAGATCAGCCACAGGCACCCAATCTTCAGGATGAGTGTGGAGGATCTAAACAGAAAACAATGTAAATGGGAGAGGAGGTTTCCTCTCTCTGTTGCCTGGTTTATGTTCAGTTAGACATCTCATCGTACCCCAAATCAGACATCAAGTTTTGTCATATGAAATAAGTTCTCTCTCTTGGACTGGACAGGGAGCAGTTCTTAAAGGTTTAGTTGATAAAATGGGCAAACTATAAAACCTCCCATTTGAGAACCCTTCTTAGTTATTTTAGTTGTACGTCTCTTGTCTGAGAGAGCGCAGATGCAATAAAAAGAAGCTTATAGAAATATACCATGCAGTGTCTTTATTTGTTCTTAGTCAAGCTGAAATATCTGTCTTGCCAGACTGCCCAAGCCCTATGTACAACCTGATGTCTGAAAAGCAGCCTGGCTCTTCATCTGCCCCTGAAAGGAGAGAGTCAACAGTCAGAGCAAGTGTTGGTCAAAAAAGTGGAACTGATTTTCATGGAAACCTTCAGAATTGGTTTTGTTTTGAAATGCTTGATGTGATCCATTTTACTGGTATTTTTTTAGAATAGTTGACCCCCCCAAAAATCCCCTTTTTGAGTTCAAATAAAAATATTCTAATATGGAAATAAAATATTAAAGTAGTATTGAAAAGAGGCACTTTTTTTCCCTGAAATGCTGAACATTTGTTAATTCTCAGTACTTTACAAAGAATTGTATTGGAAGGGGAGAAGGGGCCAGTTTTTGACAGCTCCCTCCAGCTCCCTTCTTTTTACAAATGGAGTGGTTGTAACTGCACAGCTGAAAATGCTTTTAATAATGCACGAGGGCGAATGGATTCTCCATCCCCCTCTCACAGCTGTGCTGGACTTTATGGGACTGCGATGGTAGTTAAAATTTTATATTTGTCAATAAAGGCAACAGGGCTGACTGAGGTGCACAGAAGACACCCTGGAATTACTGTTGCATTTGAATATATTTTCCTCCTCGCTGTCCCGATGAACTATGTTCAGTTTGTATCTTGCAGCCAGTTTATGGGGGAACTAATGGACGTTTTATTGCTTTATTTTTGTCACCAGAAAGGTTAGCATCCACATGCAGCCTACAAACAACACTGAAGCTCAGTGTTTAAAACCTACTTGATAGGAATTTCTACTGTGTATCAACTATGCTTTGGAAGAAAACTCTGGGGAAAAAATAGTTTTGGCCTCCCCCACCCTACTAACACAAGTCGAATATATAGACTGCACAATTTATTCTTTCTTCCATGCATTAAAGATGAGACTCAAACAAACTTCAAGCAGGAATTAAGGTCTGAAAACAAGGCCCTTCTAAGAAGATCCTTTCCAACAAGTGAAACAAATTGAAATGATATATAAGAAATACTCTTGTGGAGAGAGAGTCCAAGGCTGTTGCCTGCAATGAAAAGAGCAGTTATCCAGCCCCGTTTTTTGTTTGGGGCATCAAAAAACCTACCAAAAATGTAAAAGTGACCAAAGTATTCTGCAGTAGATATTTCTCAGAGGATCTTCTCTTTCAGAAGTCAGGACAAAATCCTGGACAGCGTGTAACCCTCCCACGTCAGACTGACAGCAATGTAATGTCCCCAGAGGCCCTCCCGGGGTCTCTGGGGGCTTTTCTTCCTGCTGGGGAAAAAGCTCTGGTTTGAGGCAGGGCTTCTGTGGTGGAGATGATTAGAGAGAAAGCCCACCATGCTAGCCATCTGAGGAGAAAGCTGTATGCCATGTTTTCCATTAGGCCTTTTTAATGTCTCCTCTGTAATTCACAAAGCAAGCCTTAAGGAGAGGACAGGAAATAATATGAAGTACAGTGAAGTCGCACAGATAAAAGCAGATAAAAGACAATCCTGAGGATCTCTGCATTTGTATTGGCCACAGTTACAGTTGGGAGGAACATACCCAAGCGACTGCTTTGTATTCCATTCCCCTGGGGAAAGAAAACATGGAAACCTAAAAGAGGGGCTGTTTTCTATCACGCAATTAATGGCAGATGTGCCTATTAGGATAGAGTCTTTTAATAAATCAGAAGGATGATGTCAACCTCTCCGCCCCACTCCTGGTTTAATTCCTATTCTGTTTCAGCCTACAGCTTGCAATTAGCTGAGTAGTTCACTGCAGGAGATGGAGGTGGAAGTATAGGACAGTCTCAAGGACATCAAGACACCCGAATAGGTGCCTGCCGGTTTGCTGAGGTCCTCATCATTGTGGTGAGACTGGCATGCACAATATGGTCAGTTGAGGGCATAGCCCTATTCTTTAGGGGTAGGGAAATATTCAGATTTTGGAGGCAATGGGGAAAAAGGGAACATGTAACTGTAAAAGTGATGGGGAATGGAAATAAAAAGGGCAGCATCTAGTGTACTCAAAGAGATTGTGAAGAGACACAGAAGCAGGGGAGGTTGAGGCAGATGGAAGATTTGTAGCTGATGATGTGGAAGTGACCTAGCACGAGTGTGCCCGATGCTTGTGCCTTGTGCTGCTGAGTTTGCTTTCCACTTCCTTTTTTGTGTGTCTGTTTTTACTTTTACACACAGAAGAGAGGCCCGAGTCTTCACCAGAGAAACGTGAGCAAGTTGAGAGGCACTTAACAGCCACATACTTCAGGGTAAAGACTGTCTCTCTGGATCTGAGGAGAGTTTGGCACAACGGTTCTTCCAGGCTCTTTGCAATACAAGAAGGCTGCTGACACATGGGAAAAAATTAAACAAAACAGCGCTTTACTTTCAGCTTGGCCTACACCTGCACCAAGCGCACCGCATGCCCAGAAGAGGAACCGCATCAGTTTGACCCAGCTCATCCAGCATCTGTATCGATCTCATGCTTCAGCTGGGCTTTTTGGCACTTTTATCTAATAGCTAATTGAGTCAATTATTAGATAAAACTGCCAAAAAGCACCGTTTGCTCTTCGGGTAAAGTGCTGTTTTGTTTTTTTTCCCCACATCTGTCAGCACCCATAATGAATACTAATGAAAAATATTTGCCACCACCTTTCTTGGAGGATCAGAGTTGAATAAAGAACACCAATTCTGCAGCCAAACATCCAGAGGCTGATGTTAAGCCATGTTTCTCACCTTTTGTGTGAGAAAAAATTTCTTTTTTTTTAAGTTTTAAATTTACTACCTACTAATTTCAATTTATGATCCTTAGTTCTTGCACTGTGAGAGATAGTAAATAATAAACCCCTATTTACTTTTTCTTCGCCTTTTAGTATTTTGTAAACTTTTACCATGTCTCCCTGCAAGCATTTCTCTTCTAAACTGAATAGGCCTAGACGCTTTAGACTCTCCTCATGTGGAAGCCCCTCCATACCACTTGGTACCCTTCTCTGTTAGCTTTTCTAGGTCTTCTATACAGATTTTTATGTGTGGGGACCAGAACTGAGCACAGTATCCAAGGATGCACCATGGATTTATAAAGGGGCATAATGATACTTTCTGTTTTGTTTGCAATTCCCATCTTGATAATTCCTAACATCTTGTTTGCCTTTTTCATGATTGCTGAGCACTGAGCTGAAGTTTTCAGTGAACTGTCTGCAATGACTCTGAGATCTGTCCTGTGTGGTAACAGGTAATGTAGAGCCCACCATAGTATGGGTATAGTTTGGGTTATTTTTGCCCATGTGCATCACTTTACACTTATCTACATTGAATTTCATTGGCCAGGGACACTTAGTTGTCCATTTACCCAGCAGTGTCAGATCCTCCTGTAGTTTCCCACAGTCAACTCTGGTCTTTACCACTTTGAATAATTTGTTGATCCTTAAATTTGGCCACTTCACTATTCCCTCCATTTTCCAGATCATTTATGAATGTGTTAAACAGCAGCAGTCCCAACACAGATCCCTGGCCCCCCCCGCTGTTTACTTCTTTCCATCCCCCAAAATGACCATTTATACTCACCCTGTGGACCTTCCCTGTAATCCCATGGCTAGTTAACTACATTAAGTGCTCTTGATGGGGGACCTTGTCAAAGGCACTTTGGAAGGCCACATATACTATGTCAGCTGGATCATCATGATCTACCTGCTTACTGATACCTTCAAAGAAATCTAGATAGTTGGTGTGGTATGATCTCCCTTTGACAAAACCATTCCTTTCCAGCAAGTCATGTTCATCCATTTGCAGAACAATTCTTTTTTAAAATATTTTTTCTACCAGGTTTCCAGGAACTGAAGTTAGACTCACCAGCACATAATTCCCTGGGTCCCTCTAGAGTCTTTTAAAAAAATATTGGAGCCACACTGGCAACCCTCTAGTCCTCTGGCACGGAGGCTGTTTTTAGTGATAGGCTCCATACTACAGTTATGAGTTCAGCAATTTCTGATCTGAGCTCCTTTAGGACCCCAGGGGTAAATGCCATCAGGACCTGGTGATTTGCTACTGTTTAGTTTATCAGTTTCCCATAGGACCTCATCTACTGAAGTCTCAGTTTGGGTCAGCTCCACAGACTTATCCCTGGAGAGGAGTAGACCTGGTGATGTATTTCTTTCCTATTGAACCACAGAATTTCTGTCCACAGAGATTCTACGGTGCCTACCTTATCAATTTAAAACCCTACCTGATTTGATTTGATGCAGTTTTTTGATGTAGAGTGCTACACCCCCACCGATATGGCCTATTCTATTATCATTCCTGTATAATTTGTATCCTGGTATTATAGCAACCCATTGATGTTCCTCATTTTCCTCCTTCCACCATGTTTCTATTATGTCAATATTGTTATTTATTGCTAAGCATTCCCACCTTGGATTTAGACTTCTGGTATTAGTATAAAAGAATTTTTCATTGTTGCCTGGTTAGCTATGTGTTTGTGACCTTTGAATCATAAATGTATTTATTTATGTTAGACTTCTCTGTGTTTCACCTGAGTCTTCCCACCCTGTCTCTTATCCCCATTGTTTATGGCTTCACCCCTAAAGGGTGCGTCAGTCTGAACTGTGTGCTGTTTCGCGCCTGTCGGCTTTCCCACCTTTTTAATGTTACACACCAGCAGTTGGATACCATTTTGGTACTATTTTGGCTCAGGTGGATACCATCCCTTCTGCATAAGATCCTCTTGCTCCAAAAAGTCCCCCAGTTCCTAATAAACCTAACCCCCTCTTCCCTACACGATGCATTGAAACTCTGTAGCTCTGCCTGTCTACCTGGCCCTGCATGTGGCACTGGAATCATTTCAAAGAACGCTCCAAGAAGATCCTGGACTTCAACCCCTTACTTAGTAGCCTAAATCTTAACATGCCTGAAGACCATGAGGCTCATTAAGAACAATGAAAATCAGGCCCAGGAAAGATTTGGAAACTTGCATAAGTCTAATGTCTTGTGAGCTGCACCAGATTTCCTTCGTGTGGCATGTTTCTCATGAAAATAATTTCAGTGTCATTTGCACAAATACCAAGCCAGGGACACTTAATTATATTTCCAGGCACATCCATGTAGAGACAATGCAGAACCCTACTCCTTTGAAGTCGGCGCTCACAAGATGGTAATGACGGTCAACATTTTTCAACACCAGGCTTTTTCACTTAAGGAATGTGAGCATGACAACCCACCTGCCTTGTGCTATCAAGGTTCAATCAGGGTTGCATCTGCTCTGGTTGCATTGCTCTTGCCTCCCACAGTGATTAACAGTGTCTCAGAACCTACCTATTTGGTTTCGGTTGGGGGAGTAGAATGCGTTGACCACAGCAGCACCGATGATCCATCTAAAAACATAATTTTATGCAAAAATACAGTCATTATCTTTATTGAGTTATCCTTGATCAAAAAACACAACTTCAATATGAAAAAAAGGAGTCGGGGATGGGGGAAAGCAATTAGGAATAATTCAACATGGGAAGCTCACCCAGGAAAACTCTTTTCTCTCTCTAGCACTCTTCATCCTAAAGATTTTGAGCCAGGAATCATTTTGTTCACTATTGCTAAGCAGTCACCTCGGAGGTGGAATGTGGAAGCTGTTTAACAACTCATGGTAATAATAACAGTTTAAGACAGGAAACAAATAACACTACATCAAAAGAAACACGGAGAAGAGGAGTTTGGGGCAACAGAATGTAGTTACTGTGGTTACCCAAGCTCCATTGGAACTAAGCTTATCTGCTGAAAGTTTCTAATTGGAACAGTCAACAAATAATGACAAATCCTCCCAGACGCAGAGCTAGAGATGTACTCACATCTCCGTTGTGAAAGCACTTTTCATAGATAGCGAGTCAAGTCCTTGTTTTGATAAGGAATTCCTACTGGAAGTGTGCTCAGCACATGGTACTGAATAGCTACATCACACTAGGAGTCTATGTGCAACTTTCAGACCTATCTAATGTTGTGCAACTTGCCTCCTTACTTTTCCCTTTCCCACTATGAATGGACAGGAGCAGCCCATTTGACTGCATTGGTAAGGTAACATAAGGAATAAAATTGAGTTTTCAAATTCTCTTCAACTTCTTTCATTAAACAATGGCGTGTTAGTGATAAGTGGGTTTGAAGCTCAAAGAAAAGACTTGTCAAGGCTTGGGATAGACTTCACTGACAGGCTGCAAATCAGACACGCAAAATGAAAGATGTAAGAACTTTATATTCAGTTTAATTGACAGGCCAAGAGGGCCTGGTCTCAAATTCTACTAAAATTAATTAAAGTTCTCTAATATGCTTTTCTCAGGCCCTCCATAATTAGGGCTGCAAAGTGGTTGGAGGCTAAGGAATAAGCTTGCTCTACAGGCAACAAAGGAAACTAAAACCATTGTATGATACACAAGTATTTTGATGAGTCGGCAGTTGAAATATTGCTGATATGATGGGAAGATGCTTTTTATTGACTAACAATGTGTAATGTTGAGTGTGAAGGATTTTGAATTGCCTGTAATAATTTATGACACGGTATATTCGATGTATTTGTCTGATTGCTGTAGAGGCTTACTGCATGCATAATTAATTCAGTATCAGAATCATCAGGAAATCCAAGTGGGAACTAGATATTATGTGCTTTTCTGTCAACTACTGCAAAACAATGTGTAGGCCATTCATTTTGGTGCTCAGGTATGTCTGTATGTAGAATTGGTGTTGGACAGTGATGTGAGCTGGGAGAACAAAGATTCTGGGCTGGATCTAATGGCAAGATCTCAAGGATGAGTTTCACTTGCAAAACAAGGAAGGTGATTCTCCCTCTCTCTTCTGCACCAGTGAGGCCTCACTTGGAGTACTATGTCCTGTTTTGGGCACTACACTTCAAGAAAGATGTGAATAGATTGGAAAGTACAGAGCAACAAAAATCATTAGGGGTCTGGGAAGCAAGGCTTATGAGGAAAGGCTTAAAGGACTGGAGTTATTTAGTTTGGAGAAGAGAAGACTGTGAGTGGGGATATTATAATAGTCTTCAAATACCTGAAGGGTGATTACAGAGGAGATAGAGAATGGGCTGTTCTCTGTGGCTGGAATAATGGCCTAAAACTCCAGTAGGGGAAATTTAGGTTTGACATTAGGAAGAAGTTTCTGACTGTGAGAGTGGTTGATCACGGGGACAGGTTAGTTAGAAAAACTGTGGAATCTAGGTGCTTGGA
Source organism: Crocodylus siamensis (assembly GCF_052110815.1). Classification (NCBI taxonomy): domain Eukaryota; kingdom Metazoa; phylum Chordata; order Crocodylia; family Crocodylidae; genus Crocodylus; species Crocodylus siamensis. The sequence continues at coordinate 13,696,486 of NC_143406.1, forward strand.
AATTTTCAGTAGCAGGTGGCAGGGGCTGCTTTAGTCGGGGACAATCCTGCCTTGAACAGGGGGTTGGACTAGATGATCTTGTGAGGTTCCAACTTTCCTATGATCCTGTGAGAAGTGAGAGATTAAGTGAAGCAAGAGGCTGACAACTGGAGTAAAGTTAGACCTAGGGGCCCCCAGAAGAAGGATGGGTGTGCTCAAGTTAGGCCAGATCCATGTGAGCGTTTTGTTGTTTCAAGCCTTCAGCCTTTCAAGAGGTGATGTATGTATCCTATGGTTACATAAGCAATACACTTATATTTTTAAGAAAGGTGTGTTGGGTCATTCTACCACTAGCCACAAACTTCCAAGGGAAAGAATGACAAATGCTTGAAGCCAGTTGAGCCTGTAGGGAAAATTATGGATGATGCACAGGGTACTGCAGCTTGGGATCTTGGCTAAGAGTTTGGAAATGTGAGGGGCCACTCCAGGGATATGTGGGCACAAACTCTGGGGCTTCAAAGAAAGAGTTGGAAAGGCAGCAAGATCTTGCAATCATGACAAGAGGATTGGAAAAAATGGCTATTCACTCTAATGAACTAAAATTTCTAATGGGCCATTTGCATATGCTTCAGCCTCACAGAATTATCATATTTTGTTTCATGCAACATGAACCTTTGCCCCTAAAATTACCCCTCAAATTGGGGTGACTGTATTAAGCAATGAAGCTGAATTTCTGCCTGGGATAGAAATATCCTGCTTTACTTCCTGCTTCACAGTACAGTGGGTGCAACATTATTATTCAGGCAAATAAGAGAGTCAATTGACTTAATGCCTCACTCTTCTTAACCAGTGATATAACCTGCTAACCAGTGATATAACTAGAGCAGTGCAACAGGGGCAACCATGACAGGTGCAGATGGGGATAGGGTGAAACACATCTTTTGCTACAGCTGCGTGACTGCAGCAGCAACTGGAAGTCTCCACTGCCCCTTTGTGTGCCAGTTCCCCTGGGCATCTGGCTGCATTGTTAAACTGCTGATCGTTTCTTCTTTTTAATAGCAGATGTTCTGCTAAAAAGCTAACCTTTCTTAGGCCAATTTTGCTAGCAGATCCTGACCTCTCTTCTCCCATTTCACAGCCCTGAAGACTCTTTAACTCTTTTCAAAATCACAGATCTATCCATGGAGACCAGTTTTCAGCAGCAGCTATGGTTTCAGCTTTAGTTAAGCAGGAAGGAGAGGGTAAGTCAGCTGAAGATTAGGCAGTGTCCCTGCTCTATGCAGCCATAATTGTAAAAAAATCTATTTTGTTCAGTTTGCCTTTCAAAAACAAGGTGTGTATCTGAATAAAATTTGGGAACCTCTGGATCCAGAGTGGAACTTCCCCATATTTCAGGAGTGTTTTCAACTGCAGTTTAAATGGACTATTTAAGCCTTTTTAAAATTCCTTTTCAATTACTTATTTTAAAATATCCACAGCACACATGCTACCCATTTCCCCATTGCTCAGTTGTCAAGAAGATCAGTCACGGCTTTTGTGATAAAGAGCTCCATTGTAACAGAATAATGTGAAGCAAATGAAAGACTACACAGATTTCAAGAGGTCTGGCTGATCCCGTGTAGTCACTCTAACCTACATTACTATTAAAGGCAGATAAAGAAACATTTGTTAATTCCTGCAAACAACATGTCCTGAGATGCTCACAAACAAAAGCAGTCATAATTATCTTCAATGCATGCTTTTCCATCACTTCAGGACAATCCCTCACCATTTGTCCAGGATTTAGGGTGTTCATGTATCATGCAATATGAGTACTCACATATCTTGGTCAACTTTCTCTCGAAGCTTTTTCAGGCTCTTCTGCGCTCCAGCTCTCAGGTTTTCCAGGATGTTTTCAAAGTATTTGTACTCGCTGAAGTTTAACTGAAGAAATACGAATCCCAGGGTATCAGCAATTTGCTTGTAAAGTTGTTACAATGTAATGCTATTAATGCATGTTATGAAAATATTTGGATTATAAACTGTTTCTTAAATGGTGTGCTATTTGGGAAAGGAACTGTATATTTATACACTCCTATAAGCATTTCTAAAAAATGCAGCTTTAGTCCTAATTGGACCTCTGAGAATGATGTGTAACTCAGGTATTAAGTATTGTAAAAAGTAAGGCAGTATGTTTGTTTTGAAGTTCACCACGTGGAGGGACACGCTGCAGACTTACATTTGTATATTCCTGATCCAGTTTTTCATTGTGATCTTCCAAAATATAATCTGGATAACCAATTTGTTCTTTAATTGCCATTGCCTACAAACAAAGACAACCTGTTATGTTCTCTTAATCCTCAAAAAGAAATACAGATCCGTGTATACACGGGGAAGACTTCCTGCTTTTGTCTAGATGCACTTGGACCTTGATCCAAGTCTGTTTAAACAGAATATAAGTGTTTGAGAACTAAATAAAGGATCAAAATAATATGAAGGACATTTGTGAATAAATTTGACAGAACTTATTTTAATTGTTCTTTCTCTCTCTGATACTTCTGTGGAATTGAAATAATGATCTTGCACAATTTCCCAAGATCTGAAGTTTTCAACAGGATATTGAGGTTTCTTGTGATGTCTGACCTTCTCACGCGCTCTCTCTTTAGATGTCTCATCCATCCACTGCAATTCTTCTAATGTCTCAATGAACGCTTCACGGATTTTGTCTATTAAATCTCGGACCTAAAATGGAGACAGGAAGAAATTCACTATTTGCTGGTTTTTTGCCAACTGTATCTAAAGGTGTGGCAGACTGAGTTATGTGTGTCCTGGCTTCAGTGAATGGTGCGAGACATGAACTGCAGGAACTAAAAAGCAGGTGAGACAGAAGTATCCTGGTCAGTGGCTAACTGTTGCTCACTGGTGAGATGATAACACAACCCATCATTAGTCATATAACTTTAACAGCATGAGCAGCCTGGTGTACTGGACAGAGCATTAAATTGGGTCTTGGGAGGCCTGAGTTGCATTCCCAGCTCAGCAACTTGCTAGCTGGCTGACACTGAAAAAGTCATTTAATCTCCCTGCATCTCATTTTCTCCATCTGTAAAATAGGAGTAATGGTAGTGACCTTCTTTGCACATTGCTTTGAGGTTCTGCTGATGGAAAGTGCTATCTATGTAAGAGCAAGGTAGTATTATTAGGCTTGTTATTATAGGACATACACTTCAGTACTCCTGAAATCAGACAAACATTAGACTGTCACAGATTTGCCTGACACCTGTACATTTTTCCTTCCATCTGCAGTTTAGAATCCTTTGCAAAATAAAAGGGGACTTTCCATTACTGGAAAGGAGGCCTCTTGTCACTGAACAAGCCTGAAGAACTCCAGGAAAACCCCAGTCCCAATCACCACCAATAGTTTCACTAAGGGAATTTCAGTTTTTTATTCTTGCCTACATAGACCAAAGGAAAAGGATCACAAGAGCAATATTTTTATTTCTAAACAGAACACAAGAAAGTCTTTCTTGGAGTAAAATTTAATTAGACCATGCAACAATTGTTCATCTAAGGCCACTGACAGATTTTCATTTAAAGGCATGATGGGATCTGATTCACGATCCCAACTGCCATGCTTCCTTCTATGCCACACGTGCACAACAGGATGCACAATTCTGGGATCGGGGATTAGATCCCAATTGTGTCTTACTTGCCAGTGGAGGGGGAAGCCTGGGATCATGATCCTGGGCTCCCTTTGTGCCATCAAGTTGAAACCAGGTGGCATAGTCAGTTGATTTTGAGCTGGGATCAAACTGGGATCTGGCACTGACACCAGTGCGATCCCAGGCCCCAGCCAACAATCAGCTCATTGTGAAAACCCAAGCTGGGCGGTACATGTGGTTTTACTCATTCCAGTACATGGGGACCGTGGCATCAGGGAGAGGCTTCTTGATCCTTGGGTCCCTGGGTGCCAGGGATGTCAGAAAATGGCATGTATGATACAAACAAGCCACAGAGTTGTCACACATTATATGTGGAATAACTTTAAGGCTCATTTACTAGGGCTCTGCGAAATGGCACCATTTCATTTCAAATTCCAGTTCTCTGGGACAGTATTTTGTTTTGAGTTTCATTTTGTTTCAAAATCACTGTTCCATTCTGTTTTGTTTCATCGAAACTGTTTTCATGTTTTGCCCATAGGCTATAATGGGGAAACACAAAGCTGCCTATAACTTTGTCACTCTTTGGCAGATTTGGATGAAAACAGCAGAGATGGTAGCCCCTTCTGTGGGTATGGCACCTGCTAAATTTTAAGGAGATAGGTATAGGGGTTTCTGGGAAACTGCACCTCAAGCTGTTAACAAGCAAAACTTATGACGTGTGACTGTGTTTGTGTTAAGGCGCGCCCTCACTGGTGCTGGCACTGGGGCCTCTACATGACTCCTCCTCCCCTACAGCCTAACTTAGTGAGGAGCAGCACAGCAGCGTCTCAGGCAGCCAGACTGTGACAGAGCCTTTCTTTCCTCTCCTGCAAGAGCTTCTTCTCCAGCCTGCGTTAAGGCGCACCCTCACTGTGTCCTTGCCCCCTCTTCCCGCTCCCTCTCCATTTCCCTGCAGGCAAGCCCAGCTTCAGCTTCGAAACTCAAAATGTTTTGACTGCCCTCGTTTCATTTTGAGGCTGTTTCGGAGCCCTGCGTTTCATTTCAATTTCGCTGTTTTGAGCTTGAAACGAGTTGAAACAGCATTGGAATGAAATAGCAGGTGAAATTTCACACAGCCCTGTCATTTACTGTATTAACATGACTTAAATTGACTCGAATGTGTGGCTGGGTTACTATTTAAGGTGCAGTTAACAGGTTAAAAGAAGGTAAAATCACTGGAAATATCAGCAGAAACCAAAGAATTCCAGGGAGGTAATCAGACCAGTCTCCAAAAGCTAGGATCTATCAGCATCAGCTTGGCTCAGCTTTGCCTAGGTGATACTGATATTGGCACTGATGATTTCAGCTTGGAGCTTTTTCCTTTTGTTTTTTTCCCCTGTGTCCAGACTGCTTGCTCATCCAATGTGGTGAAGCAAAATAGATATCAATTGTTTTGGGTGACAAGACGGTTCAAGTTTCAACACACAGAATCTGTCACCTCTCTGGATCAACTTCAGCTCCACCTAGTTGCCATTTTAATGGCACAATTAAGGGAGGCTTATTGGAAGCTGGATTTCTAACTCTTTAAGCCTTAAGGAAGTGGCAAGAATGCATCGGGGGGGGAGGGGGCGGGAAATGCACTGAAAAAAAAGACAGGTATTGGCTTTCCCTGAACAATACTGCAAAATTTGAGCTTCTTCCCACCTGTTCTAGTTCAAAAGACTGCCAAGAGTCGACATTCCTCTGCCTTTGAAACAGAAAATGAAACATCCTTCTTCTATTCAAACTGCCCCACAAGTTCTTTTAAGCCCTGTACCATGCATATCTTTGGCAGAGATATTAAACCTGGGGTAGGAGAGGAAGCCCCAGGTGCTATGGACTTACAATAGCATGAAGGATATTCAGCATGAAGGATAATTACTTTGATTACCTACCATCCTCTTGCTCTCACCAGCAAATGTTTCCCTGACATACAGAGCTCCCACTGCGTTCTCCATGTTGCTGTTGACATAACTCACACATTCTCGCCAACGGGCCTCTTCCAATGTTGTCCCATAAAGTGCCTGGGAAATGAAAGCAGTGAGCTCGATTCTTCCTATATATCTTCACTGCCCCCCAGCCCCCATACCAAGCTAACAGAAGACAGAAAGGCTGATCCAGGAAAAAGACCTTCATTTGCTCTGCTTCTGTCCTCTCTCAACTATTTTTTTTTAAATTTCTGGTCTTCCTTACATTCATCACCTATGCACAAGGTCCAGCAACTGTGGGGAGGTTATATAGGTACAGTTCAGTCTGTCCTTCTGTCTAGAGCAGTTTTGGAGTGCCCATCTCCTTGGTTTTTAAGCATGGACACCTACCCCTACTCATAGCAACACTGGCAGCCTGACACAGGGAAGATGAAGGCACCTCGGGGCAGCTTCTGACCTTGTATGTTCCACAGCGGTGATCCAAGCATATGATCTAGCAAAATAGTTGTCACTAGTCCTGGGTGAATGTCAGGTAGTTTGGAGGATAAGTGGACAGAAAGGCTCAGCTGTGGGGCTGACAAGGGTTGGACTGACTAGGACCTTCCCAATGGTGTGCTGAATGCTTCTGAAAGGCTCCGAATATGTTGGCACGTTCTTGTACGTAGGTCCCAAAGGGATGCAAAAGTCACTTCCTAATAGGGCTAAGGCTTGCCCTAGCTATTTACCTACCCTAGCTACACTGTGTGGCCCTGCATCTACACCCTAGACTTCAAGCCAGTCTTTTCTTCGCAGAGGTTTGCATGTCTACTTGGTTAAAATTCATTAGGCAGAGCTCTGGGACAGCTACCCTTTGTCAAGACCTGTGGGCTCCTGGTCCTAATGAGTTCTTGACCACTACTGTAGAAGGATAGGCTTGTGAAAGGTTTTGTATTGCATGGCTGCCTGTGGTAATGAGGGACGGGGCCATAACTCAGCTGTTTCCTTACAGCCCTATATCAGCGCTGGGCTGGGGGTGGTACCTTTCGATAGTTGGCACGAGCATCCTTAAAACGCCGACTCAGGCTGCTGACCCGGTCAATCACCAGTCGCCAAACCAGGTAGTTCTGGATGGTTCTATGTGCAAGAACAAAATAAAGCATTTAGTGTTTGGCAGCAGATAGGTCAATCGAAAGGAAAGCGTGCTTTGAGTAGGGGCAACGGAGTCAGCAATAGCAGCCAAACACCCGTCATGTTCCTCATGACACCTTGCGGGAGCTCTGGCACTGCTTGTGTTTAAGGGTGGACCAACTGGTTAATTGCAGAAGCATCTAGAGTGCACAAATGCACGTAAGGAGCCCTTAGGTGCATTGGCAGCACTCCTCAGGCCTCAGTTCCAGGCCTGCTTTAGGAGCCTAACTTCCAGTTTCTTCCTACGTCTCTTCTCAGTGTAATGGGGGCTGAACCCCACATCCTTCCCTTAAGGTTTTTCCCCAGTCAGGCAGGAGACCTTCCCAGACACTGAAAAGTTCTGCTTTCCACCATCCCTGTGCAGGAAGGGAGCCTTGCCCCTGCATTATAGAGTAAAGGACGCAGAGACATGACGTGAGTTTACCCAGAGAACCTGTGAACAAAGCCCAGCTCTCTACTTTTCCCCTTCAGGGTACTGGACCCCTCCTGGACTGTCATCCTTCTCCTCCCTGTCTTAGATGTAGCTCTTTTCCCCACTGCCTTTACCTTGCTGAGTACTTGGAGATAATTGCTTTGAGCTCCTGCAGATAGGGCATCCCATACACAACCACCTCCTCCTCGGGGTGGACCTGAACATTCACTGAAGACATGACACCTTGGATGAAGAGGGCCCAGTTAAAGTCCTGTAGCAGAGGGAGATAGACACATTGATCAGTTCTGAGGCTTGCTTTATACTCACTGTGCCAGACTCGCATCTCCTTTCCCTGTGGACTCCCCAGTACTGGCAGTGGGGTCTATTCAGTAGAGGAGAGCGACAGCTGCCTATAGAAGCCCTTGGTCCAACCACACCAAAAGACTGATTGCTGTGGGGACATCATACAATAAACTTCTTGGGGAGCTCCGCTTTTTGTTGATTGCTTTGATTTTTGTTTGCATTATCCCCAGAACTTGGTTGTGGCCACCCCCTCCTTTGGCCACAATTTGATTGGAGTAATTTGATGTACAGCTCTTTGTAGACTGTGTATCTAACTTGCATTATGTTTCTACACAGTCCTCAGTTATGTTGGTTGTAGGGAACAGAAGGTGTCTTGTGTACTCACGGTACAGAGAGCAAAGGCCCTGTCAAATTTTATTGCAGGTTTATAAGCACAGATTTTTAAAATACATTATAAACATGGAACTTATCTCTGCATCTCTTTAGCTGTGCTGATTCCTTTTCATAACCAAAGCCATCAAGCTTTGCTGGAGCTGGGGGTGGGGGTCCTTTCCTCAGGAGACTTATAAAATGAGATCAGTGATGCTATTCAATTAAAGGCCAGGGGCTGCACCTGTGTACAGTCTGCTGGTTGACTGAATACAAGGAGCAGCCCTGAAAGGTAGATAGAGTTCATACTTGGCATAGGCGAGGAGGATGACATGTGAGGTTATCTCCTGGAGGATGACATGTGAAGTTATCTCTTGGTTCAGAAAGTGAGCATTTTTTCCAGGCATTGTGAACACAAGAGAAAACCTGTAGGACCTATGGCTTTTAGTTTCACATTCATGGGGGAGACGAGGGTCAGCATTTCTGGGATTCATCCTACAGAGCAGTACCACTTAGAAATAACCCCAGCATGTCTATTCCTTTAGTATCTCATGAAGACACCTCCCCGGCCCTGATATTATAGTCACATTTCTTCTGTGGCTTGAGCTCTGAGCCAACTAGAAATGTCAATATGAGAAGGCTTCTAGTCTACTTACTCTACCCACTGGACCGTACTTGCTTCTCAGTCTGGATCCCAAATTGTCAACTAAACTGTGATTAGGAAATTTTTTCTTATTTTTGCCTGCACAGTGTCAGCTTTTTGTAGACAAGAGCCAGATACTGAATTGGCCGCCAGAGGGGGATCTTCAAACCCTGTGGCTGGGATAATCTCATACTAAATGTGGCATATAAAAAAATAGTTTTTAACACTGACAACCCATAGTGTGGGCAAGATCATCCCTATCCTAGCCATCCCATACAACCACAATCTAAACTCTACATAAGACTACTCTCCATCCTGACACAACATGAACCTAACACCCTAACCTGCCACAGGTAGAGCAGGGAAACAACAACAGTCAATGTCCTGTTTCTATAAAATGTTGCCTGTAACAGGGGCCAACTTGAGGCCATGTCTCAACCTTGGCCTGCCCCCTGTCTGTGTAGGGCAGTCTAGCCAGTCTCGCCTGCCATGACTTATTATTCCTTAAACTGGTGTAAAATGCAGGAGGCTGTCCATTTTAATGCCCTCTTCCCAGGGGGCACTATCCACAGTCCCTACACCATGTCCTGTGCCTCACAGATGGCATCCAAAACAAGTTCATAACCTTTGACACAGACTTGCCACATAACCTTTGGACACAAACTTTAAGTGGAGGCGAGAGACCCTCTAGCCAGGAACACCCCAGTTGAAGTCACCAGACTCAGCTGTAGCCAACACCCAGTGCTTCTGGGGAGGCTTAAAAAACACCCTGACACATAAGGCAAAAAAAGGTGGTGACGGGGTGTCGCAGAGCTCTCAGATGCCCTTCGACTGAGAGCAGAAACGGCTCGGGAGAGACCTCTAGTGGTGGGAAGGGGGAAATGCAGCTGCCAGTCACCAGGACTGCACAGGTGCTGGTTGCCCTAGCAACCAGGGAAACCTAGAGCCAGGAAGGGGCGGAGCTTAGCTCTTCTTAAGCCCAGGTAGAAGGCCAGGAGGGCAGTTCCCCTCTGGCAGCCGAGGGAGGAGGAACTCAGCCAGAACAAAGGGGAGAACTCTGACGGTCGGAACATCCCCTGGTTCCTGCTGGGGGTTGATGCGCACTCTCTCTCTCTCTTTGGTAGGGAGAGATTCGTGTTTTGACCAGAACAGTCTAGCTTTTATGTTGTAGCCTGGGGGCTTTGCGTTGTGTGTTTTCTGTTTTACCGGAGGACCGGGTGAGGCTATAAGGGGTTGGAGGAGGCCTCATAGGAGCTCCACGATAGCGTGGAGTCTTCTGGTGCCGGAGGGGGTGCAGCTTTGTTTGGGGGTGCATTGGCCCAGCCCCGGAGCTGGGGGGGCAGTGAGAAGCCCCGGAGCTAGGGGGGCAGCGAGGAGCCCCGAGCTAGGGGGCAGAAAGGAGTCCCGGAGCTAAAGGGGGCAGCGAGGAGCCCCGGAGCTAAAGGGGGCAGCGAGAAGCCCCAAGAGCAAACGAAGGGCCGAGACATAATAACATGGCCCAAGTTAGATCATACCAGCACCATCTGCGAGGCCTGGGCTGCTGTGTAGGGGAGGAAAAGGAGCCGCAGACAGCACCCCCTGTCATCGGGGCGCATAAAAATGGGCAGCCTCCCACTGGTTCCAATCATCTATTAATCACAAGTAAGATCAAGGTGTGGCAGGTGAGTAAGCAGGCAGTTGGCCCACTGCAGGAGGGCAGAGCCACATGTCCAGAGGGGCTCCAAAAGTAGGACTCCTGCTACAGGGGGGCACAACAAGCAAAGCCAAGAAGCATGGAAAATACCCATGGTAGAAAATAGGCATAGCTGTGCTTAGATCATCCCTGACCAGTTACTGTCCAGCCTTTTCTTGAACATCTTCAGTGATGGAGAGTCCACAGCTTCGTTAAGTGGTCTATTCCACTGCCTTACTATTCACACAGTGGAGAAGTTTTTCTGGATATTCAATCTAAATTTCCTTTCCTGCAACTTCAAGCCATTGGTCCACACCCTTTTCTCTGCAGCAAGAGGGAAAAGGTTTTTTTCCTCTTCTTTATGGTAGCCCTTCATGTCCCCTCTTAAGTGCCTTTTCCACAAGCTGAACATGCCTGGCTCCTTCAGCTTCTCCTCGTATGACTTGCCTGCCCTTTATCATCTTCGTTGCCTGCCTCTGGACCCTCTCTAAATTCTCCGTGTCCTTTTTAAAATGTGGAGGCCAGAACTCCACACAATACTCCAGATGAGGCCTCACCAGTGCTGAGAAGAGAGACACTATCACATAATGCTTATTATTCCACCTTGAATTGGTAGGCATTGAACTTCATCCTCTTAGCTCTAGCCCAACTTCCCAGTCAAGATCCTTTTGAATTGCACTCACCTTTTCCAATGTGTTTATAATCTTTGCTAGTTCCATGTCATCCACAAACTTGCTTAAGAAGCTATGGCAGCATCCAATTAATTAATAAACACATTGAACAGCACTGGACATACCCCTGTTTGACTCCACTTGAAACCTCCTGCCATTGTGGTATGGACCCGTTAATAATTACCTTTTGTTTATAGCTATCGAGTCAGTTATCTATCTATCCCATAGTAGTTGTATCTAGCCCACATTACTCCAATTTGTTTATGAGAAGGTTGTGTGGGACCTTATGAAAAGCCTTGCTGATGTTTAGATAGACTATATCCATAGCATTCCCTTCATCCACCCCAATAGTTACTTTGTCAAAGAAACAGATCAGGTCTGTTTTACCCAATTTGTTTCATAAATTCATGCTGGCTACTTTTGATCAGCCTTTCCTCCTCCAGATGCTTGTGAATGGTCTTCCTTAGGATATAGAATCCTAGAAAATTAAGGTTGGACAGGACCTCAGGTCATCTAGTCCAACCCCCTGCAGTAATCAAAATTACTGCACAGTACAGGCACGCATCTCCATGTGCATGCCTGTACTGCACAGCAAATATGGCAATTTATGCTGACTTGAGCAAAAATTTGATACCCACATGATGCAGATATCAAATTTATGCCCAATTAGTTACTGTGCAGTAATGCACATGTAGATGCCTTACTGTGCTATAACACTGTATGTGTGGACTGATTTGGGACTAACCTATTCCTGCTTACTGTGCAGTAATTTACTGTGCAGTAAATTTAAATCAGCATTAATGCATGTGTAGACATGCCCAATAGGTAACCTTGTGCTGAGCGATCGCTAAGTAAAGTAGGCAAATGCACAGTAAATCTACCATCTTTATTTACAGGTGGTAGATTTACTGTGCACTAGCTAATATGCAGTAAGCACAAATAGGTGCTGACAAGCAGAAATAAGCTCTGTGTTAGCCCAGTCATCAGAGGGCCCACTACCACCTGGCTAAGCCCTGGTGTGGTGGGGAACTGTGCCAGCTGTAAGGGTGGCTGTCTCCTTGCCACATGGGCATTGGTACCATCCACATCTCCACATGGGCAAGAGAGCTGTCCCAGCAGCCACGACCACTGCATCCTAGCCAGGTGGAGATTAGTTTGGGACCTGATCCTCACATGGTGTGGAGAGGCCTCCCTGCCCCAGAGGAGGAGGGGAAGCCTTCAATGTAACCCTCCTGATCCTGGCTGCCAGGCAGCATGCCTCCCCAGGCAGTGATGCCTTTCCCAACCCCACATGGCTACCAGGCAGCATCCCTGCTGAGCATGAAAACCTCTTCTGGCCACATGGGAATTGGGTCTGATCCCCACATGGCTGGGATGCAGCAGTGCTCGCTGTTGGGACCACTTTCCCCCCACACATGGGGATTGGAACCAGCCCCATGCTCTCTGCCAGTCTGGGATGGCACCCAGGGAAGCCTGGAGTTCCCCTTTGCTGCTGCAGTGGGGCTGAGCAGGGCAGGGGGGCAGGAACATTCCTGGTCTCAACTGCTTCAGTTGGGAGCAAATTTGCTTCTAAGCTAGTGCATGTGTAGATCCTTTCTGAGGCACAGTTTACTGCACATTTTTTAATGCACAGTACCCTTTCTGTGCATTAACAACACATGTAGACGTATCCAGGGTAACCTGTTCCAGTGCTTAACCCTCCTCATGAGGGGTTTTTTTTTAATATTTATCTTAAACTTCCCTTCCAGCGACTTGAGCGTCCCTTGTTGTAACTTGATGCTTATCTGGTGTAATTCTAATGAAGACAATTTTTACTTTAGATTTGCACCAGTAGCTAAGAGGAGAATCTGGCCACTGTAGATTTATGCAGACTGAGCTTGTTTACACACAAGTTTGAACATATTGGGTTCTTTATCATTTACTTAATTTAATAGGTGAAAGAGGCTATAGGGCCCTTTCAAATCAATATAAACTTAGCTTATGCTACTTTTGCTTAAGATATTTACAAGGACACTTGAGCTAAATTGAAATAAATGAGCCATTTTTAACCCAAAACATAAAACTCTTTCTAGAGTGTTACAGCAACTAAATCCATTAAAATCCATATGGTCCAGTAATTTCCCAGGTACTGAGGTGAATCTAACTGGTCTGTAGTTCCCCAGGTCCTCCTCTTGCCTTTTTTAAAAAAGGGGCACTACATTGGCCCCTTTCCAGTCCTCTGGTACCTGGCTGGTCTCCCAAGACTTCATGAAGATCATTGCCAAGGGCTCTGAGCTCTCCTCTGCTAGTTCTTTCAGGACCCTGGGATAAAGTTCATTCAGCCCTACTGACTTGAATTTATTCAGACCCAACAAAAGCACTTTGACCATCTCTTTTGTTACCTCTTCCCCCCACTTGCCCCATTCCTTATCCAGATAATTTCTATTAAGTGGCTGGCAGCTTAATTTTTTTTGTAAAGACTGAGATAAAGTAGCTGTTGATTAGCTATGCCTTCCTTGTATCTTGGGTGAGGAGTTCCCCCAGCTTGTTAACAGCAGATGCACAGTTTCCTTGGTCCTTCTTTTCTGGCTGGTATACTTATAGAGCCTCATTTTGTTGTCCTTAACCCCTTTTGCCAGGTGCAGCTCATTCTTTATCTTTGCCTTCCTGGTTTTGTGACCTACCCATTCTTCCATTGCCTGTATGCTTTCCTTTTGCATTTGAGGCATTTTTAGGAGCTCCTAATGCAGCCACATTGGTCTCTTCCCATTCTTCTTCTGCTTCCATCCTGTTGGGACAGTTTCTTGTTGGGCTTTGAATACTCTGCTCCTTAGAAGCTCCCAGCCCTCTTGGGCACCTTTATCCTTTAATCTATCCTCCCATGATACCCTGCCTGTTAGCTCCTTGAGTCAGATGAAATCTGCCTTTTTGAAATCTGTCATCTTAATGTTTCTGACCTCATGTTTTCCCTCTCTCAGGATCTGGAATTCTAACATTGTGATTTTAACTCGTCCTCCTTTTAAAATAACCATATATGGGAGTAATCCCTGCCCTTTGGGAAAAACGCTAACGTTAAAGTTTTTTCTGCACTTCGGATTCCCTTCAGATTTGGTCTAGTAACAACAGTGAAAGAACCAGCACTCTTTCTTTCCCCCTCTATACACTGCTAGATTTTCTACTGGGTTATTCCTCAATAGCTAGATATATTACCTGCATGCCTACTGAATCCAGAGGAAAATCTAGCCTGCGGGAAAGCATGGGCATTCAGTTAGATTTTCCGCTCTCTTGACTTACCAAGTTAAAGCATTGCAAGTTGTACTATAGGTGGGGATTAGTTATAATTTGATTCATAGTTTTGTGAGTGGCAAACATCTAGGCAGGGTGTAGTTTAAAGGTTTTCCACTGAAAAGCACAAGGTCAAGACTCTGGGCAGCATGGATACCACTGCAATCTTGGAAGAGTCGGCCGTGGTTTTCGTCTGCAGCCATAACTGGTTGTAGCTTTGGTAAACTTCTTCAGTGATTTTGATGCAATTAATTTGATGCAAGAAAAGGTAATGTGAAGCTTGCCCAAAAGAACCACTCCAGCTCTGAACAGAGTATGTGGTTCACCTAGTTCATCTGTGCACAGAAGTCAAGAACTTTAAAGCATTCTTTCTGGACATGAGCTCACATATTTTTTTTGCTGCCTGGTGCAAAGATTTAAGGCCTGGCAAATGCTTCAGATGTAGCTTTGTTCCATAGGAAAATACGTTCCCAATTCCCTTAGCTTTCTATTAAGAACAAAAATGACTATGAATCCCTTTTGTTGTTCAAAACAAAAATATTTTCAGCATGATTTTCTCTTGACCAAACTGTAGGAGGAGCTGGAAGCAATGGGACTCATCAAGACACTTACCTTCAAGGTGAACTTTTCCTGTAGCTGCTTTAGGGTCATTTTGTTGTACAACAGGGTCACATCATGCCTTTCTTCTGCAGGAGCAGTTGCCTAAAGACATACACAAAGTACTCCTCAGAACTGACTGTTGAGTTTCATCAGCTGGAATCCCATGTATGCGTGTGTGCATGCACACATGTGAAAGAGCTCTTTAAAGTCTGTTTTTTGGAGAAGGAAACTTATTTTATAAAGACCAACACTGTTTTCTGCATTTCAGTGTATCAGTCAACAGCCTGTTGGATAACTCAAGAAAGTTCCTATGACCAAGGTAGTGGCAGCCTGTCCTTGCCCCATGCACATGTCCGGGAGGGGGCATGTGCCCCCCAATGCTTGCCCGGGAGTTCATGCCCCCCACCCCCCAAACAAGCTGCTTGTAGCTCTGTCCTGTGCCCCACCGTGGCTGTGCAGTGCTTATTGGTGCCCCTTCACTTTGGCAGCTGGAGCAGTCACCCTGCTCACCCACCCACCCCTTGCTATGGTACTGCTATGACTATTTCAGTATCACGATGTGCTACAGAGCAAAGTAAAACACCCCAATGGCCCTCACCAGACTCGCTTAGGGGAAAATATTTCCCTCACCCCAAATCCTGAGCGCAGCGCCTCCCCCACTCCCAGCCACGTAGCTGAGAGGTTTCTCCACACCTGTGGGTCTCCTATACTCACATTCGCGATCTCTGTTTCAAACTCCATCACCTTTACCATTTCCTCTTGGACAAAGCTGTCGTCTTTAGACATGTTCTTATCATCTCTGATCATTTTGGCAATGGTGATCATGAACTGCAGGTAGGCTTCCCGTACCTAGAGACATAAAGGACAGAAACTTTGTATGGTGGCCTATGTGATTCAGGGTGATTTTGTCCAGCACTTCAGCCTATAGCAGGGGTTTAGGTAAGCAGTGTACTGGGCTGTGTCTTGTTGAGGAAATTTAAGACTGCATTCAGGAGCATGGCAGATGTGCTGGAAATGACCTATAGGCCTAAATAAAAATCTAACAAGAATTCATGTGTATTTTTCTAAAACTCACCCTGGATCTGATTCATAACTATTCTGAACATTGGCAATGTTTGGTCCTAAATCAAAACTTTGCAGCCCAGTCTCTTTAGAGATGCAGTTTAGAGCTTGCAACCAGGGGACTCTTTCCTTTCATTGTTTCTAAATGAATAAGTGAAGAAGTAGCAAAGACTCCTTGATTTGAACTGAGCTGGAGGAAACAGCATCTCCTCAGAACCAGAGTATCAATGTTTTTAAGGTTTGAGGGCTCCTCAAATCCAGAAACCTGATACCCTCAGGGATATTGCCTGGAAAGAAACTTCTTCTTTCTCTTCTCTTACTCATTCTCCCCAATTTCTTGGAAGTCACATCATGAAAAACTAGAGGAAATCCAAGAATTGAGAACCATTACTGCAAGGCTACATGTGTAACTAGCTTTACACAATGACAGATGATTCCCAGTGGTGCCCTTGTTTCACTTTTAATGCAAGGTACAGGCTGTGCAAGCTAGGTGATTTACATGCCAAAATGGACCTTGGAAGCATATTTGGCTGATGGTCAAGTGCAGTTCTTTGATATAGGAAGACTTAATGCTACCTGTTATTTTTACCTACGACTCCTCATTTGTGGAACATAGAAACTAGTTGAACACAATAGCTTAATTGTTCTGAAATTGGTTTGGGCACTTGTATTACATTATGGTGATTTGTAGGGGGGACAGAATGTCCTAGCTCAGGCAAACTCCTGCCAGGGATGAAAAGAGTTTTGCTTGATGCCAGACTAAACACAAACTAAGTAAAGAATACCAGGATGTAGCCCATAGTCTTTGGAAATGTGCTGTGGAAAGAAACAGCTTTACAGAAAGGGATTCTCTATAGCCCTGAGTGACCATGGTGCATATTGTTACTCAGCCAGGCTAAAGATGTGCCCTTAGCCAAATCAAGAGTTTTCACACTTGAGGTTAATATCTTTTCAATGCCTTTTTTGTTTTAAGTTCATTCATTTTTAGGATTGAAGTTGCCTTGCACTTGGTCCATGGCCTCCCTGTAGCCTGAGACTGACCACAGGCCCACCACACAAGTCACACTGTCTTCTAAACATAATAGCTAACATAGTGACACGTTCACTTCTGTCAGACAAGCCACTATGTGACTTGTCCACTCTTAAGCACCCCTATACCATTTCCAAAACAAAATCTCCCAATCTGGTACCTGAGGCTTTTTTGTGTCTTTCTTTGCTTCTTGAGATATCATTGCCTCTTTAAGAATGCCTGTAACTGGTAACATGTACTAATGTCAGAAGAAGTTGGCCACGTTCTGTAAAAGGTGATAGAATATCTTCCCCTAACACATTTGGACTGCTGTCACATACAGGAATGCTGCTCATAGAAATTACAATTTACTAAGACGGCGGAGATGAGACGGCCTATAAATATGCTTCTACCAAAATCTCATTGCTCTGTATTTCAGAAAAGACAGCCCTGGAATTATCCTTCTTAAGGCACAACCCAAAGTCAAGGAAAACAATGGAAAGGCTTCCACTGCCGTCAGCTGGTTTTAGATTGGATCCTGAAATTGTAAGATGCGAGAGTCTGAAATATTTTATTCTTGTCTGTGTGGATCTTCCTCCTTTCATGTTAGGAAATTCAATTTAATGCTGAGTTGCAAAGGCACTCGTTTAGCATGAGATAATTAAGAAAATAAAAAGAACTATGTATTTTCAGCCCTGAAATGGATTAAAGATAATTTGTCAATCTTACATTTGCAACTGCTCAGTTAGACATCTACAAAGGAAAACTAAGCGAGGAGGAGAAAGTGAATGAATTTGTCATAGGAAATGGAAACAGTTTCAATATTGTCTCTCTGAACTTTCATGCAGTTTTGGGGAATAACAGCAAAAATAACAGTCTGTAGGATTCTTATCACCTGAAGATTGGGAACATGAATCTCCCTTTCACTTTCCCTGTCAAACACTGATTCTGTTACTGATGCACTCAGTCATGGATGTAGTGGCTTGTGAAACCTTTCTACATCAAAAATGAATCTAGGGTTTTGTATGATTAGAAGTATGAGCACATCATTTTGTATTTCCCCAGCAGTCCTCCTAGTCCAGAGTCTCACCTCTGACAGCTGCCAGCACCAAATGCTTCATAGGAAGGAACAAGAAAACCCAGAGCAGGAAGATATAGGGTCAACCTGTGCCCATGAAGTTTTCACCCTAAACCCTAAAAGTTAGTGATGGATTAAACTATGAGCATAACGTTTTTTCTTCCTTGCCATATTCTGTCTATATGAACTCTCATGACTCTGGATAGCCTTGTTACTCTATAAATGTTCAGTCATCTTTGTTTCTTATTAAATTTTTGGCCTTCCTTATATTCTCTGTCAACAAGTTAAACAGATGCATTTTGATTGTTGGATAGCTTGAAGATTCAGAAATATGCAGAATGGAAAAAGCAGGGATTACTTGCAAGTGATTAATGAAAGGCAAGTTCTAGTAGCATACAGCATATGTGTTACAGAGATACTTACTTTTTGGTAGTTGCCACCATTAAAATAGTAATCTCGCGATGGCATTCCCAAACTGGGCTGGTCAATCTGAAGGAAATTAAGTAGGTAATGCCTAGTTAGCAATAAGCAGTGGTTGTGGTTCTCCAGAAAGGGTCATTTGAGCATAATGTGAAATGCTGCATACACCATCCTGGTAACCCAAGAAGGAGGACCTCACTTTATGAGGGGGTAAACCCAATCCAGGAGCAAGCTTTAGCCTGTTTTCCATAGAAGCTGGGACTGAATTGAAGACCAACTACTCTCTCCAAACCTTGGCTTAGGACTAAACCCGAAGCCTTCAGTCTCCAGCTAGTGCAGGATAGATGCTTACTTATCATGGGTTACAGATCATGGTTTTACTATGGGTTACAGAGCAATGGTCAATGACCACTGTGACCTCAGAAAGAACAAAATATTGCAACCTGCAAGAGAAAAAGGTGCTTCTCTCCAGGCCTAGATCTGATGTGCAAAAATAAATATTACTAGGCTAGGTATTATAGAT
The DNA here is from genome assembly GCF_052110815.1 of Crocodylus siamensis. NCBI lineage: Eukaryota > Metazoa > Chordata > Crocodylia > Crocodylidae > Crocodylus > Crocodylus siamensis. The sequence goes on from NC_143406.1 coordinate 13,715,245, forward strand.
CAGTATGGTATACCTATTATATTATGATCAGTGTTATTTGGATATCTGCAGTATATGTTAAACAATGGCAGTGCTGTGTAAGTTGCAGCACTATAAATAGGGGCTAAATCCTTAGTGTAAATCTCCAGAACTCCATAGACTTCAATAAAGTCAGAACCATTTATGCTGCCTGAAGATCTGTAGTAGTATGTATTTGGACAGCCCATTATAGAGCTGTTGATATACACTTTGCTTCATATTGTGGATGCCCACCAACACAAGTCATGGAAAACTGATCTAAACTGTGTGCGATGCAATTAGCTACCCATGGTGGGTCATGGCCTTGGACCAAGTATCTGTAGCTCCCAGTCATTTTTCTTACATAAATGATATGCCGGCTGGAATCCCGGTCATCGTTCCAAACAAACATGTCAATGACGACTCGTTTGTTATATCTGGAGTTCATGATGAAGAGTTTTTCTTCCATGCTCCAGTTTGCCTCTGAGAGAGAAAAGGAAAAGCTGCATTATTTATTGATGTGTACCAAACATAATTAAGTTCTGTGTACTGTAAGCTTAGTGCTCAGGTCATTTAAAATCAGACTGGGCAAAGTGGGATACTGGTAAGGGGCAGCTGCACTGGCTGGAAGTGCACGGAGAAAGTGATCTGAAAGGCTGCTTCTAACTGTAAACTGAACACCGAGTATTTGTTAATTATCCTTACTAATAGTGGCACTGACAGTTTTAATTAGCCCTCTGCAAAGTGCAGGGAAAACCCTCAGTTCCTTCCCATATCAAGGTTAGAAGTCAAAACACCTCAGCTGTTCAAGGCACTTAGGTGACTTGGATGATACCTCTGGCCAGGATTTTGCTGCTGTTTTATGATAGATGTGTGGCAGTAATTTAATTGGTGGTCACATGGGGGGGGAGAGGGCTAAGCCTTGTGGAAGAACAAAGCTTCACATCTATTTCTGTAAGCGATTTAAAAAGCTCCTGCCACTCAGTTACTGACATGCCCCAATTATAAATTTGTGAAAAATGAGCATTTTATTACCAATCATCTGCTAATTGTGATCATTGCATGTGCAAATATAGGAGCACAATTATTGTATGTGTTGAGCCCTGTAGTTTTAAAAATGAATTACTTTTGTTTCTCCCTCCATTTTTCCCTTTACCTTGAGATTTTATAGTGGTCACATTTTATCTTTTAAAACCCCCCATTAGCTGCTGGACTCCCCTTTCCAGCTCCACAGGCCTCTCTTTCAGGAGGGTAGCAGCAGTTCATACAGGAGGAAGGATCCAGCTCACCCAGGTGGGGGCAATTCCACTCCCAGATGCCCTGCCAGACTCCTCTGTCCAGTTTCACAGCCCTTTACACTTAAAGGCCACAGCATCCAGTCTGGTCTCCCATGACAGGCTGTCCCTTAGCCACACGCAGAAAACTGCCACCTAACAAGGGATGTGAACCCTGAACCTTCAGAGTGAAAAGTTGATTACTAGCTGAGGTACCCAGGCTTTTGTTTGTTTAGGGGATGCAATTCAGTGCTCTTAGCTCCCAAAGGAAGTAAAAAATTCCTACCCTTGTGCTACAGAGACCCTTTTACAAACTCTTTGAGCACAGAGTCTTACCATGGGTGATATTCCAATCTGCAGAAGCCACTGGCCAGTCTCCAATCATAGCTAGGACCTCTAACAAGGGCAATGAATCTCGCTGCTCTATGAGGCCTGAAGAAGCAGCAGCAAAGAAATTTTTAAAAGAAGGTTAAAATTCACGATAACTTGAATTATGCAACTGAATCTCTCACAGAAGAGAAAGAAAAGGTGGTCCACTGTCAGGTTGGATGAGGCTGCATGCAGAGGTGTCATTGTTGTGTTCCTCGGTGTAATAATTCTACCCTTCAAGTACTCAGAAATTTCTGTTTGCAAAACCGAGCAAGGGTATTACTTTTGATGTGTCGTGACTCATTCTGGGATTTGCACACTCTCCAAGCCAAATTGAAACCATTTACCAAAAGCTGAGCTGGATTCTCCATTACGCTGGTAAGTTTTCAACCTAGGTTTTTAAAAAACATATACTCTCATTCAAACAAGGGTTAATTCAGGGAAGCCCTAGGCCTTGTGTTATACAAAAGGTGAGGAGAGGTGGCCAGAGTGTTCCCTTTTACAGTTACAGTCTTTGCATTGAAGACTTTTGCCTGTTGTGATTTGTGAAACTAATGATTTCCCTGCAAACCGGTTAGTTTCTGTAGTATCTGTTAGCAGGGAAGGAGGTATGAAACTCACCTCAACATCTGAGGTTTGGGAATTGTTATAGGACAGAGGTGCTCAATCTCTGGCCCGTGGGCCAAAGGAGGCCTGTGAAGCCACAGCATTTGGCCTGCTGGGCTCTCCGCAGGTCAGGACATTTGGCACTGCAGGGAGCAGTGGCCATTAATGCCACCACCTGGCTCTGCTGCCAAATTCCCATGCCACCTCACCCCACACAGCCAGATGGGGCCAGACCAGGACCAATTCTCCTTGCACAGGGATCAGGGATGAGCCATGCCCCCTTCTACCTGTGCAACTGAATCAGGGCTAGGCTGTTCCTCTTGCCCCTCTGCAACTGAATTGGGGCTGGGTGATTCCCTTTTCCCCCCAGGGGCCCAGGTTGGGGCCAACCCACACCCCCTTTCGCTGCACTGCTGAATCAGGGCCCCTCTACACAGCTGTATGGGGCCCCACTGCCCCCACCCCAGGCACCGGATCAAAGCCATGGGCTGGATCCGGCCCATCAAGGGACTAGGCACTGCCCATCCAGCCTGCCAGGGAAAAAGGTTATGCACCAGTGGTATAGGAGATTTTGCACCAGACCGATGCACAGCAATATAATGTGCAGTGAAGGTCCCAAATAAAGCTAGAGGTTCTTTTACACAAACAGTAACTTCTCATCTACATGAAAGAGTTCTTTAAAATTATATAGGGCTGATGATCAACTGTTTATAGGAGGGTAGATTTTCCATTCATGCTTACAGCATTGGGTCCAATTCCTAATTAAGATTTGTAGGTACTACTGGAATATGAAAAATAAATATCAATAATAACGTGGTAACATTTTGAAAACTAGTGCTTTCAGCTCTTGCTTTACCATATTTTATCAGTTTTGTAGTTACAGACATATGCATGTTGTTCCTAACATGTTGTATGTAGCAAGTGTATTTTAAATCCACTTGCAGTGTTAAAACTCCCAAACTATCTCCAGCATCCATTATCTGTGAATGAAAATCCACTAGACTTCCTAGGTACTACTACTGAGACACTTCACATCTGTAAGCAGCCTGACAAGCTTAATTTTTATGGGCTTGCAATGGCAAATAGTCTCTGGGAGCTCAGTTCTTAAAGACTTAGTGAAATGAGCAATTTTCAAAACTATTGCAAAAGCTAGACGAGCTTAACTGAAAAAAAAAATCCCACTCAGGGTTGCTAAGAGACAATAGTTTAATTACTCAGTGTGTCATTTATAAAAATCATCTACTTGCAGAAAGGCTGGCTTTCCAGGGAAGGCCCTGCCAGGGAGATACAAACTGGCTTGGAGATATAGGTTTGTCCCCGGAAGAACAACAATAGAACAAGAGGATACTCACTCTCATTCATGCAGGATTTGTAAAGTGTCTTTGCTTTCTGAAAGGCCTCTCGATCATCCTGCTCTGGAGTCTCCAGCACACCTAGGACAGGAATCACTGCAGTAAGACCTGGCCCTGAGTAGGTTTGTTATCAACTGTCATCGCATGAATCAGTGAGAATGAAGGGGTGTAAGGACCACGTATCATGAAACCAGAGTGTTGTACTACTGGTTAGGAGTGAAAGGTGAAGGATGGACATAAAAATGCAGAGATTTTCCTGACTCCAATTATAGATTATGGCAAAACTTAGCTGATTTCTTTGGGAACACAGCCATGCTGTGGTGGCGTTTTACTGAAGAGTGGGAGGAGGAAAGACTACAGAAGAGACCGGAAACCTTACGGGCCTGGAACGTCATTTGTTGTATGTCACTTCAGCTCCTGCTAATGCCTTATGCGCAGCAGATGCCATTCCAAAGTAAACAGTCAGTGGCTATTAAGACCAACATAACCAAGGAGAAAGAAAATATGCGGTATGTCAAATATTGCAGTGTGGTAACTGTCAACAAAAGCTGGCTTTGTCTCATCCACTGCTCTGCAAAGTAAAGGTACGTGCCAACTTTGCCTTCAAAAAATGATTATGGCTGCTGAAGAGTCTCCTTAAGTTACAGTGTGAAAACACCAACACATCCATTGCCAGCTGAGGTTTAGCACCGACTGCAGCTCTGTCCAGAACAAGCTTGCTGGTATACCTACACTGATAAACCTTTCCAGAGTGAACGCAGCTTGGATTATGAGTCCGTACAGTCAGGGGCATGCTTTTGGCTCTATGATGGACCAGCACTTAGCACAGTGGGGCATGAGCTATGACTGGGGCTCTTAGGTGCTATGTTAATCCAAATGATAAACACCAATGCCAATAAATATTGCCTTTTGAAATGAGCTGCTGCCATAATTTTTTGATAGTGTAAATACTTCTGTATTAAATGGCACCCCCTTGCTGGCTGTACTGTACCAGACAAAATTTCATGTGTCGTCATTGCTCGAAGACGCATACAGTAGGCTAGATCCTCAGCTGATATAAATCTATGCACTTTAAAGATATGCTGCTGGCTCCTAAAGGAGGATCTAGTTTGTTCTGTGGAAGTTGTGCCTGGACTTATCTCCCAAACTTCTTTCTTTATCTTTTTAATAATAAGGCCCATTGTTTTGGAGTTCAGGGAATAATGTTAGGTATCAACATCATTATTGGGCTAAAGTCCTGATGCCCTGTCTTGACGTTTCATGTACATGTTTTAATGCCCTCCCAGTTTTACCTTTCAGGATGATTTCCAGTTCATCCCTCAGGATGTCAAAAATGCTGTATCTTGAGCTGGTTTCTGGGATGACATGCCGGTTTAGCCAGCCCCCACAGGCATACTGGTAGAAGTTGTTGCATGGCTCAGTGGTTGGATCCATGTTCTGAATTATCCTAGCAGCTATGATGCACAAAACCATAGAGGTGATTTCCACAGGATATTTCAAGCTGCATGTAAAACTCAAAAATTCTCCCAAATTACCAAGAAGGTGGCCTGCTGAACAGATCTTGCACATGTGTCTCATTTGGGATGACATCCTAGTGTCATGGGACTGGGTCCACAAGGCAGAGGAAAAGAAGCAATGGACAAAAGCAATTGCAAAAATGGAGATTTAGATGGTCTTGCCTGCACAACGTGCAGCAGCAAACACCACCACAAAACTCCTCTGAATGGTTCCAAAGAACCACCCTTGATGACAATGCAAAGACAAGTCCTTATGAACAACAATCAGAATTGCAAGCAAGGTCTTTGGAGGGGATTGCTGTGCCTTTTCTTAGGTACAGGCAGTCCTCGACTTACAACATTTTGAGTTACGTTTTACACTTACAACGTTAATAAATTGACACCCTGTTTCAACTTTATGACATCAGTTTAGACTTTATAATGCTTGATCCGATGCGATGCCACATCAGTGAACAAGTTCGCTGCATCACTCATCTCCCTGGAGAACGTCTGTCCAAACTTCCTTGGGTACTTTCTTTAAGAAAGCAGACAAGACTCCAGAAAAACCTGCAGCCGAGACTCCTGAGAAGACTCCAGCCGTGAACCCTTCAAAAAGTCCAACCAAGAGCCTTTCAAAAAGTCTATCAAAGTCTCCTCAAAGAAGTCCTTCCAAATCAATATGATTGCTATTTACAATATAAATACATTAATGTAGCTATATTACTCATCTATAATTGATTGAGTACAAAATTCTGGGATATTTTTGGTGAAAATAGGGTATTGGGCCTTGGTTCAGGAGCCAATCCCCCATTTATAACATTGTTTCTTATGAAAAAATTGGTTCTGAGTTGCAACGTTTTGACTTAAGACGCGATTTTCAGGAACCAATTGTGTCGTAAGTCCGAAGACTGCCTGTAGCTGAAATCACTTGGCCTGCAGCTCCCTGACTTAAGCCAAAGCCAAGAAGCCACTGACCATCCTTGCCATTTTCCTTTACTACTGACACTGTGCTATAATATAACACTATACTAGCATGGTGTAGCTGTTATATAGGGCTTGTCTGCAGATCTCACACCACAGCACAAAAGTGCAATTATTTCATGGTGGGAAATCAAGACAGAAATTAAATGATTTACCAAGGTTTCACTGTAGGCCAGTCTCAAAGGTAGGGATAGAACCCAGATCTCTTGAGTCCAGTAATATTCTTCTTCTTTAACTATTGAGTAAAAGCTCTTATTTTTTCCCTCAGATTTTGAAAAAGAGTATTTTGCCATTTATTGTTAATATAGTGTGTCACTTTTGTCTAACTTTGTTCCAAACTGAGTTGAATGCACCAATTTTCTGTGGATGTTATTACAAGTATTTGCATGTGTTTACTTATTCTGTAGTTATTATTCCTTCTTCCCAAAAGTTACATCATTCTAACTTTTTGCAGATTCCACTTGCATATAATAAAGATAGACTAAAAAACTGCTTGATTTAATGACCACATTATTACTGAATCTCTGTGAAAAGTACATTTAATGATTATTTCTTGTAATCATGATGTAAGACCATGGTACAATAATGGCCTTTGAAAAATATCCAGACTTTTATAAAGAACTTTGGCAAGTAACATCAACTTTCGCAACATTTGATTAAAGCCAAGCTAAGATGTGAATTACATTTATAGTTACATTGACTATGCAGAATAATCTTAAATATCAAAGTAATTAGACTTATTTGATGAAAATGAGCTACTTGGGTATTATGCTAACATTTTTTTTCTGCCAATGTGTATTAGTATGAGTAAGTTTATGTTCAGTGATCCCCTGTTTGAAATCTTGAATGTTCAAGTTATGCAGCCATCTTTGGTAAATATTATTTTCTAAGCCATACAGCAGATCTGATTTCTAATCCACAACACAAAGTTCTCTTGCATAATTTATTATTGCTCCACATTCACAAACAGTCCTGTATTCAGTAGAAATTGGAGAACCGTATGGAAATATGTAGAGATATACAGGGGTGTTCCCAGAAAACTATCTTTTTTCCCTTTTATGTTTTTTTCTTGTATTATTTAAAATTACTCTGAACAAATATTTGCTTACCTGATTTGTCAGATATAATTAAGGTACAAGAGGATTGACTAGTTTTAATCCAGTGGTGGAATTCTCAAAGAACACAAATATATTCAAGTCCTATAACATGCACTTGTGCTTTAAAGCCCCACTGAAAATCACTGGGACCTCATGACTCTAAATTTCTTCTGTGCTTTTAAAATACCACTCAGGACTGAAACAAACCTTAGACAATGCTAGCATTATTAATGGAGCCAGACGTTTCCCTCTACAGCAAGCTTCCCTGGCAAGAAACATTACCTGCTGTAACACATCCAGGTGTGGTGCATACGTTGCCTGAATTGGTACCATAATTTGCATCTGTGGGGAGGAATTAAAACATAAGACATATAATAATACTGCACATTTCTGAATGAAACAGCACAGCATTTCTGACATGCGCTAGTCGTCCAGCCTCAATCAAGTTAATCTAAAAAGACTTGTCTTGTTCTGTTATTGTAAAGTAAGTGAATTCTAGGGCTGGTGAAAGTTGCCAGAATGATCGTTCTGAAGACTGAAGCCCTTTATTTAGCTAAAGAATAGGCTTGGTGAGGGCAGGGGCATAGAAAAAAAACCTCAGTGTCTTGCCAGTATGTCCCAGGCATGCTGTAAGGTACTAGTGTAGTTCAATCCTAATGTCTTCCCTGGTCTCTCAGACAGTCTTTTATGATAAAATGGACAATGGCCATGGACACCTTGGGGCTGGTAGCTCAGAGCATCATAAAAATATATTGTTTTATTGGCTTTCAAAGCCACATCTGTTTGGAAAGGTTTTCAGAGAGCAAAGGCCATCTCCAGATTCTTGGTTTTGCAATGGCTTTGAGCTGTAAAACTGAATGGAAAACCAAAATGTTTCTGACTGTTCCAGGGCAAAAAGAGTAGACAAACAATGCAATGCGTGCCCTTGCCTGCTGCAGTGGGTGGTTCCTTAATTTGCTGTACAGCAGAGACCTTACTTGAAGACTTTACAACCAGATGGATAGGACACCGTGAGGCTTTAACTGAATTGTACTAGGGTAGACTGATGCTCCTGCTGGTACTTAAAAACCCCAGAGCTTCCTGGTTGGAGGGTTCTGCCCAAGGTCACACCAGTCACTATGTTTGGGGCCTGGAAGGAGTTTTCCCCCTAGGTCAGACTACGAGGGTTTTGCCTTTCTCTTGTAGCGTGAGGCCTGACTGTTTTCTTAGAATTTGCTGAGCATGTCAATGAACTGCTTCTGTGTTGTAATGACCTCTGAGATCTCTTCTGTTGCATACCAAGTGGAGAAGCATTGCTAACATTAGAAATGTATCAATCCTGCCCAAGTCTTTACATGTCAGAATCCTTGTTGCACTTGTATATGTGTGTGTGGTTCTAAAATGGCTTGTTCTAAAGGCTACAGATTCAGCTTCGCTGCTCTTCCCTGATCCAAAGACAAGTGAAGATTTCCCACTGACCTCTGTGTGTTCTAGATCAGCCCTAGCCCCGCTGCGTGTGTATTTAAGAGCTGTAGCACAAGCTGCACTGAAAGCAGTAGGGTGTGCACTTGCTTCGTCTGTTTTGCTTTTACAAAGAGCCCTTCTCTGGAGGCAAAGAAACTTGTTCCATAAAAAAATTCTGTTTGTTCCAGCTCAAGACATCTCTCCCAAGTGCAAAACCTAACAACCTCTGCCCTTCCAGTGAGTTTGATAACATGTGAGCTGCTGCCACCTAGGAGAGGAGATAGCGGGTGCGTCTACACATGCACACTTACTGCACAGTAACCAAAATTACTGCACACTATGGACATGTGTCTACATGCGCACATCTGTACTCACAGTAAATATGGTGACTTATGCTGACTTGAGCATAAATTTGATACCTGCATCATGCCGATATCAAATTCACACCCTATTAGTTACTGCACAGTAACATACATGTAGATGCCTTACTGAGCAGTAACACTGTGTGTGTGAACTGACTTGGGACTAACTTTAGTCATCAGTCAGTCCACACACAGTATTAATGCACTTTAATGCCTGCACATGTAGATGCCAGCCTATTCCCACTTGCTGTGCAGTAACTTATTGCACAGTAAATTGAAGCCAGCATAAATGCACGTGTAGACCCGCCCAGTAGGTAGGATGTTCCCAGTGGAACTGCAGGAGAACAGTTCTACTCTGCTTTCCGCATGGTTTAACAGATAAAAAAATGCATGGCAAGGGTTAGTACCCTGTCTGACCTGCATGGGTTGGATTTGTAGAGGGCTGGCATGCAGGGGTGTGGCTAGGAGCTTCCAATCTCCACTCCTCAACAGCTTTCCAGCAGGTCTTCCCCCTTCTTCTGGACCTCATGACTCACATCTCATCCACCTTGTCCCTTGCTGGCCTCCAGTTCGCCCTGTCTCCCCCTGGACTCCTCCTAGCTCACCTGCAGCTGCCACTGCTGTCTTAGGGGTGAGAGAAGCTCCTGCCCCACTCCAGGGGCTGCATGAGGGTTTTGCTTAGCTTGGAGAGCAGCAGCAGCTGTGGCAGCAGTGGATGGGTAGGTTTCCTCTCTCTGCCAGCTCCCCAGCTGTCTGCTGCCACTGTCTCTGCCACCTTTCAGGCTGAGCCCAGCCCCTGCACAGCCGCTGAAGTGGGACAGGAGCTTCCCTCACCCCTGGGACAGCACTGCCAGCCACATGTGAGCAGAAAGCCTGGAGGCAGAGAGGAGCCCCAGTAGGGGCAGGGGGTGAGCTCTGGGGGAGATGAGTGAGCGTGGAACAGGGAATGGAGCTGGGGGTGGGGAGAGGACATGCCTCTGAGCACAGGGGAGAAGTGGGGGCAGTGGGATTCTTGCCTTCTTTGGGACTGCCACCCTCAGGTGCCTGCTCTCTCCAGCTGTCACTCCAGAGCAGTAATGCTCCAGAGGATATATCATTTATGTGGTGGAGGCCGAGAGTGGCACCTCCTGAGATGCTGGAGGACTGCTCCCAATTTGTATTGGTCCTATGGAGAAGTCTAATTTTACAGCGGCGTGAATTGCCTAAGAGGAGCTAAAGATAATCCTTGCTCAGAGAGGATTATCTGTGAGATGCTCGGAGCCCACTTAGCTCATCTTTTCCTTCCTTAACATGTGGACATTTCCATCTGAAGAGCTTTTAATATATGGGAAAAATAACATTTAACAACACCCACAGGGGGCTGGAAAGCAGGACGCTTTTGGATGCTTGGTTTCTTTCTCAGCCCCTTCAGTGAAAATACTCCAGGTCTGAGGCCTTCACAACATGGGTGAATCACTTACAGCTTGATGAAGCCCTCACAACTGGGCTTAACTGGTGCATGGCCTTTGAGGTTGGCTATTTGCAGAGGTGTGAGATTTGCCAGATATGCCCTTGTGTCAAGTATTCCATGTGTAAAATGGACAGTGTAATGTTCATGGCTGTGCCAGTGAAGCAATCCTTTCATTAGCATTGCTTTGAGATCGCCTGGTAAAGGGAGGTGCCTTTACCATGATGGGCATTGTTCTTTATAGTACGTAATCATTAGGAATGGGCCCAGGCTGTGAACCTGGAATCTGGATGCAAAGTTCGCTGGAGTTGGGGCTGTTTGGTATGTTACAGAACTTGGCCAACTCCCCAAATTGCCTAATGTCCAGCAATGTCTGGATGGGATCTGTTCTAAGCAAGTGCTTTTCCTGGTGTAATCTGGGTTTTATTTTCACTTGGCTACTTTAGGCTGGGTAAAAGATCTCCAAGGCCCTTACAAGAGGGAAAGGGCTTTCCAAATGGACTGAACTGACTTGAAGCCTACTTTCCTTTTTCTTTTTGTTTTTCTTATTAAAATGCAATAATGTTTGTGGTGCAGGAAGCCAAAAACAAGTGTTTGATAAGAAAGCAAGCATAGAGGGAAACTACATGCATGCTTTATTGCGGAGTTGACTAATCAGCTCTGCAGAAAGCGTCACCATCTACATGTGCAGTACTATTAAGCTGGAATAAACTAATTGACTCTACTGTAGGATAGTAATGCCCAACAAAATTACTATCCTATGGTAGAGTTATTTACTCTGCTGCAACACACGTGTAGATGGTGGCTGGGGCTGGCTGGGGCATGAGGGTGCTACAGTAATAGGGCTGCCTGCTGGTTAACCCTGCATTGTAGCACCCAAATGTCTCAGTCAGCACCTTCACAGCACATTGAGCTGGGGCTGGGCCCTAGGCTCCCCCTGGGCTCCCTGCCAGCCAGGGCTGTGATGCCTGGGCTCAACAAGTAGCAATCCCAGGCGCATGTGTAAGCACTGCTCCTGGGAAGCAATAAACTCTGGGATAATAAACTCTGGTGCAAATTGCACCAGAGTTTATTCAGGCATATTAATTTCATGTGTAGACACACCCACAGTGACTGTAATTCAGGTAGAACTAAAATGGTGTGAAGGAAAAGAGGGCTTTGAAGTTTCTCAGTGGAAGTAACATAAACAGCACCCATTCTGACCAGGAATGTAGCATACAGGGCCTAACCAAGTGCACTGGGGGGGAATATGCACATCAGAAAACCACCTTGCATTTGGGTCAGGTAACTGTAGCAGAGGCCTGGGGGTATGAGCTAGGGAGGGGCCAAAAGCTTTTGCAAAATTCAAAGCTTCATGTCATGTTAGGTTTCTTGCATTTTGCATAAACTTGGAACTGAGCTCATTGTCATACACACACTTCCTGCAGTGCACAGCTTCTCTACAGAAAATGTTTGGCCCTTTTCAGATGCAAACAGTTTTCCAGAAAAGCTGACTCCACCTTTGAGTGAAGAAGCAGCAAACAGAGGGCCTTATATGTTACACATACCATGTGTCAAATTTAGATTTTATAGACATTAGGGCTGGAAGGGACCTCATGAGATCATCAGATTGTTGGATAATTTTCTCCAAGATCTTCCCAGGAATTGGGGTCAAACTGATTGGTCTGTAGTTCCCTGGATTTTCCTTCCTTCCTTTCTTGAATATTGGTACCACATTGGCCCTCTTCACAAACCTGTCCCAAGCACCATGAGTTCTTCAATATCCACACCAATGGTTGAGCTAAGATGCCAGCCAACTCTTTTAGCAGTCTTGGGTGCATTTCATCAGGGCCTGCTGATTTATGGATGTTCTCTCACAAGGTCTCCACCAAATGTAGGTGTATGGCCACCTGTACACTTGTAGTCCTGAGTCTTGTCAGGCAGGGTGAATCCCCTTGGGCTGGTGAAAAACTGACACAAAGTAATCATTGAGGAGATTAGCTTTTTCCTGGGTGTCTGTTGTCAGCTGCCCCATTTGATTCAGCAGGTGTTCAACATTGCCTTTATTTTTCTTTTGACTTGCTACATATCTGAAGGACTTTTTATAGTCCTTGATTCCCGTAGCCAGCTTGAGCTCAGTTTTGGCCTTGGCTTTTCTTGTCCACTCCCTACAGGTGTGGGCCAGTGACGCATAATAGTCCTTAGAGGTATTTCCGATCTTCCAACCCTTATAGACCTCTCTTTTAAGATTTAAGGAGGTCCATGAGTTCCCTGTTTTGCCAAGGGGGTTTCCCAGCCCTTTTACTACCTTTCCTGTGGGCTGGAATGAACTTTCCTTGAGCTTTTAGGATTGTGTCCTGAAGGAGCCACCACTCATCCTGGACTCCCTTCCCTGTCAGATCATGATCTTTCAGGGCCTTGACAACCAACCTTTTGAGGTTGTGGAAGTCAGTTTTCCTGAAGTCGAGGATTTCTGCATTGCTGAGTGATTGGCCAGCTTTGCAATGGACAAGGAAGGTGATCAACTCGTGATCACTGTTGCCAAGCTTCCCTTCAATCCTCAGGTTGCTCATTAGATCATCCCCTTTGGCCAGAACCAGATCTACCAGTGCCTCACTTCTTGTGGGCCCATGGACTTCTTGAATCAGAGCTTGTCAGTGCAGGTGAGGAAGCTATGCAACTGATTAGATTTGGCTGAATGCTCCTCCCATGAGATGCCAGGGTGGTTGAAATCTTCCTCCTGGTTCAAGCTCTTCCTCCTGGTTAGGATGTCTGTAATAGACTCCTATGGTTATATCCCCTTCACCATGTTCTCCCCATATTCTAACCCAGAGGATTTCAAGTTGTTCTCCTTGGATGCCAATGCCAGCTAGTAGGGAAGTGTATTGCTCCTTGACAGAGAGCTACACTCCCACCCTTCCTCCCAGCATGATCTATCCTGTACAAGGTATAGCCATTTATACCTGTGGCCCAGTCATAGGTGGAGTCCCACCAGGTCTCCATTATCCCTATGAGATCATGTTTCTTATTGCTTAGAAGGAGGACCAGTTCCTCTTGTTGGTTCCCCATACTCCTGGCATTAGTGTACAGGCAGATGAGCCTGCCATTGGAAGCCCTGGGCTTCTCTGTACACTTAGGAGAGTCCTGTCCATGGGCTGGGGTAGGAGTAAGTTCGACTATATTTTCTGATCTGCTGATTATGTGCTTATTTTTTTCTGGGCTTGTGCTGATGGTTGTTTGCCCATCCCCCAGAGAGCTTAGTTTAAAGCTTTGTCAAGCAGGTCAACCAAACTGGCTGATAAAAGCTTCTTTCTCACTGGGGTGAGGTGGAGGCCGTCTTTTCCCAGCAGACCACTGCCTCTCTCCCTGAGGTGCAGACTGTGATTGAAGAAGCTGAAGCCTTCAGAGGGGCACCAACGCCTCAGTTTTCTGTTACCCCTTCAGTACATCTCTTCCTCCTGTGCCCATGACCCATAACCGGGAGGATTGAAGAGAAAACCACTTGTGCCCCTGACCCTCTAAGCCCAGCACTCAGAGCCCTGTAGTTACTCATGACCCAGCCCGGATTGCTCCGAGCCAGGTCATTTGTGCCCACATGGATGAGGAGCCTGGGGTAGTGGTCAGAAGGCTGGATAAGTTTCGGGATCCTCTCAGCTACATCACGGATACAGGCCCCTGGGAGGCAGCAGACCTCATGGGCTAAGGGGTTGTGGCAGCAGATTGCACCCTCTGTCCCCCTCAAGAGGGAGTCACCCACAACAGCCACCCTGCGTTTCATCTTAGGTGTGGTTGCTGGTTGCCTTCCTTCCTCAAGTACTGGAGTCAGCAACTCTGCTGGCTTTGCTGATGTTGCTGCGAGGGGTTTATAGCTGTTGTGGAGTTCCAGGGGGGACGGTGACCCTGATGCCAGGGGGCCTTGGGGCTGGAGACTAACTTTGTCCAAGCAACCCTTGGCTGGACCTCACGGGGGCTCCTCTTGTCTGCCCTCGTCCTGCTAGCCTTCCTTGTTCTTCCATCCTCATTCCTCAGGTGAAGAGCCTGGCAGTAGGTATCAATCTCCTCTTCGCTATCCCTGATGGCATGTAGCCTCTGCACTGCAGCCTGGAGCTCCCCTATCTGGCACTCTAGGGACTGTAATGCAGAGCACACCCCACAAGGAGGGATGTCTTTTCTCCTGAACCCAGGTGCCTGCATTCATGCCAGGCAGTCCCCCCAGCCCAGAGCCAGGGGCTCTGTCTGGATGGAAGCCACAGTGGTACCGGGGTGAGGAGATCTTTCGGGTGAAGCACGTCACCACCATCACACAGGTAGTAGTCCAGGCTACTGCTGTGCTGACCCTTCTTTTCAGACTTGCTGTCTAGAGCCTCACGCCCCTCCTGCGTGCCCTCCTCCATGAATTCCTGTGCTAACTTGTGTGCTAGGGCCCAGAGTACACCTGTTTATGTGGCTCTGGCTGCGTGGCTCCCTAGGGGGCTGGGCTAAGTGGGAGCCGTGGGCAGCATGACCCTCCTCAGCTCCACTCAACTGTCTCCCGCACCTAGCTAATGCCCATCCATTGCAGGCCCCACGTACATCCTGGCTCTGCATTGGGGGGTCAGGAAAGGGTCCCAGCTGGGGTCCGTTGAGGTCCCTTGCTCACAGGGATGCAACAGGCTTTTACCCATGAGTCTTGTTCTGAAGCTGATCCTAGTGGGTGCATCTACACATGTGCTTTAATGCACAGTAGCCCATTTTACTGCACATTAAAATGTCACAGCAAAAACACCCTAATACGCTAATGCACAGGAAAATTAGGCTATTGGGCATTAAGCATCACTAAAAAAGCATGCCTTTTGCCACTGCATATTAGGGCAGCCTACTGCGTATTTAGTTAGTATTTCACATTAGAGGTACTAAATTTAATTCAGAGTGGCAAAAATGCATTAATGAAAATATAGATGCACCCAATAAGTATTAATATGACTTAGTTTTCTGAGCAGCCACAAGTTAGTGCTTACTACAGTCTATATATAGATCACAGTACTGCACCAGTCTTGAACCGGCTTGAATCCATTCATTTTCAGTCTCAGCCCTGAGATGACATTAGAGCTAGTTCAAGGCTCCAGTGAGGCTGGCAGTGTGGCAGGGAGTGACACAGGCACAGCATGGGAGTGGGTCCCAGCCCCTGCCCTGCTCAGGAGCCCTAAGCCAGTAAGGCGCTGATGGGTGGGAAGGGTGGGAGCACAACAAACAGTTTTGTTGCTGCCCCTTCCTCCTCCCCACCACTGGAATCTCCTGATCATATTACCTCCATGGAGCAGTTTGACATTAACTCAAGAGATGGAGGTAACACAATCTGGAGATACTTGCCGCTGGAAAAGGCCTAACTTTACTGTGATGCAAAAGCACTTAGCACTGCTTGAATGCTCAGACATTAGCATTATAGGAGCAGTTTGCACGTGCTCAGTGCGATGTGTAACAAGGCCTAGAGGCTGTTGGAATCTCCAGTACTGGGGAAATAGGAGGTGTATGTA
Source organism: Crocodylus siamensis (assembly GCF_052110815.1). Taxonomy (NCBI): domain Eukaryota; kingdom Metazoa; phylum Chordata; order Crocodylia; family Crocodylidae; genus Crocodylus; species Crocodylus siamensis. The sequence goes on from NC_143406.1 coordinate 13,731,161, forward strand.
AAAGAGTGAAATAGGTTAAAACAAACAGGACAAACCACATCAAAGATGTGCAGTGCTGGTCTTACCAGACCCCAGGGACCCTGTTCTCCTCTGATACCACCTTGGAGCTTGTGTCCTTGTTTACACCAGGGCAATGGCAGTGCAATGTGTGTAAACCACCAGTCAAGTAGAGATGGAGCCTTTGCACACACTTTCTATTTACTTTTCACTGTAAGAGGTGATGTCCCAATGAGGGAGAGGGTTGGGCTCCTGTTGCCACATATGTGTAACTCCCATTGAATTACATGGGGGTAATAGTGAGTAGGGAAAATCAGGTTCATGGATACTGTGACATGCTTTGGGATCACCAGAAGAAAGAAACAAAATATTATTTGAAAGATTGCACCATTACTGTGAGACGCAAACTTTGGTCTTGCTTTCTCAGTTAAGTCCTTCAATAGCAAAATGCAACCCATAAAATATTTGAGGAACACAGATGTTTGGAGGCATTTTATCTTCTCCATTTGGGCTTGTTTAAAGCCAGACCATTTCAAGATAGGATTCTGATCATGCAAACCCATTGGGAAGGACAGAAAATACCAATTAATTATAGCTCTATTTGTGACTATCAAAGAACTATGTCTAAAATAAATAACAAAAAGAGGGAGGTGGGATTTGATTGAAATCTGGCACAAACCTGATATTTCAGTTTTCTGCTTTATGATCAGACATCATAGAAACAAAAACATTTCTATGGACTCAATGATATTCTGTGGTCCCTTCCAGCCCTAATGTCTACGAATAATATAACTTTACTGGATAAAAAATGTGTAGTATGAAACATTATAATCATAACCAGGCCACAGCCATTTTGAGAGAGTAACAATCAGTTAAAACCTAAGCTTAAATGCCTTTGCCAGTTGGAAGAAGTGTATTTGCAATAGAATAATTATAATAATTTGCCCTTGTTTATATTGGGGCGATCTAACTTTAGAAACACTAACTGACTAATCCTTATGAATACCACTGTCAGGGAGATTGGTGTGAGACGAGGATCACTTCCAAGAATATATTCAGCTCTGTGATATTTGTTTAACAAGCCTCAGCCACGTTTTGGGGTTTGTCTCAATGAGTACCTTGGAGGTTATGAGTCCACATGAAACAGATGAGTTTTCCAGGGTCTCTTCAAACAGCCAGTTCCTCACAAAGGACTTGAACATCTGTAATGGCCAGTGAAACACATAGCTCTCATGTGCTTGTACACCTCCCAAGGTCAAGACTCCTAACAGCTGGGTTTTATGGAGACATGACTCTTCTTAAGCAGACGACTCTTCTTTGATGGCTGCAGATCACAAACATTTTTTGTGCTTTAAAAGGCAGGCTTTCCAAAAGGCCACACAATGATTCCCAATGCTTTAAATGCATAAAGGAATTTAAAGTCACAGTTGCCTGCATAAGTTTAAATGTTCATCTTAGGTAAGTGGCACCATGCAGAATAGTGCTGATTCCTTCCTGCAGGGTCTGTTTCTGCTTCACTTGAAAGCATAGGCTTACTCTGGAGAGAGTGTAAAATATATACATTTATGCCAGAGACCCCAAAAAGAAGCTGATGTTTTTTCCTGATGTCCCATCAATGGATGTTGGACCAGATCCTTGAGGTCTGGCAACACTGGAGTAATTCAATCAGGATGTGACCTTTTATGGTAAGGTCTTCAGAGGAAAATCTGTCCCTGTGCAGAAGGGGTATGGAAGGATTTTGCTCACACTTGAGCCTCAGTTTGAAGGAACACTGGGGTTCAAGTTGTCCACAGGGCTTGTGCTTGTCCTCAGTCCTACAGTATTTTTCAACATCAGCGCATCCACAAGAGGTTTCTGAGGCATGATCTTTGCTCCCCACTTACATAAAGTGTGCACTGCAACTTCCTCCAGCTTGCACGGTGACTGTGGATCTGTACTGCATCCTCTTGGCAAAATCCTGCCGTTTCCCCTTGGCCTACTTGCTGCCTCACATGGTTTGATTGGTGTGTGCATGCTCTTGGCTTTGATGCTGTCATGTGCATGCAGCTACCTGCTGTGTGCTGATGGACGCTAACACCCTGCTGCAAAGCCAAGCCAAATTGGGAATCATAATTGGGGATTAAAGTGGAGAGGAGAATGTTCCTGGCTGCTATAAATAAACTGTGGGAGGAGAAATGGGAACAAAAACACTGAAGGTGCTCAGAGTAGACAGGCATTTGATTCCTCCAGCTAGACTACTGCCAATATCATGGTATCTCCTAAAGTACTCTTCATTTTCTTAATTGGCCCAGAGTTTTGATCTGTTTTTTTCTCTACTTCATCCTTCTGGCTACAGGCAGCTTCACAACTGATTGGACTTTCTGGGGTTCAGAGGCACGTAGACACTTTTTCTGGATGGGGACACTGAGAGAGAATGACTTTGATATCTGATCCCACCCATTTTAGACTTCTCAGGTGCTGGTGTGAGCGTGCCACATAGTAATAAGTGGCAAAGAAGATCAACAGCTGAAAGGTCTTATCACAATGAGACCACTGTCCCCCACCCTTAAGGCTTTGACATTTATTGAAAACCCACTTTGTACTGAAGGGAAATTTTTGAATAACAAGAGCTCTCTGTGGCTTATCAGGTACTGGAGAGCTACTACAATGCATTGTTTCTTGGGCAGCAAAATGGGTAGGTCTGTCTATTTGGCACCAGGGTTTGAGCCCTAATAAGTGCTGTTTTTTTGCCAAATATATTGAGCTTTTTATGGTTATTTGCCATGGCATAAGGTAAGCCCTTGTAGATGTACCCACATTAGCTTTTCTCAGCACGGCTAATCAGCCCAGGTGGAGCACCATGCTAGCTCATGTGGTTGTACTACTTCTGGTATCTGAGCTGGATCATTTGGAGATAACTTATGTATCTCTGCATGGCACTGTATTCCACTCAGGTACTGCCCCGAATGTGCTAACCTGTGTGGCTTTATGCCAAGTACACACGCCTCTCTCTTTCTGCTGCATCTCTCAATCCTCTCTCACCTAATCAGAATGTATTATAATGACAAAAAATACTTCCACGGGGCTAAGCTATGTAGCTTACCATCTTGAATGAAAAACCTGTGAACTGCCTTAGCATTAGGGAATCATTGCTCAGAATTACAAAATTATAGTTGAACTGAGGACCTGGGGCTAAGTATTTGAAGAATGGAAATGTTCATACAATTACAAAATGACCAACTTTTGCCAAGCTGTGACTAAACTTCCCCTTGTAACCATCCCTTTCCACATCTGGACCAGCAATGGTTAGAATTCAGCATGCAAGAATAAAGGGAATTGGCAGTTCATTAGCTAAGTAATGAGAAGCTTCAAAGAATACGTTTTCCTTTTCCAGATTTCCTTTCTCCTAGTGGACCATTCAGGAAATAAGAACACAAATCCGGCAGTATTATTAAACTGTGTGGCTTGGGACATTTTTAATATGGGTCAACAGTTCAAATCTCACCAAGTTATCATGATCCAAAAAATCATTAGCCACCTGGTAGTTATTCCATGAGTGATCTAGGAGTTGCAATCTAGTTCTTATTGGACACGTGTCCACACTATAAAATTACTCTCTTGTGACTGGTGCTTGTAGATGCCCTGTTTGGCTTTCTCAGTGGAAGAGTCTGTGACTGAAAGAGCCCAGAAGCTGAACTTCTGCTGTTAAAGAGGTAGACCCTTCCAGGCACTGTTGAGATGCAACTGCAAGATCAGTGAGGTGCTGTTGATTCCCCCTTCCCCTGCTCATGCCATCTCTGTTTTGTGCTTGCAGGAATACATTTTCAAGGACCTGAAAGGCAGTGATGTCTGGAGGGATAGAGCACTGGTTTGGGATGATGCAGACCTGTGTCCTATTCTTGGTTCTGCCACAGGTCTGCTGAGTTACCATAAGCAAGTCACTTCAGCTCTGTATTACAGTTTGCCCATCTACATAAGGAGGAAGAAAAAGGCTATATGAGAACAAGTATGGGGAGTAAGCAGGAGGAACTGGCACTCTTGTTAGCAAATAGGGAATATGATCTCATTGGAAGAACAGAGACCTGGTAGGACACCCCGCATGACTGGGCTGTATGCATAAAGGGCTACAGAAGGGATTGGGCAGGGAAGAATGGAAGAGGTGTAGCTCTCTATCTAAAGGTATGCCTCCTCATAGACCCAACTTTGTTCAAGAGAAGGATGACTCAAGACCCTGTGGATCAAGATATGGGGGGACAAGGAGAAGGGGACTTGGTGGTACGTACCTACTACAGACCGCCACACCAGGAGGAAGAACTGGATCTGGAATTTTCCAGACAGCTGATGGAGGCTGCATGTTCATGGGACACGGTTGTCACGGGTGACCTCAATTACCCACTGACATCTGCTGGGAGGAGCACTCGGCTAAATCTGACTGGTCATGTAGGTTTTTGACCTGCGTGGAAGAACTTTACTTAGTACAGGAGGTGAGCAGGCTGACTAGGGGGAAGGCTTTGTTGGATTTGGTTCTAGCCAAAGGGGATGACCTGGTGGGAGATCTGAGGATTGAGGGTAATCTGGAAGATGGTGATCATGAAATGATAGAATTCACTATCCATTATAGGGCAGGAAAGTCAGCCAGTACGGCAGAGGTGCTTGACTTCAGGAAGGCTGACTTCAACGAGATAAGGAAAATAGTGGGAGAGACCCTATGGGAAGAGGGACTGGAGGGGAAGGGAGTGCAGGTGGGGTTGTCATTCCTCAATGGAGCGATCCTCAGAGTGCTGAAGAGGTCCATTTCTATATGCAGGAAAGGTGGTAAAGGGGCCAGGAAACCCTCTTGGCTTACCAGATGAGTCAAGGAGTGCTTAAAACAGAAAAGGAGGCTTATGGACAGTGGAAACAAGGGGTAGTCACCAAGGAGGAATACATAAGTATAGCCCATATTTGAAGGGAGAGGACAAGGAAGGCAGGGACGGCAGCCGAGATCAGGTTGGTGATCAAAATCAAGGACAGTAAGAATTCCTTCTTTAGGTATATAAGGAACATGCAGAAAACCAAGGGAAATGTGGGGCCTTTGCAGAATGGGACGGGACAGCTGATAACAGACAGTCAGGAGAAAGCTGAACTCTTTAATGAAAACTTTGTGTTGGTGTTCCTGCATACAAATAATGGTCACTCACCTGGTCGGATACTGGATGGATGCAGGGGGGTGATTGCCAACCAATGGTCAGTGTCAAACTAGTGATGGAGCACTTAGAGTGTCTGAATGTCTTCAAGTTGGCAAGCCCAAATGGACTACGCCTGAGAGTCCTGAGGGAATTGGCTGGAGTCATTGTGGGGACTTTGGCAAAGGTATCTGAAGACTCATAGTGCTTGGGAGAGGTCCCACAGGAATGGAAGAGGGCCACTGTAGTGCCAATCTTTAAAAAAGGGAGGAGGGAAGATCTGGGCAACTATAGGCTGGTCAGTTTGACCTCAATACCAGGTAGGATTTTAGAAAAAATTATAGAGTCCATTTGTGAGAGACTGGGAGAAGGCATGATGTTGAAGGATAGCCAACATGGTTTGGTTGTGGGCAGGTCATGTCTGACCAATCTTGTCTCCTTCTATGATCAAGTAATGAATAGCTTAGATGTGGGAGATGCAGTTGATGTCATATATTTGGATTTTAAAAGGCTTTTGATATGATCTCCCATGATGCTCTTATAAAAAATTGGGGGATTGTGGGCTGGCAGAGTCCCCGGTCAGGTGGGTTGGGAACTGGCTAAGGGGTCGAACCCAGAGAGTGTTTTTGTATCATCTTGTCAGGATATGGCCAGTGGTGTCCTGCAGGGTTCAGTTCTTGGTCCTGTTCTGTTCAACCTCTTTTTCAACTATTTAGATGAGGATGACAAAAGCACACCAGCCAAGTTTCATAGTTACATAGTTTCTAGGGTCAGAAAGGACCTGAGTAGATCATCTAGTCTGACCCCCTGCCAAGTTTGTGGACTATACTAAGTTATGGGGAAAAGTGGTCATGTTAGGGGATAGGATACAGATCCAAGTGGACCTGAACAAGCTGGAAAGGTCGGCAGAGTGGAACTGGATGCAGTTCAATAAGGATGAATACAGAGTGCTTCATCTGGGGAGAAGTAACCAGCAACATTAATATAGGTTAGTAGAAGATGTCCTGGCCAACACAATGGCTGAAAAGGGACCTTAGTGTTATGGATGATCATGGGATGAACCTGAGCCACCAATGCAACACTGTAGTCAACAGAGCTCATAGCATACTGGGATGCATTAGCCAATGCATCGCAGGCAAGGCTAAAGAAGTGATATTTCTTCTTTACTCAGTGCTGGTGAGATCACAGATGGAGTATGGTGTCCAGTTCTGGGTGCTGCACTCAAAAAAGATGTGGAGAATCTTGAAAGAGTCCAGAGAAGGGCCACAAGAGTGATTAAGGGCCTGGAGGGTAAACCTTATGAGGACAGACTAAGGGATCTGGGACCATTCAGCTTGGGGAAGAGAAGACTGAGCGGGGACTTGGTGGCCATCTATAAGTACGTAAGGGGTAAATATCAGGACGTGGGAGAAAAACTTTTTACTAAGATGCCCCAGGGGAGGACAAGGAGCAATGGTCATAAACTGTTAGAGGATGGCTTCAGGTTGGATGTAAGAAATAACTTTACCATAAGGGTGACCAGAATCTGGAATAGACTTCCTGAGGAGGTAGTGCAGTTCCCAACCTTGGAAGTCTTCAAGAGGAGGCTGAATAGACACCTTGCTGGGATAATTTAATCTCAGCAGTATTCCTGCCCAGAACAGGGGGGTTGGACTTGATGACCTTTTGAGGTCCCTTCCAGCCCTTAATTTCTATGATTCTATTTTATGATTCTACGGTATTAAAATCAGCAGTGAGTGATGTATTGGTGCTATTTTGACCCATGGTATATGTCTGCATAGTCTTCTAAGTTTGTTCCATGCAAGGAACGGGGGTGCCTTAGACTTCTAGCCACTTGAGATACTGCTTTGGTTTGGGGGTGACAAGGTGAACTAGAACTGGTAGTGCAACAGTGATGCAAAACTACCCCAATCATATGTTGATGTTTCTCTACTGCAGAGGTGAGACTATATGTGGAATACTGTGATCATTTCTAGGTACCCCAGAGATGGAGAGAACCTGGAGGCAATTCAAAGAGCAGCAACAAAAATGATGCAGTATCTGGCTGGATTGACCTTGTTATTTGCAATTTTTATTCATATTATGGCAGTACAGAAGACCTCCACTTGGATCAGGCCCTGAGTTTGTATAGTGTGAGGAGCAGTCTATTAAACCTTACCATGTAATGCTAAAGAGGAATATAGGCTGTTTCTTCCTCAGTATCTGATGGTATAAACCTAACTAAGGAAAATGATTTCTTCACAGTGGTCCTAAGGAGTAATGGAGTAGAGCAGAGTAAAGGGGATACCAGATGAAAATCTGGACACGTTCTCTGGTGGTTTGTTCATCTAATTACAAAATATTCTCCCATAAGAAGGGCTAGAAGCATTTCAATGCATTAAAAACTAAATAGAGAGTTACAAAGAGAGAATATTCCTGGCCAAAATATCAGTTTGCCTATTTAAATACAATTCTGCCTTCATAAACAGTACTGGCATTGATTGCTGGCTGAGATCTAGGGCAGGGTTACCATGCTCTCTGCTTCTGAGCTTCGTTCCACCGACATGGCTAATCACACTGAATAGGGAGATAATATTACAGTGACCTGTGACAGCATAACAGACTAAAAGAGAGCATTTTCCCTGGGTACTCTTTCTGGCATAAAGTGTGAGAGTTCTGTGTAAAAGACTAAATGGCATTTTAATATTTCATGGACCCCTCTTCTCCATTTCTAGTCTTTCACCCTTGTTGTCTAAAACTGAAGCCATCACCCCTCGTCCCCCCTCCTCTCTTTTTTATAAGACAAACAAAGCAATGTTCATGTATACAATCTGCTCTTGGATTTGTTCTACATACGTTTTGTGACAGGCATCTGGAGCATTGGTTTGCATGTATCTGTATAGACAATGAGCAGAACCAAACAACTGGGACAGACAACAAATCCTACATGTAAGAGCATACCTATGTAGCAGTCCAAGGTGTGACTGCAGCTCAGAGGGATATACCTGAGCTAAGTCAGGCACCAATAGTAGCAAGGTGCTCAGTGCAAGAAAGCAGTTTGAGTAGTTACCTAGTTTGAATCAGGTTCTGTACCCTGTACTAAAGTCTGTGCTGCCACAGTTTTGTAGCTAGCTATTTTAATTCTATCTTGGATATATCTACATGAGCTGTTTTGATACCTTAGGCAATGTTGATGCCATCGAAGTGCCTCCAGGACTGGGATGTGAACCCAATTCTTAAGACGCCAATACTGAATCTTCTGTGCACAAAATCTAAAGCAGAGTTCTAAATGGCCAGGACCTCCATTGTGCAGTTTTAGTCTTTCAGTGGGTGCATCTACACAAGATGCTTTACTGTGAAGTAGCATAGTTTACTGTGCAGTATCGTGTGCGTCTACATGTGCACATGCTTACTGTGCAGTAAACCACACTAATCATGAGTAAATTTGCTACCTGCAAATGTAAATAGCAAATTTACTCACACTTAGTAACGGCACAGTAGTGCTTGTGTAGACACCTGACCAGGACCAAATCTGCTTCCAGTCAGCCAGCCACCCTGAGAGCTGCCTGCTGCTGGGGCAGGCTCTGCCACAGGAGCCTGGTTGGAGACTATCTCCCCCTGCCCTGGGAGCAGGGAGCTCCAAGCCCCTCTGCTCTGAGATTGCAATTGGGGAGTGGGGGCTGGGAGATCCTTATCTCTCAGTGCCAGCTCCATGGACACAGAGTTGGTGCTGGGAGATAAGGGTCTCCCAGCTTGAGACCCGCGACTGTGAAACTTGGCCTGGGAGGTAAAGATCTCCCAGTGCCAGCCTCATGGTTGCCGAGCTGGCAATGGGAGCTTCCTGCTGATGAGGGCTGGGAAGCCCACTCCCTGCCCAGCTCCGTGATTGCAGAGCTGGGTGGGGGACAGGCTGGGGACCTTGTTCCTCAATCAGATCCATGAGTGCAGAGCTAGGTGGGGAACACTTTCCCCAGCCTGCTCGTCACCCAGCTCTGCACCCATGGAGCTGAGCCAGGAACAGGCTCCTCAGCCTCCACCCTGCGATCACAGAGTGGGGGCTGGGAGCTGTTCTGGGGCAGGTCCCAGCCACGTGCTCTGATCTGGTGATAAAGGCATGGGGCTTGGAAAGAGCTGCAGGGGCCCGGTAGGTCCCAGCCCCCTACCCCAATCTGCTGGTGGGGCAGCTAGCTGCTAGCTGCCCTGCTAGCAGATTGGGGCAGGAGGTTGGGACCTGCCCTACTCCTGAAGCTCTTTCCAAGTCCCCTGCCCCGATTGGGGAGCCAGGCTCAGGAACTTCCTGTTGCTGCTGTTCTGGCAACAGGTAGCTGCCTGGGGACAGGGTGCAATGTCCCAGTCTCAGCCAGAAGGCAGCTGTCTCCTGGCCCAGTACTCCCTGCCAGCCCCTGGGCTAGCACCCAGGCAGCAGGGGCCCACTGCAGGACCCCGGGAGCAGCAACAGTTTGCTGCCATTAGCAGCAAATCTGCTGCCATGCCCCTGCATGTGTAGATGCCTGCCCAGGATCATTTATTCGCGAGTAGTTTACATGCAAGTAAACTGATTCCAGATCAAATGCATGTGTAGATGTGCCCAATGATTCCAGAATAGTTAATGGATCACAGCTCTCAGCTTCCTCAAAGAATGACCTTTGGTTTTGGAATAACTGTGTTCCTGTGGGATAAAGCACATCACAAAGCACAGGGCAAAGCACATGAGACTGAAAAGATTCTCATTCAAGAGCAGCCAGCTGCTAGGAAACATTGCAAAACCATCTCCTTCCAAAATCCCCTCCACCATAACATACACAATTAGACTTAAATGAAGAATGGTTTTGCTTTGCCTTGTCTGCAGATGTGAAAGATCAAAACAAAATGTCATTTCAGCTTAATCTGAGGATAATTTTGATGTTTTGATGTTTTGACCCTGTACACGCAACTAGATACTTTGCTATTGTTGCTATCACTCAGAAGATACTCAGCCATTCATGATAGACAGCGGCTTAACATTTGAATAAAGATTACTAGTTTTCAAAAATTTTACTTAACTTATTTTCCCCCAAGACTTTACATGCACCAAATGGCACAGAATGGCAAGTGTTATCAAATCATTTTCCTGGGGGAAGTTATCCGTCGCTGCCATGAAAATAATTTCGTTCAGCCAAACTCTGAGAGCAAGAGAGTAACTTCAGAATAACTGAACAAGCCACTGTGTTGAAACTTTAAGAGAAGCAGGGAAGCGGAATCTGTTTTAAGCTCTTGGTACCATACATGGACTTCAGAAACTTTACCACAACAGCAGATAATTAAAAATAGCCAGCAAGGCTTTCTCAGTTTACATCCAAAAGTAGCTCTTTTGTTTCGCTGTCAATTATCTCTATTATGCCTCAGTAAGATTCCTGATGAAAACAAGTTGAGCTGATTCTGCACGTGATATGATCAACACTGCTTTGTTAAACTCCACAATGTACCTGGTGGGACCTTGCAGACTAATTTGATGGATTCTCTCTACAATGCTGAGCTCATTTTCTCAACCTCACATGGACATGATTAAAAACCAACAGTCATGGGAAGTGTACAGTCAACAAAGCTCTTTTGCACAGTTCTGTGAATTGCATTTCCAGCCTTGGAGAGGAAACCTTGTTTAGCATGCTCTCCCCCACTGTCCCTCTTTTCCTGGCAGTTAAATATAGGAGAAGAGATTGTGGCATTTATGACAGTTGTAACCAAATACATTGAAAAAGACTCAATTTGACACCTTCCATTGAAAACTGCCATCTTAATAAAACTGTAAGGCAGCTGATGTGGATAGCTCAGGGGTTAAACAGTTTTTTGCAAGAGCCCAAAGTCAAACCCAAACAAATGTCGAGCTTGGATTACATGGATGTGATTTAAAATTTCTAAATATAAAATTGTAACGATGGGTTGAATTAACAGGCCAGCATTTATGACATTAAGGTAAAGCATGAAAATATCACTCTGTAGTGGGGAAACAACCGTGCTATTGGCACAGCTGCTAATCTCTTATTCTAACCAATGAGCAGTAAATCAATGCTTATGACTTGGAGCAAGCAGCCCTTCATTTGGCACTATAAAAGGGCTTGATTTATTGTTTGATTAAATCATCTTCTGCCACCTGAAAGCAAGCACCGTGGGAGGGGTCTGCATTACCAGGGTACCTACACCTCATCTTTTCATGGATAGTGAGGGGGGACTATAGCTAGGATACCTATGAAACATGCTGAACTGTGGCCACTTCCTTTGGTGGCAACCTCAGCTGCTGTATAAAGCTGCCCTGCCCCCAGAGATCAATCCCTCTTGGGGTCATGCCAGCCCAGGTTTGTGGGTGACAGAAATTGCTTCCCACTCTTGCATCCTTCAGAGTGCAGCTGAAGCATTGTGTGGGGCCTCAAAATCCAGTGGGATTTTAATAATTACTGTTACATATTATCTTGTTAAAGGCTTAAAGCCTTGTTTGTGTTTGCAGTTGCCCCTTTACAAACCTCTAGCAGTTTAAAAGGGTTTTACAATGGATGCACTTCTATGTTTCTTGAAGATGGGGGAGCAAATGGGGTTACTATTATATCTTGCACTGGGTTGAGCCTGCAGCCCCCCATGATTTTCTGCCCGTTTCGTAACTTAAAACTGGCTTTGCACAAAGCTGGTAGCAATGTGCAGAAAGGGCTAAGATGCTCTTGGAGCATGTTGTGTGTCTTGGGGAGAAGCATGAAATGATGCAAATGTATGTGATGTAATTTTGGAGTAAATTATTCCCATTGGATTGTCCCTGGGGTTTGAGCCTTGGAAATGTGTGCCTCAAAACCGGGAGCTGCAGGCCCTTGAGTCTCATCTGTTATTGCTGTGAGTTACATGTATATACTGTATTCTCCTTTGTCTCTTTATTGTATAGCCCCTCTCCATCCCTGTAAGTGCTGTTAGTTTTGACTATCCAACTGGACTTTTCCCAGAGCCACATATACCTTACAAGGTACCTGCAACCCATACAGAGCCCACCAAGAGCTGATAGACTGCAAGAAACCGAAGGAAATTTCTCCAAGGGATATAGTCTTCTAGATCCAGTAGACACTTGAAAAATATTGTTTGAACCCACCAATTTTCTCCTTCCCAGATTAAGGCCCCACAATGTTCCCAGCATCCAGCACAGACTCTTGTAGCTGTAAAATCCCAATATCCAGATTGTCACATTGTTTTTTGTCTCTTCACTTTTTCCTCCCCTCTCTTTTGAGATAGCAAGAGTGCCCAAGGCAGAGAAAATCTATCAGGGCAGAGGTGGGGGGGGAGGGCAATCAGGGGAATGGGAATTAGAGAAGTCCTTTTGAGTGCCAGAAAGATCTCATTATTGGAATTTGTTTTCACAATTTGTTCCAAGGCTGGTAGAAATCAGAAGTTTCAGTAATGTGGTCCTTGGGTTTATTTCATAATCAGGACATCCAGACTCTTGTTCTCAGTATAACTTTTAAAGGTAGATGAAGAGAGATAATTAAATTTGCTACAGGCTGAAGGTTATAAATTCAGCTGGTGAAATTGATACAGCTCCATCAAAGAGCCAACTCAAGTGGAACTTGTTTCAAGGGAGTTACACTAATTTACACCAGCTGGAAGCCTGGCCCAGGGAAGGAGCAAGGGCTTGCTCAATGACACAAGTGTAAAAGGAAATATATATATTCAAAGGTCTAGTGCTGATTAGAAAAAAATATCAGCGGTCAACAGGACTCCAACCTAAAGCACAATGGAGTACACAGAAGGAATCCCACTGCCTTAAGTAGCCTCTAAACCAGGCTGTTGAATAGGATTCACACTTAACATAGTAGTTAGTTGTGGGAACCTGGAAATGGTTTTAGTCCACTGTGCTAGTACAGCACAGTAATTCTGTTCAGCAGGGAATCTTTTGATAAGTTTGAGCACAAGCATGCCTTGCTTTTCAATACTTTGTTTTGAGCTTTCCTTTTAGTAGAATAAACCCGAACAAATCATGCTGTAATGTGTTTGAAGCAGACTCTGCTTTTTTGCTGGGTATTTTTTTTTTGCCAGCATGTGTTCTTCAAGGCCTGCAGATGGCTGGGGATGGCACGCATGAAAGCAATTAGATCCACAGTTGTTGTTTGGCAAGCACCAGTGAGATTCACCTATCGGCATCTTATCTGGGTTCTTGTTTCTCACATAATTCTCATCTGCAGAAGTGTTGTCAACACTGTGGATTGGGCATATTGCTCTGAGAGCTGAGTGATTATTTGCAAGAAATAATTTAGCCACCAAATTTAGCTGCTTTTTCTGTGGAGAATATGAGCTCTACCAGCTGTCACATTCTTCAAACTGTATACACTACTCACAATATTTTTGCTGTGCAAATTTTGCTTCTCTCTCTGCAGATCATATTAAATCTACAAATTTAGCTGTCTACAGATTGATCAAAAGTCACTCTATGCAACTGTTTGCTATTCTAAATACATGTTGCATTGATTTCCTGTGATTGGCCATATAAGTCACATTGAGTTATTTCTATAACCTTAATGGAAGAGTTTGCTGTCTTTTCTGGTACAAATACTGTACTTGAATGCAAGCCTGATGGTTTATCTTCCTGAGGAACTTGTGCTCCTGCTTTTGAAATCACCTTTTGGTGGATAATTCTGGTAAATACAATTTACTGACATGAATGTTTGCAATGGGTGAAAACTGCCTCCCTGCAGACAGCCCAGGTCTACTCTATTTCAAATGAGACTTAAATGTTGCATTTTAGTGGCCCCTGGACAGAAATGAATATCTCTTGTTTGTACTTGTAAAATTCTTTCTGTAATAGTGGCTAAAGGAAACTAATCTATAAATTCATGTGAATGTTAACAGATGCTGAATATCTGTCCATCTTGTCTTTCATATCCCAAACCTCCTGGTTTTACATTCCTGTATTTCCACTTGCACTAAATGCCAGGTAAAAGCAAGAGGGTCAGAGTGTCAGCTCTCAGGATACATGAATCTTGCCATATGGTGTTTATAGGCGGCAGATTTGCGAAGGTGGGGAGGGAGAGATTGTGACTGCCTGCACATCTCATCTTCCATTTAAAAAAAATGTAAGACTCTAAGTATTTTAAGTTTTGGCAGCACCTAGGGCAATGGAGTCTGGCCTGTGCCTGGCATTTACATGCAAATACTAAATGATAATTATAACCACTGCTCTCCAGTGATGCAAAGGCAATCCTGAAAATATTACCTTCAAGAACCCTTGAAGGCTCTGAAATGAGAAGATAAAAATTGCTATAGAAACAAAAAGCCATTCTAATATTGAATATCATAATTCTTTAATATTGGGATTGGTGATACAGGGAGATTTGGACTGTTTCTGCTTTGTGTCCTTTCCCAGGCTGTCATTTGTCTGTGTTTTCTAATGTTTGCTCATGGCTTCACATCTTTGTTTATTCTAGGATCAGTGCAAAGATGTCCTTGGGACTGTAACCTGTACAATCCAGCATTGGAATCGGTATGTGTGCACTTCATACGGGTGGGCAGGGGAATGGTGTAAATGAAAGTGTGGTATGTTTAGACTGAAAAAACGTTTGCTCTTTCTCTCTCTACCTATCCCAATATTATTCTACAGTTGTTATGTTCTTTCCTTTGGACTTATTTAGGCCAGGGCCTGGGGAAAAAAAGGAAGCACATTTGGAAGTCAAAGTCCCCTAGATCTCTTACAAAAAAAGATTATAAAGTTGTGGTTCAAAATATTAAAGCTGAAATATTTTTCACTATTCCTATGGAACTGATAGATCCTATGGAACAGATATAGATATATTAGACAGAGAGAGGAAGGACATGAGATGGGACATATAATCCTTTTAATATTCAGTTGGCTATCTAGCATTTTGCTTCAATGAGTATTTGCAGGGAACTGTCATTTTGATGAAGAATGCATGAGGCTGCTGTTGCAAATCTGTTTACTGCCCAGCTTTCAATAAGCAAGCCAATACCCCATTCTCATTTCCAACCTTTCTTAATGTTTGTGTGTAATTAGGATGATAATAAGTTCTTGTTCCCATCAGAAACAGCTTATTCAGTTGACGTGTTTCTGGTGCTTTGCATGACACTGGCTTTCCTATTGTTAACTTTTATTCTTGGAAAAACTTACAAATCTCAAACTAGGCTCTGGGGTTGGCAAAAGCCTTTCAACTTGATGTAAGTGGGCCTAATATGGGTTATAAACACAGCTGGGTGGAAAACAGTTTTTCTGTCCAGCAAAACTTTTCTAGGTTTAAAAATTATTTCTGTTCTGTATCAGGATGAAAGCAAGAACTTTCAATATTCTGTTCCCCTCCCCACCTCCATCCCCCTGAAAAAAAAAAAAGCCAGAAAGATTTGCTCCAGAATAGCAAATAGCCTTGTGGGCAGGCTACTCAGCTGGGGTGTGGGAGAGGCTAATGTAAATCCTTGCCTGATTTTAAACAGGGACGTAACCCCATGAAGCCCCAGCCAATATATGATTGTCTATTTTGCAAGAGGTCTAAATCTACAACCCAGTGGTTAGGTCTGGGTGTGGGAAAATAGAGGAGTAGGGATGTAAGCCTAGCACTCCCACAGCCCAGGTGAACAACCTGACCCCAGCCTGTTGGCCAGCAGCGGTTTCATCTTTCTTCTTTTGATGGGACCTGACTTGACCTGCAAGACCTTTCCTGGCAAAAGTTTAACTGAACTAGAATGCTCTCACAAAACATTGGACAAATAAGTGTTTTCTAACCTAAAACCAGTTTGTGGAAATGAGCCTTGACCAACTCTCCACTTGAACAGCCTCCCTCCCCACAGGTTTTGAGGTGAGCATTATGATGTTTGTCCACAGAGGGCAAAACTTCATAGTTTTGGCTGAGTTTTGCTTCACTTGAGCGTAAAACGAAGGCACTCATATGCAAACTAAAATACAGACCAGACTTATCAGCCCTTTGTGGGTCCAAATAACCACATTCTGGACAAGCTTGGCACTTCAATACATGTATTCCTGTCCTTCAGATTGAGTTCTAGCTTTCAGGAGCACTTGGAGCTGGGGTATTTTTACTTGCATCTCCAGGGGTAACAGATTCAATATGAGAAACTTTCTGCTGAGAATTACAACTGTCAAACACTTAAGGATTTTCTCCCAGATTGTAACAAACACTGATAACATTCATTTTCTGGTAGCAGAAGAGCAAAAGCAGGAACAACAAAAGGTTTTTTATATAGATTGGTATTTGGAAGCTCACAGCGTTAGTGTGCTTTTGGGTTCCTGAAAAAGCAATTCACTGCAGGCAGGCAATGCAGATACAATATCTGAAGAAGAAATCCCTGCCTTGCTTTTAGTTTTGATATCACAGTTCTCTTATTTTGTGCTCAAGTATCTCAACAAAGCTTCGAAATCAAGAGGTATTCATGGAATTGACAAACAGGAGGCAGGTGCTGCTGGCTGAATTGCTCAAAAGAACATTAAAAAACCCTTTGAATTCAAGTGCCAGTGAAAAACATATTATTATGGGGGCTAAACAGTCTCTCCATTTAATAAATTTAGGCAAAGCACCTGGAAGCAACATGCATTGTCAGATTCCTGGCAAGGCATTCACATGAAAGTCACTGAACTGCATCTCACCTACAGTTCAAACAGCTCTGCATACCCTTATTTATGCCACCCCCTAAGGATCCTTGCTAAGGATTTTTCAAAGAAGCTTTTACACTGAACTAAACAATCCCCCAAAGGACTGCCAGGCAGCTGTTGCTTTAAAATTCCCTGGCTATAATAAAAATAGACTTGAGTTTCTACAAAATGCAAGACTACCAAGACTTGGCTTTTCCTTGCATACACACACGTGTGCACACATACATGTTCTATACCGTAACATCTGTAAAACATTTTGTCTGATCCTTGTCAACTGAAATGCTGGTTTGAATACAATGCTTAATGACACTTTAAAATTAAAATCTTGCATCTTTCAGCTACAATGGGAAAAAAGGCTCTATGAGCGTAAAAACATCTCCAGTAATGACCTCAGAGCCAGCAATCTCTCTCAGAAAGGTGACTACATCTTCTCTCCAAGTTTATTTTGCTAGAGCTCTGCAGAAAGGCCCTGTGTGTTGAGGAAGGAAAAGGTTGGGAAGGAGGGAGGGTAAGGACTGCAGGTCTCTTACCTCTGCTGCTGGCATACAGGATCACCAGGGCGACCACAGCGCAAGTCATGAGAAGCAGCAGCACAGACAGACCGATGGCCACAAAGCTCCGGGATTTTTTCCCAGATTTCGTTGATTTTTCTACAATATCCATTTGACTTTCTGATTTCCCCATTATTGTAACTCTAAAACAGGATGGGGAGAGGGGGAGAAAAAAAATTAATCACACAGCTAGCTCAGCAGGAGAGCAAAATGCATAGCTGAGCAGGCAGGGAGGAGGATATAGAATGCCACTAGACAGACGGGCAGACAGACAGAGAGACAGATGGAAATAAAACATCAGAATAATTACATGTATTTATCCATTTGATTGTCCACAGATTTCCCAACCTCATTTTCCATTTCTAGTGCCTACCGAACCGACGGCGCGCGCTGGGGACTCTTTCACGCTCTGTTTGCCTAGATCCAGATGGAGCAATGCCCTAACTTACAGTCTTCCCTGGGACATGTAAAGAGAGTCTCAGGATCTGTTTGGGCAACTCCTTTTCCCCCAAAAGACAGTCCCAAAGGTAAAAGGAGGGTGAGTGACTGCCCCTTCTTCTCCCCACTTCGAAGAGCGTCTTGTGGTTTCCAGGACCTTCCCGAAGAACTTTTCTCGGAGGATCCAGGTACCTCCACCAGGCTCTGCTAAAAGCAGTAGTATCCAAAGGGTGCCAGTCTCGCTGCTGTGCTTGCTTTCCCCTGGGCAGAGCAGGAAGATTCAGAAGACGAAAGCCCCCCAGAAGAGGTGGCAGGCTCCTGTTTCATGAAGGCTTCCACCCTCCAGCCTTGCAATCTTCCCAGAGCCATTCCCAAACTTCTGAACTCGGCTGTGTGCTGTGCTCCTAGCTTCGAGCAAATGATCCTGAGCAGCAGGGGGAGGAGGGGTTGCTTTGCAGAGACAGACCGAGGGCTATGTACTCAGAAAAGCCAGCAGCCAAGATTCTGCTAAGTTCCCTCATGCTTTCTAGGGATCTGCTTGCCTTTCCCCTCAGCCCCTGGGCACAGCAGCCTGCTGGGGTTATTCAGGGGAAGAAGAGGGATGTTCTGTGAAGAGAAGACCTCCCTGCTGGGAGTGTACTCGGGATTTTGGGTTGCAATGTATTGGGTTGCTTTCTCTGCCTTGAAAACACATTTATTCCAGGACTGAAATGTAGATTGCACAGCGGTTCCCAGACTCGCAGGACGATTTGTAAGGGAAGGAGGGACCAGGTTGGACATATGGCTTCCCTTTGATTTTTTTTTTTTCATGATTAGAATCCAAATGTACAGCACTGATACTGGAACGGTGGGAGCTGGGGGTCATTTCCCCCCCCCCCCCATAAACTGTTTAAGAACAGCATAGGCTGACTGTTATTGCTACTCTGACCCAAGCACGCAGTCAATATTCATGGTCTGGTGGGTATTTTCCATCAAGGAGAGGGTCACATATTTCTCTGATATGAAACTGGTTTAAATAGTAGAGATGCACCAAGTCCTGTTTTCCTAATCACAACAGGAATCAGACTGCAGGGGACAATTTCCTTGCTCAATGCCCCAAGCCTCTTCTTCCACTCAGCACTTCATCAAAAAGCACTCTTCTCTGTTTTTCTCAAGGGCTCACTAAAAGAGCTCTTCCACACTTTGCTACATGCCTCCCCTGTTTCTTTCATGCTTCTTAGCTGGTTGATTGCTTCTCTCTCTTTCTCTCTCATACACACACTCAACCCAGCTTCACCAAAACAATACCCTTTCCTTTACCTTCAGCCTCCTACCAACATAGTTTAGCTCTTGACTGGCCTTGCATATGGCCGGTATTTTCTGTGGTGGCTCCAATTGCTTCAGTTATATTACTCCAAAAGGCGCTTAACCTCTTCTTATACTTATCCTGAATAAATCTGCAATGAGGTTTCACCCAGCCCCAAGCACAGTGGTGTCCAGGGATATGTAGGCAGTGTCAGAGTAAGTCATGGCAGAGTCAGTCATGCCGATGGAGAGAGGGAGAAACGTGGCTATTACTTTCTGGATGCCTTTGACTCCCAGTTCACATGACAAAGATGTCCTTTCAACATCAGATTGACAGGGAGGCCTGTGACATGAGTCTAGAATGAGGCCCAAGGGTCTGTACAGAAGAGAGACAGACAGAGCTTCAGTGGGAGCACTTTCCCTTTTCCTGTTACAATTCCCTACCTCAGAGCTAATTTGTAAAATAACTTTTGTCCCAATCCTTTTAGTTACGGCAGTCAATGGGAGTTCAGTGCCCAAATAACTTTAAGGAGCTGGGCCTTAGTTACCTCCTTTGTTTTTGTAATAACTTGAGGGGGACATTTCCAGTATACTGGGCACTTTTCCCAGACTAAAACCTTTGTACATAAGAATAGGGGTGTTTTAGGATCTACAAATACAAATTAAAAAAAAATACTTATAGCTAATGGTCCAAACTCTTGCAGTGTGAGCACCCAAATGTGATCATTTGATCAGATCTTAATGCTAGGTAATGGCACTCCTAGTCAGGGTTTGGATGGGGACAGTTCGTGGAACATCAACAGTGGTCAGCCTTGAAAGTTATCAGCTGTCTTAGGGAATCATATATTGTTATGTGACTATTTACATTATTTTTAATACTGAACTTATGAAAATAGCAACCTACTCTGACCTACCTACTAAAACAAATCTGGCAGTCAGCCTAAGAACAAATACGCTACATGCTAGGGATATTTTTCAAGAAATCAAGTTGCTTCCACATGTCTTTTTTTTCCCTGTGTCAGCATCAGTATTGGCCAGTCCTGTTTTAAAATCCATTATAAGGCGGAACAAGTATTTAGGATTGTTTTAACCAAGGCTGGAATAAAGATGTACCTGGGGGTACATGAAATATCTGTGACAAATACCTGAACACCCCATTAACACACCCTTTCTAACCCTGGTATTGTATGATACTCACAGAAAATGGTTAATAAACTCAGATGGGATGGCCTTAATAGAGCTCCTAGCCAGTAAAGTGACTCATCATTCTTAATCTGTTGGTGAAATAACCTGCTAAGTAGTTTAACTGAAACAATTATAGATGATTCAGGCAGCCATTGGCTAATTTAATACCAACGATCCTTAGAAGCAACCTTTATGCCTCTTGACTCAGTCTGGCATGTGTGGTACATCTTTGGTAAAACAGAAAAGAAACATATTTTTTCCTGACTTAAACTCACCTCCGAGGAGAGAGAAACAGAGCTGTCATTAAAGTCAGTTCACAGGAATCATGATAATATGTGGCAGGGAACGAAATTATGCTTTTAATCTGATACATTGAGCATAGAGGTAAATATTCATTTTTTAGACTCATTGGTAAGCATGGTGTTGTCATTATTTGTCTTATTGATTAGGACATGACATAGCTTCAGTTAGAACTGGAGTTTGACTTGGCATGAGCTATAAACTAAAATAAGAAGGACTGAGATATTGATGCTACAGGTAAAGGGATATTGACACTTGTGCTGTGTCAAGTTTTTGATTTAAGACGGACTACTAAATTTAACAAGGCTGCTAAATTGTTTTGCTTTAAAGAAAAAAAAAATCCCTCATCATGCTGTAGCAGGAGAGGGACCAGAAATTGTAAAGGACACATCTGCAGACTCATTAATTCTTTTGATTTTGAACAACTTCTCTGTGGTCACTGGAATAGGGTAATCAGTCATTCCGACAGTTCTCCAACAGGGCAGTGATGTCCCTTTTCTGCTCATTGCTTCTGAGGGAAAGGACTTATTTTGGTCTCTGACAGAGCATCAATATTACCTTGCAGCCCTCATGGCAAAAGCAACATCATAATGCAAGCCATTAATAGCATTTTTCTCATATGCAGAACTTTTTGCCCCTTCATGAACGAAGTTCAGTGTCATTATCCCTCTTGCAAAGCTGGGAAAACCAAGGGGTAAAGAGGCTCTGTGTCTTGGTACCGGGTGAAAAAGCAGGTCATTGACAGAGTTAGTTACTCTAGTCTTCTTTCTGGTCCAGGTTACTCCCTGGGTCCTGTCTTTTACCTGTGAAGATGTAAAACCAATTGCTTTAAAGACAGTGAAATGTTAAGGGGAAATCAAATGGGGAAAGTTTCTTGTCTAAAAGTTCTTGTTCTGTTAGAGTTTTCACTTGCTGGAAAGTTTACACTCCAAAGAAGGATGTGGAAGTCTTGGTAGATTCAATGTGAAACTTTCTATAGCATGATGTAGCTGCACAAAAAGCAACTGTGGCTTGGGGATGCATCAATAGAGGCATTAGGTACAAGACGTGGAAGGTGATAGAGCACCGGTTAGCTTTTGTCTAAATCGGGGGTGCTCAACCTCTGGCCTGCAGGCCAGATGCAGCCTGCAGAACCGTCACAGCTGGCCCATGGGGCTCCTCACAGGTCAGGAAATGTGGTAACGGGGGAGCAGTGGCCAGTAATATGAGCACCCTCCCCACTACCAACTCCCCAAGCCACAATTTCTGCATGGCTGGTCTGAGCCCCCTTCTCTCTCCATGAGGCTACCCTTCCTTCCTACAGGGCCAGGCCCAGCTCCTTTTCCCCTGTGGGGCTATGTTGGGCTGGCTTGCTCCCTGCCCTCCTCTGCACAGCTAGATGGTGCCCCTCACACCCACCCCAGGCACCAGATCAGGACCACTAGCTGGATCTGGCTCATGGATGGATTGGATGCTGCTAATTTGGCCCAATGTGGGGAAGGATTTCATAGGATTTCACAGTTAGTAGGGTCGGAAGGGACCTGAGCTGATCATCAAGTCCGACCCTCTGCCATGGGCAGGAAAGGATGGTGGGGTCAAACAACCCTGGCAAGGTGTCTATCTAGCCTCCTTTTGAAGACCCCCAGGGTAGGAGTCAGCAGCACTTCCCTTGGAAGCTGGTTCCAGATCCTAGCCGCCCTGACTGTGAAGTAGTGCCTCCTGATGTCTAGCCTGAATCTACTGTCCATCAACTTATGGCCATTATTCCTTGCTACTCGTGGTAGTGCTCGGGGGAACAGGGACTCTCCCATTGCCTGCTGGTCCCCCTTGGCCAGTTTATAGATGCCACCAGATCCCCTCTCAGCCTTCTCTTGTGGAGGCTGAACAGGTTCAGGTCCCGTCGCTTCTCCTCATAGGGCCTGCCCTGCTGCCCCCTGATCATGTGAGTGGCCCTCCTCTGGACCCTCTCCATGTTGTCCACATCCCTCTTGAAGTGCGGCGCCCAGAACTGGACGCAGTACTCCAGCTGCGGCCTGACCAGTGCTGCATAGAGGGGGAGGATCACCTTCTTGGACCTGCTCATGATACATCTGTGGATGCATGACAAGGTGCAGTTAGCCTTCCTAACCACGTCCCCACATTGGCGGCTCATGTTCATCTTGGAGTCTATAATGACTCCAAGATCCTTTTCTGCCTCTGTGCTGATGAGAGGGGAGTTCCCCAACCTGTAGGTATGCTGGTGGTTCTTTCTTCCTAGGTGCATCTTGCACTTGTCAGTATTGAATCCCATTTTATTCTCATCCACCTGCCCCTGTAACCTGTCTAGATCCAATTGCAGCCTGTCCCTCCCTTCTAGCATGCCCACTTCTCGCCACATCTTGGTGTCATCCGTGAATTTGAACAAGGTGCTTTTCACCCCCTCGTCCAAGTTGCTAATGAAGATGTTGAACAGTGCAGACCCAAGGACCAAGCCCTGGGCGACCCCACTGCCCACATCCCTCCAGGTCGAAAATGACCTGTCCACCACCACTCTCTGGGTGCGGCCCTCCAGCCACTTGGCAACCCATCTGACTGTGTAGGCATCAACACCACAGTTGCCTAATTTTTTAATGAGAATGGGGTGAGAGACAGTGTCGAAGGCCTTCCTAAAGTTCAGAAAGACTACATCCACTGCGACACCCGAATCTAAGGGTTTTGTGACCTGGTCGTAGAAGGCCACCAGGTTGGTCTGACAAGACCTGCCTCTAGTGAACCCGTGTTGGTTGCCCCTGAGCATAATCTCCTCTGCTGGTCCCTCGCAGATGTGCTCCTGGATAATTTTCTCAAAGAGCTTCCCCAGGACCAAGGTAAGACTAATGGGCCTATAGTTTCCTGGGTCCTCTTTCCTCCCTTTTCCTGGATCCTTCCTCCCTTTTCAGCTTTATCACTGATCTGAAGTATTGGGTGCAGTTTTGGGCTTCACATTATAAAAAGGACACGGAGAAGTTATAGAGGGTCCAGAGGCAAGTGGTAAAAATGATAAAGGGCTTAGAAGGCAAGTAATATGAGAAGTTGAAGGAAAGAGGCATGTTCAGCTTGTGAAAAAGCCACTTAAGAGGGGATATGATTGCAGTCCTCATATACTTCAAGGACTGTCATAAAAACGAGGGAAAAGGCCTTTTCTTTCTTGCTGCAGAGAGGATGTGGATCAGTGGCTTGAAGTTGCAATGAAGTAGGTTTAGATTCGATACAAGGAAACTCTTCTTAACTGTTATAACAGTGAGGCAGTGGAATAGACTGCCTAAGGAAGCTGAACACCTCGAGTGATGGAGAGTTCACAAGACGAAGTTGGATAGCCACTAGTCAGGAATGATCTGGGTGTAGCTGTGCTTGTGTTCTTGTACGGCTATTTCCCATAGTTCTGGGCTTTGGCGGTTTCCAATCGGAGCTAGGAGGGAACTCTCTTCCCCTTCCCAGCTCCACGCATCAGGGTTTTTTTTCCCCAGCTCCACGTATTAGGGTTTTTTTTCCATTAAAGTCTTTCTCAGAGGCATTGGGTGTTGGCTGCAGCCCATGCTGGAAACTTTGACTGAAGTGTGCCAATGCTCCGGGGGGGAATTAAACTGGGAGGTTCCTGGTTAGAGGGTCTTGCCCCTTTGCTTAGGACCAATCATCATATTTGGGGTCAGGAAGGAAGTTTACCCTGTGGTCAAATTGGTATGGACTATGGGGTTTTCTTTTGCCTTCCTCTGTATTAGGGGCATGGCTTTCTTCCTGGAATCTCTTGAGCATGTATTAACAACCTTTGCAGCAACAGGATGTTTGCTGATGTGGTCCCCCTGCTTTGCCTGTGGCAGGTTAGGCTGTTATGTCTTTGGCTTTGTATCAGTGTTGATGTGTAAATTGCCAAGAGTTTTGCTTATATAATGGGTTTGTCTAAGATGGTTTGGATAGGGATGATCCTGCCTCAGGCAGGGGGTTGGATTAGATGACTTATGGAGGTCCCTTCCAGCCCTACTTCTTTATGAGTCCATGGAAATGATAAGGGGGTTGCTGTTCGCTTTCTGTTGCTCTAAAAGGATCAATGATCCATGTATGTTTTATTTCTTATATGAAGAAATCTGGACCAATTAAGACCACATAGTGAAAAGGTTAAACCCAAAGCCCCAAAGAGTAGGTCTTAAAGTACTGTACCTGAGGTGGTGGGGAGCGAGTGTCCAGTCACCTCTCTGGGTTACTGTTCCCTTTTGATGTCATTTTCATTGTGACACCAGCCCATGAAACAGAGTTTGTTACTACTGAGGTTATTCTCCTTAGTCACAGGAGACTTCAGGTGCACCAGAGCTACTGCAATTTCAGTGTAGAGAGTTAGGGGCAAAGTATTCTTCTGTAAGATTGGCCTCATCAGGATGGAAGGGCTGGACAGACCTGGATAGAAAGACCCCAGACCTGAATAGCAATAGCTTAGCTGTTATAGCACTAATGTGTGATTTGGAAGAGAGGGTAAATTCCCTACTGTTCTCAGTTTGGGGTAAGAATTTGAATGTGGGTTTGCCACATCCCACATACATGCCCTAATCATTTGTCGATTGGCTCTTTCAGGAGTGGCTTTTTTCTCTCATTTTTTTCTTTTGAAAGAACTTCTAAAGGTCTGTTCTGATCCTGATGCAGAAGGAAACCATCCCTTGAAAGCTCAAAATATTGTATGAAGCAGAACTCCTGTCTTCTGGCCAGCTTTGAATCGAGGTCAAAGAGAGTCTGGGAGAGCGATGCACTCTTGTACATGGTTGTTTCACAGTGCTTCGGGTAGCAGGCTCCTGGTAGGGGTTGGTGGATCCAGTGACTGAATGTGGAAAGTAGAGGTAGGGCACTGTGTTTCCTCTGCCCTTAAGGCACTGCAGAAATGCTACTGACAACGATGCCCTGTTCTCTCACCAGTGTAATGCTCAGCTAAGCTGAAGCTCATGTCTGGAGTACTGGCATGAGGCAAGGATAGGCTAGAGGGCAGTGAATAGAGAAATGAATCCCAATATTTGGTAAAACCACAGTTGCAATGCTATATCCAAATCCACTGTCCACCCTTCAAGGAGGAGCTGGAAATAGCCATTTGAGTTCAAGGGAGGCCACAAAAATGATCCAGAGTTTGAAAAATAAGGGTCACAATATGAAGCTTAGCAATCCTCTCTATTCAGCTTTATCAAAGAGCAGTTGAGAAGCAATTTGCTCACAGCTTGTAAGGACTAACACAGAAAAAGAGACCTGATAGCAGGGAAGACACTTTTCAACATTGTAGACAAAGGCAGAGCAAGGTCCAGTGGTTGAAAACTGAAATTAGATAAATTCAACCTCAGAATAATAGGCATTGTTCTAGTTGGGAAGGTAGTTAAACCTGGAGCCACTTACCAGAGGAGGCAATGGACTCACTATTATTTAGAGTCATTAAGCAGAAATAAAATATCTTTGGAAAGGTACATTTTAATCCATCTTCTGAAAGAAATTCTACCATTTGCATGTGAAGGGAGTCGAGCTGGACATTCCCGGTGATACTTTCTGGCCTTGGAGCCTGTATATCTGTCAATCTATAAATGCCCCCATTCATTCCCTAGTTTAGGGTTGTTGGTTATAGCTGTGTTGGTCTAAGGATGTAGGTAGACATGGTTTTTAGGGTAAATATGATATCTTTTATTAGACCAACTAAATAGTCAGAAAAATTGTTCTTTGCAAGCTTTGGGGTACAAACACCCTGCTGTACCTATAAGCTTACAAAGAACAATTTTCCTGGCTATTTAGTTGTTCTAATAAAAGATGCCACATTTACCCAAAGAGCCTTGTCTGCCCATTCTTTCCCTTTCCTTGTGGGCCGTGGCCAGAACAGGAACCTCTGCATTTTTTGTAGCATGGTCACAACTCTTACAATTTTGCAGCAAGATGATGATTATAATAAAATATAATACTTTCTTCTGGCTGCTGGCAGAGCTAGGGAAGTATTCCTTCCTCCTGTCATGAAATTGTGTATATATGTGTACATGTGCATATGTTACATGAGTTGTAAAGGGAGGCTGTAAGAATAAATTAGATCTTCTCTTACCTCTTTATGATCAAAAGATTCTAGTTCTCACTGGGCCTTGGTACTTCGTGGGGCTTCTCTTGCAAGTTGTCATGCCTTTTTGTTTTCTTCCTTCAAAACATTAGGGATTAGCCATGGGCAAGGGTGGGACGCTGGATAGGGTGTTCTGAAGGGGCAGAGAGAATTTTCTTTCTGAAATGTTTGGCGGGTGTGTCGTATCCACGTGTTCAGGGTCACACTGCTCCTCAAATACGGAGGTTGGAAGGAATTGTCCTCACCCAGTCAGGTTAGCAGGCATAGTGGGAAAAGAGGGGGTTGACCTTCTGCTCTGCACAGGTTGTGATTTGCCTTCTGGGCTCTTCCGGGGACACCTCACCCAAGGCACTGGTGGCAAGACAGCCTCTCTTGTTCTCTGCCTGTGGTGCTCAACAGTTTCATCTCCTGATGCTTGAAGTGCTTTAGCCCAAGTTATCAGTTCAGTATAGAGACAACTGGGTGAAGTTTAGGAGCTAGAGGAGGTCAGAATATGTGCTCTAATAAGAACCTTAAACTCTTTGGCATGAGGGAGTTCTTGGACAAAAGCAGTGGAGGCTTCCCTTCTGTGGTGCTCTGAGCTGTGCCTCGGCTCTTCTGCTCAAACGGGAATAGTAAGGAGCTGTCTTCGAGGGATCAAACATCGACATCTGAACTTAAAACTCCAAAATGCTCCTAAAGCTATCATAAACGCATGGAGGGTAGGGTCAACACATGTCAAAGGCCTCCTCTGCATGGTGGTGTAGCACAGTGGTCATCTCAATGTTTCCATTTCTTCCTGTCAGATGACCTGAGTCCCCAAAGACCTGACCTACATTCAGGGACAACGGGAGAGAAGATCAGAGTCCATGGATTTCCAGCTTTCACTGTTCTCTCTAAATAAATGGAGTTGGTGAAAGTGCCTCAGTGAAGTCCTGATTCTCTGGGCTTTCCCCCGCAGCCTTGAGAATGCTGTAGGAAGGCGTCCTGTCTTCAACATTGCCATTAAGAGGGCAGGATGAAAAGATGGAGGGCGCTTGTGTGCTGCCTTTCCATGACTGGGAATTGCTGGCACATTGTGGCACAAATGCTGTTGCCGTGAACCTGTGGATGGAACCTGGGTTTGCCAAGGCCCCCGGTGGTATTGTCAAATGAGTAAATACCCTTGGGCTTTATGATGCGGCCTCTGAGGATTCTGTGCAGGCCCGCGTTACCAGGCAATCTGCTAGTGTAGTTGAGCAGACCTCCCTTTTCCCCTCCATGTAACAGTGGCAGGATCCTTCCTCTCCTGTCTCTGGCTTGCTGGCATGAAGGAGTGGATGTCCCATGTTCGTAGAATACACACAAGGCAAGGAAGGGACAAAGTCCCTTTCTCATTTGTAGTTAACCCAACATGGCCATTTGATAATGGGCAAATTCAGATAATACATGAAGACATCCAAGCTCAAGAGTGACTTGAGAAGTCCTTAGACCAAATCCCTGCATCTGGACAGCCCCAAACTTTGGGAGAATTTGAATTGAGACCTACAACCAAATTTACGATTGCCTTCTACCCTCTGTGGCTGGCTGAACTGGGTAGATGAGAGCAAAGAGGCAACAGAAGTGGAACTAGAAAGTGACAAGCTTA
Organism: Crocodylus siamensis; assembly: GCF_052110815.1. Taxonomy (NCBI): domain Eukaryota; kingdom Metazoa; phylum Chordata; order Crocodylia; family Crocodylidae; genus Crocodylus; species Crocodylus siamensis. The sequence goes on from NC_143406.1 coordinate 13,759,320, forward strand.
ATAAAAACCAAACTATAGCTATGTATTACTGGAAGTGGCTACAGCAATCACTGTCTTCTCAGGCTAGTTTTGCTCTTATCAAATGGCTTCTATTCTTTCTGCAGGCAGGGAGCTCAGATAAGCCCCTCAACATCCTTTCTTAATTGCTTCCTGAGACAGAGGCCTTTCCCCTTTTGGAACAGCATCACACCCTTTTGGAGCTAGCTGCCTGTGGAAATCTCACCCAGAAAAGTCAGCACAATTACAGCATCTAGTTATCACCCGCAGGTGATGTCCCAGCTTGGGCACAGGGTAAGAAATGGCCAGGGGAAGAAAATGGAGGAGACTTAATCCAGTAGTGCGCTTTATGCCTCTCCATGGGTAGTGCTAAGTCCTTCTCGGGTGGATAACATCCAGGACACAGAGAAATGCTTCTGCAGGGGAGGGCATTCCTTACTGACATATAGATCAGATGGGAAGACATGGAAAACAGGATGTGTGAAGTACTGTGGAAAACTTGCAAGAGAAGCCCCACGTAGTACCAAGGCCCAGTGAGAACTAGAAACTTTTGATCATAAAGAGGTAAGAGAAGATCTAATTTATTTTTACAGCCTCCCTTTACAACTCATGTAACATATGCACATGTACATATACATACACAGTTAATATATAGGGTCCCCTGTCACCCAGGTACTCTGACATGCATATCCAGGAAGAAGCATACTTCCGAGTGCAGCACCTACAATCTCCTCCTGGGATAGTCACTTGGGTGAATGTTTCCTGTTCAACAGTTATTCAGCAAGTATCCTTGTGCAGGAATGGTTTTTCTTTATGTCTGAGGGAAATGGTTTTTCTTTATGTCTGATGGAAATGGTTGATGAAGTTTCTTAGGAAAAGAAATTATCTGTAGGTGAGGAAATAAAGCTAACTCTGCCAAGTGTTCCTCAAAAATACACAGTTCTTTTCCTTTTCCTCTTTCTTATGATTTCATTTTGTATTATTTAAACAAAGGGAATTACAGTAGTATGTGGCTTTGTATTTATATTGACTAAAGAAGTTTCGGTGATAGTGCAGCACCTTGAACCCTGGTAATTTTAAGATTTTTAATTACTATATTGATAGGCAAAGCATATTCGTATGTCACTTTGCATGACAGATTTGCTTTTTGTTGCCAGTTCTACTTCTACTGCTTCTGATTCTGTTACTGATTGTCATAAAAATATCACACAATAGGAACAGGCAGGTCAGTCCAGAGTGGAGTTGTTAGCCCACTGAATCTTCATTCTTTTCTTTAAAGCCACTGCTACGCACCAGTACAATCTGGCACCTGTGTCCACCCCCATCCAGGTAGAAACGTGCAACTGAAACATATTAGGAGCTACCTGGAAAGGAAGTATTTGCATTTTCTTCTTTTGTTGCTGATTAGAAAGGACAGCATGTCAAAAGCGGAAAGAAGCTGTCCCAAACAGCTGTTTAAGAATTGTTCTGCTAAACACCCCCTTGCATTTAGTGCAATAAAGGAATACAAGTCTGAAGGGTAGCTATTTCTGTTGTGGTTTGGGTTTCTTTTGTATTAAGCATACATATGGTGAAGTATTCTATTTGCATCTGAAATAGTGCAAAAAAGGAAAGTTCAGCACTGTCAGCTAACAAAGACACCATATAAATAAAATGTTCAACTAAAATGATTTACTAGCCCCATTAACTGGTTTTGCTTAGGAATAGAAGTGGTGTGTAATAGCGCCAAATTGTATAATGTTAGTAAATTCCATGATTTGCTACACAGTGCAGTCTGGTCCCCTCGGCTCCACCCAGCTGCTTTCTGAAGCACAGTAGAAACATTTCTATTTAAGAAACAGTACTGACAATGGACCTACTGTACACACTAGCACACATCCATGTAGGTAGTAAGTATTACGGAGACAGCAGAAGACAGCATGAAATTATACTGTAATGACAAAAGCCCTAGCATAGCATTCACAAAACCAGTAATACTAATAAGGCACTCTCATGTAGCTGGATTTCTGCTTTGTGATTTATTTTATAGGAAGTACAGTGCTCTAAAGGATAACTTACACTGCTCATAATAGCCAGTTTGTCTCTGAATGCCAATGCAACTTAACAAGACTATTAACTAGCACTTTAAAAAAAAATCAGTGCTCAATGCTCCCCCTCACGGGCTGGCCACCAGATGTGTGGTGTAAGCAATCCCCAGCAAACATATTCCAAACCCAGGTAGAATCAGGAAACCCTCAATGTCCAGACTTTGCCTTGTAACTCTTCCTTTCTCTGCCCCCTCAAGATAAATTCTCTCTTTGTGCCACAAATTTCTACATGCATACAGGCTGAACAAACAGAAGCAAGAAGCTTGAGAAATGAGAAGTTGTCTTACCCTGGTCTCGTGGAGAAATTTTTCAGCTGCAGAAGGCAGGTGGTGAGTGTGCTTTCTGAGATGCAGTCGGGATGCTTACATTTTCTGACAGAGGGAAATGAATGCCCATTATCAGCCCTGATCTCTTTTAACAGGCTATGCTCAAGAAATGGGTTTACAAAGTGCGGTGGCTATGTTGCCCTCCCTCTCTTTCCCTTTTGTGCATTTACTCTCATGCACAGGTGGCTTAGAATGCCCAATGAATTAAATGCTCTGCTTGGAGATTATTAAGGAGAGCTGGAATGGAGATTTAACTCTTTCTACCATATTGGAAACCATCAGTTTTTTATCCAGGATAGGGAAGAGAAATAGCAGCCATAGAAGTGCTGTCCTTTGGGGACAAGTTTGACAGTTCACGTTCATGCCGATTTTCCAGCATTTGTAAAATTCCTACTATGACTAGCTTTTAAGAAAGATCTTTAACTAGCTGTTTAATCTTTTCCTTATTCTATACCAGAGAGGTTTCAGCTCCGTAAAAAAGAATGTCTTGTTTTCTATACAGTGAATGCCTAAATGTAGTGCATAACATATATTTGCAATGATACGCAATTCTCAAATTAAATATGTGAGTGAAGCGATGTATGTATGTATGTATTTTGCAATGCACCTGCTAGGGAACTAATGAGAGGTACTTCTTTTTAACTGACTTTTGTGAAGTGTTTGCATTTCATGTCCACTAGGTCTCCAACAAAAGGCAAAGGCTTTTAGATAAGTTGGGAAAGGCTAGAAAATACCTGCAGAGCCATCTACTTACTACAGCTCCTGTAGACCTGCTAAGAAGATAACTACTGTCAGCAAGATAGATACACATTTGGCACCACGGGCTAAAAGGGCCAAGAATTAATATTGCCCAGCCACGCTGATAGAACTGTTATTCATTAGTACAGCTTAGCTTATTTTTGTGCAAAGGAATTTGTCGCTCTGATGTGTTTCAGTATTTCTCTCCTACCCTGTTTCTTTCCTTCTCTAGGGACCAGGAGGGGCTGCCTGCTCCAAACTTCAGTTAAAAGCAAGGCGGTGACCAGTACACTTTGCTGGCAGCATTTCCTTGTATGCACACAGTAGAAGTCTAAAAATAAGCCGGGCTGGATGCAGAACCACAGACAGGCCCATAATGACGCCTCTACTAGCAAAGCTGATGGGGAATAGATTTGATAATGCTGTTTGGCACTTTCACAGAAAATGTGGCTTCTTCAAAGTGCCTCATAAGCGTTAATGACTGGATGCTTACATGTGCCTGGAATAGGTTCTTAGCTCCATTTTACAGAGAAGGCAAGGTCACACAGGCTAAGTACAGACAGTCAAAAAGCACAAGGCAGAATTGATTCAATCTTTGCAAGTTAGTCTAAACTGCATCCACTGAATTGATAAGCAAGAGAACAAACATTCACTTTCGAATCCAGAAATACAGCCACAGGCCTACAGTGGCTCAGGCCAGGTGCTGAGGGGCGCTCAAGCACACCTCCCTGCTGGGCTGGAACAGACAGATTGGGTCAAGCCTAGCTTGCCCACCCTGCAAAGGGCGGTTGTGGGGGTGGGGGGCTTGCAAGGGAGAAACAAAGCATCATGGGATGCTGGATGACTGAGTTAACTTGAATCTGGAAAGGATCTGGGACAGAAGGTCAATAAATTGATTTAACCTAAATCAAGTCAGTCTGATACTACATCCATCCAAGTTGATCTTAAACCAGTTATGGCCATGCTGAAAGCAGTTTATATGCACTGAACTACTGTTGTGTTACAGATTTGAACTGGTTTTTGATCACTTGTACTGGTTCTGTCCCTAGCCACAGGGAATCATTGTCACAACTAGATTAGCAGATATCAAGACTTAGGGGGCAGGCATTATGCTCAGCTTGACTGATTATCTGAAGAATACTGAACATAGACTTTCACACTGTGATTTCTGCCGTAAGTCGGCTTTGGTTAGAGCTAGAACATCTCCTTCAGAGAGAGACAGTTGGTCTCTATTAGAGACTAAATTGATGGAGGCTCTACCGCATCCCTAGGTGAGTTGGCCTAGTGGTAAATTACTTTCTCTGATAAAAGTTTGCACCTTCTTCCCATCTGAACTTGTCTACTTCCACCCTACAGCCACTTGATCATCTTTTGCTTATTTCAACTGGATGAAAGGTCCCTTTACCTCAGAAATCTCCTTTGGCATGCAAGTATCTATAGAATATGACCAAACTACTTCCTATTCTTTTCCTGAAAAACTAAGTAGGCTGACTTTTCTAGGTCTCTTTCTAGGCAGCCTTCCCAGACCTTAAATTGTTCTTGTACTTAATCTATGATTTTAAGGGTTTTCAAAATGACAGATGGACAGCTAGGGCAGAAGTAGAACTTCTGAAGCATTCATAGCAAAGAAAGTGCACTCTTGCTCATCATCATCCTTCCTTATTTGTTATCCCTCGGTTTCATTTTTCACAAATTGTAGGCTTCAGTCCTGCAATCTCTTCCACCTCCTGAAGGGTGAGGGGAGCTGTTGACTTTTGTGGTGTTTGCTGCCTAAGAACCAACCTCTATAAGCTCTTCAGGGCAAAGAGGGCTTGCCTTGGTTTGACGAGTGCCAGTACACTTCCGTTTACTAAATCATTATATTAATGACATCGATACAGGAATTCCTGGGTCCCAGTGTGATGCTCAGACCTCTAGCTCTTATTTGACTTGCTCTTGGATTTGTAGTGGGCAGCGTGCCAGCAAAATGAGCACAAACATTTACTTAAATTAACCAGGAATACAGGCCATGTTATTACCTCAGGCATGCATTTTTGAACTATAACAATTAAGTTCCATTAAAAGATCCTCCCACAGCCTGAAAATATCTAGGAAACAGGAACTGGTTCAGGAATGCTGATGATTATTTTAAAAAAATGAGTGGGGGAGGGGGTAGATAATAACTGGAAAAGGGCTCACAAGGGCCTTTTCTTATTCTTTATTAAAAGAATGAACAGGGAAGCAGATAATAGGAAAAGAGCTCCCTTATGTGCTTTGTTGAAAGGGGATAGATTTAAGCATGTGCCTAAGAGTGTTGTTAAATCATGGCATTGGCTCCCAACGAGACACGAGTTGAACTCTATTAAAAAGGTTCCCAATGCAAAATGAATCCAGTCCTTCAACACTATTACTGTCTACTCTGAATTGAAGGGGTCAACTCCTTGGCACTGCCCTTTGCATCCTCACTTGATGTGTGTTCATATTGCAGTTCATCAACAAGGTTTATTAGGAGGCTTAATTGGTTTGGGTTAGCAGGCATTTAAGCCAGTCCAAAGTAGTTGAGAATGCAATCAATGAAAACATCTGAACTCATTAAAAATGTGGACACAGCATAACTTTTGTAGATTGCTAATTACCTGCTTTCTTTAGCAAGTAGAATTAATTGCCTAAGAGGTGGCCTGAAGAAGCACGAAAAGAAAAATAAGAGCAGAATTACACTGACCAGACTACAAAAAAGCAGATAACAATATATGAAAGCTTAATTTCCTGTTAAAAGGCTATAGCATAAGAGCCACTTCTGCTGCTTTGCCTAATACTTAGGTGGGACCCCAACATATTTTTAACTTTATCACATTTTAATATAATTTTTAGATAAATTCTGAGTACTTAGAATTCTAAACCTTTTCACTATTGCATAAGATTGGATGTCACAGGTTTCTATGCACTAAAAGGTGATTTCTGAAGAGATGGGCCCTTCAAGAGCAAAAATTTAATGGGGTCTTTTTCACACCTTGCCTTCTCTTGCCCTGATCTGGGTTTAATGATGTCCTCAAGTTCAGTTCAGGCTCTTGTACAGGAGAATAGTATCTCGTGAACCCAATTCATTGAGTTGCATCAGGTGCTTTCAAGACCAAACTGAAAACAATGTGAAGAAGGTTCACCTTGTGGTAGGGTGGCCATCATAGAGGACAATCCGGTTGTCCTCTGTCCTCCTTTGATACAAAAACAGATGTCTTCATGTCCTCTATTTTTCTCTTGAAGAGAAATATAGAGGACATAAAGGTGTTGGGTTTCATATGAATAAAGGACAGAGTAGGAGAAAACTGGAATGTCTTCTGTGATGGCCACACTACCTTGTGGACACAACATAATGGACACCAGGAATGGAACAGGGACATTAAATGTCCTCTCCATATCCCCTGTTCCAGATTACCTGCTTGTTGGTAATAGGACCTGCAAACCTATTTTCACATCTCTTATTTCCCATCCTCTTTGCGTGCGAGCAATCTGGTGTTAGCTATTATCCCATGCATCTCCAGAGGCGCTCTGGGTGTCGGGTGGGATGTATGGGGGCACAGACTGTCAGCTCTGCCAGTTAACTACAACACGTTTTTGAAGTACTGACAAAAATCTTCAACTAGCTGGTAGTGTTGAGGTGATGTAGTTGCCATGATGATCCAGGAGATGTATGAGAGGGAAGAATTCTTTTGAGTGATATCTTTTATTGGACCAACTTTATGGCTGTTATGGACACAAACTTTTGGGTATCACAGTACCCTTCCTCAGGCCTTTCAGTTCCTGATAGGTTTTCATCAGGAAGCTGTGGGTGTTTAGTACTTTTCAAAACAAATCAGTGCTAGGCCCTGATCTGGTGTGGAGAACAGGACAGACAGTTTACTCTTATAGGTGGGAATCGGTTTGTGATCAGGATCCAAAGGAGCACCAAAATTATTCCCATAGGCAATTTAAAATGCTGCCGTACAGTCATGAGAACCTGAGTCTTCTGACTCCCAGTGCCATGCTCTAACCATTTGCCTGTGTTGCTGTCCCATTGGCTTTGGCTTTGGGGAGCACTGGGGGAGGAGAGGGGGGGGAATGATCTGTTCTGCAACCTACAGGAGTAGGGGGAGGGAGAGGAAAGTCTTTTGGGTTCCTGTAGATGGTTTCTGTGGGTTTGGAGAGCTGTGTGGTTTAAATAATGAGCTATTTTACTTAAGGTGTCATTGAGTAATGGCTCAGAGAACAAACAGATTCCAACATGGGCTGGTTTAGTTGAAATGTGATTAAAGAGCTGAGGCTCCAACGGCAGACTGTAATGCCAATGCTAATTTCATGTAACACATTAAATTAACGAGGACAGTGGCTCCTCAGAACCCTGGCAAATTGGAAATTGCTTGATGCAGAAGCGATGCAATGATAACACAGTTAATTTTGCCCAGGGAGATGATGATAAAATAAATGGCTTTTAGAGTAGCTGTCATTTAAAGTGAAACATCTGCCTGTAAGAGTCAAACACCATCCTCACTGATGCACATTCATGCCAGTGGGTGACTGCAATGAGTTTGCATCAGTGGAAGCCATGGCAGTGTTCTTCCCTGTGACATTATATATGGAAAATACAGGCAGCAAGAGTGAGAGTCAAGAGGCTACTTCACCAGGGAAATGTCCATTTCCAAAATGTGTTGGTAAAACACACACACACACACACACACACACTAGCAGATATATTCTGTAGTCTTCCAGAAGAAAAGTGAGGAAAAGGGAAAATAATGGTGGGGAGAAGAGATTAAATGGGGTAAAAACCCAGTCAACTTTTTTGAGATTCTCAGAAGTTGGGAGCTGCCTCTGTTTAAAATTTTGGGCAAAGCTTGCACTTGAATATTTGCCATGCCTTCAAATCTCTTTCTTTGCCTCCTTGACTCTTAACACTTATGGTCAGGAAACTTTATTTATGAAACTCTGTTTGGGTTATAAATGTTTTAGCAGCTGCTTTCCCCTTTATATTCTTATGAGAAGCATTGGATAAATACTTTATAAAGATAGGGATGTGGAGTGAGTGTGTTTCAGAGAGACCTCTCTAGTTATTATTGCAAAGCTTTCCTTCATTATTCATTACTTCATGACAATGCCTGATGGTGTGTTTTCGTCTCCTCAGCTTGTTTGCTTCCCCATGCAGAGTGCTGATAAATTGCAATTACTAAACCTTTACCAATTTATAGCTGAGGCTGCATAATAGCAAAAAGAGAGCAGAGTCAACAGAAAAAAGAGGGATTCTTGCCTGCAGCTTAACATTCAATAAAATATAGATGCTCTGTGGTCTTTGGGGCTAGTACAGCTTTAAACTGCCTTCAGAGCTAATTGGTGTCTTGGCTTTACTATGCATGCAGCATAAGTAGGGCAGAAGCTCTTCATTACACCAGTATTAATCCAGGCCAATATTGTTTGACTTCTCAGTTGTGTTGGATTTATACTAGCAGAAAAAGAGAATATGTCCCGAAGTGTTTTGCCTGGGAGACCTATAAGAAGGGGTCAAAGCAATGGGTAGCCTATAATGCAAGTGCAACCTTCTCTTCACAGCTCTCTTGCCCAAGAGACTGGTTCCCATGTATCCCTCCTTCTGCAGAAAAGCAAATAACCCCATAATCTTAGAGAATCACAGTTCATACTTCAGAAAACATACAGAATAGCCCTGCCACAGAATTTTTATCTAGACATTTGAGGAGAAGTGGAAATTATTTCCTAATACAAAAATATCACCCGTATAAAATGTCTAGTGACCAAGTAGGAGGGTAGGAGAACTGGATTTAAGGACTGTCAAACATTCACTTGCAACAACTGCAAATTATTGGAATGTCATGATACATTCCAATACATTCTCTCAATGATACATTGAGAGAGTCCAGAGGAGAGCCACGTGCATGATCAGAGGTCAGGAAAACAGATCTTACGATGACAGGCTGAGAGCCATGGGACTCTTTAGCCTGGAAAAGCGCAGGCTCAGGGGTGATCTGATGGCCACCTATAAGTTTATCGGGGTGACCACCAGGATCTGGGGGAACGTCTGTTCACCAGAGCGCCCCATGGGATGACGAGGTCGAACGGTCACAAACTCCTGCAAGACCGTTTCAGGCTGGACATAAGGAAGAATTTCTTTACTGTCCAAGCCCCCAAAGTCTGGAAGAGTCTGCCAGCAGAGGTGGTTCAAGGACCTACATTGAACACCTTCAAGAGTAAATTGGATGCTTATCTTGGTGGGATCCTATGACTCCAGCTTTGGGCAGGGGGCTGGACTCGATGATCTCCCGAGGTCCCTTCCAGCCCTAATGTCTATGAAATCTATGAAATTAAAGTTAGTATGTGTTAGGAGATAACCCTCTCATGAAAGGGAACAACTTTGCAATGCCACAAGGGCATTTAACATGGACTGAACTACTTGAATGTACATCTGCTTGGATTTTAACTGCACTTAGTAAGTATTAAGTTGAATGTGTGACACTGCCCATAGTGCCTGGAAGAGGAAGGGGCAATCTACTGCTAAATGCCAGCTGGTACATGGTGCATAGCTACTGCTGACTGGGGAGGCAGGGCTGGAAGAAAGAAGGACAAATCCTACTTCCACAAAGGGAATTCTCAGTCTTTGATTTGGACTGGACATGGGGGTTCATATGAGACCTGCATGCAGAGGGCTTGACATTAAACAATGCAATTCATCTCCATCTTCCTCCAGATATGACTGCAGAGTACTGTGGCTTGAGCACACATTTAGATGTGGCATTCCTCACAATTCCATTGTTTGAGTACTTTAGGGTTAGGCTGTGACACATTGAGCATTGCTAACTCAAGTGATGGTCCTGATGGTCATGGTCCTACTGGAGTCGATGCGACTCTTGCACTGGCTTTAAAAGGAGTTGGAATGGGTCCCAAAGCTTGTCAGTATGAAGGCCTGACCACCAACCAGAGCTATAACCAAAACTACACTAAAGGTTAATTACTGAGACTTGAAAAGCCTTTGAATCTCAATGCAGACTTCCTTTCTGGAACCTGAATCAAAAATGGAAATTTTGAGCCGATTTGAATCCAATATTAGTGGCGACTGCCATAATACAGTATAGACTAGTGTGCATATGTGAGTGTGTTTTATGTGCCCACATGTGTGGCCTCTGCAGACATGGCCTAGACAACTGCTAGAATGAAGAGAAATCAGCTGATTCTGCTTGCTCTCAAGTCCCCGCAAATGCAGAATTTAAGTGGGTTGACGTGAAATGCTGTTTAGCATTCATAATGATATGTCGTAATTAATCAAACCCCTCTAGCTGTGACTGATAGAAAAGTTCTATTTGATAGCTTAAATATATTAGTTGGAAGAAAGATGCCATAATCAGAAGCTCAGGCCTGGCCAAGAGATAAGATCTTTGATCACAATAATTTAATTGGTACAGAAAGAGGAGAGGGGAGATTTGTGTGTGTGTGTATGGATATATATGTATATATGATAATGGTTAGGGCCTGCTGAGAGTGGCCCACAGATAGTAGAGAAGAGGCTCCTACGTGACTTCACAGCACTTAAAAAAAACCATAGTGATAGGAACCTGAAAACAGACTTGTCCCAGGACAACTCTGCACCTGGCAGGGAAGAGCATTACAGGATGGAATCTGGCCCCTATGTTTAAAGGAAAACTCCTGAAGGCTAGTAAAAATGTGCTCAAGGCACAGGATTTAATTACAAAGCACCACTAACAAATACCAAAAGAGCCTCTTAGAAGCAGCACGGTCTTCTAGCACCATTGTCCAGGGTGTTAGGACATCTGGCTTCTGTACCAGCCTTGCTATTGGCTTTATAGGTAACGTGGGTCATATTGCATCACCATTCCCTTCCATGTTTTCATGCTGCCTCCCCACAGAGGGGCTTAGCAACTTAATAGGCTCCTCCTGCATTCAGATAACTCCACAAACTGGGGCCTTAAGGCAAACACCCATTCCTGGGAGATGCACAAGAACATTCAGAGAGCTGATAGCACTGCTCTCAGCAAAGAGACTAAGGCATAAATATACTGTGGAGAGCAATCTGCTCTCTTCTGCCTTAGGGATGTAGGGGATCATTCTCACTGCTATTGCTACTGACTTGTACCTGTCATAAGTGAGCGGAGAATCAGTCTCCTGGTCTCTCCAGAATTAGGTCAATCCAAACAAGGTCAATTTGGGCACTCGTGCCTTTTCTAGATTTGACCAGATGCCTTTGTTATTCATGAATGCCTTTGGGGCAGCTCTCTTTTCCTTATATTGTCTTTAAAAGTGGCAAACTGCAAGTGCCAGAGAACAAGGACAAGAAGGTATATCAACCCTGCAAATGGTGAGAAGGGAGCAAATTTGCTAAAGAGAAGCTCTCAGCTAACTGACACAGATTGCTCAGAGCAGAAGCGGCAACTAAAAGAAGAGATGTCAACACAAAAGCTGACATGGGAAGTCTATACGGCAGGTTGGTCTAGTCAGTCAGAAACAATAAAGAACAAAACTTTCTGAGGATATCATACAGTAAAATTCTTACCAGTCTATGATTCCTGAAGAAAAATCAGTATTCTCATCCAGGCTATTTCTTTTAGTTTGCAAGGGTAGCCAGCATGAGTCTAAAAATATAATTTCATGCTTGGAAAGAAACCGTACTATGGCTTTCAATGGCAATCAGGAGAAATAATTACTCATCAGTGTCCCCAGTGTTAAAAACAGATTAAACGTTCTTGACCTTGAAAGGGGCAGAAACACAAACTCACCCCACCTGCACTCTCAGGGTAGAACAAACAGTTATGTAAAAAGTCTAAGGTTACGGTTCCATGTTTGCTGGTTGATTGAGTGGGCAGGGAAGGAAGTTTTATTTGAGATTACTGGTCTTCAGAGAACAGGGTAATATATCTGAAAAAAGGATGGATTTTTTTCAGTTCCCTTTTAATAGAAATCAAAGTAGGGATGCAGCCCTTGTTTCCCAGCATTGCTTTAAACTTTGTTGACAACAGCAGTTTTTACTCTCCTCCATAATTATGTTGGGACATTTCATGGAGTCAGTAGTACTAGAGATGGAAAAGGCCTTGTAAACAGGTTCCCTGGAGGTTTGGTTAAACCAGGGCAAAATGAATGTAAACAGCTGCTGTTCTGGACACAGTGCAACATTGTCCAGTGCACTCGTATCTGTAGACTGCATGTGTAATGTCCCAAGATTGGACTTTGCACCACCTTGGCACGTGTCTAAATGATAATGCAACATGACAGAGGGAGGGGAATGACAACCAGAATGGTACTTCCATCCTAGAGGCATAATTAGGAATTTTTGTCCCCTTGGTGGCAGTGATGGTGAGGTCCTCATCATCACTGGCTGCCATACTTGCACCCCCCTCTAAGATGGTGCTTGGGGTTGGCATCCTGATCACCTATGCCTAGTTATGCTACTGTTTCACCCTGTAGCCAGTGCCGTGTTCTCTGCAATATGGTATCTACTCACTCTAGGGTTACTCCATAGTGGTGGGACTTTCCAGTATTTTCTCCATGGAACATAGCATAAAGCAATACTATGATAGTGCTGCTAACACCTGCTGGATATCAGGAATTTCGTGAATGTCTTCTTGGTTTCTTGGGTCTTGTCTTACAGTTGGTGAGCTCCTTGGAGCAGGGACTGCTATTTGATATATGTTTGCACAGCACCGAGGGCAAGTTGGCTCTTGCTTTGCTCTAGGCAACACCACAGTAGCAGTTCTGAATAAGAATAATGATCTCAAATATAGGCCTGTCTATCCAGGCCCTCTCCCTGACCTTCCTGTGGGTCAGTGAGTTACAGCCCCTTTTAAGCCATTCCTTTTAAAGCAGCCCTTTCTCTGTAGCCTCTAACCAGTTTTCTGTATAAAGCAGTGATTGTCAACCTTTTTTCATTTGCGGATCCCTAAAAAAAGTTTCAAATGGAGGTGTGGAGCCCTTTGGAAATCTCTTACTGACAAACTTGTGTTAAAAATAAAAATAAGAACAACAATAACAATAATACAATTTGTGAACGTTTCAGTCTTAGATCACAGAATCATAGAAAATCAGGGTTGTAAGGGACCTTAGGAGGTCATTTAGTCCAACCCCCTGCTCAAAGCAGGATCATCCCCAACCATATCTGCATCACTTCTGGAGGGAGCTTATTGCACAGTTTGAACACCCTGACTGTGAAGAAGTTTTCCCTGGTGTTAAGCCTTAAATGGTCTTCCTGGAATTTGTGGCCATTACTCCTGGTTTTCCCTAAGGGTGCCCTGGTGAACAGTTGTTTGCCCAGCCCTTGATGTAGTCCCCTGATACAGCGGTAAGCTGCTACCGAGTCCCCTCTCAGCCTTCTCTTTTTTAGGCTGAAGAGGCCCAAGTCCCTCAGCCTTTCCTTGTATGGCTTGCCATGCAAGTCTCTGATCATACGGGTGGCTCTTCCGTGGATTCTCACAAGCTTTCCCACGTCCTCGTTGAAGTGCGGCGCCTAGAACTGGATGCAGTACTCCAGCTGCGGTCTCACCAGTGCTGAGTGAAGTGGAAGAATCACTTGCTTCATAGGTGATGCACGGGGAGGGGGCACAAGAGGGCACGTATCCTCCCCCCAAGATTGGCCACCACCGGCTTCTGTGGGAGTTCACCGCCCCCCCCCCCCGGCTCCCCCACCACCGACACAGCTGCCAGTGGCTGTGGGTGGTCCCTACTTGCTGCCTCCCCCCAACCCACCACAGGACACTGCCAGGGGTGGCTGCGGGTGGTCCCCTTTCACTGTTCGCTGCCATGGTGCCTCCCTAGTCGTGGGAGGCACCAGTTGTTCATGACTTTCTTGCTTTTGCTTGAGATGTATCGGTTGATGCATGCCAGAGTATTGTTTGCCCTGCTGGCTACAGCATCACACTGATGGCTCATGTTCATACTATGGTCTGTTATTAACCCTAGGTCCCTTTCAGTCATGGTGATAGTCAGTATGGTGCCACCGAGCCTGTAAGTATGTTGGAGATTGTTCATCCCTAGCTGGAGCACTTGATACTTTTCATTGTTAAACTTCATCTGCTTCCAATCTGCCCAACTTGCCAACTGTATCTGTAGCCTATCTTCAAGTGTGAGCACACTTCCCCATACTTTGGTGTTGTCCGTGAACTTGGCCAGTGAGCTCTTTATCCCCACATCCAAATTATTGATAAAGATGTTAAAAAGCACTGGACCAAGCACTGACCCCCTGAGGGACACCACTGGCCACTTCTCACCAAGACAACACAGATCTGTTCATCAGGACTCTCTGGGTCCTGCCCTGCAACCCGCTTCCTACCCACCTGACTGTCGAGCAGTTAAGCCTTCAATCCTCCAATTTTCCCATGAGAACATCATGGGATACCAGATCCTGAGTGACTGGTGCCTCCTGAGTCTTGGGGGGCACCTGCAGAAGCCGCCGATTGGCGGTGACCCTGTCAGGGGCAGCATCAGTGTCGGCCCTTCGGGGGGCACGTGCACCCCCTACCAGTCACCTATGTACCAGATCAGAGACCTTTGGGAAGTCTAGGTATACTATGTTGATCTCTCCTCTCTTATCCAGGTGGCAAGTTCCCTGGTCATAGAAGAGGATGAGATTGGTAAGACAAGACCTGCCCACAATGAAGCTATGCTGGCTGTCGTTCAGTATACTACCTTCTTTAGCTGTTAGACAGGACCTTGAGTTGCAGTCTGCTCCAAATGGATTGCATATCCACTCATTCTCATTGCCCATTTCGGGGAAGTACTGGCAAAACAGATTTGAGCACCAGCAAACGTTCTGCAATTTTGCTTTTCTCATCACTGAGAAAAGCTTTTCTCATCGTGTCAACCCACTTTCAGCCGAAAAGCTGTCAAGGGTTTCAAATCTGTCAAAGCTGTTTTCTCTTACTCGAGAAACCCAGAGTTGAAACTTCTTGATAAAAGCCATGAGGTACAGTCCCCTGCATGCACAGGCAATGAGTCAGCCAGGGATCCCCCACAGATAAACATGTCAAACCCTCACTCAGCCACACAGTTACACAAAATTAGATGTGCTGCGAAGATGAAAAGTTGGGGCACAGATTGAGTTAGTAGATGTCCCTATACCCCCCAGACTTTAGTTGGTGGCCTCCCATCAGTTTTGTAGGACCTAACCTTTCACTAAAAATATGCGCAGTTCTTATTGTTCCAAGTGAAGCTTTCCATGAGCACCCCAGGATGCTGCCAGTTTTCCCAGTCGAAATTCCATCCAAACTGGTATGCTCTGCCTCTGTCTCGCATGCACACGCACGTGCCTATTCCAGTTTATAAACTGATATCTCCAGGTGAGCAGAAGGGCCACAGGGCTGTAGTATCACCAGGTCCCATATGAAGCAGCAGGAGGTGGGTCTGCCTGGCCATGCTCTGCCTGCTCTGGGCACTGGGCTGCTTGCTGTTGGTGCTCAGGTGGCCTCTGGCCTTGCCGGGGAGCTGGAGCAGCAACAGCACCAGCAGCACTTCCCCTTTAGGTGAGGCCACCATCTCTACAGCCAACCCTAGATTTCAACCCTAGACCCTGGGTTGAAAACTACTGGTATAAAGCTTTTGCGGTCTGCTGTGTATTAGTACCAAGATCCCATAGGATTCAATAGAAAAAGGGGAGATTTCATGGGTGCGTCTACACAACACCCTACATCACCAGAGCAACGCGCTATGTCTCTGTACGACACACTACAGTGACGGAGCAATCATGTGAGTCTACATGTGACTGGCAGCAACTTCGCCATAGCGGCACGCTCTGCCATTTTAGTGCTCTGCTATAGCAAAGTAGCGGCTAAAATTAACCTGCACCACATGGACGGCACAGTACAGGCAGTTACTGTGCCGTGCTTTAGTACTATCAAAAAGAAGTACTAAAGCACAGCATGGTAACATTGCCATAGAGCGATGTGTAGACACAGCCCATGTGTTTCTTGTGGGATAGCCTACCATACAATGCTACCTAAAAATCAAGTGCCTTGCCAGTCATGGGCCAGTCCTAATGACTCAGCGCAACCTCCCTATTTGGCTCTCAGTGCATGGGAACTCTTGATATATCCAGTTAATGGTAAATCTCAACAAACAAACACATCAGTCAGCAGTGTAATTATTCACAAACTTTGCACAGTCATTTACAGTTTGTTCTGACAGAAGGAAATACAGTTAGCCAGAATTAATTTTCAGGTTATCCAGAGAAAATAGATGCTTATTAAGAGAAGGTTGCATTTTAATAAATGCGCCCATAATAATTTAAAAGAATACTGAATATTGCAGCTTCCACTTCTTAGTCTGCTTCCTGTATGTAGATTGTTTGGTCAGTTTTGCTAGAACATTTATTCTCTCTGCTACTGAATCATTTGCTTTTGCTGTACAAAGTACCAAATCCATACTGTAACATAAAATTCACAGAGTATACATAAAAGACACCTGGGACATATTTGGATCTCACAACACTTCATGAACTTTTAACCATTTCCCTTATTCTCACAGCTGATGAACAAAAATAATAGCAGAGCCATTAGGCAAAACCAAGTAAATTAATGAACACTACAGCCTGAATCCTCTCGTTTAATTCTTGTTTTTAGTTTCTTAAGTTCAGTGTCATCTTTATCAATTAGGAGCCCATAAGCTGTGGTTTTCCAGGCTCCTGCATAATGGTGCCTTTCTAAATGATGCTGCGCAATCCGATGAAAAGCTTTGGCTAAAGTTTCCCTTCCAGGGCCATTTGTGATGCTGCGCAAGGCCAGGGACTGTCCCAACTGCAATGCCTCAATGTACTGTTGAACTGCTGCTTCCTCCTCTGAAGTTAACAAGAGCAGGTGCCCCTTTGAGCAGTGGTCCTCAACTCGAGTTTTTAGGCTATTAGACTCATGTTTCTGGATTACTTGGTCCATGTCCTGCAAGGCTTTGCCATATTCCTTCAGTTGCATCAGACATGCTGCACGCTGCCGAAGATACCTTGGATGACTGCTGCTTGTCAAAATAGCCAGGGAGTAGTAACCCAGAGCCTTCTCATAGTGCTGGGTCTTCATCAGTGCATTTCCTTCTTGGGCTGAAGCCTATGGACAGAGAAAACTGGCAAGTATGTCTTTAAAAATGAACTAGAGAAATAACAGCAAAGCAACTGTTTGTAGAAGGAAAAAGAAAAGTTATCATGAACCAGCTGATATACTGTGCAGTCTAATAAAAGGCAGGGTAAAGGGGTTGTACAGGTGTAAGGGAATGAAAAGGCTGATCTGCAGGATCCCTGTCACTGGTGCTAAGGCACAAGACAGGAAGACGCCAACTCCTAACTCCCCAGTTACACTTTTAGATTTGCATGTTGCAAATCTCCTTAATGTACAAATTACAGAGCTATGGAAACATCACCGCACCACATGTGCCTACAGAGTTGCTTTGGAGGTTGTTGCCGCATGGAAGTGAACAAACGTGTTTTTCAAGAGCTGTTTGGATTGTGCCTTTTCATCCATTCTCCAGTGGCTTGCATAAAACAAATTAAGAATTTTCCTTCCTGGATGTGTAACTCTTAATTAAATGCTCATGGTGTCCCCAGTTCTATCAGCTCATTTAAAAAAGAAAAATATTTAGCTGGCAACAGGACAATAACTGATGCAAAACCTGTCAAATATTTCTCAAGTTGCCATGATGAGAACACAAAGGTGGAACTGCTTGTAAATATTTGCATGTGTTGGTAGCAGAGATGGGTCTCCACTGAAAATAAAGATTCAGAGAGTCTTCAGACTGCAGGAAAAATTAGCCATGTGCTGGCTTTGCTAATTATTAATCTGGAATGCAAGTGAGTTACCAGACCTTGTCAAAAAGGAAAACAACAACAACACCATAATTTAGAAGGCTGAAAAGCCACATAATTTGTTAGGGTTAGAAAGGTCAACAAGGACAACTCCATTAGAACTATGTGCCTCTAATGGATTTCTTATTATTGCTCTTTACTGCTAATAAATGAAGTGGTGCTTTCACATGCTGTAGCAGAGTGAATACTTAAGTTATAAACAAGACCGTCTCCAACCATCTCCATCTCTGGCACGACCAAATTACACAAGCAGAAGCTATAAATTCTGGGTAACTGTTTTTACTAGCGCCATCCTTTGGAGTTGCATATCACCTCCTTTAGCCGGAGCAGTTAGTGAAAACCAAAGGTCTTGTTGGTCACTGCAGTTAAGAAGAGAAATCGGTGGAGTTAGGAATTGATGTAGTTCTGCTGATTTACAAGAATGTACAAAATCTTGCTTTCCTAAATACAAACGACCAGAGATCATTTCTCCACTCACGGCATCAACCAAACTTGTCAGTTGGCCCCCGTGACCCAAAAGCCAACAACCTTGGCTTCTTCCAGGCCCATGCACTAGTAGTTCAGACTTTCTTCTCAGCCTATTTTGGGGTGGGGTCTTTTGCCCACACACACATACATCTTTCCTATACAGCTCACACTGTTTAATGATGTAAGCATTTTCTTTTATTGCTTGGGGTAAATCCCAGTGCTGGTGAAAGGCTGTAGATCAATAGCTGATGGAGAATGGTGTTTGATACATCCACAGTACAATATAAAACAAACAAGATTCCCTCACATCAAATGTTGTCCAAGAAAGGCTCTGTTCTAGATTAGGAAGATAATTTGTTTTTGGCATATACCCAAAGGGAGATTCAACTTTATAATGGGCCTACTGGGAGGCTTTTATAAGCCTGAAGCAGTGTATAAACTTCTCGCTGTTTACCCTCGGTGTCTGGCTTTTTTTTTCTGAGGACACTGTCAGTTGGGATGGTGGTTTTCAGTTGCAGGGACCTCACTTAACAAGGAACTGGGCTGAGACCCATCATCTCATGTCTCACAGATTGCAGAATGGGCATTACAGTGACTAGCTTTCCACTGAACCGGAGCACAGCAAGTTGTTACTTAATGAAGCCAACTATAAGGGTGAAATAGGTCAGCTGGAGACATCATATCCAAAATACTTCCTTTCAGCAATATGAAACGTATCAACTGCTAACAGTCTAGGAGCAATCCAAGCCCAATCACTGAGAGATTAGGAACGTGGACTTCTCTATATGCTCCTCCTCACCAACTCTGAGATCCAGCTCCAACATCTAGAGATGTATGACTCTGGGTGAGGTCAGCTGCTATGCGTCAGTAGGGTACTATGGACTTCAGCAGGTCTGGGTCTCAAAAACGTAAAGCAGCTTATTTGCAAATATGTCAAACCTGTTTGTCTAAAGATTTGAAGGCCACCCAATGTAATTTGTGCGCACAGATATTTTTCAAAGCAACTACCCAATAATGTTGATTTTTCTTAGCTGTCAACTTTTTGACAGGCAAATAGAGAGAGAACAGGGAAAGTGTTATTCGGAAGCATCTGAACACAAGAGCATTCCTGGTATCGCAAGCTTACCTTGTCCAAAAATGGAATATACCATGGAATACATTATTATGCTTGTGCATTTCAAAGAGACATCTTCAGCTGTCTAAATACAAGCCTTTCCTTCACAGCAGAGCAAATCTGCACATTTTTGGTGACTGTCTCAGACACCTCCAGTCCCCACTAACTAGTCTTTTGTTGAACTCCATCTTATAGAAATGAGGGTAACTTTCAATCCCAATACCAGGGCATAGCAGCAGTGCTTCTTAAACGGAAGTGCTTCTTCAACTCATTCAGATGGAAAGTAGGTACCCTGACACAGCCAGATGTAAACCAGCCAAGGTACAGGAAATTACAGATTGCTCCCTTCAACCAAAGTCACAAGGGGTGCCTGTGAGAACTAAATTATATAGTCCTAGTTCCACTAGGACTGGAGTAAATGTGGTGATTGTGATATTGCAAGCTGCTTTAAAGGGATTGCACAGGACCTATTTCAATGTACAGTATAGAGACACTAATTAGCAGCCCAGTTGCACATCTGCTTCTGAACAAAGACATGCAAATAAAAGACCTGCAGGAAGAAGCTGTATGAAATCAATGTGGAAAGCCAGCCAGCAGCTTTATACTTGGAGAACACCTCTCTTTCCTGATCACCAGCCCAAGCTTGATTGTGTTTAAATGTTTGAAAATTAGGATGACAGCAGACTGTGAGCAGATGAGACCTGGTTCTCCAACTTCACATGAAGGGCTTTGGTGAGATTCTCAAGGCAGTTTGGGGGAATTTGTCATATTTTCCCTGCAATTCAGTGAAAGGTCTGTGTCTAAATTATCTAGATCAGTGGTCTCCAACCTTTTTAAGCACAAGCTCACTCTTTGAATTAATGTGCAATCCAGGATCTACCTGAGCCACGCGCCCTCTGCCCGCCCGACAGCGGGACACACATGGCGTCACGCCTCTCCTGGGGCAGCTGCAGTGGAGCTTGGGGCTCAGAGACCAGCATGCAGCAGCAGTTGCCTTTGCCCTGTGCACAGATCTGGGGGGCATGTGCGACCTGGGCCTCCGCTGGGGTGCGCACTGTGGCAGGAGATCCCCCGCACCACTGGATGAGCCGCCCGAGCTCCAATTGTCCCATCACCCAGCCCGGCCGGGGCCCCACTTGCCCCTGCCCCTGCCTCTGCCCTACTCCCTCCCTCACCACGGGGGCCTCGATCTGCCTCATAAACTGACCTGCTGGGTGGGGGGGGTATGCGTGTGCGCATGCACACATGTGCTCAGCCCCCACAGACTGAGATCAATTGTCAGAGGCTCCACGATCGACCAGTCTGTCGCGATCTACTGGTTGCTGACTACTGATCTAGATGCTTTGAAAAGTACAATCTTCATTTTTTCCAGACAACTGGCACTGCTCTTTTAGCCAGCTCTCAGTAATAGTAACATGTGGACGATCAGCTTGCTGTATCCCTATAAGGACCAAACTGAGACGGGTGGGATTGCACCGCTCACACCAGGGATGATTTGGGCTCTGAAACAGTTTCTTCAAAGATGCAGTTGGGCATGTCACCTGACTGCCAAATCAGAAGCTGCATTTTTGGATACGTGAACTGGTGCTGAGGAATGACACTTTAACCTCTGACTCAGAAAGTACATGGTTAAAGCTGAATTGGTTACAGACAAACTACCTTCCCCTGGGCTTCTGGAATCAAATACATCTTTTGGATTGCTAGGCCCAAAATGACCTTCCAGCCATTTGTGGGTTCCATAGTATAAGGATTGCTTTGGAGAGCAAATATCTTTCAGAGTAGGACACATTCATTACTTGTAATTACTTTGCTTATTAATTGAAAAAAACCTCTTGCATATATCCCTGAGATGGCCTTCCTCTAGTTTTTTCCATTCAGATAGTCAGCTGTAAATTTAGGTTTAATTTTCAGTCCAGGTACCAGGATAATGACGGCACATTTCTATATCACCTTTCATCTACAAACACTTCAAAAACAAGGTGATAGCAGTGTTTTGCATTTAGTGGCTCGAGCAGATGCTGAGAGCTGTGCTGGCTGATCTCTATTTCCAGCTCTGTTGCTGGCTGCCTGGGGTAAGTCACTGAACTGAGTCTCAGTTTTCCAGTTTGTGAATTGGAGGTGAAAAGAAAGCCACCCTCATCAGCAGTTGCATTTGGATTGCTCAATTAATCTTTGCAAAAGACTCTGAGGTCCTTTTTTCCTTATTTTTAGTGCAAAAGGTATCCGGTTGTCCAGCTTCTGTGATTGTATCAAGAGTTGTCTTTCACACACACATATGCCCTTAAATAAACTTGTAAGCCAAACAAAGATTTACAGGTAAGCCTCCCCCACCCCCCAGTCTGAAATGAAAAAAAAATGTTTGCTGCCTCCTTTCTACTGAAAGTAATGAGTGGAGCTACCTTGATAACAACTTCCCCCAAATCCCTGAAAATCAAAGCAGGGCTCACACTACAGCTTTCATTGTGGTTCTGAATTTAAAACACTGCAGCATTCATGGGGAGTTTACATCACAGGCTAATCTCTCATGAAATAATCAAAGCTAGGAAACCTTTTGCAGATAAGACAAGTGCTCTCCGAAGAGACCTCAAAGTGTCTGCAGTCGAAATGTGCACAATGCCTGAGATTAGAAAAAAATTAAAGAGGCTTTTATTTTTAATGCTCCTATTGAGTCCCCCCGCCACACTTTTTTTTTAAAGCAGCCCAGGCACTCAATCTCTGATATGCGGGAGAAATGTTTCATATTAAATCAGCCCTCAGTACGTAGTTTTTGTCCTGGCCCTTTTTCCAAAGCTGCTAACAAAAGATGGACACATGCTCCCCCTCCTGCTTTAGAGGATTCCACTAATCTGTTGCCCCAATGAGTTTCCAAAATGTTAGTGTAGTTTCAGCACTATTATACATATTTCTTATCAACAAGAAAAGAAAAGAAAAGGTAAGAAAATAAAAGAAAGGAAAGAGAAAAGGAACCCTGTGTTTCAAAACAGTGCCGAGCCTCCTATACAGTGTGATGTGGCTGCTCTGAAATTCAGCTGGAAACCTTGTCTTCATTTATAGAACTGTACCTTTATCTCCTCTATGGAGTCAATGTTTGCAAATTGGCTCTAAAATCTAACTGTTCTGCCATTTGAGTGAACTTTCTACATTATCCAGAGAAGAGGGGCTCTTTTCACTGTAATGGAGTATGTCTAGGGACTGGTAAATTAATACTTGTTTACTTATGTCCTCCCGCTGTCTCTCTCAAATACATACCAAAGTACTCCTCCAAAATTGCATTTAGCATATCAGCACGCTGTTCATTTGCTTTATAATATGGGACGAAGCATAACAATATAGCTTCCCACCAGGGCATGCACAATCCACAAATTGAATAAAAGGAAGCAAACTGATTCTCAGAAAACACAGTTTCTAGGCAATCAAAACTGCAGATGCTTGAGTGAATGTTTAAAACTGCTCATCATCAAGCTGACCTTGTTCTGGTTTATCACTGGAGCTACTCTTGAGCCGAGCAAAATTTTTCAGGTGAAACTTATTTACAGTGGAAAATGCATATTTGGGTGAACTGACGGAATTTGTGAATTTGTGTCCAACTTACAAACCTGTTTGGACTGAATTTTATTTTTCAAAGTAAAGTCAAATCATTGCAAATTAGCATTTTCAGCATTGAAAAATCTCAATGCTTTGTTTCAAAAGAATGTTTCAGCATTAGCAGTTTTCCTACATTTGATTTTCTAAAGTTAAAGAAAACTTTAATTGGAATGAAATATTCAATTATATTGAAGCCATTTTTCATAGAATCATAAAAAATGAGGGTTGGAAGGGACCTGAGGAGGTCATTTAGTCCAACCCCCTGCTCAAAGCAGGACCAGCCCCAACTAGATCATCCCAGCCAAGGCTTTGTCTAGCCAGATCTTAAAAGCTCCAAAGATGGATGTTTCACCACCTCTCTGGGTAGTCTGTTCCAGTGTTTTACTCCCTCCTAGTGAAAAAGTTCTTCCTAATATCGAACCTAAACTTCCTTTGCTGCAACTTGAGACTATTCCACCTTGTTCTGTCATCTGCCATCACTGAGAACAGTCCAGCTCCATCCTCTTTGAACCCCGCTTTGGGTAGTTGAAGGCTGCTATTAAATTCCCCCTCAGTCTTCTCTTCTCCGGACTAAATAAGCCCAGTTCCCTCAGCCTCTCCTCAGCCTTTCCTTAGTTTTTATTTTGGCAGGAATTTGGCAAGACCAAGTATTTTTTTTGGGGGGGTAGACCTGAAAAGATTAACATTTCTTGATTCAGCCAATGAAACCAAAAATGATTCCTTTGTGTAGCTCTATTTCTGTCATTCCAGTACTAAATGACGGCCCACCTGATGTCTTGTTAAATATTTATCTATCCATTTGCCTGTATGTTCCTTTGACCAGCCTGGTTCTCAGTCACTTAGCTTCTGAGTTGGCAGGACATAGGCAAGTCAACACTGGAAGGAGAAAGGCCAAGGCATTCTTGTAAGTGGTGCAAGAGCTAGTTCTGGGGAATCAGCAGAGATCAAATCAGGGTCCCTTCACTGAAAGCCATGCTCAAGCTCAAACCCAGCCCCAGCCCTACCTTTCAGAATCAAGATCAGAAGAAGAAAGCAGTTCATGCTCCTGTTATTTAAGATCCTCCTACTCTTCTGCTTGTTCTGCAAACCATGAAGCTCTGTCCTTATTAAGTAAGAAATGTTTATGTAACCTAATTTAATTGCTTCTTTTTTCCCTCATTGGGTACCCACACTGCTGGCAGGCTGCAACAGCTTTCAAAGCTGAGGGATGCATGATGGACTTAGAGGAGGAATCAGAGAAAGTAATACCTGAGAGAGA
This sequence comes from Crocodylus siamensis, assembly GCF_052110815.1. Lineage (NCBI taxonomy): Eukaryota > Metazoa > Chordata > Crocodylia > Crocodylidae > Crocodylus > Crocodylus siamensis. The sequence continues at coordinate 13,783,693 of NC_143406.1, forward strand.
GACTGTCGCTGCTTGGGCTCTAAAAGCCTCAAGAGGAATCCCAGGTCCCTGTGGTCTTTCTGAGCTAAGACACTCAAAGTATGAGCTGCCCGTGGTATGGTCCTTCTCTTCAGCTGCAGCATGGTGAGCCGTGCATTGGCAGATTCATCAGTAACAGTCTGGCCAAATGCCTTCTGGAGATGAGCAAGGGCCTCTTCACACCTCCCTGTGGGATAATACCAATATGATGACTAAATGATATATGCCATGTCCAGAAAGAGACACCAAGCAAGCCTCTGTCTATTGTATCAATGCCACATTTAAAATGCTCCACTTAACTCTAAGACCATTTGCCTTTAATCAAGAGCATGTTTTAGCTTTTAGACTTTAGAGATCTATTGTACATTAATTGATTACTATGGAACCACTAACTGAGCAAGTATTTGTAACTAAGTCTGATTGTCCTCAGTTTTCTGTGAAGAATGCCTTGCACTGAAAGCTTGAATTGCCGTGCATTGCCTGATTGAAGAATACCTTGCATTTGAAGGCTTGTCTAAGTTTATCCCACCCATGCAGATGGTCCAATAAAAGATATCATCCACAAACATCCTTGCCTCTCCCATAATTCCTGGACCATCATGGCTATATCACTGCAACATTACTCAATCTTTTAAGCACTTTCCAAGGGAAAACCTCTATATTTTCAGCAGTAGCAAAAATGTGTCTTTTTCTACCATTTCACCTGCAACCACTTTAATCTTGTCAAGTCTAAAACCTTTGGATTGGAAAATCCTTGGATGGGAGCCGTGTCTCATGATGTATATTGTTAAAAACAATGCTGGCACTAAGTAACTCCTACACTAAGTGCAAATCTCAATTCAGGCTGAACCATGGCGCTGTCACTGGTTTTACTACAGTAATAGGTCTGATAGGGTCTACTGAGTAGTTGGCACAGAAGACCTCCAAAGATGGACTGTTTATGAGCTGTAGCAGATGTTGTTTTGGCAATGAAAGTGGCTTTGCTCGGTAATGCTGGGCACAGAGCCTCCTCCCAAACCTGTCTCCTGGAAGAGATGAAGCCAAGAGCAGGGGAGAAAGGAGGCTTCATGTTTGGCTCCATTCTAGTTGGCTTAATTGCCATACCCATCCTTAAATTCACCTGTAATAGCACATGAATGAAACAGCCTTAAGTTCCTTGTCTAAACTGTAGCTGCGTGACGTTTATGACTTTCAACCGTATAAGTGCTTACATTCCTGCAGCATGTGGCACGATCTCTGCACGCATGGTTTTTAAATCACTTCGGAGTACAGTGCTGTATGTTGTTGGGGCTAAGTACAGACAATGAAAAAGCCTGAGGCAGAATCAATTCAATCTAGGCAGTGTCCTCTAAGTTACATAGGTTGAACTGATAACCAACTGAGCTGACTATCAGTTTTCAATTAAGAAAGGCAGGGTGAGGCCTGTACTGACCCAGGCCAGTAGGCAGGGGATGCTGGAGCATGTTTCCCAGCCTGCTGGCCACTGCCAGCCCAGTCAAGGGTCCCCAACTCCTCTGTGTCCCCCCACAGGGGGTTAAAGAGCCCCCTGTCCAGGTGCTGGCCCACCTTGGGGGAGCCTCCCCCGCAGAAGGTTTGCCCCAGCCTGGCTTCCCCTGCCCAGACGGCCCTGGGGAGCTCAGGGGGATTCCCACCCTGCCCCTTCACCTTCTGAGCTGCTGATTGCTTCAGCCACTGCCCCAGGAAGGAGGGAGGAGATATCCTCGTGGCTCGATGCCTGCCCGTGTAGCCCAGCGTGGGGGCACCAGGGAGCTCCTGCCTCCCCACCCCAGCCCAGGCTCCGGGTAGCCCCAGAGCGCTTGGGGGAATCCTTCCCCTCCTGAACCCCAGAGTTGCTTGCCTCAGCTGCTATGAGTCTCTGGGATAGCCCAGGACAGCTTCAGGGAGTGGAGGGAAATTCTTGTGCTCCCCTGCAGCTCTTTTGCCTCAGGCTCACAGCAGCTGAGGCAAAACCAGCTTTGAAGGGGCAAGGGGATTTCCTTCTGCTCCCTGAGACTCACAGGGGCTAAGGCAAGCAGCTCTGGGGGCCAGGAGGGGAAGGATTCCCCTCGGCTCCCTAGGGCTGCCCCAAGCTGGCGAACCCTGGGTTGCGGTTAGGGGAAGCCCCCCAAGGTGGGGGCTCCCTGGTGCCCCCATGCTGGGCTGCAAGGGCAGGGACCTGGCCAGGAGCACTCCTCCCTCCCTCCTGTGGCAGTTGCTGAAGCAATCAGCAGATAGGAAGGGCGAGGGGGGAGGACAGCTGAGGGTTGAAAACTCCCTGCCACCGAGGCTTTCCCTCTCCCCACATGTTGTGTAGACCCTGGATAGGGTGGTTTGGGGGGTCTGTTACCTTTTGGCTCTCCCACCCGCTGTCCCTATGGGTTTACGGAGGCAGGCCGGAAGCAGGCTAAGGAGCGAAGGGCAAGGTAGTGCCTGCTCCACTGGAGCAGACAGCATAGCCCAGGGCTTAAAAGCATCCTGGGATGCTGGAGGACTGTGCGTTAACTTGAACCAGAACGGAATCTAGGACAGAAATTCCATAAACCAGTTTGACCTAAATCAGTTAAGTCTGATACATCCAACCAGGGTTATTTTAAACTGGTTTTGGCCATTTTGAAAGCAGTTTATGTGCACTGAACTTCTGTTCTGTAACAGGTTTAAACCAGTTTCAATCACTTAAACCAGTTTATGTGTCACTTCTGTCCCTAGCCAGGTTGTTAGAAACAGCGCTGTTACAGTTAGGTTGTTGTATTCAAGGAAGAGAACTTACCATCTGCCATCAAAATGTCTGTATACAAAATGTGACATCTTGAGTCTTCCTTCTTAATTTTAATTAATGAACCCCCAATCACAATAAGGTCCTTGAGGGTCTGTTCCTTCGGAAGATCTGTTAATGCACGCCGGCAGTACTCAAGAAGCCACTCAGTGATCAGCACCTGGGCTTCTGGCTTCAAGGAAAGGATTGCTGGGATCACCACTCCTGCGTCTGTTCTGAGGGCTGAGATCAAATCTTGTACTGCCTCCTACATGGAAAACAAGAGTTAATGGCAAAATAATAACAACAACTATCACAATATATTTATAACCTGCCCATCTGCAGGGCCACCTCTAAGTTTAGCATCTTGGGCAAACTGCTTTGCCTCTCAAGCTGTGCTTTAGTTTGCCCATCTGCAAATCTGGGATCATCCTATTATTAAAGTCAGATGAATGACTGTTGGGCAAGTGCTTTGAGATCTAGAGTTGACAAGCAAGCAAAAGATCGAATGTCCTCTCTTGGTGTGTCTAAATGAGACATTTACTGTGCATTGGACTAATCTAACATGCAATAAAGCATCAGCATCTACACATACATAGTGATTACTGTGCAGTAGATTAGTTTAATACACTGTCTTCTAGTACCTGTAGATACAGGTACCAGAAATCAGAGCACTAAACTAATGCGCCAAAGCGTACGTGTATTCACTGACCAGGAGCAATTGCTTCTGGTCAGCTTAGGCAGCAGAGGGCCACAGGGGGAAGGGAGAGCTGTCCTGGCTCAGCTGGATGCTGCCTGCCTGCCATGTGGACATTGGGCCTCATCCCAGTCTCCATGTGGCTGGGAGGCAGCTGCTCAGCAGTTGGAATAGCCCTCCCTCACCTTGTGGAAAACAGGACCAGCCCCTATGTCCCTTATCAGCCCGGGGTTGGCACCTGGGGGAGCCTGGAGCTTCCCTTGGCTGCTGCAGGGGGGCAGAGCAAGGCAGAAGCAGCCCTAGACTGAACTGCTCCCATCAGAAGCAAATTTGCTAGGTGAACTTTTAGATGCATGTGGGGATGCACTTTAATGCACCTGAATTTTATGCACAGTGAATTTAGGTGCATTAATTGCATGTGTAGACCTGCCCTCTGTGAAGGAACTGGCTACATTGCTAGACACTTAATTCCACAATAAAAGAGATGCTGGAAATAAAAGTTCTTTCTGGTGTCATGCTGGGCTGCATTCTAACTGGAGCCTTCAGGCCTGTGAATGGTGTTATCGGACAGTCTGTCATTGTTTTGTGGTGCCCAGTAGGGCAGAAGGTTGTGAAAGAATAAGGTAAAACCAGGTCAGAAGGGTGCTCTGGTTACAAGAATGGACAAAATAGACTTTAAGAAGGTAGTAAAACACACTGACCTATAGCACTTGAATTTTGCAGTCACGCACCATGTCTGCTGAAGGACCCTAGGACAATTGGTACACTGTATAAAGGAGCACTGTGGTACATTTAGGGCTTCTTTATACAGTATATTTAGGGCTCAGGGTTAAGGATAGAGTGAGATCACTGGGGACCTTGTGAAGGAGGCAGATTTGTCTCAGTGAACACTGGAGCTACTTTTCTTGCATCTGCCCAAGAGCAGAGAGAAGTATTCAAAACTCTCTTTGATCTTTGTGAAGGTCTGTTGGAGCATTTCCTTCTTTTCCTCATTCACAAATCATGTTTTCCAAGCCAATAACAGGATTTAGACATACAACTGCCACTGATGAGCCATGTCTATAGCCACCCTCAGTTCTAAACATTGCTTTTTGGCACCTACATGACTCAGCAGTAGGACGGTGTGAAATTTCACCGGTTGTTTCATTTCAATATTGTTTTGACTCATCTTGAGCTCGAAACAGCAAAATGGAAATGAAACAAAAGGCTTTGAAACAGCCACGAAACAATACGAGGGCAGTTGAAACAAAGTTTCAAAACATTTCGAGTTTTGAACAATGCACCTGAGTTTCCCTCCCCAGCGGTCGGATCGGGCTGGGGAAGGGAACTGAGCCCGATCACTCAGTTGCCCTCCCCAGTGCTGCGATTGACCAGGCTGGGGAAGGCAACTCAGTCCAGCTCCTAGCGCTGGGGAGGGAAACTCAGCTCAGCTGGGCTGAGTTCCCTTCCCAAGCCTGAACCTAGCGCCCAACCCAATGGATTGCAGCACTGGGGAGGGGAACTGAGTGATTGGTCTTAGTTCCCTTCCCCAGCCCGATGGATCGCAGTGCTGGGGAGGGGAACTGAGCAATGGTGCTCACTTCCCTTCCCCAGTTTAATCAGGAACTGAGCCCCATTGCACAGCCCCTGCAGCCCTCTTGGGGTTATGGCCCCTGATCTGCCTGCTGGATGAGAGAAGCTGGGTGCTGCTGCCTAGGACCAACAGCGTGCTGGCACTAGTCCCAGGTGGCAGCACCCGGCTTCCCTCCCTCATCTGGCAGGCAACCCTGGAAGGACTGGTACAGCCCCCACAGGCCTCCCAGGGTTGCAGGCCCCTGATTTGCCTGTCAGATGAAGAGAGGCTGTTTCAAGCTTTCCAGTTATATCCTATGGGAGAAACTCAAAACAGTATCGAAAGAGCATCACTGTTTCGATGAAGTGAAACGGAGCAGCCGTTTCCAATTGAAACAAAATTCGAAACAAAACGCTGTTCCATCAAAATGTTGCAATGCAAGTCGAAACAGAACAGTGCCATTTTGCATGGCCCTACTCAGCAGCTATCAGGTCCCCACTGTGCAAAGTGTTGTAGGACATCATAGGTAGAAATCAGTCCCTGTTCCAAACAGAGAGCGACCAAGGGCCATGGAGGACATGAAGTGACTTGCCCAAGGTCACATAGCAGCTTAGTGACAGAACCAGGAACAGAACCTCTGTCTCCCACCCTTAGGTCCATGATCTGGACTTTCACATGTACAGAGGCAAGGATTTTTGGGGGTGATATCTTTAATTTTATTGGAAAGACCCAATAAAAAGATATAACCCCCCCAAACCCTTGCCTCTAGCATAATTCCTGGATCAACATCACTCTAACACTACCTTTCACATGTATAAAGATTTCAGGACTCAACAAGTCACTGGAGTCTTTGCACCATTGCTACAGTGTAGACTGAAGTTTTTCTATCTTACCATGATGGCAGCATGCTTTTACTACTAGCTCTTTGTCATGATTTCTAATCTTTATACAACTGCTTATTATCAAAGTTGTAATAAGTGCCCTTAATCATCTCATAGAAGGATAAGCATGCTAACCTAATGGCAATGAAGCTCCTTCACTGCTTTCACTTGCAATTGGCCTCAGTGAGATGAGAAAGTACAGCAGAGCCATACAATTCAGATGAAGAAGTGTCTGATGAAGCTAGGTTCAGAGATATACATTAGCATTAGCCAGTACCATCAGGGCTGAATCCCAGTTCTCAGTAAAAGTCCAGCAAATACCCATCAGCAGGGAGAGATATGGCAAAAGACCAGGTGAACAAGGAGCTTATTCTAATAGGCTGGAAAGGATTGTTACTTTTTCATACAATCCATTAGAAAAAAACTCCCTGAGAAGTTTAATTAAACTGAAAGAGATCGTTATGGTTCATTTTTATATCATTTAATTTTTTTTCCTTCCAAAAGGCAAAATGGCATTTTCTTAGACCTTTTCAAATGGGTTTGTAAACCAAAGAAATAAATTACTTCTATTTCAATCAACCATTATATGTGCAACGTGATGGGCAAAATTAAAGCCTGTTGCTCATTGTGATCTTCCTGTTATCTCAAAAAGCAGAGAAGCAAGCAATAATAGAACTATCATTAGGCCACCACCAGGGTAGCTTATGTGGAATATTTTGCACTTAATGGCCAATTAATAATCTCATTTTCTGTATCCATTCTGCTTAGCATTCATAAAGAGTGGTTTTTAAAAAAATCACCTTCAGAACTGTCTCCTTTGGCTGGATTTTGGAGGGAACCTTTCTCCTCATCCCTTTTACACTGTCCTTAGCAAATTAATTCAGTCAGTGTGTGGACATAATCAGTTTCTGATAGAAAAGAGCAGAGGATGGCTGGACCTTTCTCAGACTGAGCCTTGGCTGGGATGGCAAATCACATCTGTCCTGTGGGGTCCTTTCATCTACACCAGTGCCTAAAGGCTCTTACCCAGATGTTGCTCCCCTATCACTTCAGCAGCTGCTGACGCCAGGATCTCCAGGTTCCTCCTCCCTCTTCTAGCTGGGGGTAGTGTGACTTACTTAGAAGTTGGACAGCTAATGTGATTATTGTATAGTGTTCACCCACAGGCCCTGGGACCTAAGACTTGAGATCCAAGGCAGAGAGAAACCTTTCCTTCTTGTTGTCCATTTCTCTCTAAAGACTATATTGCCTTGGCAGAGAATCTTACATAATTACAAACTAACAACAGCACAGCATATTTTCCCAGGACCGAACATTTGCTAGTCTACTAAAATAAAACATAACTCAGACCATCTCATGACCCAGCCATAATAGTAATGTTCTTATTACAAGAAGAATAGGTGCACCCACCAGCTTTAACTGATCTTCATGATAATCACATGACTTAACAACAATGCTATACAAAGTGTACCTGTATTTGGCTGTTCTAATTAACACAGGAAGCTGGGGAATGGTGTAGACACAGTATATTCAGTCAAGCAAGTTTTCATTTAATTAAGGATGAATAGGTTTTCAGTAGGAAATATGAGATGTTTCTGTGCTTTCCTTTTTACAATCCATTTACATGGGTTTCTGCAAGTGAATTATATTAGGCCCCAGTTTTGACAGTCTATTATCTACAGCTGTAGGGCTGCACCCTTCGGCTAGGAGCAGACATACAAAAAGCCTGAACTGATTCAATCTTTGCAGATTAGTCTAACCTGCACAGCTTGAACTGATTTGGAGATGGATAGATATTCCCTTTTCATGTCAGAAATGCAGACACATGCCTGCACTGGCTCAGGCTAGAAGCCGGGGGGCACTAGAGCAGCCCTCCCTTTCTACAGTGCTGAGCTGCGGGGGAGGGATGTGGCCAGGCCCCAGCAGGATGCTTTGATTAGGGAGGGGTTTAAATCCCCATCCTGCCTGCACTGTCTCAGGCTTTTGCCTGCTGCCTGCTCTAGGGGCGGGAGTGCTGCCAGCCTCCACCTCTGGGCTAGAAGTCTGAGGCAAAGGTGGGTATGCACCTGTTGGTGATACTGAGCTTTCCAGCTCCATGTCTGCAAACCTGTCTGCAAATCTGACAGGGAAGCATACCAACCAGGAGGATGATAAAACCACTGTGTTATCAGCCCATCAGCAAAACAAAAGCCTCTCTCATTAGTTCAAGCTCTTCTTAAACAACTTTTTCCAAGGAAGGAATGGAGGAACATTACCAGCTGACCTGCTAATTAGCTCCAAAAAGTGCTAGCTGACACTGTTCTGCCTGTCTGTCCTAGTGAAATTGGAGACACTCACACAGACACCTCTTAGCATTAGTTAGCATACCACATGCCTAGGGTCCATGGGGCTGGAGTCCATGCTGTGGCAGATGGGAAGGAGGGAGGGAGGAGGGAAATCTCTGCTTGATCAGGGAGGGAAGCCAGACAGACCAAGATGTGCCTTCAGTCTTCCCTGGAGCTCTGGCTAGAGAAGGGCGGGGGCAGCCTGTTTTCCGGAGCAGAGAGCACAGCTCAGCAAAGCATCTGGGATTCTGGGGGACTCTGGTTTAACTTAAACCAGGAAGGGGTCTGGAACAGAAGTTTCATAAACTGGTTTGACCCAAATCAGTTAAGTTTGATTCTACATTTAACCAGGTTTAAATGTACCGGGGCTTTAAATTGCAAATTCCTTAATTGTGCAGCTTTTCTCCTTTTTATCGGTGCAGCACAGAACACTAACATATTTTTCTGGCCTAAATTTGGTATGAGATCCACTTGTCATATTGGCTTCCCAAACTGGCATGTAAAAGTTTTCAAACTGGGTTTGAAATGAGTCTCTACTTTGCCCATTTGTTGTGCATCTCGCCAATTGGGGAAAGAGCAGGCTTTTAGCCAGTGCATAAGATGACCACCCCATGGGCTTCATAGCTACATGAGAAACATCTTACTGAAATTGAAAGCAGACCTTCCAAAGACCTTGAAGGGGAAAAGCAGGTCACATGTGGAGACCTGGCATAGACAGAGCTCGCCACAATACAGCTAGCTGTGCAGCCAGGCCAAGGGATTTGTTTCTGAAACTTCCTTATCTTAATGGCATCTTATATTTTCTTTCTCTTTCCTAGGCCTCCAGCCCTTACCAAAGTAAGTCCCTGTTGCATCGGGCCTGCACTTTTATCCAGCAAAGGATCAGATTAGGCAGCCAGTATTTCCCCCAGGCTTTCTTTTAAACTGACAAGCACATTTGCTGCAAAAAACAAACAGAAATCCATATTGCCGGACCTCTGCAATTTGAGAGGAAAGGGAGCATGATCTAGTGGTCTGAGCATAAGACTCCGAGTCACGAGGTCTGGCCTGGATTCTCTTCCCTGCTCGGTTGCTGACCCACTTGAGTGACCCAGGGTAGATTGCTTCTCTGTCACTTGTGATTCCTCATCTGTAAAATGGAGCTAATAATACATGCCTAGTACATGAAGGCAGCCATGGGGTGGTATATTTAAACCTTGATAAATGATTTGGACTCTTGGGAGAAAGTGCTGTAATAACGCAAAGCATCCCTATCACTTAATATGAGCATCTGGTTTGACCGTAGGAGTAGTTTCATACCAGTACTATGGCCCTTCCTGCAAGTCTAGGAGGGTGCTTTTGTATATAAACCACAAAAAATAGGATGCATAAAGAACATAAAAATACTTATCTGAGAGTGAAAAACTTTCTTTTCCTACTTGCATACAGTTGTATTGCACAATGAAAATAGGAATAGTCATTTTCACCCCAGCTAAATATATACTAGTTTCACTTTGGGGTTTTTATGCTCTCCAGGATTGTGCTGTTCTGGATTGCAAGTTTACAAAGGAATGCCTAAGGTGCCAATTTGTTTTCATTGACTTGTTTTGAAGAACATCTTTTTGGTAGCTTTTGTGGAAAAAACCCTACCAAAATGTATTGAAATTGTTAAGTAAAAAGGTGTTGCCACGAGCCATCCACAGGAACAATGTTTTTAAAATATTCATATGGAATACCGACTAATTGCTGAAACAGGCATCTTTCTTTCAGTGGAAAAAAACAAAAGACAGCTCTTGACCTAATAGGAGTGGCTTGGATAAAGAGCAGGAGAGTCTATTTACTTGAAATGACATACTGTTTCTTTCTTATTTCCAGTTTGTCATCAGTATAATGATTAAATCACAGACCACAGGGCTTCAATTACCCTCTCATCTCATTGTATTATCCTTCCAACACAAAACATGTTTCAGATCCTATCTTTCCAGGAAGGAGTCCTGATCCTGTAACACATCCCATTTCTTGGGCTCCCTGTTATGCCCTTAATCACAACATAATGGGGACATCACCTAGGAAAGTAAAAATATTATTATACCTCTCGAGGTTTCATTAGTGTGTACATAAGTCTCTTAGTCAATACTGCATAAAGAATGGTGGATGCCTCTGAAACCACAATAAATGGATGTCTGACAAATTTGAATCTCTTAAGATATGCTGCATTTTTGTTATGAATTGGTCTCCAGTCACTGCTGCATCTCTAATATACTGGAACTGAGTGTTACCTGAGCATATCCCGACCAAGGAAAATTTGCATCAGTAGAAACTCAGTTTTGGAAAGTCTTGGTTGACGGATGCAGCTGAGTGATCACAAGCAGTGATGTGGGCTGGCACTAGGCCATTCAAGGCCCATTTTATTCCTCAGCATAGGATGGTGAATGAGATATAGGTCATATGGAGAACACATCATGAAACCCTCATCACAAGGGTGACAAACAGAGGGTTGCATCAAACTTCATTGTAGTTACTGTTCCACTTAGGCTTAAAACAGCTATAAAGGTCATTTGCAGAACTAATCTGTACTGGAGGCATTCTGTCCAGAGAGTCCTGGTTAGGATTGAGTGATCATCTTGAGCTTAGAGATTCTCCTGCAGAGAACTTACTTCTTGCATTGCAGACATAATCTTTTTAAAAATGTCTCCATTGCTTCTTCCAAGTAGTAACTTTTGCAATCACTCCATTGTATGTGGAAATCAGTGCTGTTAGGCCCCATGAAATTATCTCCATCCAAACAGCTGATCAGGGGGTGGCATTTTTATATCTTGGTAGTTTCTGTGTTGGATGAAACACCATACTTCAAAATCAGTGTTTGGAGACAAATGCCAGTCAAGCCCTTACTTCGTAGAATGGGCTTTGGCACCTGCTTATAGGAATGATGAAGTTTAGCAGTGAAAGCTCTCAACTGACCCCAGTAATCTTTCCTGCCATGGCATGGGGTCAGACTCAATGATCTGCTCAGGTCCCTTCTGACCCTACCAACTATGAAAATATGAGACTCTGAAAATACAAACACCTGTGAGCATAGGAAATGTGGTGGAAGGGAAGTCACCAGATCCCCACATGCTAGTTAGAACTGGGACTTGTTTAAAGAACACAGGACTATTGGCTAAAAAGACCCTTTAAAATTGCTAAGAGAAATCATACCCCCATAACATAAACCATCCAAGGCTTGGATGATTGTGGTTACAAACTGTTTGCAAAGTCAAAGGATATTAAACCTGCTTTTAATGAATATCGTGCAATATTCCCCATGTTTATTCACTTGAGAAAGGTTTTTGCTTGGTTTGATTGGTGCTCTTAAAGCCAAAATAAACTTGAACACCATGGATCACTTTCAGGGAGCTTAATATCTTCTGGTTTATTTCCCGACATGGTCATTTTTCACTTTTTATATGATTTCACTAAGGCCAGATGGGTGTTTCTGAGGCATAGTATCTATATCCATGACTAAGGTATAATTCATGTGTTTTCAAAGAGGGATCATGAGGGCAAAAAGGGGAATTGTTAAAAATCAGAAGTGGGTACCTGCATAGTAATCACAGAAAGGGGTCAGGGACTCTGGGTTCTGTTTCCATCTCTGTCATTGACTGGAAATGTAACTAGGGGTTAATTAGTAATATCTGTGCAGTGTTTTGACTGTGTAAAGTGGGGTTTTTTTTAATAAATGTTCTGCACTCGTCTAACTCCACTGAGATATTGCAAAAATCTTGGAGAGAGTTATTTAAAAGCTAAGTACAGTAAAAGCTGTGTTAAGCAGTATTTTCATAACTGGCACGGTCCACTAACTGGAATTTTGCGGTGGGGGGGTGATGCATGTGCACGGCCTCTGCCACCACCCACCATCCTGCGCTGCCACTGCTCTGCATGCGGCCACCGCTACCCTCCCCCTTCCCCCACTCTGCACCCAGTCAAAAACCCCTGCCTCAGGTAACCAGCATGTTTAGATTACTGGCACCCCCCATTCCCTACTCATGCCGTATAACAGAGCTTATGCTGTATAAACCAAAATATGTTAATATTGCAAATTGCTCTATTTACATGAATACAAATTATTCTGATACTCCAGGTGATGGACGTCACAAATGCATCCTTGTATCTAAACTTGAAAAGGATCTTTTGGATATGATTTTGGCATGCAAACTTTGGCTTGAGTAAGAGTCTGACTTTGGTCATTTTGTCCTTTCTGTGCCACTGGTTAGTGGAGTGGTAAAAATGTGTTAATAATAAAACTCAGCTAAATGTAGTTATTATTACTGCAGCAGTGACTAAAGATCTCCATCAGAGACCAGCATCCCACTGGGCTAGGCACTGTGCACTGTGCAAAGATAGAATGACTGCTTGGAGGAGTTTGATTTAAGCAAGTACATGGATATTGTGAAGCACCCAACTGAAAACAGAGATGCAATCAAAACAGGACCCCCAGTGCAAATTCTCTCTGCCACTTAAATACAAAGGCAAGTGCTAATCACTGAAAGGCCAGGGTGAGTCCAAGGAAAAAGGATCTGTGAACATCTCTCTGAATTCCAGTACAAAACATATGTACCATATCCAGCTCCCTTTTTGTGTTTGGTCTTACAAGAATTCACACGAATGAAACTTTGCTCACATAAATGTTCATGGAAGGTAAGTCTTTTCCCTGCAGCCAAAGATCTGTTCATGAAAATGATTATTAGTTGTGTGTGTTACTGTAGTGTCTGAGCTACTTATTCACAGACCAAGATCACACTACCGCAGTCCTTGCCCCAAGAAGCTTCCAGTCTAAATGTGGGGATGTTTACACTGCTCGGGGGGAAGGGGGAGGCACAAGGAGACAATGGACAGGTTAGCATGGTAGCCTATGGTTTCAGCTCGCCAGCAACTGAAGGGTATCTAGTTTTCCTGTTGGCATTAGAGCAAAGGATGCCTTAAGGAGGGATGTGGAGGACAACAATAAAGTGGCCTTCTTTACAGGATGATCCTCAACAGTAGGGACAGCAGGAAGAAGTAAATCTGTATGCATCAAAAGTGCATAACATTCTGCTTTTCCTTCTCAATTCATCCAAAAGAGGACAGACGCCTGGGTTTTGGTCATCATGCTCTGGTACTAGCCACAGGCTTCAGCTGTAATTTTTGTTGTAGGAAACTTCTGCCCTGTACAAGTAGGAAACAAGTTGAAAAACCAAGATCTCCTTGTGTGAACAATCTGCTGGAGGAATTTCATTGAAAGGCTGATTCAAATCCTAGGGAAATCAGTGGCAGGATTCTGATGGTGTCCAGGGGTCGGTGGACCCCTAGTTTCAGTCCTTAGTTAAGAATATTTAACTTGTTCCTAGTCAACCATACGAGGCCTATTTGGCAGCCCAAATGAAGTGAATGTGCATTTGCATGTGCAAGGAGCCCCTTTGTTGGCAGTCTCAGCAGTGGGAGAAAGAACTGAATAGGACATGACGACTGAATCATTGTACCAGCAGATGGGGTCCCTCCTAGTAAGCAATATTAGATGGACAACATGTATGGGTCTTGCGTGGATATTGTCTGTGTCAGCCCAGACCTGTGGTTGCCCAGTACACTCAGGCCTTCCAATAAGCACAAGACCTTGACAAAGAGCTGATGGGTCTTTAGAGTACATGAATGGTCCTTCAGGTTTTCCCCACTATAGGAGATGTCATCTGAGAGAGGGCCTCTCATGGTATGTCACCTTACTACACCACCTCTTTGATCCATCTGCTTGGTACCCAACATATTTTATTCTGCAAAACTCTATAGAGATGCTGTGGGACTGTAAAGTAAGATGCAAATGGCCAAGCCTTTGCTATGCTGGTCATGAAAGAAATGGCCTGGAAGTCATATGCATCACAGTCAAATGCCCACAATGGGCAAAACACACCCAGTGCACAGAGCCAGTACAAAGCCTGTGCATTTTCCAGATTCAAAAAATAACACTTGGGTGAGTTGTAGGCAGGGTTTGAAGTATGGAGGAGCTTTGGGGAGCTGAGCCCCCCCATAAGAGATGAGAACCCTCACGCAAAGCTGTCAGCACCCCTTCCCCCTGCACCCATGCAACAGCCCAGAGCCCATGCGCCACTGTGGACAGTCCCTGGTTTGCCCCATGCCTTTCTGTGCAGCCCAGGTGGCAGTGGTGGCTCCTTCTGGCTGCCACTGCCACTGGCCCCAGCCCCACAGTACTGGCAGGGACCCGTGCACACAGCCCCAACCCTGTCTAATTTTTTTTGCAGGCCCTGCCACCCCCAAGAGTCAAACTGTAATTTGAACCCTGGATGTAGGCAGTATCTGAACCTTGTGTTATCATTACATAGTGATGAATTTCAGCTGCTGGGTTGGGGTTGGTTGGAAAAGAACAAGCTACTGTTTGGATCTTAATTTCCTAATGTGAAAATATTCAATTTCCATTCCCAAAACACAGACCGTGTTTTTTGACTTGCTAAGTACTATTAGTTGATCTTTCACATGAATACTGCAGGAGCAATCTAGCCAACAGCCTGACAGGTTTTGGGAATCCAATTTGAGAGTTTATCATTGCTCAGATATAATAGTGTCATTTATAAAGTGCTTCCCTGCTATGAGACTCTGAGCACCATTCAAGAACAACAGAGAAACATTCCAAGAGTTAATGAAAACACAATAAAATGTTGGAGGAAAATGAGGTAACTCCCACGTTGTGGAGAGTAAGTGAGAAATGCACTGCAGATGCCAAAATAATTGCACACAGGATAAATAGATAAAGGAAAATAATCCTGGCATAGGCAGGAAAACACATTTAGACCTCAGGCTTTTAAGCAAGTAAGAGTAAGAAAGAGCTGCTATATGAAAACAAGGAGACAGATTCTGTGTTGTTCTTTTGGTGCAAATTCAAAATAAAACTTCTCAAGCTGATGAGGTTTTCTTGGATTTATCATTGGGTTCCCTAGGAAAAAATTAGTAGAGCCCAATAGTCCAGGTCCACAGGACACGTTAACTGGCACCATTGAATTCAGTGGATTTACAGCCATTCTTGCTGGCCATTCAATACCACCAATATTGCTAAGATGCAGTGTTGGGTCATTTGCTGTAGGCAGATGACACCTGCAAAGGCCTGACATGCTACATGACTGCAGGGAAACCATCCATTGCAATCTTTCATGGGTGACATAACACTGACCATCAGCAGATGTTATTTGCAGACATGATGAAGATGGACCTATCAAGCTTTGGCATCAATTGCTGCCTTCCTTTTCTTTCCAGTGCTTTCTTTTAACCCAGTGTGTCAGAGATATGGCCTGTGAGCTGGATCTGGCCCATACAGTCATGTCATCCAGGCTCTGGTGCTACCCATAAGTTTCAGAGTGACCCACAGGCAGCATACAGGGTGTACCAGATGGCCCCATATGCTGAATGGTGCACCTGCTTCAGCTCATGTCCCAGAGTAGTGGACTGGCTGCTGTATGCAGCACAACTCTGGAGAAGTGGTGGAGGCTCCCAGGGCCAGGCAGTATAGCCCAGTGGTGGTGGCTCCCAGGGATGGGTAGCACAGCCCAGCAGTGGTGGCAGAAATAATGTCAGTGGCTTCTGGGGCCACACAGTGCATCGCAGCAATGCTGGTGGTTCCCAGGGATGTGCAGCATGGTTCTGGAGTGGCCAGAGCAGGACTGAACCATACATGGTGCCCACTCTGGCCACTACAGGATACGTGCTGGAATATGGAGCCAGTCTGTGGATCTGGCTCAGCCTGCAAACTGGACCTGCACCACTCATCCAGCCTGCGTGGCCAAGGGATTTTGACCTCCGTGTCTTAAGCCATTGTCACACAGTGAAAATATATCAACAAATGTAAGGACGGGCATTGCATACCAATGCCTGCCGGTGAAAACAAAAAGTCTGAAAGAATCATAGGAAGTCAACTTAGCGACAATACCTTCTGCTGGTTCAGTGCAAGGTAAATGAATCCCCGTCCACTCAGAGCCTGTGCATTGCCAGGGTCCTCCTTCAGGATGGCATTAAAATCAAAAATAGCCGTTTTCTTCTGGCCAAGGTGCCCATAGCATCGGGCTCTGGTAAGAAGGGAATCTTCAGCATAGCCCCCTAGGCAGGAGGGAAAAATGATGATCAAATACACAGGTAGAGACAGCACCCAAGCCATGCTGGTCTACAGTGGGATACTGGGGCAAAATTCCCTTGGATGGGAGGCGGGAAGGATGGGTTGCTGTGCACCACAGATGCTCTACTGGTGGCCCAGAAGTGATGTGCAATCCCTTGGCACTTTTGTGTAATACAACTTGATGCCATTTGAGTATTCAGCTCAGGGTCTGAATTTGAACATCAGGTCTGTGGCTAGAATATTGGTCCCTGATGGTTTTAAGAATAGGGAAACACTATCTGAAGAAGGGCCTCTATGTCCCTTGGGCCCCATTTAAGCTCTGTGGATCAAATTCTGATTCCCATTATGATCCTGTATTTGCTCAGAGGAAGCCATCTTTGTCCTGTAGCAGAGAATGCAGTAGTGTGGTAGGCCTGATTGCTTGCCCTGGGAACTGAAGGGGTCGTGCTGGGTCTCTGCTTGGGGTGAAGGGACAATAAAGAGATTGTTTCCCACCTGAGGCTTATGGGATCATCAATTATATGCGGCCAGAACCTGAGCGGGCGTAAGCCAGTGTTGATTTGAATGGAGCAGGCCCCAGGTGAGGGGCTGTTCTGTTGGACTCAAAGTGTGTATGGCTCTTAAACATGTAAGAGAGGGCTAACAGAAGGGAAAGAAAGGTCCTTTGTATGGCCCCCTGACCTGGGCCTTCACATCTGCCCAAGGACCAGCAGCAACCTACCCCAATGTCTAGACCAATGATGTGGTTTGTTTGCATGCTCTGTGATGCTGTAGTCAATATTTGCATCCTTGTGTTTTCCACACTTGAAGCTCAGTTTCACCCTCCCTACTCACAGTGGCTCACACCCAACTCTGTGAGCAAAGCCACAGAGATCAATGGAGTAGCTCTGGAAATGGCAGAATCTACCTATTGGTCGACTGTGAATTTACTCTTCAGTTTCACAGTGGCGGGCTCTGCTTTGGAGGCTTATCAGTTAACTGTGCAAGGTGATCTGTGTCTCTCCTCTGAGAGCATAATTGATTTTTAATCTATATTTTACAATGCCATTTATTCTTATGTTTCTATTCTTTCTCTCAAAGCAGATGCACCTGAACTACTTAGGAAAGTAAACAGTAACTTTCCAAACAAAATCTTTGACCCGATTATCTTTCAAAGGTTCATATTCCTGACCTCGCTTTCCCACTGGAAATCAAACAAAGGCTGCATTTGCTACAATTTAATAACCATAGGGGATGTAGGACTTTGAGAACATCTAGGGACTGCCTCTGGGGGGACAGGTTTCATTATTTGGTTTGTCAGCTGTGGCAATTTTAATCAGCTTTGTACAGTGTGTCTACCTTTTGTGCTGCATGAAGATAACACACAATGCAACTAGCAACATGAAATAAATAGCTCTGGCATCCTTAGTGAGTCTGACTGTTTGCATTTTGTTCCCCCAGTCCTTCATAAGAAATCGAACTTATTGCTGAGGCTGGCAGATCAGTATAAATATTTGCAGCTACAATATGCCTTGGATGTAGATGCTAATACTAGGAATCCAGAATCCCAGTTACCTTGGTGAGCTACCTATAGCCAGGTTTTCTCCGCAAGTATAACCCCACCCTTATGTCAGGGGAAGGTGAATAGGTGGGATGGAGGGGGAAGGGGTGAATGGGTAGAAAGTGGCTTCCTCCTCCTTCCGTGAGCTTCCTAGCATTGGTGACTTGGCATACAGCAAAGCAGTCAGCCAATTAGTACTTCCCCCGGGAAGCAGGTAGGAACTGGGTTTTAGAGGAGGGTGTGCGTGCGTGCATGTGTGTATCTACCATTCTATGTAGAGTTAACAAAAATACCTGCCAACAGTTCTCACTGCTGAGGACGGCAAGGTTCATATCACTACATGAAGTAATAACAGCAGGCAGCCCAAGAACCTCTTAAGCCATTTGGCTGTGACTTATCACTCTAGATCCAAATGGTAGAACTACTAGCTGAAGTTGCCTTCTCTTATCGGCAGCTCTTCTATTCATATGGAATTTCTTGCATTTCTCTGCTAAATAATTTGGCCCAGGCTCTTGCATCACCAGACTCCATATCCCCAAGCAGAGGTGGAGAAACTGGGCTTTCAACTTCACCGAGTGGGAGAAAGAATACACAGTCTGACAGGGCAAAACTACAGTCAAACAGATGAAATCCAAAAGTGGCCTGGGTGCACAGTTACCCAGGCAATGAGCATGCTACATGCACTCATTTTTGGTGGCAAAAGAACTAGGTAAGCAAGTTTCAAGGCTGTCATAGATTTGCAGTGAATTCAGGCCACAGTTCTTATTTTGAATTTAGACTTAGACTTTCTGGGCAGCTTTTCTGGACCAAAACTAATATTTGAGATCAGCTGCATGGCTGTAGAGATGCTAGCATACGATGTTCTGTAAAATACAGCAGCCCCATGATAGAACGCATTTGTAGCCATCACATGAAATGAAAGAAGAATCCTGCCTTGCCTGGGGACACCACTCAGAGTACAACGGGGCTTAAGTGTTCAATAAAAGTACTAGCACTGAAATCCACCTCCCTCTTTTTTTATTGCCAGTGCAATGTATGTCATGTACTATAGACACCATGAGTCTAAGGAAAAAGTCTATGTATAGCAACCACAACTGGCTTCACAGAGCATTGAGTCTTATATGGAATGAGCTAGATGGACCAGTGAAATTAGACTGAGGATTGGATTTGGGCTCATTGAATGCAGAAAATGTTTGACAGAATTGGCTACTGGGAGATGAAAAGAAGCTTTCTCTCTTGCCTGTAGGGTACAAGCCTTGGCAGCTTTCTGCAGAAGAATGATATGCTGTGGTTAACAACTGAGCCTCCAACTCAAGGTTCACTGCCCTGCTTTGCTATAGGATTCCTGTCTTACCTCAAGAAAGTCACTTTATTATTTTGTTATTCCTCCACTGAAAATGCTTCCCTGCCTTATAGGGTGGTTGCAAGCATGCATTAATGCTTCTGAAAAACCTAGTCAATAGGAGGCATGTAAAGATGGAGAAGAATACCAGCTGTGTCCAGGGGAATATGACACTACAGAGACTATGCAGTCCCTATGTAAACTTTGCCATAAACATTATCATTGAATTTGTTTTTTGAGTAATAAATGAAATAAAACTGCACAGTTTTGATGACTTCCATTACCATGTTTATAGCATCTGTACCTTGAAACTGAAAGTTATTAGTATTAATCATGTTTATTGCAGTAGATCATAAGAGCTAAACAAGCCTGGGCCAGTTATGCTTAAGCACTGTACAAACACCGAGTAAGAGGTGGTTCCTGTCCCCAGCAGCTTGCAATTTAAAAGGCTAAGACTGACCCCGGGTGGATATCTGTCTGTCTGTGAATGTGGGTCTTGTGAAGCCTACCAACAGCTGCATCATTAGTGTTCAATGCCTCAGCTTGATGAAAGGCATCAGTAGTATGCAGGGCAGCCACAGTCAGGGCTGTCTTGCTTGTCCTATCTCTAAAGACTGTCTGCATGCTGACCTGGAACCTGTTCAGATGGGTCCACGGGCAGCAGAGAAGATTGCAGACACAAGGTCTGATGGTACAATTAGCAATAAAGAATTTGTCTGTTGTTATTAATGAAAAGTGTTCCTCCTACAAGTGTTATCACATGCTGTCCTGGTTTAGCATGTTGGGCCATGAGTCTCATCTCCAAAACTAATAAGCTGCAGGTAGGTTGAAGACTTACATCTCCCTGATTAATCAGGGGTGATGTTATCTTGTTTAACATTGGTGACCATGGTAGTGGGGTGCATTGCAAGGTTCATCATATAATACATGTGGTCAAATGTAATTGGATATCAGTTGCCTAGCGGGCATCAAAGTCAGAGGACAACTGAGCTTGGGTAAAGTAGATGCTGTCTGCATAGATGAGCCTCTATGAGTGAGTGGGTAATTGGAAAGTCTTTGAGGTATGGGTTGAATAGTGTTGGTGCCACCACAAGCCCTTTGTGGCTGTTGAGTCATTGTTTCCATGTCCTTATTTGATTTTGCATGTGCATCCTAAAGCGTTGTCACAAAGGAATAGTTTTGTAGTGTCCACCACCTGTCTTGATAAAACTCTTGACATTTTGCTTGAAAGACTGGAGGTCTAGACTACAAATTTAGTCCCAGCCAAGTCCAGAAACACAGCTCCTATTTCAAGCTTTCTCAGAAAGCTGCTTTCAGTATATTAAATGTCATAACTTGGTCACAGGTGAAAGGCACCCTGCTCAGTGTTCAGAGCCATTCTCATTCTGGTGATATTCAATGGAGGATGAAACTTTCTGGTACTTTAAAGCATACCAATAGCAGTGATATCACTGCCAATACTGCTACCTCATGTGAATCCTTCTCTGGGCTTTTGACTCATACTATTATAGTTGTGCAGTACAAAGTGAATGCTGTTCCACTACCTTCCATGCGGTGCCATTTTGTGGCTTTGAAGCCACCAGCCTAGTCCTTCAAATTCTGCAGCTCAGTCTCCAGGGTTGGAGAGGAGAAGCACGGTTTTGTGAGGAAGCCTTCTACATGGGGAGGGAAGGGAAGGGAAAAGAGAGTGAGTGGGACAGGGCAGGTATGGCGAGAAGCTGAGGTTGGGAGTGAGGAGCAAACAACCACATGGCACCGGGGAGAGAAATCCCAGTCTGAGCTGCAAGAAGTTCTCTGAGTGGCCCAAGGTTCCTTCTTTGGCTGTTCCTGTTCCTATGGTTTGGGGTTTCTGACTGGCTCCTCTGAACAGTCAAGTGATCTTTAAGTAGAATACAAGCTGCTTGGTCAGAGGAGACAAATACACTCTTGATTAGAAATGTTCGGGAATTTTTCCACAAACCATAATTCCTTGTCAAAATATATTTACTCATTGCAACTGGAAGTGTTTGCAGGAAGGGGTAAGTTCTGATAAACTGCCTGAGCTGAAAAAAAATGTTGGGGAAGAACAGGTTGGAAATTGTGAAATATACATTTCAGTGTTTTCAAAATAAGTGTCTGGTTTCCAGTTTCAGAATGACTCTTTTCATTTTGTATTTTCAGCATGTAGTAAGGAAAAATATCAGATATTCAGTTCAGGTGGACATCAGTTCAGTCTGTTGGTTAATGAAAATACTTAAAATCTCAACTTTGCGTCCTGCTTTGGAACAAGAAAATTTTGCAAAGTCTTAGAATATGAGCAGTTGAGCCAAGTTAGTTTTCCTCTCCTGAGAAAGTATTCAACAACATTTTAAAAAATGTTTCAAACTATTCTTGTTTTTAATTATTGAATTAAATTTATGTGGGTATATAGAAAAAACCTTTGAGTAGAGAAAAGCATTCAATAAAAAATAGAGGATGACTCACTGCCACCTAGTGGAAACCTATAAAGGGAAAAGTTTTCTTTAAATTCAGGGGCATTCAATTTTTGATAGATCAGCCAAGGCAGACTACTGTGTCTGTGTCAGCCAATTACATAACTGGATCCTAAATTGAGAAGTATAGACAAGTCTTCATGAAACACTTTAATCCACTATTATATAGTGTGTTGAAATCTCTGGTTAAAACTCAAAAGCCAGGTATTATTTTTACTTGGCCTTAACTAATATAACAATAGACAATAACCAAACCAAAGCTTCTAGGCTCCCTTGCAATTCAGCTTACAATAATAAAATGATGATTGCCTAGCAGCAATAAATTATCTTATGCAAGTGAGAAATCATTTCAGCTAATCAGCAGCAGAAAAGTTTCTTGCATGCATACCTGTAGATAAATGCATTTTGCTTTTGTCCAATGGGTCGAGTCTGAGACATTTTGGACAAAAGTAGGGATACTTTAATGTTATTACTTAAGAGATGGAAACAGTTTTGTCCCTCACATGGATGAAAAGTGGTAGCATTTAAAATCTGATTTTTAAAAAGATAGGTAAAAATAAAAAGGATAATCCAGGTACCTTTGCTAGACACAACATAATAACAGTAATAGTAATAATTAATAATGACAATTGCAATAGTAATACTACTACTACTAATGTGTAGCCTTTACATCAGCCTTTTCTACCAGAGATCTCAAAGTGCTTCACAAAGGAGGGGAAGAATTATTATCCCTACCTAACAGATGGGGAAGCCAAGGTGGGTAGAGGAGAACTGATTTGCCTGATGGGGTCAGGGTCAGTGAGCGGAGGAGCACCTCCCTTTGCCTGGGTTACATGGACATGTCGTAGGCCATGTGGCCTCACTCTGCACTGGCAAAGAACTGTTTGTGCATAAGGTTTCCGCAAGGCTTTCCAGGGTCTCCCAGCACTCCTCTAAGCTCTACCCATTTAAGGATGGGCTTACCAAGACCAATTAATTAAAAGTGCCCTGTTCAGCAAGGCAAGGGCCAATGCTGGCACAGAACCCAGGAATTCTGTTGTACTCCCGCTTCAAGCCATTAGCCCACACTCATGTCTATTCATTTTTTAAAGCCTCACACAAAATGAGTATCAACTGACTCTCACATGACCTTCCTTGAGAAATATGTCTTATTTCCCTGGCTTCCAAAATATCACAAACAATTTGAGTGGAATATTCTGTGCATTCCTTCAGTATAACCAAAATGATTGTTTAATCTTCATTACAAAATTAGTTGTGTTTGCCCTGTATTCTAGTCACAGAGTACATTGAGTGCTACTAAAATTCAGCACAAAGAGCATCCAAGAATAGACTTACAGAGATGGAGATGGAACACATTACTAAATCATCAAAGTCCAACTCCCTCCGCATGACAGTCACTGTTGCACCTTGTTAGTATATGGAATTTTCTATCGAAAAGCCAGATCAAGCTTAGACTCCAGGAAACAGATGTGGGATTACCCTTTGTAAAAAAAAACTTGGGACAGAATATTTTACTTCTGGAATGAGCATTACAAGCATGAAATGCTTTACTAATCAGGCTTGGGATCAGTGGGGCCAACGATGCGTATCTAAACACAAGATAATCGGTTTCTGAACATGACTAACATGATGTGCGGAAAAAGTATCAGTAACACTAACATAAAAAAATAAATAGAGAGACGGCCCTTGGCTCAGAGCAGATAGGTAGCTGCAATTTGAGTTATAACTGGATGCTTCCACTGCACCAGTCAGGAACAGAGACCCCACTGTACCAAGGACTCCATAAACACAGTCTCTGCACAAAAACATTTACAGTCTCATTAAAGACAAGCTACAAGAGGAGGAAGGCAGGGAGTAACACTAACAAGACCTTCAGTTCTATAGATCCGCTACGTGGGCAGTGTGCTGGTTGGGAAGTGAAGAAATGCATCAGTATTGGCTCTTTCCAGGTAGCCACCATTACTTTATGGATTACTTGGTGGTATCTCAGAAGACTGAGTCTTCAGAGAGATGTGCAGAAAGGGAAAGAATTGGCCAGTAGTTAGATATGTTAGATTTCCAAATGCACCCAGTGTCTTTGCTGTTTCATTTGGATACCAAAGGGGAGGCATCCAGAATCTCTGAGAAACTCAGGTGTCAAAGCCAGGGGCTGCAACTGAGCAAGTGGCTGTGAGAGGAGAGTGTCTTCCACTGGAAACGTGAGTACTTGGTGACAAAAAAGCATGGGGTTCAGTCACATAAGCACAGGGAATTCAGACCCCTGCTCTAGTTGGCCAACTGGTTCTTTTTTAAAATTACAGTAATTGGTTAAAAATAAAAAGTGGATGCAGGGCAAGCCCTGATTGTAAAAGCTTGGGTGATGTCACGCTAGATATATAGAAGTTTCTTTCTCCTGGGACTGGAGAGAGCTGCAAAACTGAATTGGGAGCAAGAGAAACTGCTCCCCATGGGGGGGTTCCCCTTCCCTCTCCCCTTCACTTCACTGGAGAAGTGAGCTGAAGCTATGTGAAGGGAAAATCTGAACTAAAAGGAAAGGGAGTCTGTCTTAAAGTTTGGGACTCAGTTTCTTTCCATTTTTTTCCTGTTCTACTTGTTTCTGAGTTTTAGAATGGGATATTACTAAGGAGGTATTAATCCCTGGAGTACACTGACCAGGGTTGGAGCCTGGCAGTTTTGCTGGAGGATTTCTGCCAGGATTAAAAGCCTGTCACATTTGGGCCAGAGTTGAGGGTCTAGCGTGTGTGTTGCTGTTGCAACTTCTTTTGGTTCAGCCTAGCTGTGTGGCTCAGTCCCAGCTGTATGTTTTGCTGGCAGATTTGGGCCGGGGTGAGAAACCTGGCATATTTTCTTGTTTGGTCCAGGTCTTAGTGCAAAAATGACCTAGCTTTTTATTAGTGCTGTGCAAAGTTTCAGTCCCTGATTTGATTCGGTGGAGATTCGGCCCAATTCAGCAGAGATTTAGCTCGATTCGGTGGCCAAATCTCCAAATCCGAATTAAATCAGAGGACCCTTTAATCTCTCCGAATCCAATCAGAGCACTCTGAATCGATTTGGAGAGATTCAGCAATTCAGACATAGACACAGCTTTAAATGTTTTCTCTACATACCACTAGGTAGCAGGCGGCTCATGTTTGCTGTGGTGCTAGGGCATATGGGGCGTCCCACAGAAGTGCAGGGGGCTCCCCAGCGCACTCAGCAGCAGACCCAGAAGTGGACCAGAAGCACTTTGGGTCCATTTCTGGGTCCGTTCCAGGGAGAGCGCAGGGGGACCCCCACAACCCCTGGCTTGGTGACTGGTGCCTCCTGGGTCTGGGGGGGGCACCAGGGCACCCCCCCATGGCTAATAGCTGAGCCAGAGAGAGTCACGAGGGGGCCCCCCAGCACGTTCCCCAGCAGACCTGGAATTGGACCAAAGTACCGGTCCACTTCCGGGTTTGTCGCCGAGCACACGGGGGCGGGGGGAGAAGACGGGGGGGTCTCCCTGCACTCCTGTGGGATGCTCCATGCACCCCAGCATCACAGCATTCATGAGCCACACTGGTACTTTGAGATATGTAGAAAAAACTTTTAAAGTTGTGTCTATGTCCAAATTGCTGATTCTCCAAATCAACATCGAATCTTCAGATCTGGATTCAGCCAAATCGAATCGGGGACAGTGGTTTGAATCAACTAATCAAATCACTGTCCTCAATTCGGGCCGAATCCAAATCCAAATTGAATAGGGCCTGCTTCACACACCCCTACTTTCTATTGTTGCCTAGTTCAGGCCCAGCGCAGAATGGCAGGCCCACTTTTTTTGCTCAGTTCAGTCTCAGGACAAATAGGCCTGGGCCTTCATTTCATTGTTTTATAGACATCATGTCTCAGTTTAGCTGTGCAGCTGAGCCCTGCTGCATGTTGAGGCTTGAGCCAAGATAGGCCTGGCTCCCCGTCTTTGAGTTCTTTTGCAATTTTATGCCCCTACAGAGCTAGGGCTTGGGACTAGGAATTTTGGGAGTGTGGTATACTGACTGATGCAGCAAGTCACCTCCTCAAAGCCACCATGTAGAAGTGGAGATCGGTGCCCTACAGCTTCCCTGGGAGCAACAAGGGGCCCCTTGCACCGAAGAAGGACTTATACTCTCTTAGCTGCTCCCTGAGATGGAGGAAATCCCAAGGAGTAGCTCATAGGGCTTTCCAGTGTGGGACCTGTCCAGCCCCTTGCTGAAGGGCAGGTATAGGGGTGCAGGTCCCTGGAACCAACCCTTTTGGGTGATATGCACATCTCAGACTCCCTTGGCAGTAGGCCTCTGCAAAGCTGCTAGTTTTCGCTTTGGATTTGGATTTGGGGGGACAGTGATTGAATTCAGTGATTCAAATCACTGTTCTGAATTGATTTAGCCAAATCTGATTCAGAGATTCAAATAGGCCTCATCCCCTGCCCACTCTCCCAGCCCCCTCCATGGCTGCCCTGCCTGGCCCCAGCCTCCCAGTGCTTAAAAAAAAAAAAAAAAAAAAATCCATGGATTCACCCCGGCTTTATTTATTTATTTATTCTTTTTTTAAAGAACTGGGGCCTGGTGGGGCAGCAATGGGTTGGGGGGGCTGGGAGAGCGGACGGGGTTAGGGGCACACAGGGGGGCTGGGGGATCAGGCAGGGGATGGGGCCTGGCAGGGGTCCCTCCATGGTCTCCCACCTCCTCTACCCCTCCCCCTCCCTGCTCCTTACTTACCAGCACAGAGTCTGGCTGTAGCTCCATGCAATGGAGAGTGGGAACTGCCCAAATCTCCAAAGCTCTCTGAATCTTTTCCAAATCAATTCAGAGAGCTTCGAATTGATTTGGACCTTTTAATTGGTCTATTGATTTGATTTGGATTCGGAGATTCAGCCACCGAATCGAGCTGAATTTCCTTCAAATCGAATCAGCACCCAAAGCTTCACACAGCCCTACTTTGTAGTTAAGAGCATTTGAATTGGATTTGGTGTTTCCTTTGCTTTTTTTTACTTTGATGACTATAATAAACCTATCATTTTGTGTTTACACTGCTTGCAAGGAGGATGTTTTGTTTATATGGGGTACCCCAGCCATATTCAGTGATCCCAGGTTTCCAGGTGGGGATTCAAGCCATAGAAAAAACTTATTGGGTACCCCAAAATTTGAACCTGGTCCTTGTCACTGCTGACTGGTACCCAGCAGAAGGGTTACATTAGTATCTTTAAATATCAGGCTTTAGATCTCTGAAGTGAGGTGCCAAAAATGAGTCACTCATGATCTTGGACACTAAATGCCTATTGTGTTGAACATCCCTCCTCATACTCCATGCTTGGTTTGGCAGCTGCTTCCTAGGGCTGTGCAAAGCTTTGGATCATGATTCAGATTTGGAGATGATTTGGATGATTCATAGGCCAAATCTATGAATCTGAATTGAATCTCTGGAAGCTTTCAGCTTTCCAAATTGATTCAGAGCTTTCGAATCGCTTTGGAAAAGATTCAAAGCCGATTCGACGAATTGGCCATAGAGTATAATGGGGTATCAACTAAATATCTGTAATGTTATTATCTTCTGATTGATTTAGATGAAACTTTCAGGGTTGGTACCCCTTCTGAGAGCATGATTCATGCCAAGTTTCAAGGTGATAGGTGCAGGGGTTTCTGGGAAACTGCACCTCAAACTGCTGAAAGCAAAACTCATGTCATGTATATGTGTTAAGCCACAATGAGGTCAAAACTGTAGGGATGCTAGTCCACCAAAATCTTGAAAGCAAAACTCACGTCATGTGTATATGTTAAGTCACAGTGGGGTCAAAACTGCAGGGATGGTAGCCCCTGCAGAGGCCACGAAGCCTGTCAAGTTTCAAAGAGATAGGTGCAGGGGTTTGGGGGAAACTGCACCTCAAGCTGCGGACAAGCAAAACTCATAACATGGATGACATTGTGTGTGTTAAGGTGCAGCAGGGTGAAAGCTGCAGGCCTGCTAGCCTCTGCTGCACCCAAAAGCCTGCCAGCTGTCAAGGAGATTGGTGTAGGGGCTTCTGGGTTCTGGGGCCCTGCACCTCTGGCTGCTGACAGGCAAAACTCATGACATGGGTGCTTGTGCAACTGTGTCTGTCTTGTGGAGGCGGGGCGGGTAGGGCAGTTTGAAGTTACTGCAGGCCTGGCTGCTAAGCTACTGTGTTAGCAGTTACTTATCAGTCATGATTCACTCAGGGACCAGCTCAATACACAGGTCCTAGCTAATATAACGAGTTAACGAGCAACAAATAACACCTACAAAACCAGACTAAGGAGAGGAAATAATCGATACAGACAATCAACTGCCCCAAGACTGAGACAGTCAGTGGCACAAGCACCCATGTCACAAGTGTTGCCTGTCAGCGGCTAGGGGTGCAGGGCCCCAGAACCCCCCTGCGCCAATCTTCTTAACAGCTGGCAGGATTCATGGCCGCAGTAGGGGCCACCACCCCTGCAGTTTTCACCCCACTGAGCCGTAACACACATGGGGTCATCTGTGTCATGAGTTTTGCCTGTTAGCATTTAGAGGTGCAGGGCCTCAGAAGCCAGACTCCCCCTATCCTCTTGAAACTTGGCAGACTTTGTGGCCTCAGCAGGGGTGACCACTGTGGCTTAACACATACACGAGACATGAGTTTTGCTTTCAAGAATTTGGGGTGCAGTTTCCCCCGAACCCTGGCACCAATCTTCTTGAAACTTGGCAGGCTTCATGCTCTCTGCAGAGACAACCATCCCTGCAAGTTTAATTCAAGTCAAACAAAAATCAACAAAGTTATAGATATTTCATTGATTCCCCATTATACCCTATGGCCGGATCTCCGAAGTGGCTCTGAAGCTTCGGAGCCGATTCGGCTGAATCAAAGTGGGAAACCGATCCGGAGCTCTAAGTCAGATCGCTGGCATCAGAATCGGCCGGATCCAAAGCCGAATCAAATAGCTGCCTGCTTGCACAGGCCTACTGCTTCTCCTTTTCCACTTTGCCCCGTTTTAGGCCACCCCTGCACTAGAGGCATCGTGTGCCAGGTGTACAACTATCAAGACCAGGGTTTTAAAGGAATGCATATCCATGATGGCATGAGCTGCCCTTGTTCTGAGTGATTTATTTATTAGCAGAACTTCCCAGGGCTGCCTGGGGTCTCCTCTCCAGGAGGACTGGGGACTCTGTCCCCAAAATTGACTGCGTACAACTAAGAAACGTTCCACCATGGCTGGGTCTTATTTTGATTTGGTTTCTGCCATTCGCTGCAATGTTGCTTTGATCAGGCAGTTGGGATGGAATATCCTTGAAAGCCAGAACAGTATCCCTCTTCCAGGGGCTGCGACAGTCCCATCTCCTCCTCCACAGACTAATGGGGATGTGTAAGAGGGAGCCGTGGGATGCTGCAGCAAAAGAAGTAACAAGAGGTTGTTGGTGCTTAGACCAAGCCCAGCAGGGAGGTTTGAAGCCATTATGCCCACTTCCCACTCTTTTGCCCCAGCATTTCTTCCTAGTGCCCGGCAGAGGGAGGCAAACTATACTACCTGACAAAAGCCCCCAAGGGAGCCTAATCTGGCAACTTTGGCAGCACATCAAAGACCCAACTGATTAGAAAAACACCTCTCAGGACTTGGTATGGTGATATACCCCAAAGAAGCAGCACAATGGGGGAGAGAAGAACCTGGATGTGGGAGATGCTGGGATGCAGGAACAAGACCATTTAGAAGTGAAAGGAGGATAAGACAGGGTAGAGCTGGAACAGTACCTGAGGATAATTACTCAAATGAGTCTGTCTCATGTATTGCCAACATACTGTACTTCAGGATGTGCCTCTAGCACTCCCTTTTCTCTGATGCTGAATAAAATCAGCCCCATTAAACCAAGGTGTCTGGAGAGAAAGTGCACAGTATGTTCATCCAGTGGTTACACAGCATATCTTTCTCAGTCACTGGCCTGCCCATTCCTTTCACAGCAGTTTCGATAAACGTCTTAATTTTCCAGGGTTGCAATCAATAGCAGCATGGTCCCAATTAGACGAATAAATCATGGGTGCCATTGTAAATATTTTCTCCCGGGGAGGTCACAGAGGGCAGCCTTCCACACAGCTGCCTGCAGAGCGGCGTCAGGGGATGCACTCCTAGCAATTCCTTTTCAGCAATGAGGCTTTTATGACTCCTAAACTTCCTCACCAAAGGTTATTAAGGCTCTAAGGATCAGTCCTCATCAACGACAATGCCTATTTCTTAGCAAGTATGTGCTCCAGCAGGTGGGAAGCTGATAAGCTGCAATCCACTGCCTCAGAAACTGAAACATTTCAATGCAATTAGCCATTATTTTTTTCATATTCATAAACCGATCTCTCTTCTCCTGGCTGCTGCTGTCATAACATTTTATCTGAGCAAACGTCAAATTTCCATAAGAATAGAGTGCTTCTCAGAACATGTCAGAGACATTTCCAAATGAGCTCAGCCTACCACTTTGGAAAAAGCTGAGATAATGTTTCAGGACTGATGCTTGCAGCCAGGTGCAGTCACTCTTTGGCAAGGACTGAGTCTGAAACATCCAGGGGGCAAATGGATCAGCAAACTTCAGCATCAAGCAGGCAGGTGGTCCATGGCACTGGCTATATTTACGACAGATTCACTCTGAAGAAACAGGACGTATCAAATCAGCATCACCATTGAGGGGCTAAGTGGTGTAATGGTTTAGGAACAGGATAGAGCTTGTTCCATCTAGGTCACTAGTTTTAGACTGGCCAAGTTTGGTACTAATCCAATAGTCATTCCACTGGGGAACTGGCTGCCCATCTCTGGCTTGGGTGATTTCTGTGAACTGACCCTTTTGCCAGCAGCTTCATCAACAAGGCCAAGGAATCAATGGACACAACAGCTGCCCTTGCTTCTCTTTTAATGACCCTGTGTCTTACTGGCTAGGTACAGACATTAAAAAAGCCCGAGGCAGAATCTATCAAAGTTACACGGTTTTCTGTAGCGGCATAGTTTAGATTGGTAATGAACAGAACACACATTCGCCCTTTGGTTTTGGGACACACATGCACAAATCTTAGACTGGGTTCTGCCATTTTTAAACCAGTGTATGTGTGCCAAATTTATGTCCTGCTATGGGTATAGACTGGTTTCTGATCACGTACACCGTAAAAGTGTAATGTCTGTACCTGGCCATTGTTTCTAAGGAACGGTTGTGCTGATTTTTTTAAATGTACATGCACCACCTTCTCGAAAGGCTTTCAACAATGGGAAGCCAGTTCCACAAGAGGCCCTCATGCACTTCTAAGTAGAGGCCAATTTTTTCCCCTCACTGGAATCAAGTCTTTTTTCTTTAATTATGATCCTGATCAGATCTTTTGGATGTCATGCACCAAATGTAATTAGAAGCAACCAAATGGTTAAAAACTTCTACGGTTACCCTTGCTATAACACTCTTTCTTTAAAATATCCACAAGATGCAGCTTCTCGGGCTGGTCCGCTGAAGCCTGTGGGATTAGCTGGGTTGAAGGGGTTAGTCTCCGGCCTCCATTGTCTGATTATCCACTGAGGAAGAAGCTGGATGAAATGGGAATGTGAAACCAATGGAATTCCCAAGGTTGAGGTCTTCTGAGCTTTTGCTTCCTTTTTCACATGAAGACATTGTTTTCATTCCAGGCTCAAATTAACATAATGGAAGCAAGCTGACACTTCAGGGGCACTAGTCAAAAGAAGAGACAAATCCCACCATTTCCTTTCACCCTCAAGCCAGAAAGGTGAGCTGGTACAAGAGATTATTCTTTCCTGAGAGTTACTTTCATGTTTTTCCCTGTAACCTGTCACTCTGCGAAACTGGGTATGTGTTTCCTTTCTTGGGCTCAACCAGTTCTGTGCTTTTACTGATACAGTCATTTGCTGGTTAGAAATTTTCAGCAAAAGCACATTGTCTACTGGTTATTGAAGGGCAGTGTCAAAAACTCCTGGGTCCTTTTTTTAATCTTGGCGTGGGCTCCCTGTGCAGGTCTATGTACTTTATTCCGTTCACCTGGGTATAATAATCCATACCTGCTCCACCAGGAGACTGTGAAGTGTCATTAATAATGGAAGGCAAGATTCTTTGGGTAAATCCAATATCTTTTATTAGATCAACTGAAATAATTGGAAAAATTATTCTTTGCAAGCTTTCAGGTACCGACACCCTTCGTCAGGCTGAGGAGACATCTGCAGTTGGTCTGTGCTCTTCCTGGATGGAACAGAAGCTAGAGGCCAGTCTGCGAAAATGCAAATTGAGGCAGTCAATAGGTGAGAAACAGGTGGTGGGGGAATGTAGACCTGGTGATAAGAATATAGCTGGTAAATAGTAGAGAGGTTACCTGGGGTATCTGATGTTAGGCAGGTTATAATGTGTAACCTCTACTATTTATCAGCTATATTCTTATCACCAGGTCTATGTTCCTTCCCCGCCCCGGCCCACCCCTCCTGTTTCTCACCCATTTACTGACTCAGTTTGCATTTTCACTGATGGGTATTCTCGCATACTGGCTTCTGGCTTCTATTCCGTTCCCTCCAGGAAGAGCACAGACCAGCTGCAATGCAAAACTCTAAAAGTCTTGGTTTAGGGATGATACCTTTTATTAGACCAACTAAGAAATTGCAAAAAAAAAATGTCTGCAAGCTTTCAGGCTCACATGCCCTTCATCAGGCTCAGGGAAAATTAAAGATGGTAAAAGGTCCCCATAGGTAGGAAATAAACTTCATTTCTGTACAGAGGAAGCTGAAGATGGGAGTCTGTCCCTCTGGGTCCATGAGAGTGTCTTTGTGAGCTGCTCTTTGTTGTACAGATCAAGCAGGATTCCTTCCCTGGTGGTGTCAGATGGCAAGCAGGGGGGTGTAGAAATCTTTCTTGTTGTTCAGCAGTGAAGTTTAAAATTCAAAATTGGCTAAAATTTGACATCTTCCATGTTTCGGGGATACATTTGGTAGCTGCATTGGACTGATGAAGAGCACATGAGCCTGAAAGCTTGCAGAAAAACATATTTTTTTCTGATAATTTCTTAGTTGGTTTAATAAAAGGTATCATCTCTGAACCAGGAGTTCTAGAGTTTTGCATTTCCTTTTTGTCTCAGACCAACACGGCTACCAAATACATCCCAAACCAACTGCAGATGTTTCCTCAGCCTGACAAAGGGTGTTTGTACCCAAAACTTGCAAAGAAGAATTTTTCCAACTATTTTAGTTAGTCTAATAAAAGATATTGGATTTACCCAAAGAACCTTGCCTGCCTATGTCCTTAGACAACCTATACCCCTGAAACATGGAAGGTATTAATAATGGGAGATTGGAGATCCTGAGATGAAAGATACTATAGAAAGTGCAAGCTGTAGTTCCTGATGAGTTTCTGGTGCTGCATCCATCTATTCTGGACATGTCTCTGCTTCTTTGATGAACCAGGCTGGCTATATTAACTACAAAGTCCCTTGGGAAATACAGATTGTTTTTTTCCCCATCAAAGCACCAACATGGCACTAATCTTAAAAGGTTTTTTTGTCGTATCAGGAAAAAGAAACCCACCCATAGAGAGCAGAAGGGCATAGTGTCAGCTTCCAAGAAGACAGAGTTGCTAGCACTAGAAACATGTATTCTGCTCAGCTGTATAAGTCTATCAAGGGCGGTGGATGGTATTTCTGATTAACCCTGTGATCAAGCAGCACAGGCGTGAGGTACCTACAGTGACGAACCAGTTCCACAGACCCAACACTCAGCAGTAACCCTACAATAGCAGAGCAGACATTGCCATCTGGTGACCCAGAACAGGAAACCAGGTGTAGTGCAGGGAAGCCTGGCAGTAACATGCCAGGCTTCCCATGCATGCTTCACGTTGTACTTGTGATGCAGGGGAAGCAAAGAGATGTTTGTAAACCAAATGTAAAGTCATTAGACGGAAACATCTAGGTTTGTGAAGTTGAGGGCCCCATTCAAATCCTGTAGGAACCAATGGTGATCAACTCATGGCTTGATGCCGGAATGAACTGAGAACTCTGGCCTGAGTCAGGAGCAAGACCTTAACTTTAAGCACATGCAACTGCAATGAGCACCTGAAGTGGAGCTCAGGTGACAAGTGACAGGGGTCCAGTGTCCAGACCAGTACAGATTTTGATTTCCATCGTGTGTCATCTGTGATCATAGTGAGATGGGGTCATTGTCTACTAGAAACTGAACTCAGCCCAAAGCACTCATTTCACACCCTTGACAGAGTGCTTATTGGGCAGGGAGGACTTTGATTATTGTGTACCTGGGCTTGCTTTTAAGTCGGTAACCTAGAAGAGAATGATCACACTATAAAGGGCCTTTCTCTTGAGTAATTCACACTTGTAATGAGTTTTATCATTATATTTAAGAAGGTAAAAGAAATAAGACAAAGGAATTGAAGAAGCCTGTCCACACACCAGTCCAATTTCTGACAGAAATAAATTTCTCATTAAATAGTCTTCCATAAACCTACCTGCTGCAATGATTGCAAAGGAAAGGTAAGCAACAGCCCCTTTGATGTAGCTCTCTCCTTGCTTGTTCTTCAGGATGCTTATAGCCCTGGAATGGCAGTGAGTTTGCATCAGTTTCCTGTCTTCATCTTTGAAAATATCCATGATAGGCAGCAAGCAGGACGTGTCTCCTATTTTGATCACTTTCTTTAGCAGCTTAATAATAAGAGACAAAAAGGGAGAACTGTCAAATGGGTCTGTGAGTAGGGCTGTGAGCACAGGTGTAAGTGAATACTATGGAGTCTAATAACTTGTGATGGCACTACAGCACTAGTCTTTTGTGATTCCCCAGCGGGGTGAGGAAAGGAGCGTTTTCTCGTGTATTCAATTTCTTTGTGAGTGTTTTCATTTTATGGGGGTTTCCTTTCTTCTCTTTTCCCGTTCCCATCCTGCCCCTGACAAAACCAGAGGGAAAGGGAGCAAAACAAAGGCAGTTAAGAGAAATGCTAAACCAAAAAAAACCCCCAAAACTGAATTTTTCATTTACCAGTCGTTTCAAAAAATCAATAATTTTAAATATAAAACTTTTTTTTTCCTTATGAGAATTTCTTGTTTAGGGAAAAAGACCATTTTAGAAGGCCTGGAAGAGAATTTTTGTTTAAAAATGTTGACTTGCCCAAACTTGTGCATTCCTCATAGCTGGTCCCTCAGCTAGACTGGAAAGGGTGCTAAACCACTTGCTAACAGCCCCAAAGAGGTGTGTTCTGGTGAAGGGGCAGAGGAAGGATCTCAAGTACTCTGACTGCAAAAGCAAAATCTGTGAATTCACAGAAATCCAATAAATGTCACCTCTTGTTTTTAGTGCTTTTCTGAGGAATGCAACCCAGAAGAAGCCATGGGATGGAGGTCTTCAGCTACTGAGCAGTTGTTATATTGTAAGAGCTCCTCAAAACATCCTCGCCTTGGGCCACCAGTCAGTAGGGAAAGAAACCACCACAAACCTTTACCTGCTTTCCCGAAGAGCAGAACCTAAGAGACGTTTCTCCCCCTGAAACAGTACTCCACTTACCAAGCACTCAGCAGGTAAATCCAAGCCAGACAAGCAAGAAGAAGGGGGAGAACTTGAGGTTTTATGGGTAAATTCTACCCATTTGCAGGAGCTGAACTGGGTGAGTAGGGGAATATAGCATTCAGGCTCCCAGTGGAGTGTGACTTTGAAGGGGATTGGGTAACCGAAGACAACCTTTTCCTCCTTAAAAACCCTAAACATAATTTCAGGCAAAACCGTTGTTAAACATGGAGAAATGTGCATCTGTAACAGTTCAGCCATTTCCCATCCCTGCTTAAGTCTGGCATTGGACACAGACATATTTTTAGCGACAGCATGTATCCAGGTACTGAGAGCTGGTCTGGAAATGGAAAATTCAAAAAACAAAAATCTTTCATTTGAAATATTCTTATAGCTTCCCTCCTTTCTCACCATCTCTCTTGAAGGACACATGTCAAGGAAATGCAGAACAAGAGACAGGAGGAAAGGACTCCTTCAGTTACTGTGTTCATGAAGACAGACTTAGATATGTTGCTCTTAGAGAAAAAGAGTCTATTCTGTGTGCTTCCATATAAAACAAGATACTGACTTCCTGTGCAGAATCTCTGACTTTAGCAGGCCAGCCCCCAGCCTTTAGGATATTACGAATCTGGAAATAAATGTTAGACTTTTCAGTCATCCTTCAGAGCTACAAGATCAGCAAATACAGAGCAGACTCATGAACACAGAAAATGTGCCACTGATGTCAAGGTGGGTTGTGATTTCCAAGTGTATTGTTCCAGAGGGGCTGGCCCTTTTAAACAAGGCAGGTTCTCTTGCGAAGGAACAGGGGCAGCCTTCCTTACCGGATTAGGAGTGTGGAAAGAATGGCACCTGGGCTAATAAATGGAGGAAGAACATTGTAGGGGCTTTTGAAAGGAAGTGCTGGGAGCTGCAGTAGGTGGCAGGTCTTTCCTGGGGAAGGCTGGGGATTGTGAGAGCAGGAACAGGGAGTTTGCTGCTCTCTTTTCTGAGCCAGACAGCTGGGGCTGTAGACAGGAAAGCAGCAGAGCAGTTTGTTTGCTGACTTCATGTTTGGGCTGAGGAGACCTGGAGGGGGCTGCTTGCTGACCTGCCTGGAAAAACTCCGAAAGAAAGGGCTAAGCATGTCAGATAGTAAAGAGCTGCATGCACAGAATGAGACAAGAATGCATTATTGAAGTGAGATAAATTGGGTGTGTTGATATGTGCATTTGATCTGGGATGAGTTTACTCGTGAGTAAATTACTTGCGAGTAAATGCTCCTGGCCAGGTGTCTACACGTGCAGGGAAGAGGGAGCAGACTTGCTGCTAATGGCAGCAAGCTACTCCCACTCCTGGGGCTCTGCAGTGGGCCACTGCAACCACCAGAGGGAGCTCTAGACTGGTAGGATTAGGAGACTGCTATCTCCTGGCCAGGGCCACATTACACCCTGTCCCCATGGGCTGCCTGCTGCCGGGGTGGGGGGGAACAATGTCCCCTGGACCTGGCTTCCTGATCAGGGGCAGGGGACTTAGAAAGAGCTGCCGGGGAGGGGCAGGTTCCAGCCCCTGCAGCTCTTTCCAAGCCCCATGTCTTGATCGCCCAACTGGGGCACAGGGCTGGGACCTGCCTCTGACCAGGACAGTTCCCAGCCCCTACCCTGCATGCAAGGCAGAGGCTGGGGAGCCTGTTCCCCTCCCAGCTCCCTCAGCGTGAGTGTGGAGCTGAGTGGGGAACAAGCTCCCCAACCTGTTCCCCACCCAGTTCCATGTTCATGGAGCTGGGCAGGGAACAGGTTCCCCAGCCCTTGCCAGCAGGGAGTTCCCATCTCTGCACTGTGGAGCCAGCACTAGGAGACACTTATCCCCCAGCACCAGCTCTGCAGTTGCAGAGCCCTAAGGATCTCCCGGTCCCCACTCCCCCATTACCATCTCAGAGCAGGGTGCTTGGAGCTCCCTGCTGCAGAGGCAGAAGGACATAATTCCTGCCTGGGCTCTGGTGGTGGATCCTGCCCTGGCAGCAGGCAGCTGCCAGGGGCAGGAAGCAGTCACCCACCCCCTGGTTGATGGCTGACAGGGAGCAGATTTGCTCCTGGCCAGGCATCTACATGCCGTTGCTTATCAAAAGTAAATTTGCTACTTCATTTACAGATAGCAAATTTACTCAAGATAAGCGAGATTTACCATGTAGTAAGCATGTGCATGTGAAGACGCATGTGCATGTGAACTACGCTACTGCACAGTTAAGCATCTCGTGTAGAGGCGCCCACTGACTATGGTTGGGTGGTGCTAACCCTATGGAAACCTTTGGTGGAATCCTTGAAGGGCTGACAGAAATGACCCCTCTACTACACGGCTCCAGCCACAGAGGGGCCTGGAGGAGGAGAGTTGCCAGCAAGAAATGGTTACTGAAGCACCCTTCTGTTTTACAAGCTAAGAAGAGTTAAGCTTGGCCAGTTTTTTGAATGAGAGACATTCAAAAGCCATCTACATGTTCCAGTCAGGGGAGAGGGTTAACTCAGCAGGAGGGACTCTTCTCAGCTCTTGCAATCTATGCTACTGTAGGCCACTGTGTTCCCTTTCAGACCCGGGATGCAGGTGCACATGCGTGTGCACACACACACACCAGGTTCTAATCATTAAGCATACCAATCACATGGCTCAGGGGAGTGGTGTTAGCTAAGGAGTCCTGGCAAAATTTCCACTCAAATAAAACTACATGCTGCAAAGTAGATCTCACTCAGACGGTGTACTCTTCATTTATTGTCCCGAAAAGATGGCTTGGAGAGGAGCTGCCTCCTGTTACCCAGCTGATGCATTTCACCTCATGTAGTTGCACTTTAGTGGTGGATGATTTGAACTCTGTTACTCTTGCAAAGGACTTTCATTTGGGATGGAAGGTGACTATGTAAATGTTAGGTTAATTTTCTTGCTTGTTAAAAGTGTGTGTCTTGTGTCAGCTGCATCACACTACAGGCAAATCAACAACTCAAAATGCAAATATTTTCATAGAGAAACATGGTACCAAAAGAATAAATATTTTAGAAGCATAGAAGCCAAAATGAATAAAGTGGTCTCATTCAGCTACTGTCCCTCCAATTAATTTGCTACCAGTTCTAATAAGAAAAAGCTGACTTTATGGATACTAGGTTTAATTCTCTATGGACATATGTAGGCAGCAGGGCAGGACTATTCCACTGTGCATTAGTACATCATGGCAAAACCTGTGTTAAAGTGCTAATGCTCAGTAGAACTAGTTTGTTGCGCATTAGGCATCACAAAAAAAATTCATCTTTGTTACTGAGCATTTGTGCAGCTACTGGGACTTTATCTAATACCTCATATTAGAGGTACTAAACTTAATGGGTAGGGACAGACATTCAAAAAGCCTGAGCCTGAATTGATTCTATCTTTGCAGGTTAGTCTAACCTGGCTAGGCTGAATTGGTTTGTAACCAGCCAGACATTCTCTCTGGACTGAGGAAATGCAGGCATATGCCCACAGTGGCTCAAGATAGAAGCCAGGGGGCACTAGAGCAGCCCTCCCTTCCCTTGCACAGAGCTGAGCAGAGTGGGATATGGCCAGGCCCTGGCAGGACACTCTGACTAGGGAGCGCACCCCCCCATCAATTCTTGAATAGCCCAGCAGGGAATGTGTATCACCCCAACTCAATATTTATCACCCCATTAAGAAAACAGAGGGACTTTATTAGGTACCTGTTGATTCTGCCTTTTTCCTGTGTGCCACAGCTCAGAGGTAGCCAGCATGTGGTCTGCTAGCTAATGCTGAGAGCTGTCTGTGAGGGATGGAGGAATGCCTGCTGGGGGGGAGGGAGGGGAGCAGAAGCCAGACAGATGCCTGCAGAGACTGCCAAAGCTGCAGCTAGAGAGCAGAGGGGATGGGCCGGCCCTGCTGTAGAGCAGAGAGCCCTGCCCAGCCCAGAGAGCATACTAGGATGCTAGGGGAGTCTGATTTAATTTAAACCAGCAAGGGGTCTGGGACAGACATTGCATAAACCAGTTTGAGCCAAATCAGTTAAGCCTGATACTACATTCAGCCAGGTTTATCTCAAACCTGTTTCAGACATTCTCAAACTGACCATCTGTTCTGTTACAGGTTTAAACCAGTTTCTGATCACTTAAACCAGTTGATGTATAATGTCTGTCCTAGCCAATGTGCAGTAGCAAAGGCACATTAATAAATATACAGATGTGCCCAATATGAGGGAATGGCACCTACCCAGCATTTCTGCAGGGATTGTTCCTTT
The DNA here is from genome assembly GCF_052110815.1 of Crocodylus siamensis. Lineage (NCBI taxonomy): Eukaryota > Metazoa > Chordata > Crocodylia > Crocodylidae > Crocodylus > Crocodylus siamensis. Next base: position 13,823,125 of record NC_143406.1, read on the forward strand.
GTGCAAAACGTATGCACATAGAGTAACAACAGTGTGAATCGCTGCATTTGGTATATGTGGCCATGTGGGAAATCTGTTTTTTCTCAGGCATTGATTTTCTGTTCTTTCTGAGGGCCATCAACTTGCCACCTCTTGAAATAGTGAAAGGAGAGATAAACTCCCACAAGAAATGCTATGCCATCAAACTCAAGGCACAGGCACAATTTCCTTCTGGAATATGCCCCTTTGGGTACATTACCTGGCCAACGAGCTAACCCTATGTGTGGGATTTTCAACATTTAAGAAAAAAAAAAATAACTCCAGTGAGCAAGTAGAGTAAGAAGCCCATCTTTCCAAGGACCTGATGTAGTCTCAACTGAGCTTTGTCACTTGGTAAGTGCCTGCCTGTTAACAGCATGCACCACAGAACATTTAACATAATTCACATTTTCTTTGGTGGCAATAAAGCTATTCTACTTCTACTAGTCCTCATTACCCACAGGATGGATGTATAAAGGCTAAAAAAAAAAAAAAAAAAAAGGCAACAGCACCCTCTGTCAGCTAAATATGGTAATTTACCTTTTTTAACCTCAGGCAAGCAAATAAAATATACTGCTTAGCAGAAATGACTCTTTTGAATACTTTCTACTTGCTCAAACACAAACAAATTGCCATTGAAGAAGGAAACTAATGTATGATTTTTGTGCTTCTGTTTACTTATTTTCTATGCTGATGCAATACAATGTTAATGGGTTGAGTGCTCATTAAAGATTATGACTAATTTTTAATTATCATTCATTTTTAATTTTGCTTTTCCTTCCAATTTCAAAAGCCAATGGCTTACTTCCAAGAGTATTTTTTCTCACTTATCAGATCTTGTACTCAAGCACTACAAAGCCCTTTTACCAGCAACAATATAGTAAGCCTATCATTTATCATACTACTATTTATATGTTAGTAGTACTGGGCTCCCACTCTGTGAGTTCCCATTCTGAAGAAAGCTTTTGGTCAAGTGAGTTTTCAAGGTTAAAGAAATTGTCCAAGTTCAGGCAGTGTGTTTTGGCCAAAGTTAGGAATAAATACCAGGAATTTGGCTTTGCTCTAAACACATACAGTTGCCCTTATTCCTCCTTGCATCACAACATATGTACTCCTCTGAACGTATGTGCCAGTAATGTTCTGCCCCCATGAGATGCCATATGGTTTTAGTATGTTACATTGGGTGAATACAGTTTAATGGCAAAACACACCTTGTTAAGACTTTTTCAAACTTTGTTTCACTGGGAGATATCTCTTGGTGTCGAGAGGAAGCATCTATATATCAGCTTACCTTGGAACCTGGATGCTTGTTTAAGCACTGTTACTCAAAACTGGAAAAAGTGAGCAGGCTCTGTCACTCACTACTAAACAGGGTCAGATTTGAATGATTAAGAAATCATTCACCTGATGGATCTAGGTCTATTCAGTTCCCTGGGGGAGAGTGGTGAGGGAAATGGATAGTCTCAGGCTGTAGGATTTAAACTGCACCAGTGAGCAGTGTGAATCAGCAGAGTTTCCATGATAGTCATTCTTTATCCCTCTGCTGGGGAAGAAATTTCATGTGATTACTGCCTTATTTTCTGGGCCATAATTCCAAATCCAGACAGGCTCACTCTGCTTTCAACAGACAGGGACTCACTAACTTCTGAGATCCTAAAATGAGGCAGCTGTTTGCTAATCTTCCTACTGTCTTGAGTTGGCAGTGGGTAAGAATCAGAGAGACCCATAATGAGATGAGCTATCTGTAGGAGAAAGGTAATAGCCCTCCGTTCCCTTCTCCAGGGGAAAATTACCAGGTCCATCAATGACAGTAGCACCGGGGTGCGGCACATTCAATCACTCTCTACCTAGTTAAAAGTGTCTGATGAAAGGTGTCATTAAGGATAATGTGATGAATGGCTGTATTTAACTAAATGCCCTCATGCAGCCTGTGATACAATCAGAAAGCTTTGCCCTGGAAGCCTGAAGTTGGATCATAAAAGTTCTGCTCCTGCCTGGGCAACTTGTATTTCACTCCAAGCTCTGAACTTCGCTGCATCCAAAATCCCATGTCTGTTCCTATTGGCAGAACCTTGCTGCACAGTTTATTTTAAAACATAAGATGCACAGGAAGAGAACTGTATTGCCATTGATCATCCTAAGGATGCTTTCTTGGTTTAAGGGAGAAGGGGTGCTTAGCCAGGCCAGCCGCAACACTCCGCAAAGGTATCACTCTGGGAATTGTCATGGCGTGTTGTATTGCTTACAATTAGAGCTGCTCATCACCCAAGGCAGCTGCTCAAAAAACCTTCCGTTTCAAAATTTTCCAGCAAAAAAGGCAGAATTTATCATGAAAATGTTCCATTAAAAAAATATTTTTCAACTCCCACCCAAATGACTTTGAGTAGTATCACAAAAGATGAAGTGTTCATGTCTCTCAAGCTCTGTTTCTCAGGCCTCCTTCATATCCTGGGTTCCTCCACATCAACCCAGAAGAACCCTGAACTCCCCCGATGGGCTCATCTGCTGAGCATTGTCTCACCCTTATTGCTAGCCACGGGTTTTTACCTGATTGCTGTCGTACAAGAAGCCCTTCTTCAACTGCAGCAGCACCAGCCTGGCCAGGATGGGGGAACTCTGAGGGTTCCTAGAGAGAGCTACTAAGAGGATTTTGTGAGCTTCTTCCACCCGATCCATCTGGTACAGGGTGTCGGCACACAGGATCTGGGACGCCTCATCACAGGAGTCTAGCTCTACCAGGAGAGATGCCAGCTGGTGCACTCCGGAGGCATCCCTGAATAAGCAGAGAACACCCTTAGAGCATCAACCACTAATCATTCCAATCAAGCTGATCTATCCCTCAGTCCAGGTAGCATGAAATAAGTGCCAAAGTTCAGCAACCCAAGATGACCCGGCATGCATGCACTTAGGTCACATCCAAAGTATGCCATCTAAAACCTGGTTGCAAACCACCTACAGGGGACAACAGGGGAATCAATGAGTAAAAAAAGGGTCTCCAAAGGGTATCTGATCCAGCAACCCATCATAACACAGAAGATAAATGATGACAGTGATAACAGGATCCATGAGGAATAATGGACTGTGTCAACCAAGGAATTCTACAATAAAAATTACAATAGTAGATGGTCATGTCCAGGCTAATAACTGCATTAGACAAGCTCTTGCCTGAACAGTATTAGTGTGGGACTTGGGAGACAAGGGGTGTTTATATGCGTGCTTTGGGGGAGGCGGGGAGGAAGCACTTTAATTAGAGTGGATCTGAGAGCTGGTTGAATTAAAGCACCCAGAGCGTCACGTGTCTCTGTCCTCACACTGAAAAATGGCAGTGGGGGCACTTTAACTAAAGCTCATCCAACAAACTTTAGTTAAAGTGCCCCCTCTGCCACTTTTCAGTGCAGGGACACTGATACACATGATGCTGGAGTCTGCTGGAGCATGGTAATTATCACGCTCCAGAAGATTTAATTAATCAAGTCTGCTCCACACTGTAATTCCATTGGAGCAGCCTCTCTGCACATGTATAGGTGCCCCAGGGGTTTGATCCCCAGCCCTGCCACTGATCTGCCGGGTGACTCTGAGCAATTCTCTTCTCCCTCTGTCTCCATTACCCCACGTGTAAAATGGAAGTAAAGTACTAACTGCCTTTAGACAGCATCTTGAAGTCCATTGGTGAAAAATACTAGATTATTATTAAGACGGTCATAAACTGATGCATTAGACCACATTATGCTGGCAGCTAACTGACATAGCTATTTGGGCTATAGACTAGTATAGACCTGGCCCTAGACCTGAGAGGGGCTGTATCCTGTTCCCAGCCGTCCCCGTATTAGACATACCCTTCTTTGGTCAGGAAGCCATTCAGCTGGGCTCCTTTCTTCTGTGCATGGGCTGAGTTGCTTGTTGGGTGCTGCTTCTTCTGCAGCATCTTCTGTCCTTCTTCCTGGAGGACCTTCACAAGCAGGCCTCTCTGGTTCCAGGGCACGTAGGACTTGATAGTCACGATGGTTTCCTCCAGTCTCAGCCGACAGGCAGTGATGTAATCCAGGGCTGTCAGGTAAGGGCTGCCACCGCAGACCCGGATGAGTCCCCGGCCACACAGGGCTTTCACACAGCTGTTAGGGTGTGGGGAATCATGCTCTATGACTTCTTGGAAGTCCTGAAGAGCTTGCTTAGGATGGTTAGCGTGGAGGTGACAAAATCCCCGCACCACAAGGAGGGTGTTGTAATATGTCTTCTGCTCCGCTTCCAGGAGGGAATTACAGATGTCGAGGGCTTTCTTGACATGCCCGCACAGCAGCTGGCAATCTGCCAGCCGGGCGCTCAGTTCTCGCTTGGCCCCTGGGGAAATCTGGATGAGGAACTGGAGGGTGCAGATAACCGAGGAGAGCAGTTCTGTGCTGGTGTCGCATCGGAGCTCAGCCCGCGTGCGCACAGCTTCCCGGTAGGCTGCAAACTCCCCCTCCAGGGCAGCCCTAGCCTGCTCTTCGATCACATCGGCATCCTGAGGTGTGAACAGCTCATCAAAGCGCCTCTTGGCCTGCTCGGGGGTGACCATGAAAGCTTCTGTCAAGTCCTTCATCATTTCCTGTGTCCGCCCATCCACGGAGAAGTAAGCAGCAGCTCGCTCCAGCAGCAGACCCATAGCTCTCTTGTCCCAGAGCTGGCTGCCAGCAGACAAAGCCTCCAGGGCCTTGCTGTAAATGGCCACACACTCCTCGAACTTGCGTTGCTCAAAGAGGTATGCTGCCTGGGCTCTGCATACCCAGATGTCATCGGGCGCTACGGTAGCCAGGAACTTATAGCAGTCATCCTGCCATTTGTCCAGGATCCGGCTCCCCGGGCCCTTCTCCCGGTGCACTGAGAGGTAACTGGAGAAGGCCTGGATCACCTGTGGCAGGTGCTCCTTTTGCCTGCTGTGCATATAGGCCACTGTCTCAGCCCGGTGGTTGACAAAGGCTTGGATATAGTCCACAACACCATTCCCAGACTGAGTCCCTGATAGCACCCAGGCCAAAGCCCTAGTCAGCAGCAGCTCCGCTGAATGTCTGGGGTGGGTTTTGAGCAGGGCATTACACTGGCTCACTACATCCTCATACTGCTGTTGGCCCAGCATGGCCTCCATCTTGCATAGGGAGGCAGCTATGTTGCTGGGGTCTAGGGTGGACAGAAAAACAGCAGCGACCCCCATGTTGAGGGACACAATGGCCAAGTTGTCGCACTGTATCTTGGGAATCTGACTCTCTCCTGTGCACCACATCTCAAGGGTGCTTATCACTTTCTCCCACAGCCCCTTCCCCAGGGACTTCACCTTCTGCACCACGAAGGATGCACTACAGCTGAATGCAGCCATGTAGAAAGCCGTGGCTAGAGACATCTCCTCCCTGACCAGGTGCTTGTCCCCTTCTTTGCAGAGCTTTGTAGCAATCTCTTGAGCTGACATCTTGATTTGGGGTACTTACATTGTCAGCAATTGGCTTTTCACACACTGCCCTCTTGAGCGCCTGTAAAAGAGAGATCAGAGATATTAAGGCGGAGTATGTTGCCACAGTTTGTGCCTTTATATTGTCTGTCAAATAAACAGTTATGAAAAAAAAAACAAGTGAGGACTTAAGAGGTTTTGAATGTTATTATAACCTCCAAACAGCAAAGTTTTGGTGAGTTAAAAACAAAGACAAAGGAGAACAATACCAAGTGCTGGAGGGGCTGGAAAAGTGGCTCATCCTTGTCACATCTACATTACAGCTGGTTAGAAAATAGGGAAAGGTCACAAAAACATTGCTGACATTTTTCTCCTCCCCTTTCTATTGTTAATTTTTTTTTTTAAACGATCTCCGAAAACTGTAACTCAGGATTACCTCCAGTCTGCAAACCTAAAATATGTTTGTTTTGTTAACTGAGTTTTACTCAGAGATCAGGCTAGGAGTAAAATATTTCTCTCTGTCTCTTCTGCACCCTTTTGGAACCACATTAATAATCCTTCTTCTGTGCTATGATTCAATATAGGTAGCTACCAGCGGTAGCTGTAGAGTTGTCTTGTTTATCAGTTTACTCAGGCTGTAGGTGAACAGTATGACAGCTTGAAGCCTGCCCTCATTCCATGAGAAATTATAGTAATTAACAGACCTTGACCTACTGTGTGTGTCCTAAGCAAAAATGTTTAAATCTTGAAGAAGCTGAAAAAACTTTGCCAGAAAGAAAAAAAGGAGCATTGTCCAATGCAATGCCTACATGGCAAACAGCAAGAATGAGAGAGCAGCAAAGCTGGCATGCTGGATGGAAACCCAGCTCTGATGTGGTAGTTTGTAGGGCTGCACTGTGTGCATGCTTCAGCAGGCTTGCCCTGATGGTTTCTCAAACAGGTGTATGAAGGCTTGACTTCCTCTTCCCTTTCCTAACCAAATCCCTGCAACGGCATGTTCCACTTTTCTTCAAACAGCTGTCATGCATCACCTCCCCAGCACTCATGTATCAGCCATCCATGCTGAATCTCAAGAGCTTGTGTGATCATAAAAGGGACATCAAGGCCTGTGTGTGCATTTAGCAGCAGAAGAATACTGTTGCTCTGTGTAGGTGTGGGATGCAGCCCAGCTTGGAGCTAATCACCTATGAATAGCATCGATGGGGTTAGGATGCATTGTAGGAGCTGTCATAGTGAATGGGCTCTGAATGCTGCCCCCCCCCCCAGAAGAAATCGGGATGTTATTTGCCAGGCTGGATGGAAAGTGACTCTCATGAGGTCTTTTTGCTTGGTCAGGGTCCTATTGCCATGCCCACAGTGGAGTTATTCACAAAAAGGACATTAAGGCAATGTTCTGCCTCTTGAAGAAACTTTAGCCCAACAATGCTAGAATTCCTTTTGTATTCACCTAACTCTGTGAACTATGATAATTTCTATCAAGGTACCACCATAGAGGTATCATCCAAGACTCAAGCCCCACAGTGCTAAGCCCAATACGCACACGTAATGAAAAGATCTTGCCTGCTCTGGACAGGTTGTGCTGTACAGATATGATGGGAAACGTTAATACTAATTAATGTTGTGGGACAGGCCTTACTGGCATTGTCAGTGTCCCTTCAAATATAATCAAAAAGGAAAGTGAAGATTAGAAGAGGTGAATACAGAGTCCATGACTTATAATAAGTTCTGTGCAACTGACTGTTGAAATAATGAACATATTGCTCCTGTATCTTCCAAGCCTTGCAGATGGCAAGACGCACCTACCTCTGAGCTATTAGTACACAAGGGGGGGGGGGGGTGCGCGCGCGTGCATGCCTGCGTGTGTGTGCGTGTGTGTGTGTGTGCGTGTGTGTGGAGAAAAATACCGACTCTTTCAGAAGAGGTTTGGACTTTGATAGGTCCATCAATTGGCACTGTGGGATTCTCAGGGAATGCTAGCTGTCAGGCCATCAGTTATACCTCATCCCAAAGGCAGATTACTCCAAGATTACCACTGCTACACCTAGCACACCAGTTTACTAGGTCAGGTGTGCTAACTTCTTGCCTAATGAAGAGTAGTGCATTTCCTACATCATTCAAAAGTAATGTTTAGAGTTTTTTTTAAAAAGGGAATAAACTGTCTACAAATGCTCTGATAGCAGGCTTGGCTCTGCTTATTATTTGCACAGTACTTGGATAGTGAGGTCCTGATCCCTCCCTGTAGCTGTGAGGCACCCATGTGCTACCAGGTATGAAAAGAATAATCATCAGTGTTTGCAAACAACTTGAGGAATAGCTGGACATGCATCCTTCCCCAGTTCAAGGCTTGCTGTGCACTGACCAGGTCTGATCAGCGCCTCTACTCTCCAGTTGTCTGCTTTGTCCCCTCTCCTTCCTCCCTCCCTCCCCTCCATGCAGGCACACATTTGCATCAGTTGCTCTGACAGCCTGGTCCTTGGAAAGAAACCAAATCAACCATGCCGGATCTCTTTGCCTGCCCTTTGCCTTTCCTCCTCTATTAGAAACCACTTGGACATTGATGCTCTTGGTGGGAGCTGATGAGGGGAAGCAGTGACAAGAAGGAGATCATTTAATCCTGCCTGCATTTCTGAGGACTGACATCGTTTGGGAGGGCAGATCTTACTTTAAAAAAATGATTGGCACAAGTAGTGATGCCTGCCTGGATTTTCCCTGATTTAGGGATGAGTCAGATCAGGGTGGCAGGGGCATATTCCTTCCTTCCAATACGGGAAGGTGCGGCTCCCCACAGGTTCTAGCATCAGACACCCCGCTCCTGCAGCATAAGGGAAAAACATCCAAAAAAGTTACAGGGAAGGGGGAAGGGCTCAAGTACCTGAGAGCTGACATCTGAAGTTGCTGCTGTGGGCTTTGGAGGAAGCTCAGGGCCGTCACAGCCTGCACTGCTGGGAGCTGGGGCCCATTGTGGCCTGCTGCGCACCTTGCTGCTGCTCTCGGGAGAGACGGGTGCCACTGGCAGAGAGCAGAGCTGGCTGGGCTCATCCTTGCACATGCCTTGTTACCTGGGAGACAGTAAACATGACACTATACAGGCTTGTGTTCCCTGCAGGCCAATGAAGCACAGCTCAAGTATACAGTCCCTACCCCGCGTGCTGGACCTGCCCCCAATGCTTCAGCCTGTCTATCGCAGATAACCCTAGGGCACCTTGGCACCAGTTAAGGTTCCCTGAAAAGGAGCTGCTTTCATCGTCACGGCAGACAGTGGAAAGCCTCAGCGTGCTATGAGCCTTCAAAGTAGTACCCAGAGCCATCCAGGAGGACTTTGAATGAGCCCCTAATCAGAAAAGCAGCTTGAAATATTTCGGAGAAGGACGCACCCCTCTAAGGTGCTAACAGCCCTGTCTATTTACACAGCATGTTTCTGCTCTATATGCCAGGGGGCTCAGTAAAGCTGGGGGATCCATATCCTGTAGGAACTGGGTTTCTAACCTCATTAGGCTCCTATGAGTAGATCAGCTTTGGGTATCATTCAGGTAATGCCACCTGTAGTTAGAGCAGAGTTTTTCCCCTGAATCATAAGAAGAGAACTTAAAAGATTTAATCTAGGATGGACTAAACATTTTTTTCTTTTTTTTTAAACACACTGTAAGAATACTACTTTTTTAATTGCACACACTCAACCTGAAGAATTCATTTTACTTCAAGCAATGTGCTCGTGCTGGTGAATAGCAGGCAGGAAGGGCAACCGATGGGTAAAGAGTAAATGAAACTGTTCTCTTTACTTCCTCTGCCCCTGAAAAGAAATAAGTAGCATCAGTCCTGAATATTAGATGTGAACTGGCTTTTACTAATCTAAGATGTTCTAACAGGTGAGGGATATTTTCCAGGTCCTGACAATGTTCCCCTAAGTCAGGACTGATACTAGAATCCAACTTTTCTTTCTCTCCCATATTCTTTGACATTCAGGGGAAACAAATAACCATTTTTCTGATTAATATAGATTTTTTGACAGTTTATTAAAAGATTGCCCATTCCTTTTGCTTTGACTACTTTCATTTTAATTACCCTAATTAGCCATCAAGATATAAATTAGCACTGCTGTCACATTGGGCCATAGGTGATGTTGTTAGGAAAGACTGGCGGGCATGAAAAGGAACAAATCTGAAATCAAAATCACATTAGGAGGAGGGAGGTTGATCAAACACACAGGACTCTGGTTCTGAGGTTTGAGCCCACTTGTAGGAACAAATGAAATGAGGCTGGTGTGCTCAGTGAATTGTGGTCTCTGTTGCAAAAATCATTAGCCCCTGATTTGGCTGAGCTGCACAAGAGTGCAGTGGTGTGGAAGTAGTGTATCCTATGTGGATAAAATAAAGAGCATGAAGATATGAACAGAAGACTTGCTTATTATTTATATAGCCATAGCGCTTAGGGGCTCCGGAAAGGTTCAACCCATCATGGTACCCATCATGAGTGCTTACATGCACATAGAAAAAGATAAGTTTACCATCTAAATAGATGTGATCATCAGTGGGTAAGAGGGGAGAGCAGAGACACTGAGTGAAATAAGTTGCCAGCAAAGCAAATTGTCCAGCATCACATGCTGAGTGCATCTACATGAGATGCTGACTGCACGGTAGCCTGATACTACTGTGCAGTAGTGTCGTGTGGCAACAACTGTGATATGACACTGCTGTACTGTGCAGTAGTATAATGCTACTATGCAGCAGCATCACTTAAAAGGCGTTCGCCAGCACTACCGTGCAGTAACTCCAGTTATTGCACATTTATTTAGTACTTGCTTGTGTAGATGCACCTGCTGAGTAGTAGAAACAGGAGTAGAACCTGGGAGTCTAAGTTTCTAATCTCATTCCCAAACCAGTGGATCAGACAGCTTCTCCTGTATGGTGAAGGCATATGTAAAAGCTCAAACCATCACGAATGAACAAGAACATGCCAACTGTTTTTTCTAAACACTAGTTAATATTTAACTACATTACAATAGAACTTCTTGTTGCCATAGACAGCAGATGAATTTTTAAAGGGAGGTGAGTGGGCAGGGAGTGCAGGTGGCTGGACTGCTGGGGAACCCCTGTGAAGGGTGGTACTCCTGAACATGCAGATAAGATTAATTTCTTCCAAAAATGATATGGTCTGGCTTGGGTGTAAATGAGGCTCTTTGTTTTTAAAGCGAGGATCTGTTTTTAAAGTGATGTCCATGCATGTAGTGCCAGGTAATGTAGGTCTTTGCTTTGAAGGGGATACAAGCCAGAGATTCGTTGTAAGGAAAACCCAGAATGGTGTGAGGATATTTAGACAGTATGGACTACAGATGTGGATGGCAGTGGGGCTAAGAACCTGTGATGTAGGCTGCTGACCAGACATACAAGGTTGATGTGATTTCAGCAAAAGACTCTCCATCATCTGTGGTAAATTATAGAGTTTTGCCTTCTCTGAAAGGTGACAGAGACACATTTACCACTACTCCAAAGGGCTGCACCCTTAGAAGGCTTTTGAGGGATAGAGGAGGTTTGGCAAGAACATGGAGAGGCAGTAAATAGTTTTAAAAGGGGAGAACGGATGGTGAGAGAGTGAGGAGATGTGCTTTGAGGACATATTCCTTAGCTCAGGGAGAATTTTAAGAGACCCTAAAATTCCTTTAGTGTCAAGGTCCTCGGGGCTCTGAATCAGGCTTCCCATGAGAGTACCCAGCATTTGTAACACAAACAAATCATGGTTACCCTGAATGAAGAATGAACTGAAAGAAGAGCAGAGAGACTGGAGAATGCAAACATATATATGCAAACAGGGAGCCTGAAAACTGCATTTACCAGTACATCGAGGTTGCAAACATCACAGAAAGAAAGGGCTTGTTTCTTTGCCATGAGAGGTCCAACCTAAGAGGAATGGGATAGAATCAGAGGGGAAAAAAGAAAGAAAACGTCATAGAGAGATGCAACACATTGGATTTGATTTCCAGCTCTGAGTAGCATGTTATTTGCAGACTGGATGTCAGATCTACCTCTCATCCAGATGGCTGTAAAGGTTGGAGTGGATCTGATGTGAAGGAAAGATCTTAGTCTGCTTTGAATAATAGATGCTGTGTGATGGAAGGTCGGGCAGCTCTCCCAATGTCATGAGCTGTGAAGCCACATGATGAAATTTCATCCTGAAGTGTATCCAGTTGCATGCTGCCTGCTTAGCCTAAGAATTAGATTGTGAGCAACTCCAGGTTAGGGTCGTCACTTCCCAGTGAAGTAAAACTGCACCCTTAGCAATTTTTCCTCCTTATCTAGCTATTTGTCTTTTGGAGTTAGAGCAGCAGACTAGGGAACCAAGTGTTTCATCTCTTGTTCTTGGTAAGCCTGGCTGAAAAAAAAATTGATTGCAGCGTTTTTATACTGGAACACAGGTTTTGTCAAAATCAGCATTTTCTGCCAAAAAAGCTAAAAACAACTGTCCTGTTTTGGGATGAAACCAACCATTGGAATACCAGAGTTTGCTGTAAGAAAGTTCTCTTTCCTGATCAGCTCTACCTTCCTCTTGCCACTGCGCTGCTGTGTGATGTTACATCTCTCTGTGCACCAAACTATGCATCTGAAAAGCAAGGGGGAAATAGATTCCAGGAGCATTTAAAGGTGAATAAATCCATGTTCATTTTGCGACTTAGCCCCATTTGCTCTGCAGTGAAGTAGAACCGGAGGAGGCAGCTGAGGTTTTTGTCTTTCGCTTTTGAATAAAGGTTTAGAAGTGCGTTCATTACTGTACAGTTTGTTCCATCCTAATTCTTTTATTTCCACCCCCTGTTTTTGTCCCATCTGCTGACTGCAGCACTCTTTTCTTGCATGTGATTAATAATAACTATGTCAGTAAACTAAAAAAAAAAAAAAGGACTCCCCTAGTGTATAGGGAGGGTGGAGAAAGAGAGCAGAAACCCCTTCTGTTTTCCTATGCAACTGCCCACTTCCATGCAGCATGAGCCCAGCTATAATTACAAAGCATGTGAACCAAGCAAAGGATTACGGGGCATACGGGGAAAGAGCAGGATTAAGGTGCATTTGAACAAGATTACAAGGAAGTTCTTGTCACTCCGGTAGTGAGTAGTAATCCCTTTGTTCATGTGACGGAGATTTAAACAGCAGCAGTGCAGAGCCCCCAGGGTCACCGCACTCACTTGGTTGGGGCGGTGGTTTTCCGTGATGTGGCTGTGGGACTCGGTAATGCAGCAGCATAAATTAATTAGCTCCCTGCTTCATGGCGCTAAACAGAAGACTGCCAAGCTCCAGACCTGGCAGCGAGGATGCTCTGCTTATTCTGGAGAAGGGGCAAGGCTGATGATCTTCAGCCAAGGACCTTGTTTCAGACAAAGCATTAGTTCTTCAGGATTGTTCATTGGGCACTGACTACTTGCGGAGGGCTCATGCTTTGGTTCCTTTATGTCAGCAAAAGGCTAGGCAATGGTCACTGTTAACCCCATGGCTTTCAAGAAGCAGGGGAATGGTTCCTACTGCAAAGAACACACTGGGAATGCACATTAACTTTTTCCTCCATCAATAGTTCTCTCCTTGTACTTGTCAGACGTGATCCAGAATGTGTGTGCTTTGGCATTTGGGCCTAAAGCATATCGAGGTGGAGTATGACTGTCTCACCTGTTGCCCCTCCCTCTCTTCCTTCCCACCAGCCCTGCCCATTCTGAGATCCACTTGAAGGTGTTAATGGCTTGGCTGGGGCAGTGGTGCCTAGTTGAGATCTCACGTCCTACACAGATATTTAGGAGCATGCACAAATGGAGCTCTGGGTCTCTGTACCCTGCATTTTATCCAGAAAGCTTTGGCTGGACTTCATCCTGCTCAGCATCTACCACTGCGGTGGAGGAACCATTGGAAGGGAATGTGGATCTTTCGACTAAAGAGCTGGGCTGCAATTCAGGAGACTATTCCTGTAATACATTAGCTAACCTGTCTGTCGCAACTGCCTCACCTAAGAAAAAAAAAGCGGTTAATGATCTTTTATTTCTCCTGCTTGTATTTTAAGCTGTTTTGGGGGCCAGGACAGCACTTGGCACCATGGGCTCCAATCTCAGAAGTAGCCTTTCTATACTAATGGAAAATAAACGGTAGTAAACTGTGGGTGCTCAACAATGAGGCCTGAGTACATTTTTTCTTCCTCATCAGAGCATCACCAGAATAGAGAGCAGAGATGCACTTAACTAAAGTGTTTTACTTATTACTTTGTAATACTGACCTTCCCAGGTTTTTTTTTCCTCCCTCCCTCCCTTCCCCCTCCCCTCCCCCCTATCCCTTTACAGCCAGAAGGGGATAGAAAAACAGATTATTGTTCAGGAATAACTTATTTAGTTACATGAAGTTCTCGGCTTATATTGGTTTGAGCTAAGTTTATCAAACAGGCATAGAAACATTAATCACCCAGAAAAATAACACACAATGAAATGACTTTTCAAAATGTCGTTGGTATAATTATCATCTTGCCCATTACATTAAATGCCACCATTTATAACTGTAATGTTTAAGTATGCAAACAGTAATTAACTTGGTAATGAACTGAGGACCCCTGTGCCTCTCCTCCCTAAGCTAATTTGCATGTTAATTATCATTAGCAACCAGGGAAACAAGTTATAAACAGCTTAATTAGCAGCTTAATCATTTTTACAAGAAAACCCGTTGCACTTTGATACATGAGCAAGAGTTAGATTAATGAAGTCAGATGAGAATGTTTTTCCAGTGCTATTCCTAGCTGCTGCATGGTGCTTGGAACTTGGAGACTTGAAATGCAAGCTCTCCTGCAGGCACGTACACATACACCTGGGGAGCAAAGATTGTGTATGCAGAGAGGTTTGTCATCCTTCAGAGAGGAGTTGCCCTCTTCCACTTTTGCAGACACACCATTCTTTTTCAGTGTTGAAAAGGCACTTGGCAGGGGCTGGGGTTACAGTTCTAGGTTTCAGTAGCCAGCCTGGTTGTTGCTGGCCCTCGGTCTCTTTGGTGTCATTATATTTGTATTTGTATGACATTAACAGCATGTAAGGACCTAGTTTAGTCATCACTATGTTGTGGCTATTAGGTGGGCCTATGTAACTAAATATTGGTGATCTGTTCCCCTCTAGTAGTAGAAGGGCCACATACGAAGATGAATGAACCTGTTGTAGGCTCAGCATATAGAGCTACATCTATTAACTTAGGCTTTAAGAACCAGAGGTCTCAAGGCTGATCCCTGCTATGCATGAGCTAAATAGGGCTCTTCCATACCAAGGTGGGAATGACCCTGATGTAGTGGCAGGAAGTTTACTGTACAGACACATGGCACCACAGCAGATCAATGTATTTCAAATTAGCATAGCCTGATTTATTACACATCATAGCAGATGCTGGTGCCACACCTGGAGTAGACTGGCTAGTTCAACAGCCCAGTAGACATGTTCTGCCTTGATTTACTTGTGATACACTTAATTGGCACTGGGGTATGGGCTCAGGTGTTCCTCTGGATGCCTAATGCACCACTTATAAGACAAAATTACCATTCTGACCATTTTTGATTACTTAAGGCCAAGATTATAAGTTGTAAGTCATGAAACTTAAACAGAACTCTAAACCTTGGAAAACGAATGGCCTTTACAGTATCTCAAGATGAGCAATCAAGGAACCTGAAATCATTAGTAACTTCTGGAGATGTTGCCCTTACATGCTTCCTTATTAATTGTATCCATGGTGTTTTAAGGAACAAAGTAAAATTGGAAGGCAAATGTCAAGAAGTGGCTAGACTTCTTAATAACATTTAAAAATCATTTGATAGAAGGCAGAAAGAAGCAAGGCAAAATATACTTAACCTGGGCTTATTTATAGAAACTCTTGATTTCTGCTGATTGCTCTGGCACTGGCTGTATGACTTTGGGTCAGGCAAATAATTTTCTGCCTCAGTTTCTTTCCCCACAAAGACAGTACTGATGAAGCTGAATATGAAAAGCAATTTCCTCTGGCTAAAGATTGATTGAAACAAAAAAAATTGCATTAAAAATTGTTTTGACAAAAAGCTAGTGATGTTTCAATGAAATATTGAAACCAGAATTTTTTACTTTTTAGGTTTTCATCCAAACATGAAAATCATAGAAACAAACATATTGTCAGAGCCAAATTTTGTTAACAGACGTAGTCTTTATCTTCTGTACCCACTAGTGAACTGAATCATTTCAACCAGTTCTAGCTACTATATGGGTGATGATGAGTGGTGGCAAAAGGAGGAAAAGGTGCTACTATGAGGGAAAAATGACAAACTGTTGTGTTCCCATTCTGAGAGGGAGGCTAGTCCCATAGAAGTCTAGGTTAAGGTACAATGGTGTGTGGTGTTGTGGAAGAAGCAAGCTTGCCAGTTTGACTCCTTTCAATGCTATAAGAAGGAGCCTAAATGATGGTTTTCTTTGTGAATGGGGTTTTTAAGCCATCGGACCCACTAACCCACCTGATTGAACAAATATCTGGCTTGATAACTGTTCAGTGCCATGCCTCCCTCATGGTTCTTTATGCCTCTATCCATCTTATCAATTGGTAAGGATCTCCCACTGGGACTCTTCCAGTTGCTGATGTCATGGATGTACTACGGGTGTTTACACAAGACGTTTAATGCACAGTAGACTAAATAGGCCAGTTAGTCGTACCTCAATCCTGGGTGAGCTTTTTGAGAGAATTATCTTGGCACATGTCCATGAGGGGCCAGCGGGGGAGGTTATGCTTAGGGGCAACCAACACGGGTTCATTAGAGGCAGGTCCTGTCAGACCAACCTGGTGGCCTTCTATGACCAGGTCACCAAATCCTTAGATGCAGGGGTAGCAGTGATGTAGTCTTTCTGGACATTAGGAAGGCTTTTGACACTGTCTCACCCCATTCTCATTAAAAAACGGGGGGACTATGGCATTGACACCTACACAGTCAAATGGGTCATCACCTGGCTGGAGGGCTGCACCTAGAGAGTGGTGGTGGATGGGTCATTTTCAACCTGGAGGGACGTGGGCAGTGGGGTCCCCCAGGGCTTGGTCCTCGGGCCCGCACTGTTCAACATCTTCATCAGTGACTTGGATGAGGGGGTAAAAAGCACCTGTTCAAATTTGCTGATGACACTAAGATGTGGGGGGATGTGGGCACGCTAGAAGGGAGGAATAGGCTGCAGTTGGACCTAGACAGGTTACAGGGGTGGGCAGATGAGAATAGGATGGGATTCAACACCGACAGGTACAACGTGCTGCATCTGGGGAGGAACAACCGGCACCATACCTACAGGTTGGGGAACTCCCCTCTTGTCTGTACAGAGGCAGAAAAGGATCTTGGAGTCACCATTGATGCCAAGATGAACATGGGCCGGCAGCGTGGGGATGCAGTCAGGAAGGCCAACCGCACCTTGTCATGCATCCACAGATGCATCTCGAGCAGGTCCAAGGAGGTAATCCTCCCCCTCTATGCGGCACTGGTCAGGCCACAGCTGGAGTACTGCGTCCAGTTCTGGGCGCCACACTTCAGGAGGGATGTCGACAGCATAGAGAGGGTCCAGAGGAGGCCACTCGTATGATCAGGGGGCAGCAGGGCAGGCCCTATGAGGAGAGGCGACAGGACCTGAACCTGTTCAGCCTCCACAAGAGAAGGCTGAGGGGGGATCTAGTGGCCTGTTACAAACTAGTCAGAGGGGACCAGCAGGCACTGTGGAAGTCCCTGTTCCTCCTGAGCACTACCAGGAGTGACCAGGAATAACGGTCACAAGCTGGCAGAGGGTAGATTTAGGCTAGATATCAGGAGGCGCAACTTCACTGTCAGGGCGGCTAGGGTCTGGAACCAACTTCCAAGAGAAGTGGTGCTGGCTCCTACCCTGGGGGTCTTTAAGAAAAGGCTAGATGAACACCTTGCTGGGGTCGTTTGACCCCGGAACTTTTTCCTGCCATGGCAGGGGGTCGGACTCGATGATCTGCTCAGGTGCCTTCCGACCCTACTAATTATGAAACTATGAAATTCTAATGCACATTAGCGTGTCACAGCAAAAGCTGTGCTGATGTGCAGTAGAATTAATGTACTGTGCATTAAGTGTCACAAAAACTCCATGCACCTTTGCTATTGAGCAGTACTGCTGCCTACTGGGTATTTAGTTAGTACCTCATATTAGAGGTACTAAACTTAATGCTCAGTAGTAATGGTGCATTAATGCACATGTAGACACACCAACTGTCAGCCTGGGAGATTATTCCAGGTTATTTTGCCAGGAGCACTTGATCAGGCAAAATCCTTTGATGAAAGAGTAGTGGAGACGTTTAGCACATTGTAACATTTGGCTCCAGAGGAACGGTAATGCTGGTCAATAGGTTGGATACCTGGAAAAACGTACAAAGCTCCTTTCACTGCAAGTTGGATCCAAATTCAAGCTGGTCATCTACAGTTTCAAGGGACTTGCCTCTTAAAATAAAGGAAATTAAAAATAACAATCAGCATGATATTTGGGTCAAATGCATCCGTGATGTTATTCAATTTTGATCCCGTTGATTGATTTTAGGGGAAGTTCTGCTATTCTGGGAATCTGAAAACAATGCCAAGCCCAGGAAATGAAGAGACAAATTTGCCTCCACCCAAATCTATGCATCACTTACAGCTGTAAAGACCACATGCTTACCTCTTTCAGGTGAAGGATCTGCAAGGGGAGCTGAGATGATTTTCCAGATGAGTGTGTATTCTGGTAAGGGGTTTTAAAGCACCAGGAGTAGCAAAGAATAGGCAGAGGCTAAGTGTCCATCAGTAATTAGTCACTAAGCAGCACCCAGTCTGAAGACTCTCTGACCTCATTAGGGAGAGGTTTTCACCAAGGCAGCTTCATTTTTACCCCTTGAATTTTGTAAATCAGTTGGAAACCAGTGTTTTTCCCCCAGCAGGGGAAATGGTAATGAGGATCTGGAGAAAACATTTTTTTTTGGCGTGAGTTTTTCATGTGACTGTAAAGTAGCATCTACACTATTTTGTGGGGAGAAAAGTTTCCTTAAGAGCTATCACAATAATAAAAATAACAATAATAATAATTATAATGATATGCAGTGTTCATGGGTTATGTAGCTCCAGTCCACATCCGCTGGAAAAATGTTTCAAATGGGACATTCACAGAGGAAAAAATGGGACAGATATATTTAAGACCCATTAAACTAATAGGCAGCGTCACCAGATGTCTGCCTTACATTATACCAACAAGACACTAATTGGAATTAGAAAAATGAATGTACTTGTTTTCAGTGCATTGAGTTCACAGGAATATACATATGATATATAATGTTACAGGCACTGCCAATCCAGGAAAAAAGATGCCAAAATGCTGTAATGATGAATATAGCTACAAAGACCTAGACAGGCAGACAAAGTCCTTCATTTAAATTGATCCTATAAATTCACATAAGTGGAAGTACAGTTTCTGACTGAGAAGACGGCTGTCCAGTCCCATGTCCTAGCTTTATGAGGTGTAAAGAAGTACCTACTTAAACCTTGTGAGTGCTACAGCCTTGAGACTACGTGTGATTGAGTCTGCTCTTTCCAGGCCGTGACTCCACTGTCAGGAATTCTCTGATTTCACCTTCTTGCCATTCTGAAACACTGACAGCAGAGGGTGGCAGTGCACTGTTTGTAATGAGAAAAAAAAAATCATCTTTGGAAATCCTACAGCTTTCCTTTGTGAGGCCAAGCTGCAACAGCACAAAAGGAGAAAGTTGTTATCTTATGGGACTTGTGAGTTTTACCCACATAATTTGCAGTGAGTGCCTGCTTGTGGGATCCAAAGTGTAACGCAGTGCCTGGGAGTTCACTGTGGAAATCTAAGACTCCTATCTTCTGGAGACTTTGGAATTAATGTATTTGTCGCTTTCTAAATTTATCTCATGGGGCATCACTCACCTGGTTGGACCTGCACCTCTTGTTGCCATCTCTTTTATTTCATGATGGTTTGTAAGGCTAGGTGAACCTCAGGAAGTTCTCAGATCAGATGAGGTTAAATTGAGAGTTGAGTTTCTTAATCAAAGAGTTTTTCAAGGTTTCAGGCCACAAGCATCTGCAAAGAGTATGGGACAGTGTTTCAGGGAACGGGCCCCCAATACACCGTGATGTTTTCTGTTACTTATCCGTCCAGAAGTATCATAACAATGTTTTTAATGATATTTCAGCTTCTATTTCCAGATAAAGCTAAAAAAAAAATGGAGAAGGTAGTGCAAGAATGAAAAATAAAGTGTGAAGAAGGGGTTAAAGTGACATTGGTCACCTCTGAAACCTTGACGTGCTGACTGTGATGATGGTTTTGGAGATTTCTTACTATGAGAGCTGCTTCATCTCAAATTAGAGCCTAGAAATTCAGCCAACATGGTTTTCATCTTCAGAGCCTGTGTAATTTATAATAATCAATGAGGAAAGTCTCTGAGGAACACCAGCCGGCACTCTTCAGTCTTGTATCCATCAGCGTCTTGTTCCCACTGACAAAATGCTGCCGTTCAGTCGGCTGAAGTCACAGGTCTGTAATAACACATGAATGCCAAGTCCTGGCCCTGTTCAGGTCTGTGGAATTTTGCCATGGGCTTCAGCACAACCAAGCGTAGGCTTGTAAGTGTTTTCTGTGGAAAACCATTTGAAACCAGCCAAAGTCAGTTGTAACTAGCAAGCGGTATCTTGTTGGTGCCATTAATCTACTGTCGGAGTGTGTCGTTGAATGGTGCACCAAAAAAAAAAGTAATAATAATCTCCAAGCATTGCACTCTTGCATAGTGACCTCAGCACACATTGTACAGGTGGCTGCCATTATCCCCATCCTGGGGAAACTGAGGTGCCTGGGCACCTCGTGGGGCCAAAATGAGAAGAGAAGCCGGGTCCCCAAATCTCATTCTCTTCCCCCACCATGCACTGGATCATGTTGCCTCCCTCATTCCACTGAGGGGTTTGGGGACTGAATTTGCTTCCCGCTCCAGGGATTTCTGAATGAGCATCTCAAGGAGCTCACCAGGTCCCTCTGAGTCAGTACAAACACGTGCTCTCAGAGAGCAAGGGCTGTTGCCTGTGGTGTATGGGATCTATTAATGACCAGATGATACTGGCCTCCAGGGCTGATGGTCTGGCACCTTTTGCCAGCACTACTAAATATCACCAGGATGAGGCCTTGCCATAGAGATGTGTAAAAAACCCAGCAGACTCCCTAAGACAATCGGTGATGTCTGAAGGGTGGGGAGAGAAGGGATAGGATTAAAGGAAAACCATTCTTACAGACACAGATTCAGCTATATTAATATATTGCTGCTAGGTAACAGTTAGTTAAAGATTGAGAAAAGAAGGTGCCAAGGTGTCCATGGTGCTCTGAGCTGATATAGCTGCGCTGAAATGACTGCAAAAATTGATAGAGCTTGGCTGATTGACACCAGCTGAGGATCTGGGGGCAAGGAGCTGTGTCACTGGCCCACAACATTTCCTTGTGAGGTGTGCTGCCCTTTACAACAGCATCCAGTAAAAAGAGTACTTCCTGTGCTATGTTCCATAAATTCATTATCAGCCCATGTAATCAGATAGCCCCGCTGAATGTTTACTTTGTTACGGTACCTAGAGCAAGTCTCTATATGTTAATTTAAAGCCATAAAACTACAGCTCAGGGTTTCAACATCCCAATTTAAACCTCCTCTTCTTTCAGGGATTCATGATAAAGCAAAGAAATAATAATCATGAAAAAAGAGACTGATCAAACGAAAGGACATTGTTTCATATAACCTACTGATGTCAAGAGAAACTTAGACACCTGATGAAAAGGATGCAGCAGTTTGGAGACTGCCCAGGCTTTTGCTATGGGATCCACCTCAGCTTCCTGA
Organism: Crocodylus siamensis; assembly: GCF_052110815.1. Classification (NCBI taxonomy): domain Eukaryota; kingdom Metazoa; phylum Chordata; order Crocodylia; family Crocodylidae; genus Crocodylus; species Crocodylus siamensis. Next base: position 13,844,422 of record NC_143406.1, read on the forward strand.
TTTTTTTCTTGCTAGTAGTTTAGCCAGAGCATCTTTGCAAGCATCTCTGTGACAGAGCCTGTAGTCCTTAGGAATGTGATACATCTGCTCTTGCTACTTGTTCTTTGTTGCCTTAATCATGTCATGATTTGGCAGTGGTCTTTGTGTTGTGTGCGTTCAGAGTTCAATACTAGCAGACACAGTCTGTGGTTGACACTTGGCATTAACACACTTGTGGACATCTTGACGGGTGGGTGTACAGAGATGCTTCTGAGGTCCCAGGCAGGAGATTTCAGCAGCAGTATATATACTCTCAGGCAATCTTGGATCTGATACTGCAAACACTGGAGTTCAGTGAAGGCCCCTGCATCAGTAAGTATTGTGCTAAATAAAACAGTAAGCGTATGCAGGGCTGAATGATAATATCTTTCTCTCTACTGCCACAGGAGTAGGCCAGTCAGGGGGACACAATACATCCAAGAGAGGTCAAAAGATTGCTAAGGGAAGGAGTTAGAGATGACAAGTGCCAGATGGGAACACCTGGGACTTGATTCCAAGCACACTGAAGGCTTTAGAAAGACTCCACAGCTTTCATGGGGCCATAGCTCAGGCCCTTGTTGAGTACATCCAACTAAATTTGATCCGATCACATTGGCTGATCGTTTGCTTCCAATTCCAGCCAAGTGCTGGCCTCTGTACGGCTGTGAGCCGTGATAAACCTGAAAGGGTGGTACTGTCTTTTTAGTTTGGAGCCAGGCCTGGAACCACAAGTCACCCTTAGACTTGTTCTCCTCGCCCGCATCTACACGAGACGCTGACTGTGGAGTCATTTAGTACTTGTATAAGTAAGTATTAAATGACTGCGCAGTAACTTGAGTTACTGCTCAGTAGCACCAACAAATGGCTTTTTTGTGATGCTGGCTGTGCGGTAGCTTGAGACTACTGCACAGTAGTGTCACATCACAGTTTCTGCCACACAATGCTATTGCATCTCAGGCTACTGCGCAGTCGGCGTCTCATGTGGATGTGGCTCCCATTTACTAAAGGCAGGCAAAGTGCTGGCAATAAAAAATAATGCTGCCATTTCTGCCTGCTGGCCACTTCTAGGGGAGCTGCTGATTCCTCAAATACAGCCTTTCAGAGGGAGCAACCAGCTGCTGTTATAAAGCATGCCTCTGGGAGGCAAGGGGTTTGGAGTCGGAGAAGTAAAGTTTTCCTTTTCCTTTTTCCTTCTTGCAAAACCAAGTCAAACCCTTATTTAGGGTGATCATTAATTTGTATTTTGCTAGATGCTTGTGCCCCATTGCGCTGGATATTATACAAACAAATGCCTGCCCCAGTGAATTTGCAATCTGCTAGGAAATGAGAAATAGCAGCTGGCTGAGACACCCATGCTGGATAGCAGCAAGATAAGCAGTCACTGCTTGGTAGGTATGTGAAGGCAACCCTGGACCTAAATTCTCCCAGCGCTCCCTGTCTTTGCAGCTGGATTCTGCCTTGCATTTAGTGCTTTTCAGACTACAGATTCTCTCCCAATTTGGCCATTTGAATCAGTGCTTTGATCTTTTGTCTTTCCAATTTCACGGCTTGGGATTGCAAAAGGGAAGCGGGAAGCATAAGACAGCAGCCTGTTGATTGGACCATGAAGCTTGTACTTAATCAGTCCAAGGGGAAAACAAACCCACGGATGGATTGATGCCTGTAGTTTATAAGTTATTAAGCGGTAGGTAACAAGTTTGATTAATTTTGTGCCTGGAGGGGTTTTTTTTTCTCTTTTCTCTCTCTTTTTTTAAAGAATTGAAGAAAACAAAATATTTTTCTAATTAAATAAATCTGTGGCGCCCGCTAACATGGCCCGCCTGCGCGCTTGTCACAGAGCGCGGGGAGCGGTGGAATAATGATTTTATTTTTTCATTAAATAGAATTATAGGCAGTTACTCAAAGCAACTGTGAGCCTAATTGAAAGAAAACCATTTCTTCTTAATTTGCTTTCACGGTTCGGGATGATAAAAGAGCATGTTCACAGGGAAATTAAATAAAAAACCACCACCCGAGGAAGCCTGAAATTAGGCAGCACAGGCACAGGTGTGATGGCAAGGCTCACAGCAAGCAGGACTTGATTTTCACTTGAGCTAGAAGTTACAAGTGAGCTGGGATACCAGGGTTCCCCCTTAGTTCCTCCCTCCAGGCTCTACTCCACTTCACAGCTCAATCATTTGTCCTTTCCAAGTTAGTCATTCCCACATTCAGCCGTTTAAGGCTGCCTTCCAGTTAGCCTGTGTAGCACCAGTGTGCATGTGAGTGAGGCCCCTCCTTTTACGTCATGCATGTGTTCCTCAACACGTACTTGGAAGTGTATGGTGCTGCTCACCTGCCGAGCTCCCATGGAGGCGCGTGGTGGAGGCTGCAGCAGGAGTAGACTTGGCTTTCCTCCTCTCATGTTCATCAGCCACAAGCGCTAGGCTGGCTTAGAGTAGAGCTGTTATCCGTGGCTGTTCTGACCCCCACATGCAGCAGGGAAGGAACTGTGACTTGGGAAGGTGCGTATGAAGTTGGTTCATTCATGGGCTGTTGCGATGTCTGCACTTCCCTTGTTTCGCCTGGGCCCTAAAGTTCTACTACCCAGATAGGAGGCATGGTCAGAGACCTGAGTGCAGGACTTCTGGGTGTCAGGTGTTTCACAAGCTTTCCAAGACCTGGTGGCGTCCAGTGTTGGGTATACCAGTCAACATACAGGGTGTTATTGCACTTGCTGTTCTCTCACATTTCTAGCTCCCAGAACCAATTTTAAGATGAAGATGGTGGCTATTCAGGATTTGGGCAGTGGAAGATCTCTGAAGGTGTCCCTATAACTCCCAGGTTGGCCTCAGTGGGACTGGAGTGGGACAGCAACGAGCAGCATGGTCTTTTTCCTCCCCTGCTGCTGGGTTGGGCCCTTAGTCTTGCCTGAGGCACCAAGGATGACCAGGCTGCCCTGTGGGGTGCACAGTCGGTTTAAATGCATGTCGCTAGCAGCCAAGGAACTGAAAAACCAGGAGCTGATTAATTCCATTGTAAAGGTACCTCTCTGGCTACTCTGATGCCTGCAAGATGGACACATCTGGCAGGGTCATCGAACTGAACAGTGGCTGTGGCGCCAATGTGAGGGTCTGTTTCCACTAACCACTTTGCTACTCCTTACACTAAGTACTTCCTAAAAAGGGCATCAGATAATGTTTCACTGTGGTTGCTGTCAGATTTGCAGGGAGAGTCTGTGTTTGCTCTGCTTCCTGGATCTACTTGGTTCAGGACAAGATTAAAACCATCCTCCAATGTCTTTTTTCCTTTAGGAAAGGAATAGAGGTTTTTCAGCTGATGCAAGTGCGGCAGTACAAGCTCATACCATCCCTCCACTGGTTTTGTGTTTACTTTGTGCATGTTGAAGGTGCCTCCGAGGGAATCAAGAAGTTAATGCAAAGAGGTAGCTCTATGGCAAATAACCCACAGACCATTTTCTACCTTCTGAAAACCAGCACATGCTTTAAGGAGATAAAGTTGGATTTGGTTTAATTTCATAGGTCATTCTGTAGTTAGTTTTTTTCCATCCCAAAATGTAATGAAAACAAAGCAAAAATTTCCTGTGGACTTTTTTTCCAGAAGTGTTGCTTTGTGTCACACTGAACATTTCAATGCACCTAAAATGTTTCATTCAACTTTATTTTGTCATGTGGCCTCAGATAAAATTTAAAAAGTGAAACAAAGTTATTTCAAAATGGAAAATCAAAATCTTCTGTTTGGAAAAGCTCATTTTGGCCTTTGCAGAACGCACTTTAAAATGTTTTCCTTTGAAATGAGCTTTCATCAAAATCGTCATGTTCTCCCACAAACTGTTTTGCTTCCAAGTAAATTGGCATTTTGTGGTAGAAAAATGTTCCAATGGATTGTTTCCAATAAGCCTCTGGGAGGGAGCTTTGGGAAGGGAGTCTCTGGGAGGGAGTGGGGTTTGGGAAAGGCAGGCAGGTTGGCTTGGATCATTAGTATGTAATCGACATGGTCCCACTGTTTGGGAATTTTATGATAAAAGAGGTTTTTCGGTGAGAAATGCCAATGCATCAAAACCAAATCGTTTTGCAGCAACATTGGTTCTGATGAGCTTCCAGCAAAACACACAGGTTTCTGGTGGAAATCTGTCAGGCTTCTTGCCAGATCACCTAGTGAGCTCCTGTAGCATCTGGGCTGCCAGGGTCTGTGACTATGGCATTCCTAGTCCATCTGGATAGGATGCCCCATTTGGGGCAACCCAGCTTGTCATGGGTCTCAGGACTTCCCAGCTTCCTGCAAAGAGTTTTTTGCTATGAGGATCTGAATTTCTAAGTTTAGCCAAAGTAAGTGAATTGGAGAATCACTGGTCACTAGCCTTGCCCTCTCCTTGATTGTGATTGTATGGATAATAGCATCCCTGGAGATAAGGGTCTCACTGTGCCAAGAGTAGTCAACACGGAGTAAGAGATGGCCCCTGGTGCCAGCTGTGCTAAGCTGAACAAGATAGAAGCTGGGACCAGCACCGTACCTAGACTCCTGGTGGTCCCGGATAAACTTTTAGTATTGGGCCCCTCTTCACCAGAGATAATGATAATAATACTTATTTCCACTGTTTTTAGGCCCCCTTTCTGTCTGGGCCCTGGGCAGCTGCCCAGTTCATCCATGCCTGTGTCTGGCCCTGGCTGGGAGAAAGGAAGCCTTATCTACTGTTACTATCAATGGTGAAGCTGGCCCATTTCTGAAAAGCTCTGCTAAACAGCATGGCCTTTGAACACCTGATAAATATCCCTTTCAAAATAAGAATTTCTTCCAAACTCTTTAATACCTTCCCCATGTGACATGCCATTTTTCTTGATTGTAATCATTGTATTAAAATTTAATATACAGTATTAATAAAACATACTTAATGGCAACCCACATAATACTTTGGATGCTGCTGTTTGCTACAGATGCATGTGTGATCAAATAAGAGTGTGTGTTAATCCTTTCCGGGCATCCAGGTGGTGGGGAATTTTTTGGCACTTCATCTGGAGTACCCTTCCGTGCAGGCAGAACTGTTGTGTGGCGCTGGCAGCACCCGACACCCAGATGCAGTGAAGAAAAAAATAATGTGTAGGCACCAAGCATTTTCTGCCTTTTTGCTTGAAACAAGTGTCTTCTGGGGACCTAAAAATAGCAAGAGCAGGGTATCTGATAGCTGAACACTTTACAGAAACCTGTGTAAATTGACATCATGAACATCTGTTCACCAGAGCGCCCCAAGGGGTGACAAAGTCCAACAGTCACAAACTCCTCCAAGGCCATTTTAAGTTGGACATAAGGAAAAACTTCTTTACTGTCCGAGCCCCCAAGGTCTGGAATAGGCTCCCTTCAGAGGTGGTGCAAGCACCTACTCTGGACTCCTTTAAGAAGTGTTTGGCTGCTTATCTTGCTGGGATCCTGTGACCCCAGCTGACTTCCTGCCCCTGGGGTAGGGGGCTGGACTCGATGATCTCCCGAGGTCCCTTCCAGCCCTAATGTCTATGAAATCTATGAAATCATCTGGGAAGGAGTCGAGGCTGAGAGAGAGAAGTAACGAGAGCAAATAAAGACTCGGGCACGAGAAAAAGTGAGAGAAGCAAGAGGAGTGCGGTGGTGAGTGTGAAGGATGACTTAGAGACAAGAGGGATGGCATTGAGGAGCGGCAGGAGGAAAGAAAAAGGGGGGCTGAGGGGAAGAGCAGGAGACATGGTAAGTTAAGTAAATTCACATTTATTTCTCCAGGAATTTGCTTCAAACGCTCTTCCTGCCCTCACTGAACATTTGCTGTTTGGACGTCCTCCACCAAGGAGAGGAACAAAACTGCTCTGTGTTACAGCACCGGTGGCGAAGGTGAACACTGGGTCACTGGCAGGCTGCTGCGCTCCGTGCCTGTGTGCTCCACCTGAGGTGCACCGCATGTGCAGAGGGGTGAAGCAGAGGCTTGAAGTGCTCCCTGGGGGCTGTATTGTACGTGCCATATGGTACTGGAGACAAACTCTTGTGGTAATTATCCATCTCTAAATCCTCCTTTAGTTCCATGGAAACTATTATTATCAGCTATGTACAGCGGAGGCTAGTGACCCTGGTATTGTTCCACAGCATCTCCCCAACTCTGTTTAAATGCAGAGTGAGCAAGCTAGCCCAGGACTATGTAATCCTATACCACCATGGCCAGTCAGATGCGTTCAGAGGGAGGATAATGCTGCATGATAGCTCCCGTTTAAATTAGGCCCCTGAATATCAGCACCAATGAAAGGGTTTTCAGCACCAGGGAGGATAAAATTATTTTTACCCTTAGCCTAACCTCGCCGTGCCCTGCACAGCAGATAACAGATATGCTGCAGCTCATTGCGACTACAACAAACCTATTGTGTGGGCACGGTATAGGTTAAAATGAACAATGAGAGACATTGTTGGTGATCTGTTGCTGAAAGTTTTTTTTAAATGCATGTTATGTCCTTATTGTGAAGGAATAGGGCATCCACAGTATCACTGTCTAGAGACATGATGATCGTGTGTCTTGAAGGCTCCTTATTACACAGCCCACTCCACTTTAAAGAGGATTCCCAGTTTCCTATGCAATCCTATGTGATATAAGCTTTCAGTGGTCTCTGACATCTACATTAACGGCTTCTCTAGGTACGAAAAGTTGTCATGATTTAATGATACCACCACTGGGGAACTTGCAGCTGTTCAGTGTGAAACCAAGTTATTCCAGTATAAAGGTGTTTTATAATACAATAACTACTCCCATAACCCATGTTGTTCTTGTTATACTGATATAACTATTTGAAAAAAAAAATCATACCCTCACTAGAAGGGATTATGTGGATTTGAACCATGTGTGGACTGTGTCCAGTGTCCTCATTACATAGGTGCAAATTCTCTCTCTGTTCAAAAAACTAGCATCTGTGTCATGAGAAGAAGCTCATTTTATATGCCAATTAAGACAACACCTACTGACACAGATAGATGTCTGGTGGGTTTGTATGAACAAGACTGATCGCTTAAACCATGTTAAGACAGTCTGTAGCCTGGACTTGGTTGAAATTTCTTGTCACTTAAACGTTCAGTTAATAAAAAAAATTAATTTTGTATCTTTGAAAGCTGTTGAAAAACTAAAACATTTTCACCAGAAACATTTTAGAAAACAATAACATTTTTGGATTTTTTCTTTGAAAAATAAAATTGTATCTTTTCCAACCACTGCTGTACTTTTACTGTGGCTGCTACTGGTTTCAGATGGGATTGGGATGGGATGGGATTGGGAATATTTGGGAACTGGGAATATTGGGATGGGATTGGGAGTATTTGGAATGGGATTGGGCAGTGTTTGACCTTTTAGCATGACTTGGCTATCTGAGTGGGAGGAAGGAGAAACGTTTGTATGACAGCCACTGGTGGGTGACAAGGTCACAAACAAGTGAGGAGGCTATGGTGCAGATACTTAGCAATCACTGTGTTACAGGCTCCTCCAAATAGGCAAGTTCTCTGCAGTCGGGATTTACTAGCTTTCAAACATAACCACCGGCTGCAACAAAACCACTGACACACTGGATACAAAACTCTCAAACAAGACAATGCTTTGGGCCCTTCCCTACTAGTTTGCAGTATATTTTAGGCTCCCACTGGAGGAAAAAATATGTAGCTAAGATTTTGAGAAGCAACTAACAACTTTATAGTAGAGGTGACAGATTTGCAGAAAGTTCCCAACTCCTTTAAATTACCTCAAGTCAGGTCAAGTCAAATCACTAGCGTCCAGGCTTGCTTTGGCCCCCTGTGCCCAAAATGTCCCTGACCACATTCCAATCCCCACAGGTGATGGAGAGTGCAGAGATGGGATAGAGGCACATCCCACTTTGGCCTATGCCCAGGCTCTCTCTACCATCCTGTCCTCTTTAGAAAGCCAGCAGTGAGCCAGCCAGTTCTGATAGCTCCACAGACCCATGTAGGACAGAAGGCAGCCTACAGCTGGATGACATTTTATACAAGTGTAGAATGTCTTGCAAGATGTTCTCCAATTAGTCATCATCACTCACAATATGTTTTACATATTACCGCACAGTTTACAGTCAGTCAGACTAATACAATTGCCGTGCAGCTGCTCACAGCAAGACACAAAGGTTATGGCACTGTGTACATAAGCAAGCTGTGAAAGTTACAGCCATCCAGTGCCTTTACCCTCTTGTGCTTTTAAAAGCCAACAGAAGCAGAAACAAATAGCGAGCTCGCCTCTCGTCTCAGTCCTGGAAAAACATTTGAAAGCATGGAGTGAAAGGAGGGATTTTGTTTTTATAATTTGATTCCCATTGCTGCGGCTGTAGCCAAAGACTTTGGATTCTGGAAAAAGTTCAGAAGTGCTGTTTTTTGGAAGTGGCGGTGTTTATTGGAAAATTACATCTTGCCCAGTAAAAGCTGACAGTATAAGTACTCTAGTCTATTAAAAGCTACAGAAGACACTGTTAAGAGTTTATTTAATGATTGCTGCAGATGGGGTACAGGAGATTGGGGGCTGGCAGTGGCATAATGGGTTGGGGCTCTGTTTGGAGAAGGTGGTGATTGTTACACCTCTCACACTGACTTACAGCATTGTAGTAGAATGGGCAGCAGAAAATGGGTGGGTTTTGCTTTAAAAAAAAGTATTTAAGGTTGACATAGCAACAGAATGAGAGTGGCTGCCAGCTAGGCTTGGGACAGACATTCAAAAAGCCTGAGCCTGAATTGATTCAATCTTTGCAGGTTAGTCTAACCTGGCTAGGCCGAACTCGTTTGTAACTGGATAGACATTCTCTCTGGACTGAGGAAATTCAGGCACATGCCTGCAGTGGCTCAGGCTAGAAGCCAGGAGGTGCTAGAGAAGCCCTCCCCTCCCTTCCACAGTGCTCAGCTTGTAGGGGACATACCCAGGCCTCAGCAGGACCTCTGATTAGGGAGGTCTGCCTGCACTATTCCAGGCTTTTTCCCAGTTGCTGCTCAAGGGGCGGGAGTGTTGCCAGGTCCCAACCCCGGGCTGCAATTTCAGAGCAAAAGGGGGAAGTGGGGAACACAGTGCATGAATCTACTGGTTATACAGAGCTTTTCAATCTCTCTCTCCCTCCTTCTTTATATTGTCTGCAGCAAATGACAGGCAAGCAAGCCAACAGGGAGCTGATAACAGTGTTTATCACCTCATCAGCAAAGCAATAGCTTCTCTCCATCAATTCAAACTCTTCTTAAACACCTTGCCAGCTGACCTGTTGATTAGCTCCAAAAAGCCCTAAGCAGACTCTGTTCTGTCTGCCTGTCCCAGTGAAATTGGACACAGGCAGACAGATACCTCTCAGCATTAGCTAGCAAACGACATGCCTAGGTTCTGTGGGACTGGGGTCCATGCTGTGGGAGATGGGAGAGAGGGAGGAGGGGACTCCTGCTTGAGCAGCAAGCAACATGGGGGGGATAGGGCAGGGGGAAGCCAGGCAGACCCTGCTGTGCCCGCAGTCTCTCCTGGAGCTCCAGCCAGGGAGCAGAGGGGAGGGGCCAGCTCTGCTGTGAAGCAGAGAGCCCCGCCCAGCCCAGAGAGCATGCCAGGATGCTGGGGGTCTCTGATTTAATTTAAACCAGCAAGGGGGCTGGGACAGACATTGCATAAACTGGTTTGACCCAAATCTGTTATGTCTGATACTATATTTACCCAGTTTATCTCAAAATGGTTTCAGTTTATGTGCACTGAATATCTGTTCTGTTACAGGTTTAAACCAGTTTCTGATCACTTAAACCAGTTTATGTGTAATGTCTGTCCCTAGTCCCAGAGACCAGCATTGCAAATTGCACTGAGAGAGGTCAGGACCAACGGTGCCTAAGACTGGCAGCCCTCAGCTCCAGCGGGCTAGCTTTAACAAAGACTCTCTTTGGCTCAGATCAGTGGGTGAGCTTCTAATATTTCTCAAAGCTCTTTGGATTCCAGAATAAGAACTATATGGGAGGTGAGGAAGAGGGTGATTCTCCTGCAGCAGTGCAAGGCCTAGGTCAAACCCCACTGAAATGGATAGATGAACTCCTTTTGACAGGCAAAATTTGGATCGCGTCCTTAATGCACAATCTGTTCTTGCTTGGCACAATGGTAGCTGGACCAGGAGGGAGATTAACACCACTGCCCCAAGGGCTAGAAAGCAAAGGAATAGTTGCCCTGCCAAAGGGTTATTGCTCATTAACTGTCATGCCAAAGCTGTCCTTAAGACAGCCTCCAGTTACACCTTGTCTGCCAGCTGTTGATCTCCATTTAGAGATCAGTTAGCAGGTACTGATTCCCTTGCCCAGGCCTGACAATTTCTAGTTCAGCTTGTTGTTAAAGAAAAACATCTTGGGTGTCAGTCTGTGGAATGGGGAGCACCGATATAGGTGTGATATAGAAACTTCTTCTGTTTCTTTATCACACCTACCACTGCAATATCAGAGGACCTTCCAAATTCCCCTCTGTCACATGCCTGTTTTCTCATCTGTGTTTGAGGTGACCTCACCTCTGTCATATGCTTGTTCTCTCATCCTCTCCTCAGGTGGAGAAGTGAATGCCTAGGAGTGTGCTGTTTTGGGATTTATGTATCCAAGTAGAGAAGGCAGGTCAGAAAATCACACCTGCCTCTTGCAACAGAACGTGATCCCTGCAGCTGGGAAAAAGTGAACCAAAACTTTTTAAAATCCAGGCACGGTACTTGCCTCAGTTGTCCTCACTGCCAGGAGTTCCAGATATTGACCCTAGCCAAATTAACTAGTGTTTCTGTGTCATCAAGCTCTTGTAACATAGGACATAGTAAAGAGGCAAGGCCAGCCCATTTGTTTGTTACACTGTCCCTAAAGGCTGTGGGAGAAAGGTCACACAAGGGACTGGGAGCCAGCAGCTTTTTGTTGAAGACTTGACCTGAGTTCTTTTGCTGGAAATGGGAGTGGGAGACAGGAGAGCTCATTTCCCCTCCCCAGCTCTGCCACTGACTTGCTGGATGATCTTGTTCAAGTCGCTTTCCCTCTCTGTGCCTCAGTTTATTCCACTTTTTCACTCTTTCCCCGTCTGACCTATTTAGATTGTGACTTTCCTAGAGAACTTACCGTTCCTCACTACATCTAACCCAATAGGACTCTGAGCTCAGTTGAGACTTTTAGGTGCTACTGCATTGCAAATGGTTAAAATGATGTCATGTGGAAACTTCCAGCGAGGCTCAGTACCTCTCGGTCCATTTGAGAAGTCCTTCCACTTCCCCATCACTAATGATGCAAGGTTGGTTCACCGGCTAGCAGTCAGCCGACTGATGCTAACATACGGCAGTGAAGAATCTGGCCTGTGGTGTAGCCTGCAGGGTTGGCTGGGAAGGTGGCTTTTCAAACTGTCATCTGGAGCTGCCCTTCCCCCTGAATAACTATTCCACTACCATCAGTAGAGCGCAGTTTTTTTAAAACAAGAGAGCCCCCCGTCAGAGCTGCTTAGAGCCATCTCACCATAATTCAGTTTTACAAGTAACGTTAGGCTAAATCCAAATCAACATTGCTTTCAACAAACTAACATTATAATGCTTTTGGCCTGGTAGCAGGGTGTATGTTGCCATATTTGTCTCAAGGAAGCAAAATAAAACATGACATTTACTGACAGTCTGTTTCAAAAGCGGAAGGGCCTGATCTTACTTAGGCAGGCGTGAATCTGGAGTCAGTCCACTGAGTTGCTCCAGACTTTCACTAGCACAGCTGAGGTCAGAGCCTTCCCAATAAAGCAAGAAAGAGCAACTCACATCAAAGTAGTGGCCTGACAAATCTGTCTTATCTAGGGAACTTGATCTGCGGAGCCATGGCTCTTTGTGGAATAGCGTGTTGTCCTGTTGCATATCAGGAAGCTGATTTTTTTTCAAGATTCACCCGCCAGACAAACCTAACACAGGTGTTAACGTTTCTTAGAGCTTTCCATGCTTAGCTCAAAGTTAATTAGGGGGCAGGATTGTCAAGGATTTTTACATCTGTATTATGGGCTCATGCTCAGAGTTTTATTTTTTTTTTGCTAAACCTCAAGCAAAATGTCACTTAAAAGGCAGTTTAGCTCTGGGAAGAATTTTCCACCCAAATCAGAAGAGACACTTCAAGTCTCCATCAATCCTAGAACATACCAAGTGACTCTCAGCCTCCCTTCTAGACCGTCCAGTCCAGCCTTGACCACTTTGGGTTCCCAGGCTCTAAGAAAAAAATAAAACACAGGTAGCATCTCTGTTTTCTTCTTTGCAGCAGGGTTTTCTGATATCTGTCTCATTCCCAGCCCACCCATGGCCACACACTACAGCAAGGGAATAATTATGTGTGTGCCCAGGGGCCTACCCCCACCTGCTCTTCCTGAGACAAATCTACAGGCTCGTGCATACCCCTGCTCACTCCCTCACTCTTCCATGACCTGAGTTTCATTGTGCACACAAGCTCACCACTGCAGGATGCTGTTTCCCCCTACAGAGATGACCTCTGTCCCACTCCAGGCACACAAGCCTGCATACTTCCACATATACACACAGTGACTTTCTTTCTGTGCACTCACTTCCTTGTAACAATTTGCCCTTCATGCACACACTTGCATGCAGGCATCCCATCCCCAGTTCCCCCTGATAGGGCTTATTTGAGGAAGCTCACAGCTGAGACAACATGTCCTGCTTTTTTGGCGTTATTCTCTACCCCTTCAGATCTTGCTATGTTACTTTGGTGATAAATTGTCATAATAAACTCTTCAATAATATGGAGATAGGTCGTTACTCATCATTGCAAGGCTCTGCAAAGATCATAAATCTGCAATAAAAGCCATTTGTTTGGTTTGGAGAATCCAGACCTTCACCATTTGGAAGGATTCATTTCCCCCATCTTCCTCAGTTAATCATTCTCTAAGTCCTCATAAATATCACAGGAAAAAAAATGACCTACTCATGCTGTGCTATAAAAGTATGATGCTATGCTATGAGTTTTTACTTCTCAGCTATGTGACAAAAAGCTCAGCAGGGTACTTGGGAGGTGTGATACCAAGCGCTTGCCTTGAGCATTTTCAGGTTAGAAAAGCACATGGAAGAGAGTGTGATGAAAGCTTCCATGTAGCTTAGCCCATATAGTAAGGAAATTGCTTGAAGCACATCCGCGCATGCACACACACATACAAGGTGTATATATACTAGGTATGTTTGCATGCATGTGAGATCATCTATTCCTGAAAAAGCAAAATGATTTTTCTTTTGGATAGCATAAAAATCAATAGTGCAACAAACACATTCAGCAATTGGATCAGTTTCTTTTTTTCCTCACCACCAGAAAAGAACTTAATATAATGAAATTAAAAAAAAGAAAAATGAACCAAAACTGTTGAGTTCCTTTTTTGCTTATTTTTTTGAGCATTTGGTGGGGGGGAAAGGAGGGTCACATTTTCTAGCTTTTATTCCTGCACCTGTAAGAAGTAGAACCCTTAATTTTTAAATGAAAACCGAGATCTCTAAGTCATGATTCTGGAAGGCTGGTGTTTCAGGAAAAACACTAAATATAGGCAGATAAAATGATAATGATTGGTTACAATTAAACATTTTGAAAATTGAAAAATCCAGTTTTCTGGTTCAGAACAATTTTTCCTTTCCAAATATAAATTATGGAGAGTAAAAAACAAAATAATAGTCAAAATGAGATGTTTTGAAACTAGAGGAAGAAACATTCTTACATTTTTAATTCCAGATTGGACTTTGTGGCCCATGTCAGGAGGAAGAAATTTAAAAATATATTTTTTTATGGGATAGCAAAGCAATTTCTCACCTTGCTTTACAGAGACTGTTCAAAGCAAAACCTCTCTGCTGCTACAGTTTGAACTAAGCGGATGTGCTGTAGGTAGGGCTCTAATTGATTCGTATCTGTGTATCACATACAGCAGTGCGTTACACAAGTTTGGCCCATATAGCTCTAGCAATGTGTTTCCATCCTGTTCTGGTCCATTTTTTGCCACTGCTCTTGTGGACAGCCCTGATAACCTAACCCTGCATTTGAACTGGAGTCTCTTGAGGGTTTATTTCCAGCAACTCTCAGCAGCCGTTCTATATACGTGCAAACGTAGAATGAGGGAGATGCAATGTTATGAGAAAGCTATGCTCAAGTCAAAATATGAGAGGCCATAAGCAGCAGCCATGCATTAGAGTTTTGATTGTATCATTTTTGATAGTTTATTCAGTTTCCCAGCAGTATTCAAGAAGTCGTACATAATACTGAGAGGGCGTGTGTGTGTGTGTGTGTGTGTGTCCAGCTCATATGATCTGCTTTGCAATTCATTCTGTTCCCCAGGATGCTAAGAAATATGCCTAGCGTGACGAAGCTTCAGTGCCATTTCTCTCTGGAGAAGGATCTTTCTGGCCTTAGCATGAGAAATCCACTGATAAAGGCCAGTTCTGATCTCCTACACCACCCCAGTCCTGGAGCAGCTCCAGCTGGATGGGTGGAACGACTGTGGGTTATATGGCAGAGTGTGTGTGCGTGGTTTCTGCTTCTTAATCAGGGGACCATCTCTTCACCCATGTCGAAGTATTGACAGGAGGTGAGTGGGATGCATTCCCACTGGAGAAACAGCCCCCCTGCTCTGCATCTCTCTTCCACTCTATTCTATGCGGGGTCTTGTCTGGTCATCGCCACTGTCCCTTCCAGAAGTAATGTGACCTGTCCCCCTTGCCTCTGGTGGTTTTTCTCCCCATCCCTTCTGTCCCACTAAAGTTGAAGTGGTGTGGGGATTATATTTTCAAGCATGTAGTATTGTATTAGATAGAGGCTGAGCTGTGAGCTTCTCCAAAAAGGCCAGGAATGCAGGGAGGACTCTGGTTCCAGCCACAGCCCTTTGTGGTAGAGTCCTGCTCATCAAGCACCATCAGCGGGGTTTGATGATGACCAGCCTGAGCCACACTGCTCAGATGGCTAGTGATCACCTGTGACTCCTGAAAGCACAGGGCCTGCTAAAGTAACTGCACCTGTCCTCCTTCTGTCTGCCTGCTGTCATCAGCCGGCCCTAGGGTCTGTATTAATGAGTGCGATCTGCAGTGTGGCAAATGGAAGAAGGATCTGTTCTCTTTTATGCTTTGGCTGAAAGTGGGCAGCTGTGCCTTTTGGGAATATTTGGGTTTAATGAAATCCGGAGTGGGTCTTGCCTGGTGGGGGTTTTGTCATGGTGGCACTGAGCAGCCTTTCTCAGGGCTGCACGAGGGAAGTTGAAGTGAATGTATGCTGGGGAGCAGCCCCCAGGATTGATTTATGCACCTTGGTTTAAAGCAGAACCTATATAAGCAAGCAATAAATCATAGTCTTGGTGGAACACAGAGCTATTGCCTGCGACACGGCAAGTGATGGGGAGGGAGTTAGAAAAGAAAGGAAAGAACGGAAGGGAAAGAAAATTGTCTATTTTTTATTAAATTGCTTGAGCTTCGGTATTAGTGGGTTAGGGTTTGATTTGGGATTAGGAGCTTGGGAACTAGGAAGTGCTATCTTTGCCTTCATATAACCTCATTAACTCTGTAATGTTAAACACATTCTTCCCCCTTTCTGTCTCTCTGTGGCCTGCTTCCTCCCAGAGTAGCAGCACATCTCTCATATATCTCTGTGAAACCCTCACAGTCAATGTTCGGGATCCTTTCTTAGCTGTTATTGTCTCTGCCTTCAGATATCTATGCAGGTATACACTTAAGTCCAAGATAAACACTTCCTTGGCCCCTCATTTATTGCTGATATAAACTCCTATAAAGCTCACCACTATGCTAGCTATCATGCCCTCTATCGCCTTTTTGCAAAATGTAATCCATAAAATGCTTTCATGGTAACCTTATACATCGGCAACCAGTGATAACATCTCGAGGCCCCCGTGACAGACAGGAACTCGCAAGCATGGAGTTAATAATGCAAACTTTCAAAAAATGAAACTGGCAGAAAGAGACGAGGAAGGGAATAAAAGAGGCCGGTGTGGCTGTAATTGGGACCATGTGAGCTTCCTTAGAGAGGGATTAGGGGAAAGAGACAGGCCTCGCCCGCGAAGATTAGTTTCAATTAGACGGGCTGGAGGCGAAAGTCAGGACTTGGTGAAAGATTAAAACAAGAAGGGAGAAAGTTTCCATTGCTTTTGCTCCGGGCCTGCACAAGAGGGTTCAGTGAGATCAGGCTAATTGAAGGCAAGGCTTGCATGGAAGTTAGGAAGAACTTGCATTAATTGATTCGATGCTGTAATTTTTTTTTTTACTCGCAGTGTTTTGGGGTTTTTTAGCATTACTTTATTATTATTATTTTTTGTAGAGACCGAAATGTTGAGGTAGGGGGAATCGCACACAATTCTGCAAAGATAAAACAGAACAGAAGCGAGAGCAGGGCTCAGCCACCCCATAGCTGATGCTCTCCTTTTCATGGTCTCCTTTCAGCTTAGTATCAACTATTTGAACTAAATTGATGATGTCGTTATTACTACCGTACAGCTAAGCTCCTTGTTTCACACATTAAAAAGTCTGTTCCCTTGACAGATTTGTTTTTCCCACAAGGAGATCTAATTTAGAGCATTATTCAAAAGTACTCTATAAAAACTATAGTACAGGAGTCATCATCCTGACTTGCATTTTCCAATTCCCAGGTTGCGTAAAAAAAGTGTATTCTCTTATCTCCCCAGGACTACCAGCCAGAATACATCTCCATGAAAGGGCAAAATTAAGAGACATGTTAGCCTGCCTCTGATTGGGACCTTTAAGTGTCAGGGTAATAATAATGATAATAATGCTAGTGGGGAAGTTGTATTCCCCTGGGCTTCCATGACAAAGGGATTCATAAAAATTAGACATGAAAAAGATGTGTTGATATCCTCACCCAGTGCTGGATTGCTCTCTGCAATCTATTCTTCAATACTTTGTCCAACTTTAGATAGAATGAGCAAAGTGGGTTATGACTTCCTTTGATAGGTGATTATTCCAAATCATAGTAGATTTCCACATTAGGAATTTTTTTCCCCCGATAACACAATAACAAATTTTATAGCCAATCTGCCTATATTAGATCAATATTTTTATTCCATTAATGTTGTCTTGCAGGGGCAAGATACAGCATCTTTTGCCAGATTTCTGTATCAGCTTGTCACTCCATGGATTTTGTTTCATAAAGCTTCAGAATTACAATGCCTATTCAATTATAGTTAAATGCATTTTCACAGCTGGCCAGAAAAACATTAGCACTAATCAAAAACATCACATCAACAGGGATTCCCAAAGAGATTTTTTGTTTTATGAGAATGTTGTCTCCCTAGGAACATCAAAACCAATCACAAGCATGATCTATTAAAATGTGATAAAAATAATTCATTTGCTAACTACAGTGAAATGTGTCTCTTTTGCAGATTATAGCTGATCCCAATTTTTTTTGCATTTAAACTAATATTGACAATCAGCAGGGGAGGTTACTCATGCCAACTTTAATGCTATAATAATGGTTTTGCCACTATTCTAAGCCTTTGGCTTCATATATGCAGATTGTTTCATTTCACTGTCGTGGTTACTATTGTATTTTTCAAATACTCAGTGGAATTAGTGGGGACAATTGCTTACCTTTTTTGTTTGGTTGTGGTTGTTTTACACAAAGCAGAATGTATGCTTGTTCTGCATCATGTAGCCACTAGATGTCTCTGGGTACCAGTCAGATATAGTCACTGGTAAATAAGGGAGACAAAGTTGGAACTCAAGCTGCAGGGAAACTTGCTCATTTGTGTCTAGAGTTGGTAATATTTCCGTAATAAATATTTCCTGTTTAAGGTGCACTTTAATTCGCTGTCATGACAGTCAAGTGCTAGAGTGGGTCTTTTCACTACAGCATCAGAGAACAGAGCAAAGATGGCATAGAGCCAATTTTCTATTCTCCCTTTTCTGGAGAACAGACTCCCTAACTGGAGCTGAGGCTACGAGCTTCATGTTTACCAGGTAGAAAGTGGGGGAGCACCTTGAAGACTAATTGGTTCACCAGGGTTTCTAACTATGGAAATAATGTTTAGGGGTGGGGTGTGGCAGCTTGTAGCTCACTGCAAAAAAAAACTTGAACAGCTCACTGTAATAGTGGACTATTGTTCAAATGTAAAACCACTGAGCAGAACAAATTGACCTCATCTGCAACCTCTGTATTACATCTAGACACAAACATTTTTTTTTACTCCCCATATTTCTTTAAAGGTAAACACTCCAGGCTTCCCCAGTTAAAGTCTTTTTTCCCATCCTTGGTTTCTTTTTTTAAAAGATTTCCCTTCTTTAATTTTTTTGTAATTGAAGCTTTTTTTCTATAAGTTATTGCATATAGACCTGATAAATGGATGCTAGGAATGAATGTTTTCCAAACATTGTAGGAACCATTAAAGAGTGGTTTTCCTTTCTTTCCCCCTGCAACTAACAGAACACAAATAGCAGTTTATGTTATTTTGGCCACTATCCACTATTCCAGGCAGGGTTCAGGAAATATGTTGATTTATAGCCTGGGCATCCAAAGGTAGCATGCTGCCTGTTTCCTTCAGGGTTGCTTGTTGGTGACATTTAATAAGTTTGAGGCATGGTATTTCAAATTGGAAATATTCATATTTTATTCAGATAACTATAAGTTTATGCTCATAAATTGATTTAGTAATGAAATGAATGCTTTTTGCGATGTCTGTTTGGCTTCAGAGTCCTTGTTATGACATGCTCAGCCTATATTCTCTGAGCTGAGTGAACTCTTTACTAATGTAGAGACAAATTCTGTCATCCAGGCTCCCACAGAAAGTCCCACTGAATTCAATGGAGCTATTCACATGATAAGTGAGGAGGATTTGGAACCCAGTTCTGCAAAGCCATTAAGCATGTGCTGAAGTCTTGTTGAAGTTTTGGTTCCTAGGACCAACAGTTGCTGTTTCAGGAGTGCTGGTTCTGCAGTGCCGTATCATACTATCCATGAATTCCCATATTTTGTCTGCAAATATTCTGTAGATCCCAGCAACTCCAGCTGAGATTGCAACTCCATTCATTGTTCCAGGCTCTGCATAGGCACCATGAACAAAGCAATCCTAGCCCCAAGTAAAGGTCAAGGTAAAGGTACATGGCAAAAGTGGAGGGCATTATCCCTGTTTTACAAAGGGGAACAGTTACTGCTGAGGTTCCAGCCTTCATACTATAAACTAGGAATGATATAGGAGATAAAGCAGGGGGCTATATCATGCTGGCCTTTCTGAAATGTATCATCGGCAGCATCAGTAGTCCCTTGATACAGGGTTAACAGTAAATCTCTGGCCACTAGTGCTGTTCTTTGCTCCAGTTGATCAGTGCTAGGGTTGTCTGTCAGGGTGGGGATGTTTCACAGGTTGCAAACTTTATTTCTTGATTTGGACCTCAGATAAACTGTTCACACTGGATGGGGTTTTCCAGTCAGGTGAAGTGAGACGGATTGTATTTTGGGCGCCTTTTCTAGCCCTGTCCACATATGTGATGAGGCCTGCTCAGTCATGACCAAATTGTACACTGGACTCAGTTTCAAATTCAAAATGACCATTGCATACATACTCATTGCCTCCATGTCAGTCTGTGACTAGTGCCTTCTGGTAATGAGTAGCACCTGCCTCTGTTGCCACTTGCTAATCACCATAGGACCTGCTGTTGATGGAAGATGCTTCCACGAGTCCTTGTTCATTGAGGATGCCATTGCACATCAGCCACCATACAGTACTTAGCAGGAAGGAAAACTTAATCTGAAGGCATGGAAAACCTAGATGACTGGAGGTTTCTATTCCACTGCAGCCTTCATCTGCCTTTTCAGTCACTATGAAGTATTCCTTCATCTGCCTGCTCCGCTGTTGAGGACTTTTATGTTTGTTTTTGGATCACCGTTAGTCTGGAAATTGATTGCTGATTGCGGAGTACGAACTCTGAAGAATGGAGTCCCCCAAGGGTCAGTGCTAGCACCAGTACTTTTCAATGTACGTACTTCACACTTCCTGCATACATCTACACAATACTTGTACACTGATGATGTTGCCATAGTAACCCAAGGAATTGACATGACAGAACTGGAACGGATACTGAGTACTGACATGGAACTCAATGCTGACTATCTCCACAAGTGGTACTTAACCTTGAGCATCAATAAATCAGCATCATCGCTCTTCCAACGGGACAATTGTCAAGCCAAGAGTATTTTGAGTATCAAAGTAGGCAACTGCATCCTTCCCACTGAGCATGCCCCAACCTACGTAGGAGTCGCATTAGACCATTTCCTCACCTATAAACATCACGTTCAGAAGGATAGAAATAAAGACTCTTCATGGGTGGCTGTCTTAAGATTTTTAGGCGAGCTAACATGGATGGCAAACTTCAAAGTGCTCAGAAGCACCTCATTTGCAATAGTACTCTTTAATATCTTTATTAACAATGTGGACATT
This sequence comes from Crocodylus siamensis, assembly GCF_052110815.1. Taxonomy (NCBI): domain Eukaryota; kingdom Metazoa; phylum Chordata; order Crocodylia; family Crocodylidae; genus Crocodylus; species Crocodylus siamensis. Next base: position 13,864,859 of record NC_143406.1, read on the forward strand.
GGTGTCAGAAGCGGACTGGCCAAGTTCGCCAATGACACCAAACTTTGGGGTAAAGCGTCCACACCTGAGGATAGGCTGGCGATCCAGGCTGACCTTGACAGGCTTAGAAAATGGGTGGATAAAAACCTGATGGCATTCAATATGGAAAAATGGAAGGTACTCCACCTCAGGGGAAAAAACCCACATCACACTTATAGGCTTGGTAGTGCTATGTTTGCTAGCATGACGGCTGAAAGGGACTTGGGGGTTGTGATTGACCACAAGATGAGCATGAGCCACCAATGCAGTGTCGCAGCTGGTAAAGAGAACAAAACTCTGGCTTGGATCCATAGATACTTCTCAAACAAATCTCAAGATGTGATCCTCCCACTGTACTTGGCCTTGGTGAGGCCTAAGCTGGAGTATAGCATCCAATTCTGGGCTCCACAATTTAAAAAGGATGTGGAAAAGCTTGACATTGTACTTGACAGAGTGCTGAGCCTCATAACTGGCTGCACAATTGACACACACTCAGATATACTTCCTGTACTCTCCGGCATTAGACCATGTGATATAAGAAGACAGACCCTAATATCGCTCCTGGCAATAGCAACAAGAGATAATGAGATTCACCTGCTCCACTAACTGTTAACGAAGACATGAATAGGTGGAGGCTTAAGAGGCTTTAAAGTCATATGCCATTTATACATGAAGGCCACAAGCTCCTGGAAGAGATTGAGGGTGCTGCAGCAAATCAATGGGCAGCAATAGAGTGGGCCGGCCACTGGGAAAAATCAGACCTAATCCTATAGTGTTTTATATCAACACCAAACAAGTCCCCCACTGGGCACCACCTTGTCAGAGGAGTGTGGGCCCAGCTGAACAGAGTGAGATCTGGATATACTTCACAAGATGAACCTCTTGGACAGCCCCCTATGTAAATGTAGTGTCCAACAAACAGCACAGCACTTAATTAAGAGCTGCAATCCTTGTAAATGCCCAGATGGGGCGGATGGAATCCGCACATAATAATAATACCAGACAGAGCAATAATACCAGACAGAGGCTCATAGATTTGGAAGTTGATATCTGACACCACACAAAGGAGAAGAGAGTGGAAACCTTGCTCTCAACCTTGCTGCCATAAGTGACCCTATCAGGAGCATGAAACACTCCACATGGCATCACTCTCAAGGTCACTGGTAGCACACAAGTCTCTCCACCAGGTCACGGTTCCAACGCCTGAGAGCTCAGATGTATCACAGCTCCTTGCACGTCCAGATCCATCCAGATGGGTTCTAGCTTGTAACTAACACCTTCAGTGAATGGGAACGCATGGGAACGATGGACTTTCTTATTATCTCTATGAATTCTCCCAAGTTCTTGGCTTCAAAACTGTGACCTCTGTAGGTTTGGGGTGTTCAACCTCTGGTCTCTGGGCCAAATGCAGGCCCCAGAGCCATGGCATCTGGCTTGTGGGGCTCCCCGTGGATCAGGAAATTTTAGCAGCAGGGGAGCAGTGACTATTAATGTAGCCACCCTGCCCTTTTGCCAGATTCCCAAAACCCAAGGCCTATGGCAGGTCAGAACCAGCATTATCTGGCCCACAGATGGACCAGACAATGCCCATCCAGCCCACCAAGGGAAAAGGTTGAGCACCACTGCTATAGGTTAATTATGCACAATGTAAAGAGGCATTGCCTTGCTTCCATTTAAAATTTGTTACCTTTCAATCATGGAAGTGACCACACAGAGCAAGGGGAAGGACCAGGATTTAGAAAGCTCAGGTAAAAAATAAGCTAAACATCTGTGCTACTGTAATGGATGCTGATTAATACTGCTTTATCAATATTAAACTCCTACTGATGAGTAGTAGTCTTACCTTTACCCCAGTGAACCCTAGAAAATGCTTGATGGAGCTACAGCTTAAGGAGCTACAGCTTAAAGAGTAACAGATCTAAATTTAATAGGTGCAGTATTTGTGATGGAGAACCCATCAAACTTTGCCCCATTTTCTGAAATGACCCTGAAGGCAACATTTTAATGTTCTGAAAATTTCAGATAACTTTTTTTCTCACTGTGGAGATATTGCTTAGCAGTTGTTGCTCTTATACAGTGATTCTCAACCAGGTGACAGGTTGCCAAAAGATTTTTTGAAGGGTGTTGCAAGGTGTAAGAAGATAAGCAGATGTGAGGAGATAAGTGCAGGCTCAGGCTTGTCTCTGCCTGGCCATTGCTAGCCCCTCTATAAGGAGGCAAGCACTGTAATAAGTAAATTTGTTTTTGAAATGGGGTGATGCTGAATTCACAAAAATTATGGAGTGGTGCCTTGAGTCCAATGAGGGGTGTCTTGAGTAAAACAGGGGGTGCCTGAAGTCTAAAAATGTTGAGAACCATTTCCCTAGCATCTCTAACTGCTGCTAGACCTAGAACTCACCCCGAAACCAAAAGAGCTCAGGGTCAGCTATGCAAATTCATGAGTACAGCTAGTTGAACTTGTTCACGTGCAGCATTTTAAAGGCAAATTAGCCCTTTTTTTAATGACAATTTGCACTGAACAAAGTTTTAAATATTTTCTTAGTTTTTTTCAATGTTAAATTTGAAGCTATAAATAATAAATGCTTTGGTTTCTAAAATTGAATTGATTTTTGTTTTTCACTTTCCAAGTTTCTTTTCTTTTCCCTCCTTTTTCTCCATTTTGCCACTGAACAATAAAGCAGGGGACGGCTGAAGAAGGAAAGGGGAAAAATAAGAAGAGAAGGAGAAGGAAAAATATCCTGAGAACTTGACAGATAATTGTATTTTTTGTATGTCAGTTTAGAAAGCCAAAAACGTTTGTCATGTAAGTGGGAGTTTTTGGTCTGACAGCTTAACTTTGTATTTTTTCTAGGAGGAATTTAGAGGAGGAAACCCTCATCACCTAACATTTTCTTGCAAAAACAGTCTTGCCTTATTTTGTCCAGCTCTGCTTGAAATGAAAGAAGACGCAAGGATTCTGTTTCCCCCAGTGGAGTCTTGAGACAATTCTTTACAGACATGCTTTAATTGAGCCTCACAACACCCTGACGATTAAAGAAACCATTTCAAAAGACAGGGCAGAGAAGCAGGACTGAACTCAGTAGCCTTGAAGCCCTATATTTTATCCTATAGTCCTATATATTAGGATTATATTCTAGGCCATACATACCTGGTCGTGGTGTCATGCCATGATGCCATCTCCTACACTTCAGTTCTGCCATCTTGTTGCCTCTCACCCAGCCTTCCCCCTTTGTTCTTCATTTGATCTAGGCAGTGTACTTGGATTGGCACTATGCCAAAACGATGCTTTTTAGCAGGGCAGTAGACTTTTTGTTTACCTAAATTCACTTGTAAAAAAATATATACTGCTGCATTTAAGGATGCTGCCAAGAGACCCGGCCCTACAAATACTGCACATGACCAGGACCCACTTTACTTGGCCTGAATAAGAGCGTCCTTAAAATCTTCCCAATGGAATGAAATGGGGATCAACAAACATGCATTATATAAAGTTCATATGACTTCCTCGGTTCCTCAGTGTATAATTTCTGCCCTCTAGACTTAAATTAGAGGTGGCAGCTGCTGTTTTGTGGGCCTAAGTGCTTCAAGGATCGCCAGATAAAATATGAAGAAACTTGTTGACAGTTGCCACTTTGCAATTTCCAATGCTGTATCATTAGCTTCTTAAGTTAGGAGCATTGAAAAAAGTGACCCTGCTAGTTTATCATGACGGAATGCAGTTAAGAGTTGCCAGTTTAGCACTGTACTTAATTCAAGCCTTTTTCCATTGGGGACCTGTAAAATCTTTCCATAGGAAATGCTAGAATAAGTAGGACTTTAATTTAGACTTTCCTTTATATGAGACAGGACAGTCCTTGTGCTTGGAGGGGGCTGGCCATGAAATCTGCTTCTGAGGTGGCTTAATCCTGGCCTTATAAAAAACAGCTTTGCAGAAGTGGGGCAGAGATTGTTTTGCCAAGAGGAAAACAGAGGCTTGGTTAAAGATGAACCACTTGTTTTTTGAAATAAGGTTGGGGAGGAGCCATTTGGGATGCGTAGGGGGTGCTTGCGGGCGCGCGTGCACCCCCTGAGCGTAGCCACCACCCCACCCCCAGCCACTGACAGTGCTGCGACTGCCTGGGGCAGCTCCCCACTTGCCTCTGCCATGCTCCTGCTGCCGCCAGCACCGCTGCTGCCTGCAGGAGCTTGCCGTGCCCCCCCCCCAGCCTCTGGGGGAACGTGGCGTTCATGGGAGGGGGTTTACTGTGACCCCTTGCAATTAATAAAGCCTTAATTTAAAGGTACACATCACCAACTCATGCCCAGTAGATAAGGACCTGGTCTGCTAAATAGGGTCATATCTCACCTGGGAAGACAATTCTGTACATAGATGGTGAGGCAGTGTTGGGCAATTATTTGGGCCTGATGACCACACAGGGAGTCTTGCTGAGCTGTTGCAGGCTGGGTCAGCACCCCTGCCCCCTGCAACAACTCACCAAAGTTCCCTATGTGGGATGGGGCCACGGGTGGGTAGGGAATGGTGTGCAGGAGTGGGACAGGCAGGCAAGGCTGGGATCACAGAGCAGGGCTGCAGGGTGGAGACAGTGTGGGGCTGGAGCAGAGCTGCTATGCACCTGCCCGCAGAACTGGGCCCCAGTCCCAGCCCTGGCGCTGTGCTGTCATGGCCCCAGAATCCCGGGGTCTCCGTGGAGAGTGGCCAGGAGCCACATGGGCAGCAGTGTCCATGGCTGGGGCGAGATTGTGTGGCAGTGCCAGTGCAGGGCTGGTGCTGGGGCAAAGCCACAATCTGCTCCCCACATGCCCCTACCTATGGGACCCGCACCCGTGGCGGGGGTGTGAGAGCAGTGGCTTGTGGTTGTGCCCCGGGTGCTGGCCCCACGCTGTCACCACCCCAAGATCCTGGGGTGTCACTCCAGGATGTCGCTCCTCGCCAGCATGTGGCCCCGTCCTGGCCACATGCCCAGCTCACGCGGGTCTCACCTCTGAGCAGCAGGGCCGTGGTCCAACTCGTAGAAGCTGCCTCCACCACCCGAGCTGCCAGGAGGTGAAATCCAGCTGCTGCACTGCCTAGCCCTGCTGTACGCCTGGGGGAGGTGGGTTCAGCCACATGCACTATGACCTGGGCTGCCCCTTGTGTCTCAGCTGGGCAGGACCAAAGGCACTGCCATGGGCTGAGCAAAATCCCACCATGGGCCAGATCTGGCCCACGGGCTGTATTTTGCCCACCCCTGTGGTAAGGCCTTGGAGGCAAAACCTTTTGTTCCATGCTTGTGCAGGACCTGATATAAAGTGGCCCTGATCCAAAATGTGGACCCCTATGCTCTCCCTCAGAACAAACAACTGTTGATAACAAATGCCCCAGCATGATACTCTCGCCTAGGGTGAAATTACTATTTTACATAAATAGAGCATCTTACAGCTGTGACACTCACTGACAGTCTCAGCTTCCAACCCCTCTCTGGGACAAAGCTTCCGAATCAAGGCTCCAGGAAGGCGCTGCCACCCACTCAGGGTCCCAAGTCTTCTTCTGAGGGCTGGTGCTGACAATTGTTCTTTTAATGAGCTGAACAGGCCTCACTGTATGTCCCTCTTCTACCTCTTTAGAAAACAACCTAGGGGTGAGAGTGTTGCCCAGGAAGTGGCAGACAAGGTTCTTTGGGTAAATCCAATATCTTTTATTAGACCAACTCACATAGTTGGAAAGCAAGCTTTCCGACACAAACACCCTCCATCAGGCTGAGGAAGCGTCTGTGCTCTTCCTGCAGGAAGTGGGACACTCAGGTCAATTCTACCCTCACCCTGGGGGTGGACTGTGGATTGCAGCCCACATCTCCCCCATCCTGGGTGGGGGGTTTGGGGGTACCCGCCACTTGTGCAGAAACGAGTGCAGGATCCCTGGGCCCAGGAGAAGAACAAACAGGAAGGTACTCTTGCACCCTCCTGTTTGTTCTCTTCCTAGGCCCAGGGATCAGTATTTAGGACACTTAAATTATGCTGGCTACTCCCCGAATTATTTCTAGGTTTTATCCAATGATGGCTGAATGTAGAGAGCCTTAGAACAGGGGGTTGATCCTGATGAGTGACTCCTGGAAGATGCTCAGCACTTTTTTAAAATAAGCCTTAGAAACAGAAAGTATTATGACTATTTTAGGCCAAGTTCCGTGTGCCCTAAGCAGCGCTGACATGGACGCTCCAAAGGAAGCCAACCACACGTACATGATTCAAGAAATCCTTGGGAACTGGGCCCTTATTAGAAGTCTTTTATTATTTGAGATCTGCTTCTTGAATTGAGACAGTCTGAATCTGCACTGAGATACCTCAGTGCCCGGTTTGGGATGTAACTGTAGCTGCCTGTATGAAAAGCTGGCTCATAAATAGCTACTGTTTTTCTTTTTGTCCTTTTGTTAAGTTCATCCTTCTATCACCAGGTCTCTCCAGCTTCACCAGTCAGTCCCTACCTTAAGTAAACCCTTTGACAACAACGGGGGTGCACAATGGCATCCTGCGCCAAAGTGTTTGGGTTCTTTGTGTATCTGCGCCACTTCTGATTGGATTATGAAAACCTACAGAAGAAAATACTTCCAGAGCAGACCCTGATCTTGCAATGTGTTCCCCTGGGAAATCTCTGCAAGTAGCATTCCTGATTTAAGCAAAACTCCCGCAACTGACCTCTGGACCAGAGTCTAAAGAGACACCCTGCTCAGAACGTCGTTCTACAAGGGCCCCGAGGAGAGCGATGTGGGGAGGAAAGAAAGACGCAGCACAAAGCGGATGAGGAGCCGGAGTCTGTGTTGTTTTGAGTAGGCTCATGGCAGGATCAGGGCCTCAAAATCCATTTGGTACCTCCTTTCTCCATCCTATTCCAACCAAACCTGCAGTGGAGCTCTCCGATTGTGAGGGCAGAGAGGGGAACAGCTGCTCACAATCTCTTCACAAGTGCTGGGTAGTTAGTAAACAAACCTCTTTCCCTCCCTCCCACCCAAAAATTATACAAAAAATGTATTCATTTTCCCCGATGATGAAGAGTAATGAAGAGCACGTGCACGCTGCTCTGCAAAAGAGAAAAAATGACAAATTAAATCATGTCTCGTTTGACGACCCTTTAAGTGTAACAGATCTGCACTTGTGCTGTCTGACAGGCATGATTGATACTGCAGAGCACTCGTCAATTTTTAAACACACAGACTGAACAAAGAGTCACTTTATTCTGGCCCATGTAGTTTACAGGCGGTCCAGTGCTGTACAGGGTAAGCACCCCCTCATGCACTGGTGTTTTAGTTGGCAATGTGCTGCATCTCACTGTTTGGACAACTATATTTATTTTTATGATCCTTAAAATATTGTAACCCAGTCAACTCAACAGTCATTTAAGGTAATTTCTGACCTGACCAGAATCTATTTTCTAGACTTCTTTTCAAAAATATGTATTTGCAGTGGTTTAAAGTCTTTGTCCAGCTTCCTTTATTTCTGTGCTAACCAAATTCCGTCTAGCTTGTTATTATATATGCATAGCTGACTTTTTCAGATCTTCCTGCATTCATTTCCACAGGAGCTAAAGGTGTCAGAATCTCCGAGTAGTTTTGGAAATGCTCATAGCAGACAATAATTTAGTAGGGGGAAAGCCACTGCAGGCTTTCCTAACTCTATTCTTGAAAACACCTTTACCTCCCCAGGTGGAGCTTTTTAGACACAGACACCTGCCTTGGAAAATGTCAGACTACAGTTAAAGTTTGGCAACCTTTTACAAACCACTGAAAACTGGTTCCTACAATTGGAAGTGTCAGTTACTTTATAGGTGTTTATAGCTATGCCAATGTAATATAGCTGAAGTGGGATTTTCAAACAGCCCAAAAGGATATAGCTGATGACCTCCTATTATATTTCAATAGGATTTGAGTGTCCAACTCACTTAGGCTATTCTTCAAATCACAGTCCTTAGCATTATACCTCTTTCACCCCAAAGGATAACACAATGTAATCAAACTCCTGAATTATCCACCACTGAAATGCTACCACTTCTGGGCCAGCACTTGACAGCTACTTAATATAGAAACAATTTAATTGTTTAAGAAAGGAACTGAAGAATAATTGCATATCCAGTTGAAATTGGAGGGGAAATTGATGTAGGGAAAAAAGTTGCATTAAAATTTGATCGGTATCTGCCCACTCCTGTGGAGGGTGTCACAGGATCTTTAATTGTTTTAATTCTTAAGGACATCCCCGTGTATCACCTGAGAGACAAGGGATGCAGTAGCCATTAGACCTACATGGGATGGGTGTGGTGCAATCCACAGAGCAGCTTCAGAGGAGGTGCACTGGCTTTATGGACGGCAGCAGTTCACAGGCCACAGTCTAGGAAACAGTACCTTAGAGGTTCACTTATCCGTGCAACTGCAGCCCTGCTGAGCTGGTAGGATCATACCATAGCATGGCACGGCTGCGTGGCAATGGATGTGACATGCTAAGGTGCTTTTCATTGCTTTTCTTCTGTTCTGTATCAGCCTCGGTCAAATGCGTGCTCCAAACACTGCGCACTATATGGGACCTTGTGTAAATTACTTAACAGGGAAGAAAACAATCCCCCTCTGCTGTTAAAGTTGGCAACATTGTTGTTTTATGGGGTTTTCTACTTTTGTTTTATTTTGATTGAATAGAAGTACCCCAAAACTTTAGAGCTATGGAGGAGACATGAATCAGATATCGGTCCTCAGTGAAATCTCTCTGAACAATTAATGCTGCTCTGTGGTTCCCACCACCTGGCTGTTACGTTGAGAGGAAGTCATCACACTTGCAATTCATAAACTTTAAGGCCTGAAGTCATCGCTGGCTCTTCTAGCCTGACCTTGGATGTAATGCAGGCCAGAGGATTTTATCCAGTTACTCCTATATTTATTCTTTTTCATGGTGCTCCTTGTCATGACTTCTGGCTTGGTTTTCTAGGATTTTTCAAGCTAAGCCAAATACAGCCAAGATCTAATGGCTCTAGGTGCTGGCATGTGCTGGGGGCAGTTGGGGGCTTTGCATTGCTAACTCATGGGTTGGACTCTAGCTCTGGGTTGCGTTAGTGGGAAAATCCATCATCATCTGCTAGCTGTCTAGTAGCTGACATGAAGGGAAGCAGTGGTCTGTTGAGTTCCTGGTGGGCCACTTCCTCTAGCATGCCACCGCAAATGAGACTTTTCTTGGCAGTCTCCCATGATAGGTCCTATTTTGACTGGGGTTTTCGTGGTGCCTAGGCCTCATGCTAGCCCTCCGCCCAGGGATGAATTTCATCCATGAGGCACTCAGTCTGTGTTTGTATCCCCCAAATGGTGTCCTAGTTTCTTAACTTTATTATGGGTAGATGCAGAACTCTGTTTATTTAGACTTTTTTAACCTGACAGCTCCAATCAAGCTAATTCACCTGAAACAGACCAACCATCCTTTTATTTATTTTAAACTATTTCACCAAAGTAACCCAATCCAGACCATCTCCATATCTTGTTTACAAGGGCGGCCTTGGTGACAACATCTGTCCTGTGTAAAAATGTTTAAAAGAAAGCATAAAGACATCAAAACTGTTGTTGTTCAAATGCACACGGAGAAATGAACCTCCAAAGACATGGCCCACACAATCAAGGGGGAAAAAGTCAGAAAGGGTTGTAAGGACTCTCTTTTTGTGTGTAAAAGGAGGTATTCTCAGGGCCATAAATGAAGCCAAGGAAGTAGTGAGTGAAATTGGTTGGATGTAGTGATAGTGCCTCGTCATGCTCTTCTACTCTGGGATAAAACTAATGAGTGTAACTAATGGTGAGCTGTAAAACCAGTTTGGCATAACACACCAAGCTGCTATAGTTCCTGGGAAGCCAGAAGAAATCTGTCTGGCTTTATTTAATGTCATATGTCCCAAGGCGTAAGAGCCTATTGGTTAAATATTCACTATAGCTCCACCAATAACTGGAATTATTGCTCACAGAACCACATAGGCTGATGATAGTTTTATTGCAGGCTGGTCCTTTTGAATATGGATTGTGTCCTACACTTGTACTTGCATTACAGAAGACAGGGAATGGTACATTTTATGGGCCTGATATTTAAAAGCACCTCAATTCATCCTCCAGTTTTCTGTGTATGTAAATTTGTGAGAGCAAATGATTAGCTGCATTTCCTAGCATTTACATTGTTATGGCCTAATTTCTTTGTACAGTTGGGTACTTGAAGACTGCTCAGATATTGTGGTGATGAGCTTAGAACAAAGGCTTATTTGTCTTGAAAACGCACTAGTAGTTACTGGTGACAGCAAAAATATGTACTATGATACACATACAATAGTGACACCCCAAATTATGGACATAGCTATCAAAAATAGTCCTTTTGCCTTTTATTTAGCATATAACCGCCTGAAATGCAAGGTGACTTGAAAGGTGTGTGTTACAAAGCAGAAGGAACTAAATGAGAAATGTATACATCCCACCTATGATAGGTACTTCATAAAGCAGGGTTTATGATTCAGTAGGTATTTGTCTCCTCTTAGAGTTGATGCTGAACTGAAGGATCAGAGTGAACAGCCACAAGGAAAATATAGAGCACCGAGATGCTGGCAAGCCAGTGCATTCTTTTAATTAAGTGATTTGAATGAGGTTTGTACAAGTCATTGCAACCGTGAGTATTTATCCAAACTGAGCTTCTGAATTCCATAGCATTTCTGGTGGAAGTTTGCATAGTTTCACTAACACTTTGGAGGGGATTTTGTTGTCAGTAAAGCTATTCAAATCTGGAGAAACATCCTTAAATGGTCTTGCAGGTATAAAAAACTGCATATGACCTATTTGATATCATAAAAGTACACGTGATAGAATACTAAGAAACCCAGACCAAAATAATACTTACTCAACTCAATAAAATGACACTAGCAGAAGGAAACTACTGAAAGCTGCCTTTGACTTGTACGTAGATACCTGTAGGTAAGTGTGACAGGGCTTGGTGGTCTGTAAATGCAGAGAAAAACTGAGCAGCTCTCATTGAGATGCTTTGTCAGAGCCAGATGGCTCATCTTGATCCTTGCTGATCCCTGACAGTTATTGTATTTCAGGAAAAGAGGGGGCCTGTGGAATTTATTTGTCACTTGAGCTAGTGAGGACCAGCAGAGACAACACTTTTGTAGCTCATTGTTATTTGCTATTGGTTTCTTGGTGAGCAGGGCAGGTCAAAGCTCACAACTTCCAGTGAAACGCCATTCCCAGCCAGCTCTAGCTCCTCCAAGTTATTCTCTCCTTGACATCTCCATTACAACAGCAACAAGAGAGTCCAAATGGTTATAATATCTTCTGCGGCTGGCTCCATCACATATCTGAGGCATAAGGACAAGGATGAACACATACATGTTTTATTTGCTGGTGAATTCCACCAGATGGCCATTTTTGCTAGATCCCTACATCACGAAAAACACACCCACTAGTCAATGCCATGATTATGAGCATTAATTTTATTACAGTGTGGTACAGTAGTAAATATATATGCAAATTAACCACGACCCTCAAGATCCCGACTCTCCTTTGCACCGAAGTGTGGGCCTGTCGAGCTGAATCATGTCTCAGGCACCAGGATTGCTGTCCTCAGTGCAGGGTCATTTTTGGAAGAGAACAGAGGGAGGTAAAGTCCTGGGGAGAGCAGCGTCACTGCAACACTGCCGTTTGAAAATGGCATCTCAGCTTATTAGGACTAGCCCAGGGTTCGCTTCATCACAGCCTCTGGTGGGACTGTTGTGCAGTGCAAAGGGCATATAGGTCCCATCCACAGGCAATACACTCTTATAAGGCTTGGACCTTCATTATTGTAGTAGGTGAACTCAGTTACCCCTACTGCCAAGGCATAGCACCCTGCCACTTTAACTAAGGGAGAATCGTCATTAGCTGTTCATGATTATAGCACTCCAAAGGGAATAGTTACACACATACAGCCAGGTCATGACTGTATTATCTAGTACTTTTCCACTGTTTTTTGGTTTCCATGTCCTCTTGTCTGTTTTTCTAAGTAGAACTGGTTGAAAAATGCCACTCACTGCTGGGGACAAATTTTTGAAATATATTTTAGGACTTTTAAAAATGTTCAGTGATTTTTTTAAAAAGAATTTAAATGAAGAGAAACTCAAAACCAAGGAAGAAAAATAATTTTTGCTTGGAAATCAACCACCTGACCAAATATAAGCGGGGGGAAATGTTTGCCTCAAAGGTTTTGGCTTCTGACTTTTCATTAAAAAATAAATTAGACCAAAATGATTTTTTTGTTGTTGTGGTCCTAAAGTCATTTTTCATTTAAAAGACTTTTCACTCATTATGTCAACCAACTTGCATGTCTCCTTTCTCACGTCTTGGACTGGAAGGGACTACAAGTGTCCTCAGTGCTGCTTGGACTAGGGATTGTATAGACTTGCATAGAAAGACTCCCTTGGTGATGATGTTTCTAACCCAACCCCAACATTCCCGAAATGAATCTAATGAGAACCATTGTCCATATTTCAGAAAGGCCACACTAATGTACCTAAGACACCTCTTTAACTGTATTAAGCTCTGTGTTTATATGAGCCACATCTGGCCTTGCTGCTGCTGCTCTCCTCTATGCAAAAGCAAAGATTTAAACAAGGTACTGACATCAGAATGGATTGATATAGGAAGAGTAAGTGGGAACTCTTGAAAGGAGATTGTTAGAGATAGTGGCTGCTTGGAATAAATCCAAACCCAGTCATAGCAGAGAGAAATTGGCTTTCTGCTGTACTGTGTTTTCTGTAATGCAAACCAGTGTGTGTGTGGTATGCGATTGTCATTATGGAATGCTTTTGCCAGCACAGTAGCTCAGACACTCGGGGATAATGCATTACACTGATGCTTTCCAGGACACCAACTGCTAAGGAGTTCTGGTGGGTTGTTGCCATTGTACACCATGAATTCTTGAACCTCAAAGCAGGAAGGTAAGCCCTGGTTTCCCATAGGGCATTATCTCGACAATAGAACGTTAAGATTGTTGAATCCCTACTTCAGAGGAATGCCTCCTCCTTCCTAAAGTCTTCAGGTTTCACCTGCCATTGCTCTTTGTGTTCAAAGGCAGTCGATTCATATTTCAGACAATGGGAAGGACAATGGGAAAAGCAAAACCCCCATTCTCAGTTACAGTATAGCCCTGAACTGGGAAAAGGCATGTTTGTTACTTAAACCCCTTGCATGCTTAAAAGAAAACACCCTGCTAAGATCAAAGTGTCTCAGAAAAGGAGGCGTGTAACCTCCCCGTCCGAGGTTCTCCGCTGTCTCCTTTTACAAAACAGAGTGGATCCAGGACAGGGTTTGGCTGTGGAGCTGTGGTTGGAACAAGAGGTGCTGGAGGAAGTGTTGAGGTGCTCCACAGCACATCTCCAGGACTCGGCAGAGCGATAATAAGGAGCTGTGCTGGAGGCAGTGACATCTTTTGGATATAAGGTAACAGGGAGGTCCTGATGGCTTGTCATTAAAGAAATCCAGGAACGTTTTTGTCAAGTGCTGTTGTTAAGCAGTGTTCTGGCCAAATGTGAGTAATGAGGTATTGCCGATACCAGTACTTGCAGCTTCATACAGTTAATTTCTTTCCCTTCTGCCCTCCATTTGTTCTGTGCTGCTAGGTAGCTACTAAGGCTGTGCAACATTGTGCCATCTGTTTTGACACTGTTTTGACTGGTTTCAAGCTCGAAACAGTGAAATCGAAACAAAACGAAGGGCTTCGAAAACAGCCTCAAAATGAAATGAGGGCAGTCAAAACATTTTGAAAGTTTCAACTAGTTTTGAGTTTCGAAGTTGAAGCTGGGCATACCTGCAGGGAAACAGAAAGTAAGGAGAGGGAGGGGAAAAAAGGCAGAAGGACACCGCCTTAACACACAGGCTGGAGAAGAAGCTCCTGCAGGAGAGGAAAGAAAGGCTCTGTCATAGTTTGGCTGCTTACGATGCTGCTGGTGCTACTGTGCTGCTCCTCACTAAGTTATTTTATACCTGTTCTTATTTAAAGTGGTTGATCAAGCTGAAGCTGTAGGGGAGGAGAGGACCTCATTGGGGCACACTACCATGTTATGTAGAGGCCCCAGTGCCAGTGAGGGTGCACCATAACACATTCATACAGTTGCAAGTCACGAGTTCTGCTTGAGGTGCAGTTTCCCAGAAACCCCTGCACCTATCTCCTTGAAATTGGCAGGCTTTGTGCCCTAAGAAGGGGCTACCATCCTTGCTGTTTTCATCCAAATCTGCCAAAAAATGACAAAGTTATAGGCAGTTTTGTGCTTCCCCATTATAGCCTATGGGCGAAACTTTGAAACAGTGTTTCATAGTTTCATAGTTTCATAGCTTGTAGGATCGGAAGGGACCTGAGCAGATCATCTAGTCTGACCCCCTGCCATGGCAGGAAAGAATACTGGGGTCAAACGACCCCAGCAAGATGTTCATCTAACCTCCTCTTAAACGCTGCCAGGGTAGGAGCCAGCACCACTTCTCCTGGAAGCTGGTTCCAGACCCTAGCCGCCCTGACCGTGAAGTAGCGCCTCCTGATATCTAACCTAAACCTACCCTCTGCCAGCTTGTGACCGTTATTCCTGGTCACTCCTGGCGGTGCTCGGGGAAACAGTGACTTCCCCAATGCCTGCTGGTCCCCTCTGACTAGTTTATAACAGGCCACAAGATCCCCCCTCAGCCTTCTCTTGTGGAGGCTGAACAGGTTCAGGTCCCGTCGCCTCTCCTCATGGGGCCTGCCCTGCTGCCCCCTGATCATAAGAGTGGCCTTCTCTGGACCCTCTCCATGCTGTCGACATCCCTCTTGAAGTGCGGCGCCAGAATTGGACGCAATACTCCAGCTGTGGCCTGACCAGAGCCGCATAGAGGGGGAGGATCACCTCCTTGGAGCTGCTCGAGATGCATCTGTGGATGCATGCCAAGGTGCGGTTGGCCTTCCTACTGCCTCTCCACCCTGCCGGCCCATGTTCATCTTGGAGTCAATGATGACCCCCAGATCCCTTTCCGCCTCTGTGCTGACAAGAGGGGAGTTCCCCAGCCTGTAGGTATGGTGCCAGTTGTTCCTCCCGAGGTGCGTCACCTTGCACTTGTCTGTATTGAAACCCATCCTATTCTCGTCCGCCCACCCTTGTAACCTGTCGAGGTCTGATTGTAGCCTGTTGCATCCTTCCAATGTACCCACGTCCCCCCACATCTTAGTGTCATCAGCAGATTTGAACAGGGTGCTTTTTACCCCATCATCCAAATCGCTGATGAAGATGTTGAACGGTGCGGGCCCGAGGACCAAGCCCTGTGGGACCCCACTGCCCATGTCCTTCCAGGTTGAGAAGGACCCATCTACTACCACCCTCTGGGTGCGGCCTTCCAGCCAGTTGGCAACCCATTTGACTGTGTGGGTGTCTATACCACAGCCCCCCAGTTTCTTAATGAGAACAGGGTGAGAGACAGTGTCAAAAGCCTTCCAGAAGTCCAGGAAGATGATATCCACTGCTACCCCTGCGTCTAACTATCTGGTGA
The DNA here is from genome assembly GCF_052110815.1 of Crocodylus siamensis. Taxonomy (NCBI): domain Eukaryota; kingdom Metazoa; phylum Chordata; order Crocodylia; family Crocodylidae; genus Crocodylus; species Crocodylus siamensis. The sequence continues at coordinate 13,880,395 of NC_143406.1, forward strand.
TCTGATCGTAAAAGGCCACCAGGTTGGTCTGACAGGACCTTCCACTGATGAACCCATGTTGGTTGCCCCTAAGCATGCAGTCTCCTGCTGGCCCCTCCTGGATGTGTGCCAGCATAATTTTCTCGAACAGCTTGCCTAGGATCGAGGTGAGACTAACCGGCCTATAGTTTCCCGGGTCCTCCTTCCTGCCTTTTTTGAAGATGGGGACCACGTTGGCCCTCTTTGTGGTGTTGAAACAGAGAAATAGTTTTGACGAAATGAAACAGAACAGTGGTTTCCAAATGAAATGAAACTCAAAACGAAACACTGTCCCAGTGAAATGGAAGTTAAAATGAAACGGGGCTGTTTTGCACAGCCCTAGTAGTGACTATGTTCTTCTCCAGAGGTGGCAGTTTTTCACTGTTGAGTGGATTGATGCATATATTGATTGTAATGCATTTTGGGATAATTTATCATACATAACTGATAAAAATAAAATAAGGCATGACTAAAATGCAGTTGCTTTTCTCAAGGATGTTGAGAACTTGATGGTGTTCTGGAGTTAAAGCCTCTAGAAATGTATTTTTCTTCTTCTAAGCTGAGGACAAGGCTTACCTTCAAACAAAATTTATTATTTGCCCAGCACAGCTAGAATTGTCTCCTTTTTCAAGTATATTTCCTTGAAATATAACTATATAATTTTGTCGAGATGGAGAGCCAAGGGGGTGAGGGAGCCTCAGAAGCTTCTGGACAACTTACACCTGACAATAAAAATCCACACACCAACCCAGAATTCAGATTTATTTATTTAATGCTAGAGTCAAATGAAACGTTAACATCAGGCATTTGGAGTATTTGCCAAAATACAGCATTTCTATGTGGATCCAAAATTCTGCAGACAAGTACTTCCTGCCAAGTGTCCTCTCCCCACACCCAAGAATCTCAGATTCACATTAATGTGGACTCCATGATTGGGGTGAAGAGAATGTGGGCTGGCTTCAGGGATGATGCTCAAGGGCAACCAGCACGATTTCATTAGGGGCAGGTCATGTCAGACCAACCTGATTGCCTTTTATGATCAGGTCACAAAAGCATTGGATGCAGGTGTCGCCATGGATGTAGTCTTTCTGGACTTCAGCAAGACCTTTGACACCATCTCCCACCCCATCCTCATTAAAAAACTAGGTGACTGTGGCATTGATGCCTACACAGTCAGATGGATTGCAGATTGGCTGAAGGGTTGTACTCAGAGGGTAGTGGTGGATGGGTCATATTCGACCTGGGGAGAAGCGGGCAGCGGAGTCCCCCAGGGCTCGGTCCTTGGGCCCTCGCTGTTCAAGTTTTTTTTATTGACTCCAAGATGAACATGGGCCAACAATGCAAGGTCCCAGTTGGCAGGGCTAACCAGACCTTGTCATGCATCCACAGGTGCATCTCAAGCAGGGACAAGGAGGTGATCCTCCCCCTCTACGTGACACTGGTCAGACCACAGCTGGAGTACTGTGTGCTGCACTTCAGGAGGGATGTGGACAACACTGAGAGGGTCCAGAGGAGGGCCACCCACATGATCTGGGGACAACAGGGCAGACCCTACAGTGAGAGACTGCGGGACCTGAACCTGTTCAGCCTTCACAAGAGAAGGCTGATTGGGACCTGGTGACCATCTATAAACTCACTAGGGGGGACCAGAAGGGCTTGGGAGAGACTTTGTTTCCCCTAGCGCCCCCTGGCATAACAAGGAATAACGGCCACAAGTTGTTGGAGGGTAGGTTTGGATTAGACATCTGTAAGAACTACTAGGCTAGGATCTGGAACCAACTTCCAAGGGAAGTGGTGCTGGCTCCTACCCTGGGGGTCTTTAAGAAGAGGCTTGATGCCTACCTGGCTGGAGTCATCTGAGCCCAGTTTTTCTCCTGCCCTGGCCACGGGTCAGACTTGAAGATCTAGAAGGTCCCTTCCGACCCGACTTCTATGATTCTGTGAATTTTACTCCATGAGGTTTACAGGGCCTCATGAATTGTATTAAAAGCAAACTAGCTGTTTTTTTTAAACTGTGGTCTGTAGGGCCCTGGTGCCCTTGGCTAACAAGCTAATAGCTAGAGGTGATTTGATTCAGAGATTTGGCCCGATTCTGTGGTCGAATCTCTGAATCTGAATTGAATCAGGGCACCAATTTAAAGGTCCAAATCCATTCAAAGCTCTCTGAATCTTTGGCAAAGATTCAGAGAGCTTTGATGATTTGGACAGTCTCCAACAGAGAGCTGTAGCCACTCCAAGTTTGTAAGTACTAGGGGTGGAGGAGAGGAGGCTGGGGGAGGGGTACCATGGGGGGACCCATGTGAGCCCCTTGACCCCTGCCTGCTCCCCTAGCCCCCCCATGGCTGCCTCCGCTTGTCCCAGCTCTGTACTTTAAAACAAAGCCCCAGTGCTCACAGGGTGCTGCCAGGTGGGGGGTGATCCCCACTGCCTCCCACTGTCCCACACTGCATGGGGGGGTTCTGCACAAGCCCCCTGACCTACCCTATGCTCCTCCAAGTCCCCCCTGGTTGCTTCACCTGCTGGGGCTCCAGACCTTTAAGGAAAAAAAAAGCCAAGAAAAGCCCTGAGACTCACCGCTCCTGCAGGGCCCCCTACGCGGCAGGGGGCAGAAGAGATCACCGCCTCCTGGCAGCAGCTGTGAGTCCCAGGGTTTCTTGAGGGTTTTTTTTTCTTAAAGGGCCAGAGATGGCCCATGTGGGGCACTCGTGGGATGGTTGGGGGGGCAGTTTGGGGGCTCATGCAGAGCCACCCATGCAGCATGGGACAGTGGGGGGCAGCAGGGATCACCCCCCACCTGGCAGCACCTGGCTTTTTTTCCCCTTTTTTTCCCCCACGTGCCGGGAGCTGGGACAGATGGTGCAGGCATTGCCAGGCTGGGAGAGGGGCGGGGGATGGGCTTGGCCCAGCTGATTTGGAGATTTAGCTGCTGCTGAATCTCTGAATCAGATTTGGGCAAATCGAATCAGGGCAGGGATTCGAATCTCCGAATCGAATCACTGTCCCCCGAATCAGCCAAATCCGAATCCAAAGCGAATACGAGCCTCTTCACACAGGCCTAATAGCTAGACCTAATACAAGACCCCTGTAGATGCATATGGAAACAAAGGGCAAGGCTTGTGGCAAATTAACAGTTTGTTATGGCCACAGGGACGGTGTGCAATTGGGAAGGGGGCTAGGAGAGGAGGTGATCTCTCTGATTAGGAATGCCAGGACAGGGGAGGCTAATAAATGGTTTCTGTACAGTTAGGTTGTGGCCCCTGCTATGGAACCCCTGGACCAAAGCAGCACTCTGCACAGGTAACATGGGCAAAGGCATCTTCTTCTGCATTGGCAACCAAAGATCAGTAACACCCGCTGCCAATGAGTCGTGGAGCTGCTTGGAAAGTCATGTCTAGGAGCTGGTGTTCTGCGTGCTAGGGACTTTCCGGACTGGATGCGCACTGGGAGAATTCATCCATATAATTAAGATAGTTCATTAGGCAACAGCAGGAAAGAACAGTACAGGCATTCCTGACATTGAGGAATTGCTGCTGGCTATTTGAGGACACCACAAATTAGCTGAGGCCTTAATCCTTCCACAGCCAGCTGCCCACTGGAAATTTGTTTTTTAATTGGACAGACCCCCAAACAAATTAAAGGGAAGTAACCAAATCAGTTATCAAGCTACTACTGCACAGCACCCTGACACCCCAGGGCTCCTGGGGCTGCTGCAGAGACAAGGCTCAGCTGCTTTCCACAGTTGCAACATCCCACCTGCGTGAGTTCAAACAGGCCAAGACCATTCTAATAAAGAAGTGATCTTCATACTGCTGTATCTGGCCAAGTCTGCTCCCAGGGGAAATAGGAACCTGCTCATTAGTGGGTGGAATGCTTTAAAATACTCACCTCTCCCTCCCTAATCAGCTGTCTTAGGGGTGCAATTTATTTTTGACTTGGAGCCTCTGGAGATGGGGATTGTATTCGACAGCATTTGGAGAGAGGATTATGTAAGCACGCGGACGTATAGATTCCATTTACTGCCTCTGAAATTTCATTTGAGAAACAAACGTGTTGACTTCAGTAATGTAAAATGTTGTCCAGGGAAACCAGCAGCGTGTCCTCACAGACCAGAAGAGGCACCTGAAAAAGCGAAAAAGTCTGTCGTTGGTATGGTCCACCTTCTATCAACAGCACCAGCCAACCCACAGTATCTCAAAATGCTTTGGAACAAATTTTCCATTAGCTTGTAGCAGGAGGGGCATGAGTGTAATGAGGGGAGACCTTGACTGCTTATTAGCTTGCAAAGGAATTTGATGCTTTAGCTCCCTGTGATATATTTAGGGTGATGCCTGCTACGGTGTGCCTGCCTTGCTCATGCACCGCAGTGGTGGAGCCTGCTTGGCCCCCTGCCTAGCACAGCATGCCACTCCGTGTCCCTACCAGACTCCACTCAAAGATTTTTGACCAACCACCCAGAACCGAACTACAGAAGCTGGGATTGTCCCTGTTTGCCTAGTACCTATGGTCACCCTATATCTTTGGGACCCTTCCAGGATGAGAGGAATCTGCCCTGTTTAATCAGGTAGCATGTGGTTGGGTGTGCTTTCTGGGGGCCCCATGGAAGTGCCCTGCTTTTTACCAAGCAACCATAAATAAACCACTACTAGAGTGCAACAGAGCCCCACTCCGGCTCAGGGCTTGTGCAAAATGTACTGCCCTAATGCTGCCTCTGCTATCAGCTCGAGTCCTATTCCAAATCTGTAGCTATCTAGGGAAAGTGCACATGCATTATGGCACAGGAACCCTCCTCAAGTTAATTCAGTTCGGGCTTGTTTCTAGGCCTCTCTCTTTCTTGTCTCAGGAAAGCAGTCTCTGCGTTAGCACTTCCCCTCGGGAAGAGGTGCCTGGGACTCCAGCCTAGCCATACATCTCTGTCAAAATCTCTATGAATAAATTAACCTTTCTAAAGATTAGTGCACCCTAATACTGCAGGGTTTTTTTTGTTTTGTTTTGTTTTGTTTTTTTAAGTAGAACAAATGCTAAAAATGCCTTGACAGACCTCACCAGCTTCAGTGCTGTGCATCATCAACAGAGTTGCACTGGGGATTGCTTTAAAGGCACAGGCTGCAAATGTAGAGAGGATCTCGCTGGCCCAATTCCTTCTCGGAGTTCATTCGGGAGGATTTGAATGCAAGTGTAAACAAGCCATCCCAGCCAGAAAGTTTTCATTAAAGCAAAACATAACTATCACCCCCCTGCTTTGCCTTCTAGGTTATATTATGGGTAGTCAGAGTGTCTCTCAGTATATCACCAGCATTAGCTATAGCTAACTCAGAACAAAGAAACTGTCTCTAACTTTAAGGCAGCCTGGTTTCGTCAGGTATATGCAACACCTGACAGCTGAAATATTGCTCCCCAAATTTACTTCTGGAGCAATGGGACTCAGAAAATCTCCAATTTGTTTTTTAATCAGGAGCTTCTCTGCTCCCTGCCCTCTGGACTTTAGCCTCTTCTCCTCTTTATTCAGTTCCCTATTTCAGTAGGACACATTAAGGGTGGAGGTCATGTATTTCTTGCTCTGTTCTCTCACCATTGAGTTGCTGGAATTGATCTGATTTTATTCCAGGTGGTTCACTGGAGGCCATTCCAAAGATGGTAGGGAGTGTTTTGATTTGTGATCCTTTTGAGATGAATTATGGGGAGGAAGCTGTCTGCTATCAGAGGAATTAGTCAAATTCCTTGTCAGATGTGCAATCCCATTAAAAATGCATTATCTGTTTTCAAAGCTTAACTGTGGGTGTCGGTTGAGAGTCTTTAAAATATTATTGTAAACTTTCACTGAGGAAAAGTATCCCTGAGTCTTTCATGAAGGCTAATCCCATTTCAACTACCCTAAACCATCCACTTCTGGGGTGGCCTTTCTAAACTAGAGCAAGAAAGGAGAGAAATAAAAGGTATCTTTATGAAATTGTTTCATAAAACTCATGCTGGAAGATGCATACGCTTGTTAGGGATGATACAATATGGTATGATAGCAGCAACTGACTCCTGCAAATTAGGTGGTTTGCCATGACAGTAGTTCTGTTGTCACATGCCTCTCCAAATCAGCCTTTGTGTCCCTGCATGTTACATTTAGGAGAATATATTCCCCTTGAGCACATCTGCGCCTTTTGCAGTTGCATACGCTCTCTTTCTGGTTGTCCCAGCAATACTTGGTGGATAAAGAGTGTGCAATGCCACATGGAAGGCATTTAAAACAACTTTTATTTAGAAAAATACTTATTTCCCTTATGCAACTGATTCACATTTCTTCCAAGCTTTCCACTATGAATCATAATCACAGAATCATTCAAATCAGAGATACATTAGGCTTGACAGGTCATTCAATCCACCCTCTGGCCAGCTTAATAATTTTTTCCTGCTACATTACAAATCTAGACCTTTTTCACTTTAAGTTTTCAGTGCCTTAAACCAAGGTACTTCCATCACTTCCCATTCTTTCTCTTAACGTTTTTCACAACATGCAGCTTAGGCTTTCCTTATCTCTTTCCCCTGTGTTAGTGTGTTTGTATATGACATCGAATGTCACTAGCAAGGCAATGTCACAAGACCCAAAATAGCATATTTAGAGTTAAATGCTTCTATGATAGCTGAATCAGATTAAGCACTGTTTTAATAGGATTGAGAAATTCTTTTATAGTCTCGTTATTATTACTGTATAATGAAGAAAGCAGAGTGGACCTCTCCAAAAGAAGGGAAAAGTCTTTGGTTGGCAAGGGACTCCTCCAAGGTCTATGCCAGCACTAAGGGGCGTGTTTCATGCTGCTTTCTTTTTTCTTTTCCAGGAGAGGAATTAGCAAAGGATAAGCAAACTCTATAGGTCTGGCTGAGTGGCCTGGCACCAACCAGTATCCACATTTCCCAACTGGCTCTCTGGCAGGTACATAGGTTCCTGTAACAAGCTGAGGCCCTCTGTAGGCAAATAAAACGTAGCATGCTACTTATGTTATCTCTTGAAAAACCAATAAAGTTATGGGTTCAAATCTCTGCTGGGCAGCATTACTAGTCCACCTGTTAAAATATTTTTCAAATAACAACATATTGAAATAGTGTATAAGAGCCATAAATATTTTGGGTAATCTGTTATGTTTGAAACCTTTGATTTTATTTTTAACTAGGACTCCCAAGGGATCACATCGTGGCCTGAGAACAAACAAGGAAAATGAAATAAACTGAACAGGAAGGAGAAAACAAGCTCTGGATTGATGTTAGCCAATCCATATAAACATTCAGCCCATTTTTTACAAACCAGAGTTTAGAGAAAGCCCCATTCAGCTCAATAAATCAAGGGACACCAACACACGTTTTCATACACCACTCCATTTTGGGTGTCTGCTGGGTCTGGAGCTCCTGAAGGACTGCGAGGGAGAGTTACCCTTGTGAGATTTCCAGCTGTGTGTGGCACATACAGGAGAAGACTGTTGGGTTTGGGTAAACCATAGATGTGTCAGAGCAAAAACCTCAGCCTGCATTAATGAGAGTATTGCCAGGGACTTTGAGGAGCCAGAACTTCACCCCTGAATTTTTGGGTGTTTGCGCAAACTGAAGCAAACAATCTCCATCTTGCTACCTGGTTCTACCTTACCAAACTAGGAAGATGCTAATACCCTTACCTGTATTAAACAGCAGCTTGATTCACAAGAGGCTTTGAAAATCCCCATCAGATAGATTTTGTTTGTTTTCCATAAATATTCTCTAATATCCATGCCAGATTTTTTATTACTACAAGCATCCTTCCAGTGCTAGAATGGGAAATTTCAGCCGTGGCCAACTTGTGACCCCAGAGCACAGGAGACAAAACATGTACCCTCTTCCCTTGTAGCTGCAAAGGAAAGGGAGTGTAATTATACCCTCCAAAATCTGTGCGTAACCCCTCATAGATCAGGACTTTCATGGGGTATATGCCTACACTAGCACATTATGGAAAGTGACAGGAAAGGAAGATGAGCACAAGGGACTTAGACGCTCCTTAGGGTGTCTGTCAAGCCCTAGTTATCTGCATCTCTGCCAGACACCATCATGAGACACGGAGATTTTTGCTAATAAAATGGGCAACAAAAAAATATCCTCTCCTTTTCTGCCCTATGCCTCAGTAATGTCTCAGCATTTTTCTTCTGAGATTGCTATCTCCACTTGGTGCAGGGACCCTGCTAGGTGACAGTCAAGTCACAATCACCAGGACATGAAGATATACTTGCTACATTTGGGAGCGCGGGTAGTCCAATCTATTTGAGTGCCCTGAGTTGCTCTTCGGTGCATGGAGAGCAGACTTGCTGATATTCAGATGCAGGTGAAAGCGAGGAAAAAGGAGAGATACCGTCCGAATGCATGACATTGTAGCTTTCTGCTATAGAGTCAAGTGCATTCAGAATCAACCCAATGGAAGCCCTTCAGAGTCCTTTCCTATTGTCCTTATCAGTGGAAACGTGAGTGGTTCTTGGCCTTAGCTTATGTACCATACGATGCAGCGGCAATACAACTTTTAGACCTCTCCAGAGCCAAGATGGTGGTGGCTACCTTGACTCTGACTCTTTAGCACCTGTGGGCATATGCTGGAATGTGAATGCTGATTTCAAACAAGCTGTTCATGTTTACCATAAAGAGCAGGCCCTGCAGGAAGCCCCTTGCAACACTGTTCCTACTGTGAGCTGGCAATCCCTCAAGCCTGAACCAATTTAAGAAGGCATTGGCCATATGATTTCAATATTAACAAGCGGAGCAAATTCATGAGTGGTTTGTTGGCCAGTTTCACAGTGGAGACACCTGCAGTTGATCAGCATGGCTCGTATGATTAGGTGTCAATGCACAATGGGAATAATAACAAGGATCTGGAGTGTATGGGGATCACTCAGCCAGCGGAGAGGTGTTAACAGGGAGAGGAAAGAGAACATGTTGGGGAAACACTTTCATTTCTTGGGGAGTCTCAGTAAGCAAAAGCTTTTCAAATGGGGATCAAGATCAAATATGTCCAACAGGGAAAGGGTGATGTGTCGATTGCCTAGGGCTGGATGGGGTCACTTCTGCTCACATCAGCCTGCAGCCAACTAGGCAGTAAAGGGGTACTAGATCTGCCAGAAATGGAACTGGCAGTGGCACAAAGTGGCCACATCTTCCTCCTGCTGGAGATAGGGATGGGAAGACACTCATTAGTATCTATAGATTCCTGGTCTATCTTAATAGACTGAAAGAGACCTGAGGGGAATAAGCGACCACAGTATGAACATGAGCCGGCAGTTCGATGCTGTAGCCACCAGGACAAATAATATACCGGCATGCATCAATCAGTGCATCTCCAACAAAACCATGGAAGTGATTCTTCTGCTCTACTCGGCATTGGTGAGACCACAGCTGGAGTACTGCGTCCAGTTCTGGGTGCCTCACTTCAACAAGGACATGGAAAAGCTTGAGAGAGTCTGGAGAAGAGCCACCTGTATCAGAGACTTGCATGAGGAAAGGCTGAGGGATCTGGGACACTTCAGCCTGAAAAAAAGAAGGCTGAGAGAGGACTTGGTAGCAGCTTGCTGCTACACTAGGGGAGTACATCAAGGGCTCGGTGAGCAACTATTCACCAGGGCACCCTCAGGGAAAACCAGGAGCAATATAGTCACAAACTCCTGGACGAACATTTCAGGCTCGACATTAGGAAAAACTTCTTTACAGCTAAGGTGTCCAGACTGTGGAATAAGCTCCCTTCAAAGGTGGTGCAATCACCTACCCTGGAAATCTTCAAGGGGAGACTGGATGGTCACCTTGCCGGAGTCAGCCGACCCCAGTTGTCTTTCCTGCTTGGTTCCGGGGGCTGGACCTGATGATTTTCTGAGGACCCTTCCAGCCCCTTACTACCTATGAATTAAGTGGGAGGCACCTATAAAGAAAGCAGCTGCTAATGGTAGGCCTGAGCAAACTGATTTGACTCATGGAGTTATCAAGGCAAATCCGTCAGTGCGTCATCGCTACGTGAACCGACAAAAAGAGCTGCAGTGATGTTACCCAGAAATACCCAGACTATTCCACCAATTTAGCGTAAGCATCCAAAGTATCTGAACCAAAGCAAATTGCGTCATGCTTCCTCCTCACTAATTAGCAGGGCTGTTTGTGCTCCAGCCTCATTCTCTGCAGCACTTTGTCTTGACTTTTTTATACGCTCGCTATTTGTCTTTGCTTCTTAACTTAGTTTTTACTTCTCTCAGCTGCTCCCCACTTTTCAGCTCATAGGTACCCCAGGTTGAATCAGGGGGAGCGCTGGGCATTATTGGTCAACATGGACTGCTTTGTTGTGTCATTAAGCGGCTTTTTCTGTGCATCCGAACCAACACTGACCTTCCCTCTACCCCAAATGGAAAATAAGAAACGAACCTGAGTTTTCTTTTGCCAGTCGCTGCTTCCTGACACTTTCGATGGCCTCTTCCCAGGAGGTAAAAAAACAAGCCTTAGTACTTTTCACCAATGCTAAGCTGTTGTTTTGGCTTTCTGTGAATGACTGGTTTCAGGCGATTCTGTCAGCAGGCCTTGCCAGAGCCCAGGTTTGGGATGTTTGCTTTGGGTCCGTCTTGTGGTTGGATGGCTGTGCTCCACTCCACATGTAAACATGGGCAACAACTCGCATTTAACAGTTCTAAGCATTTGGAGCGAGGTCAAAGGAGCTGCCCCCCTCTCTTTAATATAGTGAAATCCTGCACAAAGCAAAAGGACTCTTTAGTAGCGAGAATGCCAAGGTCTTGCCAAACTTATGATTTTACTTTATTTTTCCCCCCCAGAAATGCCAAGCACAAAGACTGACCCTTTATTTAGAAGGCGCTGTGAGGAAGGGAAATCTTAATTGAATCTCAGACTGTGCCATTTGGAGCTATGTCTAAAGGCATGCTGTCTGCCCCTCAGCTTGCACTTGCACTCCAGGCCAATTTCCACACTCATTTACATGAGTTTAAATCACAGGCACTCCACTGCTCACTATGCTTGTGTTACTGAGACTGAAACATGGCCCCTGGGCTATTTAAAGCCTAATCTTTGTTCTCTTAATTCTGGGATTGCCCTTGGCAATGACATTAAGGATGCTTGTACTGGCCAGTTTTTCCAAAAGACCCGGCACCCACTGTGGGATCTTGTTCTGTGCCCAGATCTTTTGCAAATCAAGCTCCACATGACTAAAGGTTGCAAAATTGTGTCCCAGAGCTGAGTGGTGCCCAGGACTCCTGCTGGGCCTCTGCCCAGGTGTGAATTCCATCTTTTGTGTTACGTGCTGCCATGTGTTGTAGGGGAAGTACAGCATGTGGTTCAGATCATGAGTCTCTTCATCTTTCCTTGTTAAGCAGTGGCTCTTCAGTGCCAACAAGAATGGGTTTCACCCTGCAACTTTTTCCTCATGTGAGCCATCCTTGCTGACGCAAATGGTCCCTTGGCCTTCAGTATTTCTAATCAATTCAATGGGAGTGCTTGGAGAGCTGGGCCAGAAAGAAGGCCCCCTATCACACAACCAGAATTGCAGAAATGACAGTCAAAGACACTGGCACTGATTGAAAGGGAACTATAGGCATTAGTCTCTGCAGAACAGTTTCCAAGCCTGTGCCCTGAGTAAATGAATGCACTGGCCTTCAGACATGGGGGGGCACAACTTTATATTATACCCCCACGTTAGCTTTTCTGCTACCACCCTTCTTGGCGTGCAAGTTGCACTCCTTTTGCATATCCTTTCATTGCCAGATCAGTGCATGTTGCACTGATACTTATTCCTATTTATGACTCTCTTATATCTTGTATGTAACTTAAATCACTTCTGAACCTAGCCCACTATTTATATCATGCCTGAATTTCCCTGCATCCTCTTAGTGCAGGGATTGCATTTCACCCTCTGCCCTTAGGCCCAACATTTTGCCCTTTACAAAACACCTGTTGGATGTTCAGTGCCCCAAGTGCAGCCTACCATAAAGTGCTCCATGGACTACTGGTGGTCTCCAGAGCACTTTCTGGTGTTCCACAGACAAGCTGATCACCTAGTGCTGGCCCTCTTCCTTATTTCCATCTGCTAAAGTGCATTCAAAGACTTCCCTAATAACACTCTCCTATACAAATAATAGCTGTATTTGCAGCAGGAATGTTTTAGGAGCTGATCCAAGAGCCGACCACTTTTGAGATGAGCTCCACCATGTCAAAAAATAGTTTGAAGGCTCTGGATCTAGCACATGGTTAATTTGCTTGGAAATGATGGCAGAGGGGTGGAAGGTAGGGGTGAAGAGGTTAACGTGAACAGTTGGTTTCTCAGTACAGTTCTTTGTGAATTCAGGCAACCTTGCAAGTGCAGTACTGAGTCTGATGAGAGGCTAGCATACCCTGTAGGTCATGGTTCCTAAGTTGGAGACATATTATAAAGCTCTGCCTTAAACTGGAAAAGCTGGGAAACAGGCAGGCGGCACTTCACAGGCTCCTTGCTCGGAGGATCCAGAACGCTCCCAAATGCAGCCTGGGTGTTCTCATTTCTGAGCTGTGGTCCATAGCTGCAGGGTGAGGGCCCAGGCTGTCAGTGGCAGGTTTTTATTGCTTAGGAACTGTGAGAGGCAGCTGCTGCTATTCTTTGATCAGGAAAGTTCCCGACACAAACAACTGTCCGGCTGGTGCAGGCTTTTATTTTACTTTAAAAATCCCTCTATAAACGTATGTGCTGTCTCAGCGCAGCTGTGGGCTCCCAGTAAGATGGAAAACTGGGTCCTTTGGGCCACAGCCCCACCATCTCTGTTGCAGATGGGGACCTCCTTGCCCAGGGACTTCTAGTCCTGTGCATGGATATTTCTGATGGTGTCCAAGGATGTTGCAAAGGGGACATTTTCTAAGCTGCACTCTTCTCCTGCAAAAGGGCTCTCTGAGGCTCATGCACTTTAGTCTATGTGTGCAAGTGTCTTATTTCCTCTTGGAGACATGAAGCATGTATGTCTACCTTGGTCTTATCTAACCAGATAGCTTGATGCTAAATGTTCCCTTCCATTATCATTAAACTGTTAAGGAAAACTCTTCCAGGACTTTCTAACTTGCGCCCTAAAAACTTTTTTTTCTGCATATTGGCTCTTGATAGAGCTTTTCCCTCCCTCTTTTATTTGGAGGTGCAGGCTGCCTCTAACAGATATAGACAAACCCCCAGTCTCCTGCAGGCAATGTCTGGCTCTTCTCTGAGAGGGTGTGGGCCTGATGCCTTCGATCACATCAGTGAAGTGGTTGAAGTTTGGCCTAGATTTTCCGCTGTGTAGAAAAATTGAGGTATGGGTAAGGGGACATCAGGAGCTGGTTACGTGTCCTTGAGTCTCTGCCCTGCCACCCCTGGAAGTGGATGTCAATCTGTACCCTGGCCAGAGAGAAGTGAAAGGCCCATTGATGCCTATGGGGGATTCCTCCAAACTAAGGGAATCACCTAAATCGGCACTATCTTAAGTGGCACCTTTGAGGTACAGACTGGAATTGAGCCATTAATGGGTTTTTTTTTCCCCAGCTTGTTAACATGGTGCAGTTCTACAAAGCAGACAAAAGGCTGACCAAATCTGTTTAATTTATTAGATCCTTGTGTTGTGCTGAATATATACTTGTGATGGATCTGGCCCTTCAGTCACGAGTCCCTTTCCTAACATAGGTAAAACTTCACTCTGAAAAGCTGGCGCTCAGCTCAGCTCAGCTCAGCTCAGCTCAGCTCAGAAGGGCTTGGGTTTCTCTTTCCTTTTGTTAGTGTTGTAGGGTTATTGCCACGATAGTCCAGGGAATAGACAAGAAACAGGACATCTGCTTCCTTCCCAGACCTGAGGAAGGGCATTTCGAGCTGGTCTAACATATCTCCCAACAATATAACTGGCCCAATAAAAGTTATTTCTCTAAACAAAATCCTGTTTCCTTTGTTAAAGGCCGTATACAGCGATGTGTCCTGGCGTGAGCAGGGTTAAGGACCTGGATAAATCATAGTCTGAGGGAATCACCTGCACAACCTGATGGAAGAGAAAATTGAGATGATGTAGCAGAAGGGTGGGGGGGGGCACAAAAAAGAGGCAGACAAGGGAAACCAGCTGACAAGTTATCACCTAAAGGAAGTTATCACCTGGGGAAGACTGATAGTTGGGAAACCCTTGAAGGAGCTGGAGGTGTATGGCCTCTCAAGACTTCAGAGGGCAATAGAGGTAGATGGCTATTGCTGCCCTCTGAAAACATGTACAGGTGAAGCTGGAGGGAACTTTGGTCCTTTCAAGAAGGAGCTGGTATGGAAGTGTGCAGCAGCCCTGTCTGGCTCCATGGCACTTAGAAGTTTGGGTCTGTATTTGTTGTGAAAGCCCTAATCTCTGGCTCATAATTTAGTTTTAGTGTCTAAAGGCCCCAGGGTTATACATGAGAGGTTTAATGGTATGAACCACCTGACATTCGCAGTTGCTGCTATGATGTTATTGGCCCTTCTGGAAAAAGGGATAAGTTTGGAATCAAAAGTTATCTGTCCAGGGTTCACTTTTCTGCTCTTTCCCTCCCCCTCGCGCACATGTACAAAGTGATCATCTTCAAAGTACTGTCTCCGAGAGCACAGAACAAGCCGCAAGACTGTTCAGTTCCTGAGGAAACCAAGACACCATTAAATCCCCCAAGTTATTAAAACTATGAACAAAATAGAACTTGTGGGGTTTTTGTGCCTCCGGTAGTTCTCAGTCCCATCTTGGTGGGTGAACTGAGTAAATATTCTGCAAGAGGTTTTTTGTTTGTTTGTTTGTCTGAAATATTTCCAGTTTCATTCTGCGTTTTCACTTTCTATCAATGTCTTTTTCTTGAAATGGCTGCTGTGGCTTTGTGACCTTAGGCAAATATAGCAAATGTTCATATACTTAACAGAGTCATTTAAATCAGAATTTCAAATTTTAGAAATAGTTGTTTTCTCTTAAAACAAGACCCTTCATTTTATTTTCAGAGAAAATGCAAAATTGCACATGATGGTCTGAAAAAAAACCAGGCTGTTATCACAAATTGTGAATGAAATAGAAAAGCCTCACTTTCCAGGAGTTTTGAATTTGGCAGCAAATATTTAGCACAGCCATTAATATCCTGTCTGCCTGTCTAACTCATCGCTGTTTGCATTTGTAATTTGCCTTAAACGGTATGACAGAGGTATATAATTTATGTGAGCACTGCATATTTCTGCAATTGGGTACCAGAGGCTTTTAGTTTGGTCCCATACCATTTAAGGGCAAGGGTTTGACCAAGACTACTGCCAGGCTCCAAGAAATGGTACGTTCAAAAATGTGTAAGTGGCTTAGGGGTGTAAATCTGAGCAGTGAAAATATTTTGCACCTAAGTCGTTTCTGCTTGTTGTGAAAGTCTCTCTGTCTATATTTTGGCACATTAAAAGTGACCTGATTTTAAGTTCTAAGCACTGAGCAGCCCCTAATGACTTCAGAGGGAGCTTCCAACTGCTCAACCTTTGTGAAAACAAGAGCACTTATTGAGGAACCTGACTAGATGCATGTATTTTTTGGCCATGGAACAGAAGGATGAAAGCTTTATATGCTCTTTGCCTGAGATTACTATAACAGTCTTTGCCAGTAGGTGGGGTGCCAATCCTACTGAAAAAAAAAAGAACCTGGGAAACCTCTCCTCTCATCTACGTACTTGCTCCTTTTGCACATACATACCCAAGCTGGCCACATCTGGAAATGTTTGATTTGATATAGTGTCATTTTACATTGCAGAAATGAGCGTAAGCGGTTTTTTAACCCACCAAGTGAGAAATGTGATCTGGGTTTTACTACCGACCCTTTAAATAAAAAACAGATCGCTTATTAAACCATTATCTATCAAGGATATGGAGAGAGTTAGAAATATCCCAGGATCAGAATCAAATTGAAATTGACACGTTTCTGTCTACTGTCTGATGCTAACAGTGCGTTTCATTCCTGGTCGGTGGGGGAAGTTGCATAAGATCAGATTTGAAATCACTTCACCCAGGGAAAAACAAACCCAGAATTTACAAATCCAGAGATATAGGATAAAGAAACACAGCTCAGATCCTGTTCTGGTATCTGTGTTTGCTTTGACCATTTCCATATAAGTATGAAGCATTGCCCATAGGAAGTCACTGAAGTGTATGAGCATGTGCTGCTTGTTATCCAGATTTGGATAAAATCCCCTCTCATGAACTCCTTGAGCACTAATAGATCAGGGGACACCAAGTCCATTCCCAGGCTTCTTCTCTTGGAAGACCTGATGTACTGATGTCTACATCTGCTTTGCAGGCTAACCCAAGTCAGTGGAGGAAATTCCTGGCTGGAGCAAATAAGTATGGCTCCAAGGACTTCAATGGATTTGCATCCTCTTATGCCAGTGGTGAATTTGGCCCTTTGTGTTTGAAAAGGAATCACAGCTGATCTGGGACTTCATAGAAGCCACTGAAGGGATGCTTACTAACTAGTATAACTAACTCACAGATGCCTGTACTCATATATGACCAAATCTTGCTTCCTGTACTGCTGCAGGGAGATCCCTGCTGGCTTTAATGCAACTATTCATGTGAGCAAGACCAGAAGGATTTGGCTCTCTGTGAATTATGACAGCAGGCATCTGAAAAGAAACTGCGATCAGATTGGAAATGGCGTTTTGCCATCATGTTGCATTTGAAAGCTCACGTTACTTGCGTTGTATTATATTGCATCACACTCAACCAAGTTGATGTGTCATAAGCCGCCTAATGTAACTAGACACTGCGCAAATGCAACAGAATGCCTCAGAAAAGTGGAATTTCATGCTCTCCAGCTAACATTTCGGCAAAGATTAAATCCACAGAAAGTAGGTATGTCCAATTGTCCATTTGGATTGGCAAATAATTCATTATCCACATTATCTTTGAAATGTCATTCTGCATTGTAAATCATTAAGACCCTGCTTTAAATGCCATATTTATCAGCAGAATGTTTTTAAGGCCGAGTGTGATTTTAGGACCAGTTTACCCAGGTGCGCACACTTTTTTTCCTTAAAATTCCTGGAGCTGCCCACATCAATGATCAAAATTCAGCTTTTTGTTTGCTCAGAATAATTGCTTCCCTTTGTAAAAGGAAATGATCAATGGGTGAGCCTCAAGCAGTTCAGAATTTCAATTCCAACCAGCAGGACAGCCAGTAGGAGGTTTTCTCAGCTACTCTTGGTTTTGAGATCTCAGCAGAGCCAGCTTTTGGGTCAGAATGCACAAAAGGGACATGCAGGCTAGAACAGACTGGGTAGGGGGCTGAGAGTCAGGGTGTCTAGAGGGCTTCTGTCAGCTCCACCACTCCGTGTATGGGCTTGAGAAAAAATGCTTCTCCTCCCCAGTTTACTCATCTCACAACAGTGCTGTTGGATTTGGACAATTAATGGTGGAGTGAAAGCCAAACTAATTTGGAGAGCAAGGGAGAGCCCAGAACTTCTTAATGGGGCCATGTGAGAGAACTGGTGAAGTGCAATGGGGATGCAGTCTGATTTGAATGGGAGTCTCAGAAAGGACTGATCAGTGGAGGGAAGCTTCAGTGCATTGCTGAGGGAGTGTGAATGTTATTCTGCACATCCCGGAGGGGTGGCTGTCTGAGAGCAGTGGTGGTGCAATTAGCTTCTACCAGGCCCAGATGTATTCCTGTGGTACTCTGAATGGGTTAGAAATCCTCCTCAGAAGAGAACTTCCCTTGCACTCCTCAAACCTCGGGCAAAAATGTAAGGACATGCAGCTTGTCTCACTCTGCCCTAATTGCCTCATCCTGCTCTTTGGCCATTGTCCCCTTCCCTTGGACCTGAGTATAGGGAACCTGGCTCCCTGCCTGGTGCCTAGCCACAACTCAGTCTTCTTCATCAAAAGATCCAAACCAGCTCTCAGCAGAGTCAATGGGAGTCTTTCCTTTGTGGGTCCAGACACTAGTGCCAGTCAGGTTGCAAGCCTTGCAAAAGGAGAGGTTTACCTGCATGTAGGGAGAGAGATGAACCCAAACCGGATGGCCATGATGCAGTTTTTAAGCCAACTACAAAAAATGTCCAGTAAAGAGACACTGATTTAGGGACTGACCTGGCCAAAGGACAGGTGACTTAGTAGAGTTTCCATACAAACACAAACCTGGTGCTGTCAGCAAGGCTGGTAAAAGGGAAAACTGTTTCCTAGCATCTGCTCTGCGTGTCACATACAGCTTTTCCCAGCACAGACTGACCTTTCCTGAATAGTGATAATCGAAATAACATTTCACCATATTGTAAAATTAGAGACACTCCAGCAACTACTACAAGTGATGTGAGTTTCTCTCTTACCAAGTCGGAGAGGGATTTCTGATCTCTTCTGTGTCGAATCCTTGATTGGCTGTCACCCTTCTTGACATGGCCTGCTGCCTGCAGTGGATTGGCCAGGGGCAGATTTATATCCCCCTGTCACAGCCAATAGAAATATAGTGTTTCTTGAGTCACTGTTTAGTTACAGTGACAGAACCCTGATTGGGTGAAGCCTTGTGATTTATGGGTTTTTGCTGAAGAGTAACTGGATTTTATCAGAACATAATGATGTGGCACTAATGCTCATTGCGAGTCAACATGGCCGACCAGTTTTAAAAGGTCAGCGTTTGACCTTGTCGGTGTTTAAGTAGATCTCATTGTGCTGTATGCAGGCTGGCTTTATATATTCATGGAAAACAAAAGTGCAGCTTTCACTCTGCCAGCCCCCTCTTGCCAAACATTTTTTTTCGTTTGGGTTGATGTGGGTGCTCCAGTCCCTGGCACTGTAATGTGATAGAATTGCTGCTACAACGGTCCTTTACACACTCCCCAAAGAATGCCAGTTTCAGTTTTTCAGTTTGCAGGAAATTTATGGGTGGGAGTGTGTTACGAAGAACAAGATGGCAGCCAAACAAGCCACTGAATGGCTTTCAGACCCGTGAGTATCTGACAAAGCTGTTAAGTGGACATATATTGCATATTTCTTCCTTGTGCAGTTGGAAGAGTGTGTACGTTCCTGGCTAACTTCTCTTGAATGCAGCTGGGAGTTGTGTACACAGAAAAGCAGAGAGAAAGAAAGAGCATTTCCTGTTGAACTGTTGTTTTCAGTGATGAGCTTGGTTCAAAGCCTACTACTGTCTACCGACGCTGTACAAAATGAACTTCTCTCTGCTGCCAGAAGTGAATCAGTAGGATCTCAGGTCACACTCTGCTCCAGCAGCATGCAACGGTATGGACTCTGCTTGCCAGTAATGTCGTGGTATTACAGGCATCACTAAGTAAATGCTGGATTAGTGGGCATGTCTACATGGGACGTTTACTGTGGAGTTGCCTAATGAACTCCAGTAAAACGTCAGCAACTACACATGCGGTACTATTAGGATGGAGTAATCTAATTAACTCTGCTGCAGGATAGTACTGCCAGACACAAGTGCTATCCTATGGTGAGTTATTTACTCCACCACAGTGAAAGTATAGATGCTGATGGGGCTGGCTGGGGCATGAGGGTGGTTCAGTGTGGGGGCTGCCTGCTGGCTAGCCTGGCGGTGGAGCACCCTCATGCCCCTGCCAGCCCCTACAGAGCAAGTTGAGCTGGGGAGGAGCAGCCCTGAGCTGGCAGGCTAATTCTGCACTTCCCCATGCTGCAGTCCCAGGTACACATGCAAACAGTGTGCCTGAGAGTAATAAACTTTGGCACAAACTGAGCCAGAGTTTATTCAGTTGCCTTAATAGCACATGTAGATGCACCCAGTAAGTAGCGCTCCCTTTCCTACACCAGAGACCAGACTTGTGGGTGCTGGTTTCTGTCAGGGTAGAAAAATCACCAGTAACATTTTAAACAAGACTCTAGTACAGGGATTTCCAAACTGTAGTATGCATACCCCTGTGAGTATGCGAGACATCTCTGGGGGTACACAGGAGAATTTGTGTATTGCCGATTTAATTTTGATTATAATAATTGGCATTTAAGGGGTTAAAATAGAAAATGTATGTTGGTAGGGCTACATGGGTAGCTGGTAAATTTGGAAGAGAGTATGCAATAAGAAAAAGTTCAGGAACCTGTCCTCTAATGTGTACTGTTTTCTTGCATAAGCATTGGGAACCCCAAAAGATGTATTCTGAAGTACTGTATAACAAAACTTGATTGTCTTGGCCACTGAATTTCAATGGGTTATGGGTGTCTTCTTTCTCCCTTAGGCTTTTTGCAAACCTCAACCTAAATTTTTCATTAGGTATCACTAGGGATGCTGTCCCAGATGTGCACAGCTGTATCAGTAATGTTTCTGAGCTCACGGGCAGTACATTATTCCTCCAGCTGGTTTGTAAGCTATTGTGTTGCCAAGTAGTCCCAAAAAATCGTATATGCTTATAAATCTCAACCTAGCAAATATACCCCAGTACAAAGTTGTTGGATATTTACACCCATACAAATAATGTTACATACTAATGTTTTGGGTCATTTTTATATCACAGAGAAAGGAATAAAATATACGCCTTTCCTCAGGGCATCAATTTGGACACAACAACATTGTAATTCATGTACATACATAAAATTTTATAGGTATTATTTAATACCCTTTACACTTCAACTCCCATCTGCCTGTGGAACTTGTTTGCTCTTTATGTTCCCACTTGGACTTTCTGTTCAGTTTCTGACATCTCTCTTGCACTGTTTACCACGTACAGGCAATGAGCTGTTTCACATTCGGTGCCGATTAGGAGACATTCCAAGCTACCGGTACTATTTCTAGTCTCGATACTCTGAAACGTGTGAAATACGCGGACCAGATTCTGATCCAGTTGTTATAAACCAAAGTAAGTCTGTTCACTTCAGTGGAGTGGCTGTTGATTTACAGCACTGGTTTGGAACCAGCAGCACTCAGTGTTTCCCTGTTCTTACACTGCTTATTTTGGGGGAATGATTATATTGCATGCTTCCTTTGTGTGGTGTTCATTTAGTTTTATTGTAAGCTCCTTTGATCAGATTCGTCCTTCTTATTTGGTCCTTGGGTAGTTGGGAAAGAATCTCTGTCCATTATACATAACATAGGACACCTCTCTGCATTGATTTTTAATGTACCGTATATTTCTTTTAATCACTAGCTTTGTCAGAAGTGAAATTAAAGTAATCAGAGACCCCATGGATACCATTTCCGTCTCCGCCCCTGGGCTGAGCACACACAAATTACTGAACCCCCATGTTAGTCCTTTAACGCAGTATACATTGGATCTATAACATTTTCCAAGTCCAGAAGGGAGGGGGAGAATTCAGGCTTACAAAGCAACTGGAGACAGTCCACCAAAGGTTTTATTTATGAGAAATATTCCTATACTGAAAATGTTCACACGTTGTTTGTTTGTAGGAAAGCAAGAAATTTCCATATGGAAAAAGACTGAAAAGGGTTGAAATAATGAGACTCTGTTGGAAGATTCATGGATTTGTTCCTTTATCTGTCTCAGAATTAATCACAACAGAGATGAGAAGTTGACAATTCGGCACAGTGGAGGGCTTCACGCTGTCTGAAAGGACATTCTAGATACTGAATACAAATGAAGATGATTTCTCTTAAATCTTTACCTGACAACTGGTTGCAACTGGACATTTGCTAGTTCTTCTCCTTTGGCAATCCCTCACAGTCGAGGATAATTATCTTCCATGACTGTCTTATCTGTGGGTCCAAAGATGGCTGGTGAGGCCAATCAGAGATCCAAAGACTCTGTTGCAATGCATGCAGTTGTTTCCAAGTGGGGTGGGCAGCTCTGGATTCGTGGTTTGGTCCACAACACATTGTTTCTGCCACTTCAGCTTTTCTGTCTTCTGTTGTTGTTGCGAGGTTTCAGAGCACTGAGATCCTTGTAGCAGACTCTTCCTCCATTTGGCGAGGTCTTGGGTGATAGTCTCCTACAAGTCGAAGTCAATGTTGCATTTTTTCAAGGTGGTCTTGGGGATGTCCTTGAAGCACTTTCTTTGCCCCCCCTCTTGAGCATACATCTTGACTGAACTGGATGAATAAAACTTGGTTCAGGAGTCTGAAGTTGGACATCTGGACAAAGTGTTAGAAGTATAAGAGTTTACAGTGTAGTCTAAATAACCCCATGAGTTATGCATGATCTTTTTTGGTACTGTTGTGAAGTAGACTGAATGTCCTTGGATGTAAAAGGTACAGCCATTCTCCACTTTATTTTACTTTCACTTGTTGCAGTGGAGACCAGCAGGTCCCACTCCTGGAGGGAAAAAAATTCAAAACAACCCAGAAGGAACCAGAAACCTGAGAAAGGAAGAGAGACAGCTGAAATAATGCCCTCATGGGAATCTGCTTATTGTACATTACAGTTCATCTGGATGGGTATATTAATTTGTGTCTCACTGTGAGGAGGGTCAAGCAGATTGGTTTCATTTATATAATCAGCTTGACACTTCTGACCCAAATTTCAGTCTGCCTCAGTCATTACTGAGAACTGGGGGAAACACCAAAGATATATAGAAGTTTAGATAAATGTCCAACCCCGCCCCCCCCCCAAAAAATAAAAAATAAAAATAAAAAAATTGTTCCAGAATGTTTATCCTGGAGAACAGGCTGGAAATCTGGTGAGAACAGGTTTTATCCTAGTTTTGAGCTGAAAATAGCCTTACTCATAGCATTACATTATATTTGATTCCTATCCTGGCTGGAACAAAATATTTGGAGCTCCAGGGAGATTTGAAAGGCACAAACAAAATTACCAAAGCTTTCTGACTGTCCAAAATAAGCTTTAGTCTTGGGTGATGTTCTAGCTTGCTGAGGTTTCTATTTCAGCCAAGCTGGTTAATAATAACAGATGAAAGTCAAGTATTTACTCAAGTTATTTCCCTATTGACTTGCTTGATTTGGGTCTGTCAAAGGAGAATAAAGAGATCTGTATTTGGCCAGTTAGTAGGAATGGTCAGTGTTTCTATAACGTTTTTCATCCAGGCCCTCTAAAGATTTGGCTAAGTCTCACTGTCATCATGTTACAGCTGGGGAATGGGTGGCAAAGGGATTTGCCTAGGGTCATGCAGTGAGCCATTGTCAGAGCTGGGGATAGAGCCCAGGCTGTTTGATTCCTTAGCCTGTTCTCTGTCCAGCACATCATGGTTCCTTTTGCTCAGCTACCCAGTGGGATCTTCCCTGGGCATTTGTGAAGCAAAGTGGCCTGATCTTTACAGCAGCTGTTTCTGAACACAAGTCACATGCTGCATACACAAAATTGATCTCGCTAATTAAAATAATGCATGCTAGTCTCTAGAGAAAAGTATCCAGAGGTGGCTATGACTAGACTAGATAAGTTCCTTTGCACAACAACTTTTTAAAAATATGGGAGCAAGCAATCCCAGTGAAGCAAAACACTTGGAGAAATTATAATTTCCACAGCAACTTTACAAGATTTTTGTAGCATATTCCTGCAGAAGAGAGGCCGAGAGAGTTGTCTCTGAAGTTGTATCTTCTGATACCCAGGGGTCATTTTATTGTAAGCTGAACTGGTGCTTTAGTATGGACTGTTCGTCATTGGCACTTACAGGCGTGGAATGACAAATCTATCCAATGTTGGGGGGTTTATAGGAAATGCTTATTTAGCTTCTGTCTCCTGGAAATCCCACAGTCCCAGTGGGAAGAGTCTGGGCCATGAGTGGTAGCTTTTGGTGCACATTCCTCTGCTTGGGATGAATTCCACGTTAGAAGAGGTAATATTTTCCACAGTGAAATTGTTCTGCAACCTCAAAAGGGCTCCATTGTACATTGCTTGCTTTCCCCCCTGAGGCTTTTGCCCAGGAAATGCTGGGTTTCCACTGCACATGATTTGCACACGTTCTTGTTTGTGTAAGCAACGTTCTGCCATGTTCAGCAAACACTAAAATTCACATGCGGCAAAGGCCCATCATTTTCCAGTTTCGGGTGGGGGTGGAGGGTTGCATTCCAGCCCTGATTTTATCTGCTAATATCATATTTTGGCTTCATTCCCTGATAGTTTGATGTCCCAAATTTTCCTTGTTAGCACAGGGAAATCACAAGCTGGTAGGGAGCAAACGCCAGTAGGTCTGGGATTGATTACAAACAAAACTCCCAGATAAGATCATAAATTTAACCCATCTCTGTGATGTGATCGTATCAGGATTCAAGTACGTCTAAAAAGTTGTTTCCGATTTTCAGCCACTTCATATGGTTTCTATCCATCCCGGCTGTGAGCGAAGCGCGCTCGTGGTGGGGACCCTAATCCATGCCAGCCCGGCTCAGGAGAAGCCCTCGTTTCTGTTATTATTGTATTATAAAAACGGATAGAAATGATTCAGACAAGATGGACATTTCAAGGAGGATCAGTTCAAACACTGGCAAGATAAGATGGGCTTGATCATAAGAAAACAGGGCTGTTTTCCCATTTGGTTCCTGAGCTGAGTTGAATTTAAACAAATTCATCCCCTGGGTTAACCCCATCAAAGTCAAGGGAGCAGCACCAGCACTGGAACTGGCTCCTGATGCTTTATACATTATATATAATGAAGATCTATCTATCTTTCTTTCTTTAAAGAATGATCTAATTGAAACACATTGGGTCAGTTTCAGGAAAAGCAGTATATATAGCATTTTACCGCTCCCTGATCTCAAATGCATCTTCCACGCACCAGGAGAGATTTTTGTGCTCGGCTCACAATGGCTCCTGTGCTAACATTTACCTCCCTTTATACAGGCTGTACATCTAAGCTGCCCTTTTTCCCTAGGGCAAATGACCATTGGGTTCCAGCTTCTTTGCCTGAAACCAGATTGAGGGTTACACCTTCCTCAGTGCCAGGAGTCAATGCTCTCCCATCCATCCCCCTCACCCTATGGTACCAGGTGATTTAATGTTACTGTTGCTTTAACAGCCTCATCGCTGTTCTGGCTACACAGTAGTTGTCTCCTGTGTGACTGTGCCTGGGAAAATCTATTACTGGAGTGTCATTAATCTGAGGCTGCCGCCTCTGGCACTTTCTGACTCTTCTATTTAATGGGCCTGTGCTTCCTGAGCTCTGGAGACATGCTGTTTTCCTCTCTTGATCAGCTTTGTTTAATTATCAAAATATTTGATGCAGAAAATTGACATTAGTGGTGAAGGTTTCTGCCTTCCTCCTCCTCACACCCTCCCTCCCTGCCTCGTGGTGACATTGAGATCTTCCGCCTGCGCCGCCTGCACCACCTGCACCTTAAAATAGCAAACCGCTTGTACAATCATGTGCTTGTCCAGGCGCGAGCAGCATTAGCAAGCCACAGGTAGGGCTGCTGCAACCCCCTAGGTATACGGTGCAGCACCTCACCCAAGCGTGAAGAGACAGGGCTGCACAGGAAACACAGCTGCACCTCCTATGGCATCGCGTTCTCTGCCTGCAAATCCAGTCATGAACTATGCCAGTGTTTTCGGCAAGTCTGCCTGTGGGGAGAGTCTCCAGCCCCAAGTCCCATCCCTCAGCATGCGTTGATTAAGAAATACAAGATGCAAAAAGGTTAAAAAAAAAAATACAGAGCAAGGTTTTGCATTCTGCAGCTGGAGGAGTGGTGACACTACTGCTTCACTGACTGTGGGTCTCTCCTGAATGCTTGAATAGCCTTAGATCCTGCTTCCTGGCTGGGCTTATTCCTGTGCCCAGAGACCACAGCTCCTGATTCTCAAATTGGAGCCATTACCTTGTCCTTGTCAAGAAAAGATCAAGAAGCAACTTGATTATGGGACATATGCGTCTTCCCAAGCAACAGGAGAGGCACCCTAAGAATGAATGGCTGGAAGTTTAAAGTGAAAACAAAGGCACAAAATCTAATGGGTACGGGTGACTGAAATAATGGGACAAACAACCAGGGTGTCTCTGCATTTTGAAGCATTCAGTTCAAGACGACATGCCTCTCTGGCAGACTGCTGTAGTCAGATACGGGTTCCTGGTCTCATCTTCAATGGCTCCAGTGAGCTGATCTAGTGGCCCCTTCTGGACTTAAAATCTATGAAAAACCCCATGGTGTATTACCTTGTTACAGAGAGCAAAACCCAATTCAAATGGGATCCCATACCAGTACTCCCAATTTTCACAGAGCAGCTTTCCTAGCTTTAGCAGCTTTCCTTGGCCTGCTGTCTCATTCATTGTTTTCCGTGGTACTCAGTGAGCAATAAGGGGAATTACTGAGATTTGAGGCTGCTGAAACAAAAGAAGGAAAGCTGCTTCTAATATGCTGGAAACATCCATTTTTATATACTTTATCCTCAGACAATTTCCTCCATGAGACATACTCACTCTTCACACATCATGGGTGGGACCTGGTGAGCCCTTTTGTCAGATCTTGGGGAAAAGTGAGGTGCTTAGCTGCTGTGTAAGCAACTGGCTGTATTTTCTCAGTCTTATTTTAATGGTAAAGCTCTCAACTTCTGGACCAAAGCATGGTATTTTTGAAATATCGTATTGACCATACTATGTGCTAGGACTGTGGGTTCAGTCCAGAAGAGGTCTTTCAAAGTTGCACAATTTTGTATTAAGGATGCTTTCAACATAAAATATTAATCTAACAAAAATCCTCTTTTCTGTTACCAGTAACACTTCAGACCAGCAAAACAGAATAATTACTTTTTCTTTTATATTTATGCTGTTGGTTTACTTTAGCTTGGGCAATGGAAATCAACTCTTTCCTTCCCCTTACTAATAAGTGGATATTAAATATGGGCAAAATGTTTTAACAGCACGTCTCCCCTTCCCATTAGTATATTCTGATTCATTACAGCAGCAGTATTCTGGGGCTGCCTGTGGACTGATGATGCTTTCAATGAGAAGGGTTTTCAAAGTCAGGGCAAGCTCTCTGGTCCGAAAGAAAACCAAATGGAAGAGCTGAGCTTCTAACCCTAAGCCAGACATTGCAACGCAACTCAGGTTGGCAGATATACCCAAAAGATTTTGTTGTTCCTCCAGTGAGGAAGCAAAACAGCTGCCAAAGCATAGAAAGTCCCCCTGCCTTGTTTTAGTGGCCCATGTAACCCCTAGCAAAGGAAAGGAGTAGGGTTACATGAAAAATACAAGAAACCCATGTCATCTCTTCCATGATGTGGCATATGAGGAATACAGCGAGGTACAATCTCTCCCCTTGTGAATTGCAGCTAGCGTCTATACCCAGCTGCAGGGAAAAGGTGCACAGGCCAGAGGTGCTTCTACTCCAGATGGTAAATCGGCCCTGGGTATTCTGCAGTGGATTTTATCTGCCAGGCACAACGCATAAGCCATTGACTGCTCCCTGCCCAGCACCATTGCTAATGTGGCTTGTGTGCAGGGCCATGAGAACTGAGTTGGAAGAGGAATTTTCAAGTCAAGTGTGCAAACTTCCCTCTCAAGTAGACCTACACAGACCCCACCCCCTTATTACCAAAACCTAGCAGTATATTTAAATCTCAAGAGATGTTCACGCACAAACACCTGGCCCCATCTCCTTCAGCAGCTTGGACCGGAAGCGGTCCCCACTGCCTGCAGGTTTTCCATCAGGAATTACTGTAATCCCAGCAACCAAATGGTGAGTCCATGGACTGGAACATCTTTGTGATCATTTCTTGAGAATCCCCCAAACTTTGGCTGATAAAGGAAGATAGTTCACTGTGTTGAGAAAAGCCTGGCCTGTTAAATTAGCCAGTTTTCTTGTTTTGTTTTTTCTTTTTATTGACTTCCCTATTGGAAACAAGCCTGGCTTGTGGACTGTTTCGTGGTTTGCCTGTTTAATCCACATACACCTCAATTTGAGACCTTGACATTTTTCATGTCAGGAGTAATTCTGGTAAAGCCAAAGGACTTGCACTGCGATATATCTGGGGTAACTTCAGCAAAGGCAGCCAGGCCTATGTACTAGGTGTACCAAGACCATACTTCACGGGCCATCAGAATCGGTCCCTTGTAAATATCTAGTCCAGATTGATGGATTATCCCTACGGTGCTGTTGATGGCACTTTTATGCAAAGCCTAATCTAGTAATTGGTGTTCATTACATCACCGTTTGGGCACTAGGAAAAGAAACCTCTCTCACTCCAGTCAAACAACAAATGAAAATAACAATAAAGATAAAACCCACCGCAGTGCAAAATGAGCTCTCAGATTCATGAGCACAAACCACCAGGAGTTAAATCCTCTTGGTTTCTTCCCTGAGTGCCTCAGGCAATAGTTTTCATATATATTTCTCCATGGTCAGAAGTCAGAGCAGACCAGTGCTATCTGAGACCTTGACTTTTTTCCCTGACAGTTACAATTATTACAGCCCGGGGGACTCATTTTCTCAGTCTGGCCACCCGCTGACCTAGCCTGCAACCAGAATACACTTTAAAACAAACAAACAGCAGCTAAGCCCCCTTTCTTCCTTTTTTCCCCCCTCCCGTCCCTCAGCTGTGGAATATTTCTATACCCCACCCTTACACAGGGACATTAGCCATTACAGCTGAAGGCACAATCACATTATCAGCCCCATTTTTTCCCCCCAAAAGATAAATTTTTTATGTTGTTATTTTCTTCCCTTTTCTATTTGGCATTCGATATTTACGTGATAAACTGCAGAGCTGCTGCTAAATGGGCCCTGGTACAACTTAATAAATATAGAACAACATCCAGACTGCACTGTATTGCTTCTTCCATGTCCTGGGCTATTAAGGATTTTCCTAGATAATGTTTTCTAAATAAGGCTCTTGTTCTAATAAAGCCTGTGTGGGGGAAATGCTTTTTGATTACTATATTTATTTGTAGAACAATTATTTGGGCATCAAAGTTGATGCTGTTAACTAAAACCAGTCACCTCAGTTGGGAAGACTCTTACCTTCCTCGTTTAAAGTCGGAGCATAGCTTTAGAAAGGCACAAATACTCCACAGCCAACTTCTGCTTCTATTCCTGACGCATTTATAAGGCACATCTTGAATTTTTTAAGTCCAGTCTTTGTTGCGAAGCACTTAGATCCGTGCTGTCCTGAACTGGGACCTGAGTTCACATCTGAGTTCTCTTCGGCTTACAAGACTCAAGTGTGGGGCTTCTGGCCTTTTGAAACAAAGACCCCCGAAGAGGGAGATCCTGCATAAAATAAGAGGCAGAAGTTTAAACTGAAGGGCACCTCTTTCTTCTATGGTGCATGAAATTTTCGGTAACTTCCATGTAATTGATTAGCATTTCTTATGTTAATTATTCCCAAGGATAACCCAGAAGAGAACAACAGGCTTGGGCAGGAGAGAGGTCAGTTGGACGTCTTGTGTCGTGAGGAGTGATGACAGTATATTCACTCGTTGGCCAAAGCGCTTAGCATTCTTGGTGAAACTTGCCCGGGGAAGCCGTTTAAACTTAAGAGCTATTAATCGCTCCCTCTATCAAATATTTTTTCTAAGATCGTTGTGTCCTAACCCACTTCTAGTAAATATTCTCAGCTATGTTAGAATGACAAGAGCCCTCCCATGGGATTTCATGTGTATCGAATCAAATGTAGTATGTGACAAATAAAAACCAAGCCATCAATTCCCTTGCCATTCATTGTCACTTTGAAAAAAAAATAGTTATTTAAACACTGGCATTGATCCATCCAGTTCTCAGGATTTTAATAGGAAATATAGAAAATATTAGCACCATGCAGTTGGGAGGAAATGCGGAAGTCAGAATATTTGCATACCCTGAATAATCCTTGATGTACAAAAATAAGATTGCTGTCTTTGGGTTCTTTCTAATTTGAGTGCAATGGATCATTTTAGGAAGAAATAGTTCTGTGAGTACAGTTTTCTGAACCTGCAGCTTTAGACACCCTGACAATAACTGCTTTGACTCAAATGAGGCTATGCCAATGGAGATCTGGGCCCACATGGTCGATCTTTTATGTCAATAAGACCTTCTATTTACATTACAACTATTTCATGAGTTCTTGATGAGAAAGATACTGGGGAGGGCTTTGGTGTCTTATGCATTTTAGCTTTCTGGCTGGAAACTGCTGTATCTTTAATTAACAAGCATCTGTACCAGAATTATCTCAGTACATTTCCATATGCTTTACCTTCTGTATTAAGCAACAAAAAGTCTTGCCACCAGCGTCTGATAAAAATCAGTCTGTGTTTCTTGACTTTCACTTGGGTGTCATCTCTGAATGCTCCGTTCATTCATGGGCTTCATTCTTGCAACAGCTCTGGGAAAAGTATGTCCCCACATTCCTGATGGAAAACGGGTAAATAAGGGACTTGGCCAAAGTTCCACGGGATATTTTTGGCTAAGGTAAGAAATGACTCCAAATCCTTTGAGTCTTCTGTGGTCTCCTTATTCACCAGATTGGAAAACATGTGTATAGGCAATAAATGTTAGGATTTCCCTTTAGCAAGAATTGGACCATAAAAGCTTATTCCAAGGCTGGAACAACGGTTTGTGCTCAGCACTGGTACTGTATATGAAATAAAAGCGATCTCAATTCCAGATGGTAAAAAGGAAAGCTCCTACTTTACACTCATTGAATTTAACCCAAGTGTCTACCTTGGGGTAGTTTAACTTTACAAATATAGTATGTAATATGTTGCTTAACCAACATAATTGGCTCCTAAATACCATGATCTGATGTGTAGATCTGCCCGCTTTCAATGACCTGTCATTGGAGGTACTGTCTAGTGGCAATTTGACATTAGTTGACTTCTTCTGGAAAAGATGCTTCAGCATTGGCTAATCTGCTTTGTCCAAAGCTATAATGTCATTTCTGTACATAGAAAATGTTTTAGAAATGATTGGGTCCTTAAAGATTGTGAAAGTCACCAGAAAATCATGGCATTAGAGAAGTAAGAGATGGAAATGATCTATGATATGATTTATTCCTTTTTACTAGTATTTTGCTCAAGCTAATATAAAATCTACCCAAAAAAGGAGGAATAACTACCATTTCTTTTGGGAGATTATTCAATATTTAGAATTTGCCTTATTGGAGGCAGCAGTGATCAAAATACCCCTCACAAATCTCCAAAATCATTATTTGTG
Organism: Crocodylus siamensis; assembly: GCF_052110815.1. Taxonomy (NCBI): domain Eukaryota; kingdom Metazoa; phylum Chordata; order Crocodylia; family Crocodylidae; genus Crocodylus; species Crocodylus siamensis. Next base: position 13,911,372 of record NC_143406.1, read on the forward strand.
GTAGTACCTGAAGTTCTCTGAGCCAGTACAGATCCTTTCTAGTAGAGGCGTACAGGCAGACCCCATTTAAGGGCAGTCTTTACTGAGCTTTCCATTCTTTCTCCAGGATACTTTGATATTCTTTGCTAACATCTTTCCCAAGCTGCATCCTAATTGCTGAAATTATCAACGTAAAGTGACATCCAGTCCAATAAAGTGAGGCGAACTCACACAAGCTGCAAGAATTTGCACCACAAAGGCACTCTACAAAGAGCTCAGCTCTATAGAAACCACCACGAAACTCTGTGAAGAATCCCACAAAACCGCGCAGGATCCTTCAAAACGCACCACAGGAGTCCAACACTCGTTACTTCATGACACCATCTTTACATGTTAGAAGAAAAAGCACACAGAGGTCCGTAGAGCACTTACCCTGGGCTTGACACAGGCAGTGCTAATGTCGGAAGGCTTCAACTCTCATAATCCAGACAACTAAAAGGGACTCTTTTGTCTCCCCTTCCCCCTCGCAGTAAGGGACAGGTCATCCCCTTTCAACCTAGCTGAGCCTAGGTGCATAGATACTTTCATAGCCACTTGACAGGTGATCAGCTCACCACACAGACTTGTCAGCAATGCTGCTGGGGGTTATTTGGATTTAGCTGTAGACAGGAACTGAACCACAATGAGCACTGGGAAGGCACACTGTTCGTCATTTGTTTAGAGACAAGCCATCTCATACTTGTTTGAAGCCTTTTTATTGAACTCACACTCTTGTGCCAAGCACTGAAAGATTTACTTTGGCTATTGCTGTAAGATGGAAAGCTTATGAATGCATGGCTGACTGCCAGCCCTGGGTGAGCTGTGAAAGGTCTGGTACAATGGAGGGTTACATGGAACAAATGTGAATGCACTGGGCAGACGTGACTGAGGGAAGGCCCCTGCACTCAAAGAACTGCGTGAGGTTTAATCCAGTGACTGAAGTAGGGTCAAGAGATAACATACACAACTCGCAAGACTTTCAGTGGGCTCCTTTTCCAGGGCCCATAGCATTGGAAAATTAAGCTTGTTCAGGCATAGGTGCGTTGTCTATAAGAACAGCTGCTAGTCTCTGCTGACTTGCACACTGTAGCAAAGATTACAAGGGGAGATTTTGCAAACCTGAGTGCTTCCTTGGGCTCCAGCTGCAGAAGGCAATGCACTGGTTGGGCTAATATAATGCAAGGCACCCTGATCACTGTTGTATATTTCTTGCAGATGTTGCCATAATTTTGTTATGGTACAATTTGACATACGACTCCCCACTGCATCGGAAAGGGGCACATTATCTCAATTAATGTTTCACAGCAAACATGGCACTGATAGTATTCATGGGACTACAGCCTATTACCATTTGCATGGTGACTAGCACAAGAATTATGACTACGTGTGTTCACTGCAGCAAAATTTGCCCTCCGGCTCTATTTTTTTTTTTTTTTCCTTGTGACAATGTTCCCTTTTTCTCCCTCCTTCTGTTTTGATTTCTACTTAAAGTTTTATGGCTCTGTCCCCTCCAGGGTGCTATTATCTTGTATGCTAATAGGGCTATGCATATTCTATTAGCGTTGTCAGTGTGAGATAAGAGGCACATTCTGTAAGGAGCACTCAGGGGGTAATAATCACAGCAAGGGGTCTCAGTGTTACTACATTATCAGTCATCTTCACATTTCAGTGGAGCCTGTTTATGCACTTCTTCAACTGCGCAACTCAGACACCGAAAATTGCTGAATGTTTACGGAAACGGTTGCAGAGGAACATAATGGGGTTTGAGATTGACTTGATAAAGGAGACTTCTTTTGTGTTGCTTCCAGATACAAGATATTTGTAACTGCATAGAATAAGTATGACAATAAGTTATAAGGCAGTTAGCAACTGAAATCAGTCTCAGATCCATATTTCAAGTAATAGAAACAGCTATCTAGGAACTGTTGTGAGGAGTATCTGCGCCATGTACATGTCCTCAGAGATCTCTCTCTCTCTTCTATACACACACATAAACATATGCCTCATCCAGATCATTAGACAGGATGACAATTTTTATATCAAGTAATCATGAGCCTTTGGCTATTGGAATGAAATAGGCCCATCATTTGGCAGTGTTGGGGAAAAGACATAATTGCATATCATGCAAAGGCAATAGCAGCCACTGCATAGTAGCACTCTTTGCAAGTTAAACTGCATAGCCCTCTCTGTACCAGTCAACTCCTATGTGGCTGGAGCCAATGGCATGTAAATAGTGTCATGCCAGTAACCTTGGATCCTTGCCTATAGATGAGACTTAGTGACTGGTGCACTGAGGGGTTTCTTGCTTTCAGAAGGGAATGCTGTTTCCCCCAAAACGTTCTCACTCACCAAGATACACCCGGTGGACCCCAAAAGAAGGTCGTGCAGTCAGCAGCTGCTGCAGTCAGTCAGACACTGCACCTGAATGCGCACATCTGGGTGAAGCTGCCTTTGTTTAATAGGAACTTCACCCCCAGTGCTGAAGACCTCCAAAGTGCAGTCCCACCTGCACTGCAGGTGCGTACCATTGTGTGCATTCAGTTACTGCTTCAGTGATTTTGAAGAGAGCCTTATGCACTGGAAAAGCCTCTGTGACCACCAGGCTTTAGAGAGGAACTTTTTAGGCTGGGGGTAAGCTGCAGGGCCAATCGCCACGTATCAATTTTAAGAATGTACGTGTGGCCTTTTAGTAGGGCCTCAGAATAAATTTCCAGTGTATAGCTGCTGGGGACACCTACGCCTGAAAGATGGGCTGGTGTGTGCATTTTAGAAAGCTGGTGCACAGTGAGGCTATCAGGTTATGTGTTTTACTCGCGAAGAAGCCATCAAGTGGGGCACGTCTATAGTTTAGGGCCTGATTCTGTCACCTTTCACAGGCTGTAGTTGTATATTTATACAAGGGCAGATCCACTGGTTAATATGGGATGACGTCCCCTTGCAAAATACAACTGAACATGAATAGAGATTACACAATCAATCCCTTACATGTGAATTTGATAGAAACGGGGAATCCAAAAATAGGTTGCTATGTTGTGGTCCGCATAGCTATACATGAAGCAAAGAGTTACGCAAACTGCCAGGAAACATGGTGATGAGAAAGGACAAAGAAACAGTAAAACATTGAGAGCATGAGAACAAACAAGGTTTGGAGGCGGGAAGGCTATTTCCATAGTTTACTCCCTCCAGATAGAGGAGCAGACATCCTGTCAATGCAGATGTATTTAAAACCGCCTCAAATTATTTCCCAGGCTGCACAGAAATTTATATATACCTAAAGGTAAAGGTGCCCAGTTATATGATTTAAACATAATTAATGGGAAGCAGGAGATAGATATATGCTGATTACAGCTAAACAACTGTAATGATGTTGAAAGGAGCTGTGTTTTCAGGCAGATCTACAGTACTTAAGATTACACATTAATATCAGCACCCTCTACTTTAAAAATATTTATCCTTGACATTTTCAGACATAAGGCTCATACCAAATGTATTCAGCTCCATCTCCTGAGGGTCTTGAGATTAAAACCCCTGCTTTCTCACCTTGTGATCTGGCATTAATAGCTGATAGAAAAATCACATACATGACTGACATCTTCCTAGAAATGTGAGACTGTGGAATTAATGAAGGTAATGCTGGAATGCAAGGGTCAGTTTAGAAATAGGATTTCTGTTGCCAGCTATCCAGTCATGGACTGGACAATCTGGGTGGTTATTGGGTTGTGGTTTTTTTTCCTTAGCAGTGAGCAAAACTGATTTGGAGAATACAGCAGCCTAAAATACATGTAGTTATGACTTTGCCACCATTGGAAGCTGATGGACTGTGTTGCTAACGGAAATCCGGCTAATGACAACTTTAGGGAACCAATGAAGCACAAACTATTAAACTAATCCTCGTGACTATTGAAGCACGGTCAGTTCTCATGTCTTCCTGTTGCTGTCAGCCGTATCATTGTCAAATCTGCAACTTGTAGAGGGCTGGATGGCTTGAAGACCCTGATGACTTGGCATAGGACCTATCATCTTAAAGTCCATGGTAACAGTACAGATGAAGCTATTACTTGGTAGTAATTCAGTTGTTTAAGGTGAAGTGTTGGAAGTCGGTGTGTGGTTCAGATCAGTTCCTGATTGAGAGGTGTTCAGAGTCTCAAAGGGAACAATTATTCCCTGGTTTGGCAGGCTCTCCAGAATAGGCCACAGGGGTTCTCTTGCTCGAGGCGGTTCCTTGTCTATTGTAGATTATTTTCCAACCAGCTCTGCGATCTAGCTAGCAGCCATGCCTGTGTTGCTGGATGCACTGAAACTATTTCGGTTTGGGCAGATGAAAGTCTGCCCCACTCCCGGTAGTGTCATCTAGGACAAGATCATGAACACAACATACAAAAAGAAGGAGGAAGGAAACCAGTATCTGCATTCAGTGTGCTTTTGAACTAAATCAGATTAATAAAATATGTTCTGGGTCATTCACAAAGTCCAACAAGAAATTAAAATGAGGTCATCATCATTTTAAGACAGGCAGTCAGTTCTACTCCGTCGATAAGAAAACACTGATCCCCCTAATTCTTAAAATGCTGTCACCAAAGCCCGCCTTAGTACCCCAACCAGTGCTTTTAGTTGTAAGAGACCAGTTCTTTCCCTCCTTTTTCTGTTAAGCCTGTTTTATCTGTGTTCTCACATTCCAAAGACCCTTTTTTAATATTCCCAGTGTATTTGCTGATCTAATGCATTGCAATAATAAACAATCACTGGCTTAAGGGGCTACCAGGTTACAGGCTTACATAGAGCTCAATCTTGTTAAAAATTCATCTAGAGTTTGTCTGGGCTTCAGCCACAAACTCCCAGCAACTGCTTACACCTTAATGACACAAAACCTCTGACATTTGCATCAGCCTTCTAAGGGCAAAACAGAAGACACTTGACTGGATGTGTTCTTCGGGAATTCTCAAAATGAAAAAAATGGAAAAGTTTTTCTTTCTGGGTAAAGGCCTTAAGTAAACACGTCTACTGCACTGATAAATATGCTATTCTTAATGACCCTTTAAAAATGGTTTTGTCCTGGATTCCCAGTGATAATTATCTTTCCTTAGTTGTGTTTGCATTTAGCAGGGGAGACTGACCTTCCTTTTCAGTATCCTCACTGTATTTATGCAATTAATCACTTTAATTTAAACAGGGATAAACATCCCCTTTACATCCCCTTTTTGCTTCCATTATGGCTTGAGTCCTGGCTCAATATATGTCCCATGGAAGAGTTTGGGTGGGTCAAAAAACTAATAACAAAAGGGCCAATTCAACTAAACCAATTATAGATAACCCCAAAAGTGGAACTGTTTCATCTTCTTCCACTGGAGGTGCCAATGGGATAGAAGTAGCAGAAAATCTGGTAACATTTTCTCTCTGTAGTGTTGTGGTACCTAAACACTGTCTGTGAGAAGTAAACACAAACCAAACCCATGTGCCTTGCTTGACAGCCTTTGATATCTGAAAGATGACAGGGCTACCTAAAAACAAGCATTTTGGGCCTGTCCGGCATGTGTGGCCAGGTGTTGCCCAGTATGACTGAGTTGTAGAAACCCACAATAGAAGCTGGATTAGTAACAGCCAGTGACCCAAACCTAGCCCAGCTCTGAAAATCACGCCACAGTCATGCTGTTGGAAGATAACAAGGGACCCATATTCACTTGAATTCCTGAGAGCCAACCCATTTTGATCAGTGAGCACATGAATGTTGCACGGAGAGAAATATGGAAGCAATTACTTTAAGAGCCGTCTTTTGGGCAATTCCCAAAGAGACATCAGCCCCTGTATTTATGAAGCCTATCGCATCGGGCCCTAATGAAGCAATTAAGCAAAGGGTCCTCTGCCTTTGATCTAAATGTGGTAATTTTTACAAAAACATCTCCGAGTGATAGATACCCATAACTCAGAGTCCTTAATTGTACTTAATTTGTTTGGAATACGAATGTGCATTTAATTAAGCCAGGACTTTGCCCACATGTTTCAAGAAGGGCTGTCAAGGAAAATTAAGACCCAGTTTGCTTTCAAAGTTACTGGTTTTTATCAGGCCAGGACAGCGATCTTCGAACAGAAGGTTACAGATAATTAGGCAGAGACCTCAAGCCAAAAAAAATGTAGAGACACTGTACAGCTGAGAAAGGAGCAGGGAAAAACTCCTTGATGAAGAAACATAAGAATCGGCTGTTCACATAGTGAGGTCACGCATGGCTAGGTTTTGGTAAATGTAACCTGTTGGTTGCAATGTGTTTTGCATTCCTAAACTCCAGGGGTGTGGAGGGAACCTGGCTGCAGTGTTTAATAGTGTTAAGTGACTGGCACGGGGACTGGAATTTCAGGCCATGCCAAAGACCCCCTGAGTGGGCACAGCTGAGGGAGCCCCAGGAAAAGGCCTGGGAAGCAAAGCTGTTCATTTACTCAATTTGTGTGAATCCAAAGCATTTGCAGCGGGCAGGCAAAATACGTGTTACTTTCTTCCCTGCACGCTGAATTTTGTCTGGAGTGAAGGTCTGGAGAGCACGGTGCTGCTGAGCTGCAGTTCCTCTGCTCCGGGACTTGGGTAGGGAGATTCTCACATCCTGCAGCGCACCGCAGACTGCTCTGAATCTCAGGTTGGGAGGAAGCAAGCTGGGCAAGCCACAGAGGCTCCCCTTCCCGTCACTTGCTGCCAGGGTGGCAGTATCCAGCCAGCTGCCCTGCTCTCTTGAGCTGTCTTTTGCATGGTGCCACTGCCTATGGCTGCCCTGTCGTGTGTGCCTGCTGCTCCTTCAGGTGAAAAGTCACACGAGCAAAAGAAGCAAAATAAATGTCTCGCACCCAATACCCCTCGTGTAGGGGAGGTCCCCTGGCTTATGAGCACGGAGACTGAATCCCTGTGTGTTTCTTACCATTTACTATTAACCAGTGCCTGGTCAGGGCTTGCCTACCTTGTCAAGAAGAGCTCAGCCTCTTCTCTTTGCAGCTCTGCCACTGTGTGACCTGGGTCGGGTCTCCTGATCTCTGCTTTGGAAAGTGGTGATGATGACATTTCATGCTGCCACCTCAACATATAGGTGTTACTACTGTATAGTTCTGACTGGGGAGATTATCAGTTTAGTGGATACAGGGGAAAGTCAGGCCTGTTTATGCACAGCTTTCAAGCTGCCCTTCTACAGAGCAAAGCACTCTGTTTCCACTTGGCAAATTCTTTCACTACAGGTGATGTTTTGTTGAGGGGTGGGATGTACAATCATGACAATGCTAGTTTAGACTGATCTTCTCCCTGCCCTTTCTTCCTCTCCTACCTGGAGGAAAAATGAGGGTCCCATATGCATAGTCTTAAAGATATTATATTTAAGAAATCAGTAATATATCAGTGCAGGTAAAGATTATAGGTAGTTTTTGCCTGAAAATTAGTTTTTTGGTAAATGATATATGCAGGAGCAGGCACTATCTTCCACTTTTTGTGATTCTTGTAAGAACGAAACCTGTCACCCGCTGCTCATCGAGTTCTGTAGGAGTTGTTACTTAGAGGGCGACTCAGGATGGGGGTCTTATGATCATAGGTGCTGTACCAATGCATACGAAGAGTCAGTTTGTGTCCTGACATGATATAATCTAAATGGACCCTAGGTGCAGACAAAAGAAGGCGCATGATCTTCATTTACCAGCAGAGAACTGCAGCACAGAGATGACGTGATTGATCCATGATCACACAACGAAGAACTGAACCTCCATCTCTGCATGCCAGCTCAGACACTTTGCCATACAATTGTTCTTCCCCAAGCGGTCTAATGGGCACCCACTAATGGGTACCTACAAATCCTCCCTGATAACTATCCCAAGAATCATATTTAAATGCTTTGCTGTCTAAATGCTGAGGATACAGTATATATTTTAAATCAAGGGTTTGCTTTGGGCAGTGATATCCTCAGATTCCAGATTTGCCCTGACATGATTCCTAAGTGACCAGAGCTGATTTCTCATGCTGAGGTGGTACCTGGCCTCCTCTCCTTGTGTGGCTCAATTTAAATGCTGGCAAAATACCCAGCCCTCCATCAGACCTAATTTAGTATAAAATTAGTTGACTTAAAATAAACATAATAAAATAAAATAAATCCTCTGGTATTAAAGTCCCCTTGGCCAGATTGCTGCAGGCCTGGTCAGGATTTATGACATGCTGTCACTAGACTGTTAAAAGGAATGTGTACGGCAGGACTGACTTGCAAGCTCTTTACCACAGGGCTCACAATCTTCCCGGATATGGGACATGGGGCAATGACCCCCCCAGCCCTGAAATGACATTCTGGAGGAAAGAGAATGATGTGTGAGGGCAGGAGCGTAATAAGTGGGGAAGCGAAGGAAAAATAAAGGCAAGGAGGCTCTCACTTGACTGTAACTGTTTTGAAGAGTGACCTCATGCATTCCAGAGGCACTCTAAGGAGGTCCATGCAATTTTTTTCTGTATCTGCTAAGCACACTGAATAAGTTTGCAAACCCAACCCCAGAATCCAAAAGTCCTGTCTCGGGGTAAATGGTCACCCTCTTACTAGTGTTTAAAATTTTTACAGCAATAACAGAGAATTTGAAAGAACATCGTAGGTGGATTTACAGGTCTCCAGGGAAATCAATTGTTTCCTGTTTCAACAGCTTCTTCATCATAACTTGCTTTCTCAGTCACCGAGTGATGTTCTATTAATCTCAGCATGCAGAGATTACAGTTAAATGTAGAGCTTGGTTGAACCTCAATTTGTGAAATAATCTCGTCTACCTTTTCAATCAGTCCAGTGTAGTATACGTTGGGTTGAGATCTACCGATCAAATCTGTGGCCGTGTTCCTTATCCGCCTAGCGAATAATACAGGCTACTATAAAAGAGCCTGTCAAGAGCTATGCAGTTTGTGTCAACTCATTTTAAATCTGTCTGTCTGTCATAATTTTTATCTGATTTCCCATTTTGATACAAAAACACTGAAACCACAGCTCCCTGTTCAAGTTTCTGGCTATTGTGTTCCATCAGGTTCATATTTAAACATTTGTATGTCAGACATACATGGAACATTTAAGAGCCACAAGAATGTCTAATACATATTTCCCATTTCCAGTTTTTGCCAGTGAGAGATGCGGTGTAAAAGCACAAGTCAGATCTGGAAGAAAGATGGGGAGAGATGTCATGAGAGAGCCAGTCTTGTTGGAACAAGGCCTTCTAAAGAAGTCTGTGAACCACGCAGGCTTATTCCCAGGTCTTTGCAGGTTTGTCCATGCCTTTCAAAACGGCCGCTTGTTGCTAGCTGAATTTGTTTGGTGGGCTGCTTGGTGTGTGGCTGCTCAGACTGAGGGACCCCAGTAGCCCACATGACTGGTTTAATGGCTGAGAGTTTATGGTAATTCCAGTTGCAATCACTTTGCTGTTATTTCTCCTTCCATGGAGAACCAACAAGTAGTGAAGATGCAGCTCCTAATCAGTGTTGACAAGGCAGACAGTTCTGCTTTGACTCTGCCTGGAAGGTGTGCCTCTAAGAGACAGGCAGACACTCATTTTGTCTCCTTGTTGTGGCCTCTCTAGTTTCCAGTCCATTAAAACTGACATATCTGGTATAGCCCTTGTCTGTCACTTTTGTCCCTAGAGGAGGAACATCCTCATCTCCTGCTGAACTCAGGGCATGTTTCAAAAGGCTCTTGCACAATGAGGGCCTGGTCCATCTCCCACACATCTCAGTGAGGGTGTTTCTGCTGGGAACTAGATCTGAATCTCGAGCCCACCCTCCCCAGTAGTTTATGATCACTGGTAGCTGCCAAACCAGCTGGTTTCGAGGGGGAAATGTCTATGTACAGATCAAATCTTCTGCACGTAGATTCCCCAGTCGGCTGGGAAGTCTGATTGGACTGTGTTTCAAATTCCCATGTCTCGTATCTTGGAAAATCCTAACAGACAGTTAGGAATGTTATGTTATGAATCTACCCACCACAAAACAGAAAGGCAGGGAAGTGCTGGCAAGTAATAGTTTGCCTTTATAATGCTAAGGAGCTGTTCACATGGGCCAGACAATTATGCCTCATAAGACGCTTGTCTTGGGTAAGGAGAAGAGAAAATGGGGTGGAGGGGATATCCTGGCCGAGTTTGTCTGGGGTCAGTGGGAACACTGGTGGACTGGTACCTGGCTCAGAATTGCTGAATCTGTCCATAAGGGCCATGCCAGTGTCACACAGCAAATCGGTAGCAGAGAGAGGAATGAATCCAGAAGACTGGATCCCTAATGCCCTGTTCTTGTGCTGATTGACTATATAGAAAACAAGACATCTAAATAGCAGGTATGGGGTCCAGAAGACTGAGCCTTGTCAGGGGCTGTTTTTCTCTCTTTTCTGTGCCTCAGCCAAGCAACATCATTTCCCCTGACATCCATCTTGCCAAAGAGGAAGGTAGAAAAGAAGCAAGAAGTACAACAAGAGACAGAGGACCTGAAATATCCCTGATGGTGTGCTTTTCTCAAGTAAAGCATGGGCAGTATAGATCCTGAGCATATGAACTGCTGAGCAAAATCAAACCGCTGGGTGACAGCAAGTACAATATTTATACATATTTTTAAAAGTATTTTCCTGTGGTAATATCATACTGAAATGAGCTTCTCTTTTTTCTAGCCCCATGATCCCTTGTTTTCTCTATTATGTCAGTTTTAATATACTTAGTCATAATTTTTTGTCTGATATTCCAATAATTATCTTCCTAAGGTTAATCCCTATCCCACAGCAATACCATTAAGGAAGGCTACATGGGAGTCTTAAAATAGTTGCTATTTATAGTAGGAACTCTTTCCAATGCGGAGAATCATTATTTATAATTCACTGATTGGAGAAGCTGGAGCAGCGATTTCCAGAGTATCACACATTACTCTGTTGTAGTTTTGTCTGACAGATCTGTGCTAATTACCCTGGGTGGTTTTGATGTGCAGCCAAGGGAACGGTTGCAGAAAAATGTGTATCACTAAAGTTTGGGTCCCCAAAGTCAGAAGTAAAATAAGCAAGAATAGATCCTTATCTGAGTCAGACCCTTACTAGCTGTGTACAAAAATTTCCTCACATGTGCTTTTTTTCAATCCAGTCATTACTTCTGCTTGTACTTGGCAATGCACTTAAGGCTGTATACTCAGCATGCATTCCAGCTTGGCCTCTTCTCCTTTCTTGTGACAAATACATTCACTGACACCATTGGGACTGCTAGTTTCCACAGCAGGATGCAAGTTAGGACTCCTGTAGTCTGCTTCCATCTCTGCTACTGACTACTTTGTAGCCTTGGCCAAGTCACTTAACCTCCCTGGTCCTTAGGTTAGTTGTTAGGAAAATGAGTACCATGGTAATAGTTCCCCCTCAGGCTGTTCTCAATACTTAAATAATTAATGTGGGTAAAGCAATTTGTGAGCCTCAGATAAAAGGTGCTCAGGAAAGGTAATTTATTATTATTTGCTCCAGCTCTTTCTTAGAGGCTGTTTTGAATGTGCTTGAAAGCGGGGCCTTACGTTGCAGGGTTGAAGTTAAAGTCAGGAGTTAGAGTTAAATATGTTAAGGATAGATTGTTACTTCTGTGGCCCCAATTCAGCAGAGCACTTGAATTCACTCTTAACTTCAAGTAGCACAATACGTACTTCAATGTTTTGTAGATTGGAAGCCTATCACTGCACTGATAAAAGAGAAGTGGGGGTTGGAGGGCATGTGTGTGCGTGCTTGTGCCCTCATGATTCCAGAACAAGCGTCGTCGCAATGCAAATACAATAAGCGACTTGCACAAAAGCTGGTGAAATTCATCCAGGATGCAAATCAATAAATGTAACAAGAGAGAAACTACAAGCTGTGCATTTCCACCATAGCTGAGATTTTGTGGGCTGGATAGAAGCTGCCGAGCATGACCTAATGCCGGGGGAAAAAAAGCAGCCACAGACCTCAGCATCTAAACAGTATGAATATTGAACCAGAGGTCCTTGAGTAATTGTCCTTTCTTCACTCCGGGGGTGAAAAGGGTACATTAGACATTCACTAGCAGCAAATGGCACCTGACATCTCTTTAAGTGAAAGTCAGTTTGGAATTTTTTTAATGGCCAAGCATAAATCTTTTAAATTATAAATCAATAAATAGTTAATTCAATAATAGAAATCTTTTAAATATTTAATAAGTCATATGCAGAATGGCTCTATAACTGGAGGTTGATGGAACTGTGTCAAACGAATTTGAATCAAACTTTTCCAAACTCCCTGTATTAAAATAGTTATTGATTCAAATGTAAAGTTGCAGGAGCACAGTAAAAATTGAGATGGCACCGGGGGTTCTGTAGTTCCTATTTTCCCATCTGAATTTCAGTAAAACTACCGGTTCACTTTTACTAGGGTGTTCCTGGGGCTTTTCACGTTTTATGACTATTCCTACAAAGAAATGACTAGGCTGAGCTGAGACATTTTTGTTCATATTAATTAAGACTCTCCCTCTAATGAAGCTGCTGTTTAGAAAAGCCCTAACAATTTTGCCTCCTGTATGAAAGAGACTGCTCATAGAAATCCACTTTGAGGTCTGTGAACAACTCTCTTTTTGAAGTTGCTCTGGTTTTAACCATATGTACTGGAGATTTAAAACTACAGCCAATTAGAGCTGAGTTGGATTATGCCTGGACTGAATTTGGTTCTTGGAAAAGGAAAACTCTATCTGGCTAAGTGTTTGCTCTTTATTGATTATTATAAATCTCATCCCATCCTCATTCCCCTATGGAACTGATATTTAAAAGAATGGTTTGAGTGAAGTCAGTAGTATTTGAAGCTATATTCTTGAGTAAGCCTTGGTAAAGATAAAGTAAATGCCATATTGATCATTATAATTTTGTAGGGAATTCACTATAAAAAAAAGTTCTCTTATACTTTCCCTTACTTGCTGTACTCCTGACATACTGCATTTCTCTCTTCCTTATCAAATACCTTGGTTGCCTCTCCCTATAAGCCTGGACTGGGTGTCCCTAGCAGCCACTGTTACAGATTGAGCTGTCTGTCAATGAACCAGAACCCAGCTGGCATTGGAAACAGGCGTTATATCTACCTTGGTTCCTGAGAAGTACGTCACTATTTCTTGTTTCTGCAATAGGAACAGCCCTTTTACTTTGTGTGTCTGTATGTGCAGTGCCTAGCACGGTGAGCCTCCATTCCAGAAATCCTAGCATGCTACACTTTCCATAGTGCCCTTTGCTCCTGCTTGACCCTGTGCTTCCAGCCCCTCCCCAAAGGAAGTGTTTTCAGACAGTCCCTTGAAAAAAAAGGCAGCAACTGAAGTTTCATTATTATCCAGCTGAAATAATGAGAAATGATTTCAAAGGGCTTGAGCAACATTTGTTTTATTAGGCTTTCTGTGCCTATGGGAAATTGTGATGCATTTTCAAACCCATTTTACAGATTGGTAAACAGGGCTGTATCCTGCAAAGGCAAAATATCCATCTGGTGCCCTTAAAACTGCAGGTAGCCCCAACCAAAATGGCTCATTACCTGAAGTGGCATCTATTGTTTGCTGTATAAGTGTAAGTATAATCAATTCTAGCTGGCTCAATATTTCTGAGGGATCAGGATTTCGTTAATATTCTGCACACCTCTCCTTTCCCTCTGTGTCTCTGTGTGTGTATGTATCTGGAGGAGCAGCCTGAATACAGTATCTCTGTGTTTTTCTTCTCCCCAGGATGACAGATATTTTAACGATGACAGTAGATTAATATCTCTTTAATCAGCCAAAATGAACATGACACGCAAGGGTGACAGCTCAATTTTCTGCTAACAGATTGCTCCTATCAAGTCCTCCCATTCTCGCTGATTTTTATTCCTGGCAGAGATGATGTCCTGGCTTTGGGAGGACCCCAGCTCCCCGTCAGCTCATCAGACACCCATTAAATAAATCTCGTAACACATAGGTGTTACTCACACGCCTGTCAGGATGCTGGCTGGCTGGTTGGCTGGCTGGGGAATTGAATGAGCTCCGACACGCTGAATGGGGGGAAATTGTCACTGAGCAGGGCGAAGCTGCAGCGTGTGTTCCAGAATATACAGTTATGGAGGGTCCCTTGTCCTCCTGCTTGTGGTTATTTTTTTGTTTGTCGGCTGAAATGTGGATCAGACACTGAGACTGTCTCCTGGCAGACAAATAAACCCCCCCCCCCCCCATGTCTGGGGACAGAAAGGTGGATGGAGGGAATAGCACTGCAGGTGGAAGCGATACACTAAATGCTAGCCCCAGAATTAGCTATGCTCAGAGCTTGTTAGCAGGTGGGGTTTCAGGAGTATCTTGTTTCTGCTTCGGAAATTTAAACTGCAGGATCTAATTCAGATCTTCCCCCCCACCCCCCATGGCGTTTCAAATGCAGTAACTCTGTACAAAGTCATTGCCCAGCCTTTGCAGGGGTAGGTCTCCCTTTTACTGGAGCAGGTCCTGACCCCCAAACCCATTCAGGGTTCAATCTCTTTTGCTTTGACTTGTAACACAACCCCAACTCCGAAGCTTATGCCACTGCCAAGGACACAAGGAAAGCTTCAAATCCATCAAGCTACATTTCTGTGACTACAGTACTGGCGCTTGCAGCACGCTGTTCAGTAAATATAATATTCCAAGAGCTGATAGGTAACTATTACATTTGGGAAAGGAAATGATCCCAGTCTGTATTCTGAAGGACCAATATTGTTGTTGCTTTTTTAAAAGCATTTTTACTGATTTAGAATTCAAACCTGTTGCCTTTGGTATTACCGAAATTCAGCCATTTCTTTTCATTGTGAATCGCTCAGACCATCTGCCTTGTTTTCCTTTAAAAGCAAATCAACCACCAAAGAGAAAAAATAAATAAAATGCATTTGAAATGGCTTAGTTTGGCAAGGCCCTCCGAAAACTATAAATCATGCTTGCAAACCTGGCTTATGTGAACTGGATTTGCATTGAATCAAATTTTGGTTTCCTTACAAAACTTTTGTGCCATGGCTGGCTGTTCATGTAGTTGCAGACAAGAGATGTGTTTGTTTTAAAAGATAAAAAGCAAGTATTTTTAATGTAAATGGTTTCAAGAGAAAATTAACAATAAATTACCCCAATGATGACGTTAAAGATATCCATATGATTGTAATTATGAAGTCAGATCTTTCCAAAGGAGCATTCTGTCATTTCCTATTCTTGTTACAATCTCTGTCATGCAAACATGTTCATTATTTTTGCCATTTTCTCTTCTTATTACAGCCTTTGCCATGAGAATAAGTCATCAAGGTTTTAAGTGACTAATAAATTCTCTAAATTACCATCCATTGCTTTAATTTTTCCCCCTCCATATTCTGTATCATAATTGCCTAGCCATTTCTCACCCTCCTTTTTTAAATCACTCATTAGACTAATAGGGGAAGAATAGGATTTACTCTACCTAGAATACTGTAGCAAGCCTTGGACACCACAGTATGAAAATCTGAAAATAAGTATGAAAATACTTCAGATTTCAACTCTCAAGAAAAGACCAGACATGACTAACAGACGGTATCTGCATAATCATTCACATAAATAAATTGAGAAATGTGTGCCCTGTGGGTGGACAATTCACAGAAGTCCCATCCAGCAAAGTGTTTCAGAATAGAAATAAATTGAAGCATGCAGGTAGTTCCACTGAGTTCACTGAGACTTTTCATGTGCTTCCAGTTTGGAGGTTTCTCAAGTGAGTAAAGTGATATGCTTAAGAACATTACTGAGGCACGACCAAACAGAACGAGACCAGAATAATAACTGGTTAAAAATGATTTATTGAGCTTCATGCACTGCCTGTCTGATACCCAGTGGTGCCCACAGTCTACTGGTGTTTGCTGGTAGATGGATCACCAGATCTACGCTCCATTTGGCACCAGCTGGCTCTCTACAGTGTAATATTGACATAAATGCAAGGGCTGAATGGTACGTGGATGCCAGGCTTCCTGCCAGCCTCCACATACCTATATGCCAGTCTCAGTCTCATGTATCATGGATAAAGAGGCACAACAACTGTACAGTCTGTGTTGTGATGTGTAAATGCATCTCACCAACAACGACTGTAATTTGGTGTGGGTATGTCCTAATCTGCTTTATAATATAGTGAGGTGACCATACCTTGAAATATTAGCCCCTTTTTCAAACTGTGCACACCTTTTCCTTCTATCACTTTACTCATTTGAGTAGCCTCCTAACTGGAAGCATGCGAAAAGTCAGTAAACCCAGTGGGTTGCATGATTCAATTTATTTCCATTCTTAAAGCTTTGCCTTGTACTATGTGCTCCTGCCTCTGTCACTGCTGTTTTTAGGGGTCTCTCTCACCTTTATATATGTGATATATGAAATAAAAAGTTTCTCAAGTGTTCCAGCTAATATTTTGGCAGGCTGTTGACCTGGTAAAGCTCACTCAAGTTTTTTTCTTTACCTTGACAGAGCTGTTAAATTGGTCACAGATTTTATGGGCTATCACCAGCATGGATTTTTCTTTTCTTTTTTTTCTTTTTTTTTCAGCATTTCAGTTTTGACACAAAGTCATTAACAAGCCAGTTTTAGACGGAGTGCAAATGCTGGTCTGTGCACTTAGCGAGGCTCTTTATTGTGCTCACTGAGTTGGCACCATTGTGCTCTTGGTGTGAAAAAGGGGCTTGGGGAGTTGGGACAAGCCCCACTCCACATTGCCTCACCATCTCCCTCATAATGTTTATGGCAGGGTCTTTTCAAAGCCTTAGCACAGTATGCTGGATGTTTCCTGTTATTGTTTGTCTTGGATATTTCAGAGGAGAGACATTTGACTTCAGCTTTTCCCAATGTAATGCTGCTGCCATAGGCCCTTCTGTTTAACAGCTTTTCAGCATCTCACAAAGGGGCTCTGAATGAACCTGATGTTTTACTCACTGTCCAGATGAAGAAGGACCTTTGCCCAGCTACACAAAAGTAAAACAATATCTTCGAAGACATGAAGAACTGTGGGTCAGTGCAGCGCAAGCCACCAGTATAACAGCATCTTAGAAAACCCTCGGATAGCCAGATGGAAAGATAAGGCAAAATGTCATTGCAGCTTAATTTATCCTACAAAATTTGGGATGGTCTGCTCTTAGCATTCGCATTTGGGATTGAAAATCAACAGTAAGTTGCCCATGATACAGCAATGTTTGCTACCTTGGTCGATGATGACTTGGTTGGAAGAGGAATGCATTTTCGGTGTAACTCTATCTAGTATTAATTTAGCTCTGCAAAAAACAAGCTCCCATTTAGTCTTTCAAATTTGTAAATATCTTCCCTTTGCATTCAGTCATTTGCTATATTCATTTTCCATAACTATATGGGTGGGTGACTGAGATTTACTAACATGAATATTTCTGAAAAGGCAATGTTTTCTTACACATTTAAATACTTGCAGAGAGAAAATTTTAAATGTAATGTGTAAATTTGTTCTCCACAAACACATGCTGTGGACCCCCAATTACAAGCAGTTTGCTTATCCAATCACAAAACTAAAGACAGGGTTGCACTGCATATGTGATTAGTTATAATTATATAACATGGGCCAAATAATAAGATAATGAGTTAAATAATAGCCAAAATAAATGCTGGAGAATAATTCCAAATACAAAATAGATGTAAGAAACTAGCAAGTCTGATAACAGGCAGATGAGGAGAATAAATTCTTCAGGAATAGGATTCCTTTACTATTTGCATAATAGTACCATCTAGAGACCCGGACCAAGAGTAGGGATCCACTGTGCTAAGTACAGGGCATGGTAACACTATTCTCAGAAGTGCGGGTGAAACTCATGTAGGTATATCCACACTAATCTAGCTGTTGTGGATAGCAGTGACTGAAACTGTGGTAACATGGACATCAGTATGAGGAGTACAAGCCCACATTGTCCAACAAGCCAGGGGCAGAGCCAGGGCTCACTTCCAAACCTGAACCTCTCTATGCCTTTTTTTGTCCGAGCCCTGGTAGGATACTGTATGTGATCTTACTGTTTCCCAGAGACATTAGGAGGGTTAATGTGCCCGGAACCAACCTGAAACTTCAATGCGTGAACTAAACTTTAAAAAATGTGGATAATGTTATTACATGCATTTTTATACATTTAATTTCTTTGCTTCTTTATGATTGTAGGTGCACTACTGGAAGTCTACACAGTGCTGTAGTGGCTAAGGAGTATAGGTATTCCTGACTCCAGACAGATCATGACTTAGAAAGGCTATTTTTTGGCATAAAAATACGAGCAAGAAGCAGTGGATCTGTCAGCAGCTAGTCCATTCAGTGTGCTACTACCTCAGTTGTGCAGCCTTAAGTGGTTTAGAAAATCCTAGGGGGAAGTAAACAGCCCAAAGAGGACAGACAAAGCTGGCAGCCTGTTGACTGTATGCTGGCAAAAAAAAGAGTGAAATGCAGAATCCTGCATTTGTATGGATCACACAAATATCTCTAGAGGGAGTCAAAGAGCTGTTTCTCTAGGAAGATGTGATAGATTATAAACGCAACACAATCAAGGCAATAGCAAAAAGAGCCCCTTCCTATGTGAAATGGGGTGTGTGCGGGGTCAATGTAGGGGTTAGGCTGATGGCAAAGTTTTAAAGTGTTGTCTGTCCCCCCCAGCATAAACGCACACACTGGCTCAGCTGGATTTTGCCTTTATTGAAGCTCTGTGGCACTTTTCTTGCCATCTCTTTATGCACAGATAGTATATCTCTGACCTTCTTGCTCCAAGCTGGAGCATGGTTTTGCGGAGCCAGCCACAATCAGTTTCTGTTGAACAAGGAAAGGAACTTAGACCGGAGTGGTCTGGTCTTCATGTCTATACAAGGGTTTGGTGTCTGATTCTGTCTCCAGCGTATTTATTGTTTGAATGTTTCCCTCTGGTATGCTGCTTCCCTGGGCTGGTGATGAGCAGTTTGCTGTAAATTATCTGTTGCTTATTTGTGCTTTGATAGTTAAATCACAGCAGGCCAAATTTTTCAAATAGCCCATTGTGCACAGTAGTAAATCCTGATGTAAAATCTTGAGGTTAATGATGCAGCTCCCAATTACTTCAGTAGAGCTGAGAGTTTATTTTTCAGGAGAACTCATTTCCCACAAATGCACCCAAATACATGGTTAGATTCTAGCAAGCCAGGTAGCCGGGGCCAGGTTGAGAATGGAGCTCCTTTAAAATGAGGCTGAGGGTTGCAATGGGAATGATTAACTACTTGGTGCTTCTGAACACCCACTGGTTCCCTTTGGCGCCCAAATAGGAACTAATCCTTGCTGAACACTTGTAATTCCTTGTGCTGAGTGCAGTAGTGGAAACTTGTGCCCATGCACATTTCAAATTCAGTCCCCAGCAAACTCATGCCTGCAGTATTGAAAATCAGTAAAACATTTAAAAATGTTCTGATCAAAATCTAACATTTGCACAAACACAGACACAAAGGGGGGTTGAATGGAATCAGGGCAAAAACACTGAGAAATCCATGCCCCTATTTGCAAAATGGGTCTCCCATTTGCTTTCTCAATCTTTGCGACTTGTACCCCTTTAAAACCATTTTTGTTGCTGTTAAAATTGAATCCGACTATTACTCTACAATATGGCCTATTTCCTTTTACTAGTTAGCATTTAAAGGTGTTTTACAATTCAAATGAGCCATGCAATTAAAGGTGACATTGCCAAAACTGGACGGCCTAAAATTAGACATTCCTGCTGTGTGTTAGAGCTTGGCCCGCATTTATATCATGCTGTCTTTGGGCTGTACCTGTCTGCTCCAATCTTACGAGTCAACAGGATACTGAAATGTTCCAGAATCCTACTCTTTGTGTTACTCTGTGCTCTCTGCCTGCCAATATCACCCCAGCTTCTTCCTTGCCCTTACAGTATTTACTCCTCTAATATATATGTGCCATATAATGAAATGCTTTGCTGCTCTGTAGTGCCTTTCCTCTGAAAACTGGAAAGCACTTCACTATTATTATTATTTATATTACAGTGGTCTCTTTGTATGAACACATGATATGAGACAGTGCCTGCTCTGGAAAGCTTACGATTAAACTAGACGAGCCAAAGGGACAGAGGAAGGAAGGATTGTTATTCCCACTGGTCAGACTAGAGATGGAGGCACTAAGAGGGTACAGGCCTGATTCTGCATCCTGTGGAATCCATGGCACCCCGCTCGGGACTTCACCGGGGCAAGAGCAGTGCAGCAGTGAGTCACAAGGTCCCAATGAGCCCAGATCTGAGCTTGAGTCCAACAGCTTAATCACACTCTCACCCTGAAATGCAAATTGAATCAATCATATGCCATCCCCATTGTCTGCACTTATCCATGGGGACCCTGAAGTACACAGGCAGGCACTGATCACAGTGGCATGACTGTCCAGAGCTCCTGGCATCCCACTCCATAGATTAACTCCACACCTACTTCCCTATACATCATTTGCCATGTAACTCTTTAGAGTGTAAAGCATCTTGGAGTACAGGTTCATGTGGCAAGGCAGAATGGTGAAAGAGTATTTTGGATAAGACACAGGGCCAAAATCCTGCTGTTCCCCAGGGTCTTTTAATCTTCCCACAGCAGTGGGGCCTTTTCCTTCTCACCTGACTTTTAGTTCTCATGTGAAAATGCTTCACGCAGTAAACTCCCTGCTGTTCGGTTCCTCCCCTCAGATGACGCTTGACCTCAAGAGTCTAATTCTTGGTTTTCAGAGCCACACCAACAGCCCAAATCAGCCAAGTCTTCCTGACCTTAGGGGGAGTGCTGTGAGTAGGGTGGCCACCATAGAGGACAGTCCGGTCGTCTTCTGTCCTTTATTGATACGAAACTGGACACCTTTACGTCCTCTATTTTTCTCTTGAAGAAAGAGAAAAATAGAGGACATAAAGGTATCCGGTTTCATATCAATAGAGGACAGAGACAGAGTAGCAGAAAACTGGAATGTCCTCTATGATGGCCACCCTAGCTGTGACACTGTATTGTCACTTAGTCACAGTGACATCGGTCATACTTGCATCATAAAGAAAACCAAATATACCCCAGGGCCACTTGGGTTGGGTTGGCAGCATTTTTTAGCTGCCTCCAAATTACAGATTATGACTGTTACTAAGGTGATAGTGTTGTGTAAATGATGTCACAAAGCATTATAGAGCACACAACGATGCTGGCACATTAATGGCATGTGTGAAGGTGCCTTCCTGAGAAAAGGCAGTAATGCCTGCCTGGCTTTAGACTTAAAAATCCACAAGGAATAATCATGAAAAATCCTCTTTTCCCACTGCTTCTCCATGAATACAGCCTGATTGAGCTCAGTGGAGTTATTCCTGATTTACAGTGATATAGGTAGAAAAGAATGAGACTCCTCTTTGCAGTTTGTTAATGTTTGCAGTTGCACATAGATTATGTATCCCCAAATCAGAGATGAAAAGAATGCTCAGAGTCCATGGGGAGACAAAAACCATGGAAGCCTAAATAAAACAACATAAAAGACATTTGATGTCACTCAGTCTGTCACTTTGCCAAGGTGAGATAATCTATAATAACACAATATTTGTATAGCAGCAACAATGTACCAGGTGCTTCACGAGGTGCTACTTGGCCTGTGTGCTATGACCGGGTATATAAATACATTAAAGTCTAGCTGTCTCTTTCTTTGAAATATTTTGCTATATATCACAGGCAAGGGTGTATCATATAGAGCATGCACTTGCCAATCAGATCCCTGTATGTTTTAATGTTAAAAAAAAACATATGCACCCAACCCCCCTCCCCTCCTACACCATTTTTTTGGCATTCGTTACAAAATCCAGGTCTTTTTGCACTCGGTCAGTCTTTTGAAGCCAGGCAATGTTGGTGGTTATGGCTGTTGAGTGACCTATATTAAAAGAGTTGTTGGTCTCAGTCCAGTTGTTCATGGAAAGGTGCCCAAGTTGCAAACACTGCCCTTGCATCTGGTACGCTGGTTAGGTATGTCAGCAAAAGGGTGACTGCTGAGTATCTCATGGGCTCTTCTCTTTTCATAAGTCCTTCAGGCCACAGCTGAAGCACTTTTGTGAGCTTGCCTGGTGTGGACCCATTGGATGGCAGGCTTTGCTCTCTAGTGCTCTCCCAACTCATTTCAGAGCATATGTCTAGTGTAATGAATTACTCCTAAAATGTGGATACTTAAAAGCGCACAGGCTAATGAATAAGGCCCAGACTCGCCATGCGCTGAAGAGAGCCACCTTCTCTGAGTGTCCCCAGGAGTGAAAGGGATGGCTTGAAATGGAGGATATTTTGCTGCCCAAGCAAGGGTGACAGAGAAAAGGTACATGTCTTTAGCAGCAAAGATAATGAGCAATTGGAACAATGTATCAAGACACAGGATGGATTTGCCAACACTAGCTCCCTTCAAGTGTAGACTGGACGTCTTTCCAAAAGATATAGCATAGCTCAAACAAAAGTTGTAGGCTTGATGCAGAAATGATTGGGTGAGGCTCTTGGGCCCATGTTTTGCAAGAGTTTGCATTAAATCATCTCTTTTTTCATTTGACCTTAAAACTTATTAATCAAGTCCTTAGTGACTTCTGACTGGATGGATTGACATGTAGTAGATATTCCCTCTAGAGATGGTGCTGTTGGCAACGAAATGCCTCCCTGCATGCCATTTTAATAGCTGTAGGCTTTGTATACGAACTCAGATCAGAGTTAGTATGTGTTGGATCTCTGAACTGAATTCTTCAAACCCCTCTGGTGACCAAGTTGGTATAACTTAAGATTTCTAGATAGGCCCTGGAACCCTGTATGACAAGCACACAATTCCCTACCCCCACCTCTCCCATCATGTCAACAAGTACAAATATATCCCCCGACAGGCAGACGTATAAATCTTAACTGTTGAGAAACAAAGCAGTTTTTAAACTTTAACGAGCAGACTAATGGAAATAAAATGCAGAGAAAATGCAAAAAAATTGACTAAAATGTTTTTTATTTTGGCATTCGGGGGGGGGGGGGGGGGGGGGGAGTGTGTACACTAAATAATAAATAAGCCATGCACTGTTTTTACAGCCTCTTTTCATATGCGTGAATATTTAAAACATGCAAAAATGTGGAATAGGCATTTACTAGGGACAAAGGAAAAATATTTATTTTATGTAAGGAGGGAAAAGGTGTACCAAGAGCAAGATGGGGGAAACAGAGAGATGCATGTTTAATGGATTGCTGGCTCACATCAGGGAGAGATTTTCAAGTGTGAACATATTTGTAGACAAACTGATCTGACAAGTTAGCTTGGTTAAGATGCATTTGCATTGGAGTTCGCTTGGGGAACAGCATTGTGTTCTCAGGGTATTTTGTGGGTGTGAATGATGCCCATTTATTCTCTGGCAGCCAGACTGCAAAGTTCTCCACTTGTGTTCATACTCAACAGACCAAGGCACCTTTGAAACCAGAGGGGGCTCCAGGAAAAAGACAACAGCAGGGCTTGTC
Source organism: Crocodylus siamensis (assembly GCF_052110815.1). Taxonomy (NCBI): domain Eukaryota; kingdom Metazoa; phylum Chordata; order Crocodylia; family Crocodylidae; genus Crocodylus; species Crocodylus siamensis. Next base: position 13,934,835 of record NC_143406.1, read on the forward strand.
TTTATATGTCTTATGTCCAGAAGGGATGGGCTAGTTTTCTCTATTGCAGAACATGGGCTATAGCTTGAGAATGTTTCTTTGAAAACAGTAATGAAGTCTATGCAAAAGTCAAGGGGTTTTTTGGATTTGGCAGGGTTCATACAAACAAAATCCCAACTCTGGGAATCTCCAAATACCAGGAAAATGCATGCTCTGGACTTGAATGCTCCTGTTATTAACACTTTAGACTGGATCACAAAAGATCTGGATTCACCTCTTGCCTCTGCCATGAACTCACTCCTGGACATTGGTCAAGTTACTTTACCTACACTGTTCCTTGGCGGCCTCTCCCTACCATAGAAATAATGCCGCTTCTTTCATTTTTCTTGTCTATTAGGACTCTAGGCTTAATAGCAGGACCTATTTCTTATTATCTGTGTGTACAGCGCCCATCAGGATGAGGTCCTGATCTTGGATGGGGACGTTTAAGTTGTATCATGCCATTATTCAAGAAAAGAAATATGGGGCAGGGGGGATGTTGACACTTCAGCATCACTGCTGAGCAAATAAGAGAGATGAAAGCCTAGAAAAATGCTTTGTCTGGTCTTACATGCTTCTGCACTGGTGAATGAGTATCAAGGACAGAGGCGGGCAATTATTTTGGGCAGAGGGCCGCTTACTGAGTTTTGGAAAGCCGTTGAGGGCCGCATGACAGGCAACCAGGGGCAGATAAATATTAATTTTCTAAATTTTTTAGGGGCCCTGCAGGCTGGATAGAATGGCCTGGCGGGCCGCATCTAGCCTCTGGGTCGCATTTTGCTCCCCCCGATCAAGGATCTTTCCTGTCACTAACCTGGCCTTTATCTTTGCACTTTGCTGCTGATATAGTTGAAAACCCACTGGAAAGGCCTACTGCCAAGACCAGCAGGGTCATTATTGTTATGTATTCCAGGGCCTGTGCCCATAATGTTTGTTTAACTGCACGCTTTATTTTCCCCTGACTTTTGATTCTTTTTGCCTACTTTATATTTTAATGCATGGTTTTATGGAAATATTTATAGTACATATGTAACACATAAAACACCATCATAACTCCATTTTGCTTCAGTCCTGCTGAAATAAATGATGTTGTTATAATAATTTTATAGGGTTATATCTGTTCTCTTATGAAAAAGACCTGTGATGGTTTGAACAATCAACCTGGTGAGCTTTTACAACTTTTTTGCTGGTATAGTGACCTCATTGACTTTCTCAAGCTCCTAAATTGTCTGACTTCCCAGCTTCTATCGACATACATGGCAGAACGAACATATAAAAGATGTGTGACATGGGGGGAGGAGGGGGCTGCATGATGTTACCAGAGCAGGTGGCTCTCTGAAGGTAGACCTCCATGAGAGAAGGTCGTACAATCCACAAACATTACGGGTCCCTGATCCTCTTACATTGAGTCCCAAAAAGCATTTCCCCCATTTGTAGATTGTGTTCCATACAAAAGAAGAACACCTTGAAAAGCTACTTCCCAAGAAGAAACTTGCCAGAAGATCTTCATTGAGAATAGCTCACAAGGTCTGCACATTCAAAGGTGGGTGCTGCAGAGCGAAACAGAACAGGCTGAGCAGAGGGAGAAAGACAAAACAGAGAGGATTTTGGTGAATTAATCCCAGAAATCAGAGCTTTAAAATCCCCTATGGAAGCACAGCTTGATAAAATCAAAGCAGAAATAAAAGAAGTTGGGGACAGGGTCACAGACCTGGGGATAAAAGTGGGGGAACCCTGCAAATCGTAGTAAATCTTTGAAAAAAGATTAAGATGATTGAGGAAAAAGAAAGAAAGAAAAGACCTTGCAGAGAAAAGTGAGATTATAGAAAGCCATGAGAAAAGAAATAATGTAAGAATAAGAGGACTCCCAGAAGGTGTGGAGAAGGGAGACTCAGCAGAATATTTAAAGCAGGTATAGTACTCCTTCCTACAGCTGCAAATACAGACAACCATCCTTGTAGACGGAGCACACAGATCTTGCTACACTCCCCTCAATTCAAACCCAGAGACATGACACTACGTTTGCTCTTTTTTGAATAAAAGGACCAGATCCTGAAGAAGGCTAGAGAGACTTCTGATCCTACTCCTGAAGCATATAAAATTGTGAGTATTTCAAGACTTGTCACAGGCAACATTAAAGAGAAGGAAAAACTGAGTGAAATTACAGCATCTCTCAGAGAAGCAAGTGTAAAGTACACATGGGCTTTTCCTTGTAAATTTATCTTCATGCATCAAGAACAGCAGTACATTATGAAGGACACAAAAGAAGGTCTTAAAATCCTTGAGAATCTAAACTTAATAGAAAGCACCCTAGAATCGCAGGCTGAGACTGACACAGACAGCCAGAAGCAACTGATTGGCAAACTATTAAGCCCAGGAAGAAGATGATAACAAAGTACAAGGATAAAGAGACTGGGAAAAATCAGAAAACTAGGGGTATTCAAGAGGATTTGAATGGGACTAAATCAGGGACGGGCAAAATACAACCCATAGGCTGGATCCAGCCCAGCAAGTGACTCTATCCAACCTGCAGCAGCTCCCTTGGCCTTGCATGGCCCAGACAGTCCAGGCCATGGCATGTGTGGCCAGTCCCATCACTGCCAGGTGTAAAGGTGCCACCTGGCACAGAGCCAGGCATGGTGCCAACCTCTTCCTGGTGGGAAGGCTGAGGTGGGCTAGACAGAAAATGTGGGGGGCTGTGCAGACAAAGATGGGATACGGGCACCATGGGCTGGACTGGGCCTGGGGGCTTGGCAGGGACAGTGCTGGGAAGGGTGGCTACTGGAGGGTTAAGGTGAATTTTGGAGTGGTTATAACCCCCCCAGGCCTTCCCACCACTGCTCCTGCACAGAGCACAGCCTGCCTTCTCCCCACATGACTCTCAGGCACACAAGGGACTGTAGTCCGTGGGGCTGGATGGTGCAGCGGCCAGATGGAGGTAACGGCCAGACTTGACTTCCTGGCAGCACCTGCGGTGGTGGCTCCTTCTGGGTACCGCTGACAGTGTCCCTGCCTCCTAACCTAGCCCTGCTGCCTGGGTACCCTAGTCCATTCGTCCTGCACTCACCCTTGGGGGCACTGGATGGAGCAGGTAGGCAAGCAGGGTCTCCATGGGTACAGACAGGCCGTTGCACTTGGCCACGCAGATGGGATGGGCCCATGGGCAGGCGGGGAGCAATGTCTGGGAGCAGGATGGATAGGCAGGCCTGGTGCCAGGGCTAGGATCATGGGGCAGTGACAGTGGGCAGCCAGGGCCCAGATCAAAGCTGAAGTTTGCTCCTCACACGTCCCTGTGACTGGCACCAGTTCTGTGGGCAGCAAGCGGCCCGTGCCCATGGAAAGGATGCCTGTCATAGGGACGTGGGGAGCTCCACCCGTCCTGTTCCTGGATGTTACTCCACGGTCATCCACCGCTCCATCCTATCTGCCTAGCTGAGCATGTCCTGCTTGCAGGGCTCCCAAACCAGTCTCCATGCAGACCCTGCTCACCCACCTGCCCACTCTATCCAGTGACCCTGGAATTGGATGTGGGGTGGATGGGCCCAGGAGCAGATAGGATCAATTAGCATCTCCCCCTCTCCCCACTATGCCGGGGGGTTGAGGCCAGGTCAGCACCCTCCGACTCCCCCAGCTCACAACAGCCCACCAAAAGTCCTTAAGTGGCCCTCCAGCCCAAATAATTGTCCACCCTTGTAATACAAAATAATGGTAAGAGGGGAAAGAAAAAAATGGAAGGGGAATATCACAAGGGAAAAAAATGATAGAAAATTATTGTTATAAAATAAAATAATTAGGAAAATTCTAAGGCTAAAATAAAGGGCAGGAGTATGTGGGCAGGTTATAAATATAATGTAACATGGGAAGAGACAGGGGAAGTCTGACATATGGCTCTGTACAGCTTCCTCCAGAAAACTACTGAAAAACTATGATATAGTGCCGTGACTCCCCTAGGATGGGAGTCAGAAACCTCCGCGTCAGGAGTTTACTACTCAGGTGTGGAGGGATTAAATGTTCCTTTCTATCTGAGGGTTAGAGTGAAACTCCACATTTTAGGAAATGGGTAAATAGTACATAATAAAGATTGTTTGGGGATCCAAATGGGAGGGAAATTGGACTGGGTAGATATGGGGAGGAGCGGGGGCTGTAACAAATAAAGTTAACGTTAGGCTGAGGATGCATAAAAGAATACACGGGGACCAAGCAGTACTGCAAGTATATTAAGTAGACCAAACATAATCTAGATCTGCCTTATCTCTTACATTATAAGTAGGTTAAAGGTTGTTCCAGCTAATGTATAATTTTATTACCTTTGCCCATATATTATAATATATAATATTCACCAGCCAGAAGACCAGTGTCTGTAGCCAGACTGTTTGAATATTAACATGTGTAAACATTATATTGATGATGATAAGTTATAACAGTTCATAGACTCAAAGGACCGGAAGGGACCTGCCAGATCATCAAGTCCGGTCCCCTGCCATGGGCAGGGAGTTATTGGGCTTAAACGAGCTCAGCAAAGTGCTTGTCCAGCCTCATTTTGAACACCTCCAAGGATGGTGACTGCACCACCTCTGCTGGGAGCGCGTTCCAGACTCTGGTGACCCTTACAGAGAAAAAGTTCTTTCTTATGTCCAGCCTCTAGATCTTGATGCTTACCCCTGATGTACTTGTAGGTGGCTATCAAGTCACCTCCCAGTCTTCTCTTACTCAAACTGAACAGGCCCAGTTCCCGGAGTCTCTCCTCATAGGGCCTACCCTCCATGCCCCTAATCATGCAAGTGGCCCTTCTTTGTACCCTCTTGAGCTTATCCACATCCTTCTTGAAGTGCGGAGCCCAGAACTGGACGCAGTACTCCAGCTGTGGGCTCACCAACACCAAACTGAGAGGGAGAAGCACCTCCCTGGGTCTATTGGCAACACATTGGCTGATGCACGCCTGAGTTCTGTTTGCCCTTCTGGCAACGTCATCGCACCGTTGGCTCAAGTTCATCTTCCAGTCTATCGTGACCCCCAGGTCTCACTCAGATGCAGTGCCAGCCAGTGGACCACCACCCATCGTGTAGTTACGGTGAAGGTTCTTCCCACCCAGATGAAGAACCCTGCATTTCTCCCTATTACACCTTATCTGATTACATTCTCCCCATAAAACCAGTCTTTCAAGGTCATCCTGGATCCTTACCTCATCCTCTGATGTGCCCATGTTTCCCCACAGCTTGGTTTCATCCATAAACTTAATCATTGAGCTTTCATCCAAGTAATTAATAAATATGTTAAAGAACATCAGTCCAAGCACTGATCTCTGGGGGACACCACTGGAGGTGGCCCTCCAGGATGAGGCCATCCCATCGATTCCACCTCTCTGGGATCGGCCTCTGAGCCAGTTGCCTACACACCTCACTGTTGGCTGGTCCAGCCCAGTACCCTCAAATATGGTTGAGAAAGCTGCGTGGGAAGCAGAATCAAAGGCTTTACTGAAGTCTAAGTAAATGACAGCAACCTCATGCCTCGTCCAAATGGTTAGTTACTAGGCCTGTGCGAAGCAGTTAGTATTCGCTTTGGATTCAGATTTGGCTGACTCGGAGGCCAGTGATTTGATTTGGTGATTCAGATCACTGCCCCGAATCAATTCTCTGAATCTCTGACTCACCCAGGCCCTCTCCCAGCCCGGCAATGGATGCCCTGCCCGCCCCAGCTCCTGGCACTTGGGGAAAAAAAAAACCCCCGGTGCTCACCGGGTGCTGTTAGGTGTGGGGGGGGAAATCCCCACTGCCCCCAGTGCCCCATGCTGCATGGGGGGCTCTGCGTGAGCCTCCAAACCCCTTCCTGCTCCCCTACACCTCCATGGCTGCCCCACCCACACCAGCTCTGGCCCTTTAAGAAAAAAAAATGTGAAAAACCCCAGACTCACTGCTCCTGCCTGTTTTCACAGACGGGCTCGCTGACCTAGTGAGAAGGGCTTTAAACTAGGTTGGTCAGGGGTGGAGAACAAAGCCCTGGGGTAAGTGGGTAAGCGGGAGACCTGAAGGAAGAGCAAGCAGGAGGGAGCAACAGGAGAGGTACTCTCATACTTCCTGAGAAATCAGGAATCGAATAGTTACCCCAGGTGCTTGTACACAAATGCACAGAGCCTGGGAAACAAGCAGGAAGAATTGGAAGTCCTTGCACAGTCACGGCGCTATGATGGGATTGGAATAGCAGAGACTTGGTGGGAGCTGCATGACTGGAGCACTGTAAAGGATGGGTACAAACTGCTCAGGAAGGACAGGCAGGGGAAAAGAGGAGGAGGAGTTGTACTTTATATAAGGGAGCCATATGATTGCTCAGAGCTCCCTTGTTCTCATGGGGGACTTCAGTCACCCTGACATCCGCTGGGAGGGCAATACAGCAGTGCACAGGCAATGCAGGAAGTTTTTCAAAAGCGCTGGAGACACGCTTCTGCTGCAAGTGCTGGAGTGGTCAACTAGGGGCCGTGCACTTCTTGACCTGCTGCTCACAAACAGGGAAGAATTGGTGGGGGATGTAGTAGTGGATGGCAACCCAGGCAGCAACAACCATGAGATAAGAGTTCAGGATCCTGAGGAAAGGAAGGATGGAGAGCAGCTGAGTAAGGACAGTGGACTTCAGAAAATCAGACTTTGACTCACCCAGGGAACTCATGGGCAGGATCCCCTGGGAAATTAGACTGAAGGGGAGAGGAGGCCAGGAGAGCTGCCTATACTTGGAAGAAGCCTTACTGAGAGTGCAGGAACAAACCATCCCAATGTGCAGGGAGACTAGCAAGTATGGCAGAAGACTTGGCTTAGCAGGGAACTCTTCAGTAAACTAAGTCACAAAAAGGAAGCTTATAAGAAGTAGAAATTTTTAGTATAAAAGCATTGCTGGGGCATGCAGGGATGAAGTCAGGAAGACCAAAGTGCAGCTGGAGTTACAGCTAGCAAGGGATGTGAAGGGTAACAAAAAGGGTTTCTACAAGTATGTCAGTAGCAAGAGGAGGATCAGGGAAAGTGTGGGTTTTACTGAAAGGGGAAGCAACCTTGTGACGGGATGCAGAAAAGGCTGAAGTGCTCAATGCCTTTTTTTCCTCAGTCTTCACAGGCAAGGTCAGCTCCCAGACTACTGCACCGGGCAGCACAGTTTGAGGAGGAGGTGAGCAGCCCTCAGTGGTGACAGAACAGGGTAGGGACTATTTAGAAAAGCTGGATGTGTACACATCCATGGAGCCGGATGGGATGCACCCGAGGGTGCTGAGGCTGTTGGCTGATGTGATTGCAAAGCCACTGGCCATCATCTTTGAAAACTCATGGCGATCAGGAGACATCTCAGATGATCGGGAAAGGGCAGAGTGCCCATATTTAAGAAAGGGAAAAAAAAGGATCCAGGAAACTACAGACCAGTCATCCTCACCTCAGTCCCTGGAAACATCATGGAGCAGATCCTCAAGGAATCCATTTCTACACGCTTTGAGGTAAAGAAGGTGATCAGGAACAGGCAGCATGGACTCACCAGGGGCAAGTCATGTCTGACCAACCTGATTGCCTTCTATGATGAGATGAAGTACTACTTCATCAGTCAGGGCGGCTTCCAAGGGAACCAACTTCCAAGCGAGGTGGAGCTGGCTCCTACCCTGGGGGTCTTTAAAAAGAGGCTAGATGAACACCTTGCTGGGGTCGTTTGACCCCCAGGACTCTTTCCTGCCATGGCAGGGGGGCAGACTTGATGATCTGCTGAGGTCCCTTCCGACCCGACCAACTATGAAACTGTGAAACTGTGACTGGCTTTGCGGATGTGGGAAAAGTAGTGAATGTGATATTCCTTGAGTTTAGCAAGGCTTCTGATACGGTCTCCCACAACATTCTCGCAGGCAACCTAAGGAAATGCAGGTTGGATGAATGGACTGTAAGGTGGATAGAAAACTGGCTGAAGCATTGGGCTCAGAGAGTAGTAATCAATGGCTCAATGTCTAGTTGGCAGCTGGTATCAAGTGGAGTGCCCCAGGGGTCAGTCCTGGGGCTGGTTTTGTTCAATGTCTTCATCAATGACCTGGAAGATGGCTTAAAGTGCACCCTCAGCAAGTCTGCAGATGACACCAAGCTGGGGGAAATAGTAGATATGCTGGAGGGTAGGGCTAGGATTCAGAGTGGCCTAGACAAATTGGAGGATTGGGCCCAAAGGAATCTCATGGGGTTCAACAAGGACAAGTGCAAAGTCCTGCACTTAGGACGGAAGAATCCCATGCATTCATAGAGCCTGGGTGCTGTCTGGCTGGACAGCTGCTCTGCAGAAAAAGACCTGGGGGTTACAGTGGACAAGAAGCTGAATATGAGCCATCAGCATGCCCTTGTTGTCAAGAAGGCTAATAGCATACTGAGCTGCATTGGTAGGTGTGTTGCCAGTAGGTCAAGGGAAGTAATAATTCCCTTCTATTCAGCACTGGTGAGGCTACATCAGGAGAACTGTGATCAGTTTTGGGTCCCCACTACAGAAAGGATGTGGACAAATTGGAGAGGGTCCAGAGGAGGGTGACAAAATGGTGAGGGGGCTGGGGCATATGACTTATGAGGACAGGCTGAGGTACCTGGGCTTATTTAATCTGGAGAAGAGAAGACCAAGTCGGGATTTAATAGCAGCCTTCAACTACTTGAAGGGTAGTTCCAAAGAGGATGGAGCTGGGCTGTTCTCAGTGGTGGCAGTGAAAGAACAAGCAGTAATGGTCTCAAGTTGCAGCAAAGGAAGCTTAGGTTAGATATTAGGAAGAATTTTCTCACAAGGAGGGTAGTAAAACACTGAGACAGGTTATCCTGAGAGAGAGAAAGGTGGTGGTATCTCCATCCTTGGAGTGTTTTAAGACCCAGCTAGACAAAGTCTTGGCTGGGATGATCTAGCTGGGGCTGGTCCTGCTTTGAGCAGGGGGTTGGACTAAATGACCTCCTGAGGTCCCTTCCAAGCCTAATTTTCTATGATTCTATGACTGTAGCCAAATGGAAGAGTGTAGGAAACCCTGTAAGGACTGAAGAAGCCTCAGATGTCTGGATCTCCAGGTGGCCAGCAGCCCGCCCCCCTTGCATGTATGTTTGCACTTTTTCATGCACATTTATGACATTCCTGCTGAGCTACTGCAGGCAGCTTCTGCCAGGACAACCTGGAACTTAGGTGGTGCATCCTGCTGGTTTGGTAAGGTTAGCGACAAGACACGAATGCCAGCAAAGCTCTGAAGAATGCACCTTCCTTTTCTATTTGTTGGGTCCAATGCAAGGTGCTGGGCATGATCTATATGTTTGAGTCCTCACTTTGCGTGATGAGGTCTACCCTATTCCTGGTCTAGCAATGGTGGCTGGGAATGGTGGCCCCAGTTTTCAGTTGGTGGCATCGTGTTCTCCAGGGGAGCTGACTGGAATCCTTAAAGATGCAAAGAGCTGATCTCCCAAGTTGAAAAACTGAAGTCTCTTGAACTTCAGGGCATGGCAGAAGGTCCATCCATCACAGAAGATTTTTCTGAAGGGAGTGAGCAGTGCATTGCAATGATGGTTGAACTCTGCCTTGGAATGGTTTCTATGCATACCAAAGGACTGTGAGTACAGGGTGACTAAATTACACATGCAGTGTATGATTAAATAATCCAGTGCTGTTATATGTAGGCAGAGAGGGGAAGAAAATATGAGCAAAAATATAAGTGAAATTCCTTGATTTTGTCCCATCCTTAATTTTAAATAGAAAGTTTAACCCTCCCCCTTTTTCTTTAATAGCAGAAGTAGTAGTAATACATGAGCAAGTGGCCTTTTTCTTATTTACCTCAAAGCCTTCAAAAGATGTGTAGGGTTTCCTTGGAGTGCTTGTGTTGTCACCTGTTTGCCAAGGTTTTGGACAATAACATCAACCTCTACATGTGAAGAAAATGGGTCAAATTCTTTCCTAACTCTTCCCCTCTTTGGAGTGACACCAAAAATGAATTTAGCTCAAGCCTGAAGATTTGTTTTTGCATAGGATTCTTACCAGGCAATATATTTTTTGCCTTAACCTAATTTTTAATCTTTTTGAAAAGAGCAAGGAAAGTGCTGTGCAGTGCATAGTGTAAATAATACTTCAAATGAAAAGTTTAACTTGTCAGGCAGTCTGCCCCTGGGATCAACACATGGTAGCAGAGTAGATCTGTTGCGTCTGCCACAGTATGGGGCAGGAGCTAGTGTCTGATATTTCCAAGAATGGGTTCTCTACCTTCTCAGTTCTGCACATACATGAAAGCCCTTCTGTAACTTCATGCTTTCATGTTCAGTTCATTTTAAACATTGGCCAGGGCAGGTTCTTGGCTTTATCTTATATTGAAAAGACAGCATTTTACCTTTTGTAACTGATAGTGCCAATTAGCCTGCCATAAATGCCATGCAAATGTCATCACAGTGTGTCCAGTTTGGGAATCAGTGCAGCCTGCTTGCAAGCACTGCTGCTAAGTAGGAAGCTTACCATGGAGATGTGGCCCCTGACTTCATCCCCTATTCACTTTTGTCTGAGTTCCAAGGAGGGATGGATCTAAGCATACATTGAAAAAAGTACATGCTTTAATGCTTTTCTGAATCAGGACCCCAGACAAAAATGAAGCGAGGTATCAAAAAAAGAAAGCAAAGGGCAAAATAAAGTCTAGATGTATGAAAACTTTTAAAGAAAAGACCAAGCATGCAACAGTAATTTACTGTGAATTAATGGCACATTTTAAAAATTAATACCCAAACATCGAAATGCTTTATACAAGACAGAAGCCTTTTTGTAACTTCTCCAGCCCAGAAAAGAGAAAGATAATGAATAATTGAATTATACATAGAGAAAAGCTATATGCTGAACAAGTGAAAAACCAATCTAGGGGAAAACTAGCCCAGACTAGCTGGAATAAGAAGCAGACTTTAAAAAGATATAGGGAATAGGAGATCCAGCATGGAACACTATACATCATTATTATATTTATTAGCCATACACCATATTACATTAGTGCCTAAGGGTGAACCTAGGAGACACCACTGTACGGGTGCTGAGATGCAGAGGGTCTCTGTCCCAAACAGCTTACAATCTAAAGAGACAAAACAGGCACAAGGTAGACAGAAAAGGATAAAAGACACCAGCAGAATGAACAGTGTGGTTTCTAAACCTGTTGAGCCTAAGATGCAACAGGAGTCAGGTTGTGCCATGGGTGAATGTGGCTCCAGCCATGTACAAAAATGAAGTAGCTTCAGTCAGTGAGAAGCTGGTTAGGAGCTGGGCCATGCAAAATATTCATAGCTGAACTTGCTGCCACAACTTGGTGTCATAATGATAATGCTGTCGTCATGGTTATGGACACCAGCATGCCCTCGGGTGAGAAAGGGAAATGTTGTAGTTTGGCCTCAGTTGAGCAAAATTCCTCATCGTGTGCTTTGCTCCAACTCTATTCAGCAAAGCAGAGCATGTATCCATTTAAGACAACAGGATAAAATAATGTGCTTCAAGTCAAGCTTTGTCTGAGAGCTTTGTGGATCAGGATGCTTTGCCGAATCAAGACTTTAAGCTCTAATCTGACAGACTGAACTAGACAGAACCAGAAGGCAACCAGAAGGGGACAGGGAAGGGAGGAAGAGGGAGACAGAGAATAGGCACATTTGTCTGCATCGGCTGGCTATAGTCTCAGGTGGGGATGGAGTCCGAGTCAATTCAGCTTAAAAATATTAGAGAGTACAAATAAAAAAGCAGATTGGATCAATGGTCACAGTCCTTACTGGTCATCTACCCAGCTAATCACCTGGAAAATTCCCTCAGATACAAAACAGACCTTGTGAAGAAACTAGGGAGAGGACCAGTTAGTGACTTCATGGATTTATCCAGGCAACAGGGGTATGTAATTATGTTTCTTCCTGTACCCAAGTAAACCAATGGCCATTTGCATAACTCCCTCCAAGATAGGTTCAGACCATTTACTCCTAATAGTGGGATGAAACCCACCTTCCAGCAGTATACGAAATCCTGAAGCTGAAGTTAGTTTGGGTGAGTAGCTTGGAGGCTCCAAGGACTCTTGCAAAGACCACTCACAGTTGGCCTTCCTTTTCAGCAGACATGTTTATTATGTGAGGATGGTGCCTTATGCAGGACACTCATTTTATGACCTGTGCAACAGTGGATTTTTTCCTAGCAGAAAAGAGACTTGTGTTTTCCAGCTGTTCTATTTGCTTCAGGCACAAATCCACACGCTGTCCTCGGAGCAACCCAGTCCCAGCTGTGTGGTCTATTTGCAGGTCAGATCCTCTTTCTGAATCACATGAAGCACTATACACAGCCCAAACCCTTTTCTGCCATGCTATAAAACGGTTGGGTTTTGCGTACTCTACTTTGGAATGAGTCCCTTGGAGGAACAGGCCTGTAAAGTTTTTATAAGTCATATTTTATAAGGTATAGTGAGTTGAATGAATGATTTTTTCACGTATGAAACAGATTTAATACACTGCTTCAAGAACCTCAGCCTGGCAAAGCAGGTTTGACCACAGTCCCTGGTTGCATATAAACTGACCCCTAGGATGGGGTTCAAAATAAAGTCTCCATGGAACAGATTGGTCATGGTTAAAGAGGCATCATGTTAAGAACAAAGGGCCTGCATATTATGAGGCGCGACCCTCCCTGTCCCACAGCTGACATCCTAATGATCAGGGTTTTTCCAAGGACTGTCCGGATCTCTCCAGATTAAATTTTGGGGGTTTAAGAATTTCATGTAAGAAATACTCAAAGCAACTGTTCCTCAGGTCTCAGGCTTCTTGCCATGAAAGTAACTACTAAGGGCAGTATCTGTGTACTTTGTGCACTTCTGTGTTCAAAGGGTGTATGAGTGAAGAAAGCACGAGAAATCCCCACTTTGAGACAAAGACTTATTCCAGCGCATGCTATAGCATTTGTCATTTGGTGCATTTAAGGCCTCAGAAGTCAGAATGCTGGCTGCTGGTTGCGTGAGACAGCTACAGAGCTAGGGAGCTCTAACAAGACCCTAGTCTATTCATCAACAGAGCAAACGTTTCAGTCTGCAACTCAGCTTCCTAATAAGAACCTTGACTGGAAGTGACTCTACACTTCATCTCATTGCAAAACATTATTCATTCAACAGTGATCATTTTATTATACTGCTTTCAGAAAATGCTTTTGCTTCAAATCTAATCTCATCAATTTCCAGTAAAATGCCACTTCTGCCCCCATGGAGATAAAACCACCTCTGGAGCAGGTGTTTCAGAACTGGGACTGGAGTTGGTGACCTGGACATACCATCCAGTCCTATGTAAACTGCATTTGCATGCAGATGCTTGGCCTAGGACACCCTACTCATTTGATACTATGGTGGAATTTGCCTATATTTTGGTGGACAATGTTATGAGAATTTAAGGCCTGTTAGGGACTGAGATGTGAGCAGTCAGGGAAGGTCACCTGATAATCAAGTGAACTCCAGGAACTGGGTCCATGGGAGGCTACGAGTCACAGGTGAAATCGGAGTCCACTGGGAATCAAAGCTAGAGTTTTCAATAAGCAAGGCAAGGAACTGCAGAGGGGTCAGAAGCAAGCACCTAGGGCTGGCTTTTAAAGGCTGGAGTGGATGGGGCCTGTTTCCTGCAGCCTCAGGGGACTGACTGCCCTGGTTGCCCATTTAGGACCAACTGGGTCTAGAGCACTGATCCAAGGGTGGTGCAGGTGAGGCCTGTTTCCATTCAGCATCAGGGGATGGATTGCCCTGTTTATTCAGTTGGGACTGGCCTGGACCCCAATATGAGCTCATTATAGTATCTCCCTTCCTAGGGTGATCTTTGGGTGCCTTTAGACCAGGCTTTTCCAGATGGACTTGGTGGAATGTCTGGACCAAATTAGGGTCTGCACATTTTCTGTGGGGTCCTACGAGCAGTATACCAGTCCATAGCCTTCCCAGTCGGCTAGGTACCAGAGTTTCCCCTGTGTATCCTGGCTGTTGAGGACTTCCTTGACTACAAATTCCTCATGCCCCTGGACCTGGGGGGATAACCATGGGGTGGCCCAGGAACAGGTGCTTTGTATACACTTTTAAAAAGGGACATGGAAGACAACACGTGGCATTAGGTAGCTGCAAGCAAAAGGCCTCGGGGTTGATCAGTACTATAATTGGATGTGATTCTATGTATTGGTGGTCCAGTTGGCAGCATGGCAGGTGGTTTTCAGATGTTGGGTAAACAGCTGTTTCTTCTCCCATCTCCTGAACACAGGTGCTTTGGAGCTTTGCTGGTCTGTGTAATACTTGTAGGCCTCTTTAGCCTGCCAGAGTGGCCTTTCAGGTGCTTATAGAAGGATACACTGTAAATAAGCTTCCAGTTCAGCAGCACCAGAGTTTGAGGAAACAATGGGCAGGACTGGATGAAAGTAGGGATGGACCCCAGAAGTGGCAAAGAAGGGGCTGTGCTGAGTGGAGGTGTGATCCAAGCTGTTTTAGGCAAACAACCAAGGGTAGGAGGGCAACCCAGTCATTTTGGTGGAAGCAAACACAGGTATTGCTCTAGTAGCTGGTTGATCCCCTTGATCTGACCACTGGTATGCTGGTGGTAGGTGGACGAGAAATGCAACTGGAGGAATTTATGCCAACAATGGGACATGAGCTGGGGGCCTAGTCTGACAGAATACTAGGAGGCATCCCATGGACCTGAAAGATGGTTTCTAGAAAGAACTGAGCTGTTTCGTAGGTGGTGGGTACTTCATGGCAAGGGGTAAAGTGGGCCATCTTGGTGCAGGAATCTACCACCACTGAGATTGTGGCATGGCCTTGGGCATAAGGGAAGGTCTGTGACAAAATCCAGGGAAACCATGGCCTAGGACCAGGGAGGAGTGGATAGGGGCTGAAAAAAACCAAAAAACTTGGTCCAGGAGCAGGTCTTGCAGCAAACAATGTACATCTTTATTCTGCCCAAATCTTTGGCCACCAGAAATTCTGGGCCAGTGGTCTCCTGGTCTTAGTGTGGTCAAAATGCACTACCACTGCAGAGTTGTGGCTGAGTCTGGGTGCCTCTAACTCGGGTTGCTCTTTAGGGGCATAGATACATCCCTGGTAATAAAGGATGCCCCCTCTAACCTGTTTTTCCTGTTTCCTAGAAAAATCATGGAGTAGGTCCTTAAGGAATCCATTTCTAACTACTCAGAGAAGAAGACGGTGATTAGGAACAGGCAGCATGGATTCACCAAGGGCAAGTCATGCCTGACCAACCTGACTGCCTTCTGTGATGAGATGACTGGCGCTGTGGATGTGGGAAAAGCAGTTGATGTGATATACCTTGAGTTTAGCAAGGCGTTTGATACGGTCTCCCACAGCATTCTCATAAGCAAGCTAAGGAAGGACAGAATGGATGAATGGTCTGTAAGGTGGATAGAAAGCTGGCTGCATCACTGGGTTCAGAGGGTAATAGTCAATGGCTCGATGTGTACTTGGTAGCCGATATCAAGTGAAGTGCCCCAGGGGTCAGTCCTGGAGCTGGTTTTGTTCAATATCTTCATTCATGACCTAGAAGATGGCATAGAGTGCACCCTCAGCAAGTTTGCAGATGACACCAAGCTGGGGGAAATAGTAGATATGCTGGAGGGTAGGGCTAGGATTCAGAGAGACCTCAACAAATTGGAGGATTGGGCCAAAAGGAGTCTCATGAGGTTCAACAAGGACAAGTGAGTCCTGCACTTAGGATGGAACAATCCCATGCACCAGTACAGCATGGGGACCAATTGGCTAAGCAGAAACTCTGGAGAAAAGCACCTACGGGTTACAGTGGACAATAAGCTGAGTATAAGCCAACAGCATGCCCTTGTTACAGGGAAGGCTAACAGCATACTGGGCTGCATTAGTAGGAGTGTTGCCAGCATATTGATCTAAGTGATTATTCCCCTCTATTCAGCACTGGTGAGGCCACATCTTCAGTATTGTGTCCAGTTTTGGGCTACCCACTACAGAAAGGATGTAGACAGATTGAAGGAAGTCCAGTGGAGGGCAATGAAAATGTTTAGGGGGCTGGGATACATGATTTCTGAAGACAGGCTGAGGGAATTGGGCTTATTTAGTAGGGCTGTGCGAAGCTTCAGTAGCCAATTTGATTTGAAGGAGATTCAGCCCCATTTGGCAGCCGAAACTCTGAATCTGAATTGAATCAGGAGACCCATTAAAAAGTCCAAATTGATTCAGAAGCCTCTGAATCGATTCAGAGAGATTTGGCCATGGACTAAACAGGCAACAGTCCTCGACAATGCTGGACACAGATGCCTTCAGCTGGTAAGTCTGTTGTGGTGGGTGGAGGGGGGAAGGAAGGGGCACGGTGGGGGAAATTAATGCCCCCACAGTGAGGGAGGGATTTGAGGCTGGAGCTGGGATAAGCTGGCCAGCCGGGGCGGGGGGGCCGCGGGACTTGGGGATGGGGGCTCTTGCCACTGCATGCTGCCATGCGCCGCTGGTCCAGGAGCTGCTTTTGTGGTGGCTGCTCCAGCAGCTCTCACCGCCAGTCCGGGAGGGCACGGGAGTGGGCATGCGCCCCCGGATCTGTGCGGGGCAGGCTGGGCTGGGCTGCACGCTGGGTGGCTAGCCCCACAGCTTGGAGCACAGCCTTGGCTCTTCCCACCCGGCAGAGCACAGTGGAGCGGGGCCTGTGGGGGGCTGCAGCCACCCTAAAATTCCCCGTAGCCCCTGCCGCTGGCCTCACCACCATCTGGTGCATGCTCCCACACCCATGCCCTGCTGCTTCTTGCCCAGCCCTGGCATGGTGGGGTGAAGCCATGGTTTGTCTGGGGGGCACGGGAAGGCTGGAGCAGCTTCCACCACTGCACGCCACTTGTTCAAGGCAGTGCAGCAGCACCATTGCACGCTCTGGCTGGGTGAGCAACGGGAGGGCATAGCCCCCCTCCCAGTGCCTTCCACTGCCCGCCGGATCACAGCCCAACCCAGCCCAGCCCAGCCCACCCAGATCTGGGGGTACATGGTCACTCCCATGCCCTCCTGGACTGGTAGCGAGAGCCGCTGGAACAGCCACCAGAAGAGCAGCTCCTGGATCGGTGGCGCGCGGCAGCGCAGTGGCAGGAGCCCCTCCCCCTGAGTCCTGCACGCCCCACCCTGGCTGGCCAGCTTGTCCCAGCCCCAATCCCTCCCTCACTGTGGGGGTGTTAATCTGCCCCCCCATGCCCCTTCCCTCCCCACTCTGCCCACCACAACAGTCTTACCAGCTGGAGGCAGCTGTGTCCAGCGTGGTCGAAGACAGCTGCCTGTTTAGTCTATGGCCAAATCTCTGAATCGGCCCTGAATCTCTGGATCAAAATTGGCCGAATCGAATCAGGACAGTCATTTGAGTCACTGAATCCAATTGCTCTCCTTCCAAATCGGCCAGTTCCGAATCTGAAGCAAATACTTGCTGCTTCAGAGAGGCCTATTATTTTGTCTGAAGAAGAGGAGACTGAGAGGGGATTTAATAGCAGCCTTCAACTACCTGAGGGGCGGCTCCAAAGAGGATGGAGCTGGACTGTTCCCAGTGGTGGCAGATGACAGAACAAGGAGCAATGGTCTCAAGTTGCAGCAAGGGAAGTTTAGGTTAGTTATTAGGAAAAAACTCTCTCACTAGGAGGGTAATAAAACACTGGAACAGGTTACACAGAGAGGTGGTGGAATTGCTGTCCTTGAAGGTTTTTGAGACCCAGCTAGACAAAGCCTTTGGTGGGATGATCTAGTTGGGGCTCATCCTGCTTTGACTAGACCTCCCGAGGTCCCTTCCAACTATGATTCTATGAAGAAGGAGAACTAGAAAATGAAATTAATGGCTTAGACTTGCTAGTAGTTGTAAATGGGCCCTAAGGCTTACCTGCAGATTTCTTTTGTAATATGCAAATTTTACTTGCTCCTGAAAACGCACGTTGGGGGCTGATGAATCCCTCCCTGATTCCGCTTCTCTGCAGAAACACAACAGCAAGTACACAAAACTCGTGGGGCAGGCCCTGGGTAGTCAGGGATTTGAAACTAGTACATTTTGGGTTCTTCATATTTGCCTACTTGTTGCTGAATATGTGGGATTCACATTTTTCAAGCTTTACTCCAGCGGCTAGAGGTTTGGCTCTCCTTTTTTCTGAATGAAACTCAAGCTTCTCATGTAATCACATGATTTTAGGAATTACTTGAGTTATCTTAACTATTGCCCCCTTACACTTCTTTTCATCTGTCCTAGCGTTTTGCTCGCTTTGCCCTTAACATGATGGAACAAGAATAATTGTTGTACTAGCTCACACTTTATGTTGTACAAAACCGGTAAGGAAAAAAACCTTTGTTGCAAATGAGAAGAGAATGTGAACGTGGTAGCATTTTACATGATGGTAACCGATGACACAAATTGCTAGACGTTTTGTTCTAAAAAAAATCACACCGGTCATTTAGAAGAGGTCAAGATTTTAGTGGCGGTAAGGAACATTACCTGCTATAAAGCATGAGTGGTGTTGAATTTACAAGAAGTGCCTGATGTAAAATCGTATTGTCAGGAACAATTAGCCATGCTGCATAAAAAAGCTCTTATAGAGATTACACTTCACAGATTGTTTTACAGAAAAATTTTGTGTTAATGTTATGGTTTGAATGGCTCTTGCCACGAAACGTTTAAGAAATAACAGCTTATAGCCTCAGATCTTTATGATTGGGAAGAATGAATGCTCCCCTCATGTTAGGCCAAATTGATGTTTTAAATTCAGGAGAAACTCCATCATGTTATAAAAAGTAGAGAATGTCCTGAGAAGAAAGTCATCAAGATCAAATCATTCCAAGATGTTATGAGTTTAAGGGGTTGGGGGATTTTTTTCTACGGAAAAATTTTCATGATCCTGGGCATGTGGTCAAAAAACACAGAAGTGAGATATTTTTAGACAAGCACATTTGGTATAAAATTACCCACTCCCATGTTTGCAGGAGGTGTCTAGGCCAGCCTCGCCTGTCCATAACACATGATTACCCTCTGCAAGATTTCTGCAGAAGGACTGGTGCTATGAGCGCTCTCAGACTGGTCAGGTTTTCAGTGCTGCACCAAGGGAAACGTGTCCTAGCTCAGGAGTACAAAAGGTGGGTGCAGCAACAGCATCTGTTTAAGACAAACCATTTGGTGGTCAGGTCTCAGTTTGCAAAGGCACAGGTAGGTTTGGGTGTGTTCCCTGGGCATGGAGAAGCGCTGGAGATGATCGCTGCACTCAGGAACATGGGAACCGGAGGGTGTATGTGCAGCAAAAGAGAATGGAGCGCTGCCAAGAGTACTTTAGGGCAGGTGAGCATTTGGAAAACGGAGACCTTTCCTTACAAATAAGGGCCTCACTCCCCCACCTCCCCCTCAAAGGATGGGCCAGTGGAGAAGCAGTCCCAAGATCTGGACTTCTTTGTGACTCGTCTTCCCTCAGCTGCAGCCAGTGCTTGCTGGGTACAACTGAGGGGTCAGCCTGCTCTGTCTCCCAGCCAGCACAGCTGTCTCACACATCTGTAGGGCCTGACCTTACGGTCCTGTCCCATGTAAGCAGCTCAGGATCAGGCTCATTCCAATCCTCTTTCAGGTTTTTCCAGTCCTGTTACCACAACCAAGCCAATGTATCCCTGGCAGCACAGGCTGGATTCTGTTTGGTCTCATGCATCATCACCAGTCTCACCAGTTAATTCAGGTCAGGGGTGATGATGTGTGAGGCAGAGAGAACACAGCCTGGCCTTCAGGTGCCAGGCACAGCTCACTGCAAAAGCAGTCAAGGGAAAATCTTGTTTCCATTTGCACATCTGAGCGACCATGTCACAGGCATCCCCCATGAATTGAAGCCCGTGCTGGATTGGGGAGGGTGTTCCTATTAGGCTACTGCTGTACTTTAATCACTGCAATGACTAACTGGCTGACGGGTTAGTGTGTCTCTACCTCTTATAGCAGGGGTCAGCAAGATTTTTGGGCAGAGTGCAAAAAACACCCATAACTTCAACTTGTAAGATGTTTGTGTGCCAGGGGTGGATAACAGGGGAGCCACAAGGGACCCAATCCTTGCTGTTGCTGTGTAGCCCCATGCGCTTCCCTGCCATCCAGCCAGAGGTACATGTGCTAAGCAAAATGCCTTCGAGTGCCACATGCTGGCACCCGTGCCAGGGGTTGCCTACCCCTGTTTACACCAATAAAGTGGGAATGAGCATGGCATCTCAGAAGCAGGCCTCAGCCCTTCACTAGGTCAGCTTCATAGAAACAGAGGAAACAATGGTAGCATCTGTACCCAACAGAGGTGAAGGGCAGTACCAGGATACTTGGCCTTTTTACTGAGAGCTGCCTTGCTCCAAGGCCTTATGATGAATTGTAGCATGTACCTGAGATTTCAAGTCTCTCACCCATTCATAGCTAAGTGGATTTGATGACCACTCTGGCGAATGCAGCTCCACAGAGCAGCTAACACATGAGCAGTGGTGGTGAGAGATGCCCAGAGACAACCTCATTGTCCTGTGCTCTTGGGCTGGGAAATGGGTAGACATACAGAGGATGGGGAATCTGTAGGGAGAAGAAATATCTGGATAGCTGGTCCTCTAATTCCCTCACTCTACATCTGGGTGTAAGAAACCCTAGTGAGACATGCAGAAATCTGACTCCCTCCAGCCACAATGATTCCACTGTGGTCAAGACCCTGCCTGTTTGAGGGTGTGTACATTTGTGAGTACGTGTGTGTGCATGTGTGCAGGATTTACCCTTTGCTTTTGTTCAAATTAACAAGTGCCCCAGGCTAAATAGACAGATGCTCATTTATTGCAGTGTCTGGTAACCTATTCTTAGATACATGGCACTCTAGGTGATCTTTCCAGTTCCCACTACCTCATATGAGGAAGGTTATTCTGGGACTAAGAGTAAAGGCTTCAAGTCCCCCCAGAAACACACTGTAGACTAATACCTAGTAATGCTTAAAAGCCATGATCTGCATGATATCTAGCAGCAATGAAAGCAGAAAACCACACAAGATCTTGGAATGCATGTGCAGGTAGCACGGAGTTTATTCTGGCACAAGTCAATATATGACCCTAATAAAGAGTCCACATGTCTAACATTGTGTGTGGTTCTGCTGAGCTGACACTGAAAAGGGGCATTGAGGATGGGGCCAAGCTAAATGAGGCTCTGGACGTGTGAATTGGGGAGAAAGATTAGCTCAGCACATGAATACTATATATCTTCAGGACAGGAAGAGTGAAGGGAGCTCATGTGAATGTGGGACCTAGTCCTGTACATACTTATTTGTGCAGCACTTGACCTGAGGGAGTAAAACAAGGGGATTATAGAAGTGAGTCAAGTTACTCATGTAAGTAAATACAGGATTGGGTATGTGGAAAGGAAAAGAAATAGGGGAAATGAAATGGGGGGGAGTGGGGGATGTCAAGGCCCAGAAATTCTTTATTTGTAAGCAAACATCTCCTTTTCATACACTATCTAATGCTTTAAAAATAAGTGGCCTGATCCAAAGCCTGGAGAAATCAATGACAGTCTTCCATAGTTTCATAGCTGGTAGGGTTGGAAGGGAACTAAGCAGATCATCTAGTCTGACCCCCTGCCATGGGCAGGAAAGGATGCTGGGGTCAAATGACCCCGGCTAGGTGGCTGTCTTGTCAACTGGAAAGAAAGCTGGAGCTGCACGTTGGCTGCTGAGCACTGAAATCTTCCATGTGCTCTGTACCCACAAGTCTGGGCAATCTGGCCCCAACCAAGCTGTCTGCATGGCAGGCAGCCTCCACTTCCCAGCAGTCCCTGCGATGGTGGCTCCTTCCAGCTGCCACTGGCAGTGTTTCTGCTGCCACCCAGGGGACTGGAGCCCAGGGCAGAGCCACAATCTGGGACCTGTACATCACTGTGCTGGGTGCCAGTTCTGCAGGCAGGAGCGTGTTGAGAGCAGATTACAGCTCTGCCCTGGACCCCAAATCAATGCTGTCATCACCCCAAGATCCTGGCCCCGGCCCTGACCAGCCCCTGGGATGCTGCTCCTGGCCTGTTTGCAGCCCCATCCCATCCACTTGGCTGAGTACGCCTTACCCGTGTGGGCCCCAGGCTGGAGCCACCAGGGATGGGGTCACTGGGTGGTGACAGCATGGGGTCGGGGTCCGGGGCAGAGCCACTTAGGGAGTTTTGGTGAGTTGTTGCTGACCCAGCCCACCACATCTTACCAACACTCACTAAGTGGCCTTCCAGCTGAATTAATTGCCCTCCCCTGCCTTATGCTGTTGTATGTGGAGTCTCAGATGCTTATCAGATATAGGGTGGGTGGGGATTTGGGAAGCTACATTAACAAAAACTCAGTGGCGCTAGTTTGTTTTAAATACTTTCCAGTTATAGAATAGATACAGACCACAGCATATATGTCATTAAGGTAGAATTTCTCTAGAATAAGAGTTCGAATACTCAAAGTAGTTCTTTCAACTTAAAGCCATGTGATGTATTAGCTTTGTTTCAGAAGCCACAATGCTTCTGTTATTTATGTTGCTTTGATCAAAGAAGCTGTTTATTTATGTTTTATTGAACTATAAACCCTCTAGTAAACATGCCTTATGCTTTTATGATGTCCTACATGGATTCTGTCTTGAAAACGTCAAGGAAAAATAATGAAGATCTTTATCGTGCCGCTGCTGGTATCTTCCTTTGGAAGTTCTTACGCTTCATGTTTCTGTTCCGCTGACTGTAAAATTCATAAGGCCAGCAGATGTCTTGCCTGCTAAGCATCTGGGGGAGAAGAGAGTTTTCCATATAAACTCTCAGCAACAAAAGGCTCTGCTGCTGAGAGTGATAGCAGAAAACAGCGTTTTGGGGAAACTTCCTCTTTGGCAATGCCACTTGCTAGGGCGTGTATTACAACTGGATGATAATCATAGCTATGGTGATGACAACATTGTCGCTTCAAATACAGGGAAGACGTTTAGTGTTCAAGAGAGGAGCAACGCAATGATATTGCTACTGGTGGCCATGTTCCACATTTGCACACAAGGTACATGAGCCGCAAAGTTCACAGGAAAACAGATCAATCAAGGAAATGTAATTGCATTACATTTCTATAAGAATCATTTACATCTGAACACCGTTTTAGGACCGGAGAGATCCTGAAACCCTCTTTTAACAGTTAAAAGTATGTCAAGACAAGCAATGTATTAGGGGTTGCCTCACCTGCCAAAGAAACTTGTGAGACTAGAAGTAAAAGCGGCCTGTGAATGTGAATGTGCAGTTTATCACTCTGCCACTAGATGTCCCTGCATGCTGTTTTGAGTTCCAGACCTGGTGAACAAGGAGGACCAAACTGGAGCAGGAGCTGGAGGAAAGCTAGTTTGTGTCCACAGCCTGCAGTGACTTCTTAGAATTAAGCATTTAAAACGAGTTATTTAAGAGGGACTGGCTTTTCAGAGAAGATGAGAGCAGCTGCTTAACAGCACACACAAGTGTTTCATGACCAGGACAAGGAATGAAGAACAGTGTATTCAAAACAGAGATGTATTGAGACGGGCAGAATGTGATAAAAATAAATGTTGCATTGGACGTCAACCAGGTCAGCGGGGTTATTGCCCCAAACCTGAGGAAAATGCCATGGTTTTTCTACGTTTTGAGTTTTGCATCTTCCACAGGAACAGTTTCTCTCTAATACTTTCAGAGAAAGTCTCCCATCCCAGTACTGACCTGGCTGATTAGGGCTATACCTGCACAATATTAATAATGCCCTATAGCATGGCTGAGCAGTTCTCTAATCTTGTCCCTGGGTTGTACGGATTTACAAAGGAAATTCTGGTACCGAGTCCAACATTTGCCTAATCCTGCTCAGTTGCACTTAAAAATATTTTAATTCAGCAGCTCCAGAGTTAAACCCTAATTATTCAGAGTCTATGTACATGGTCTAGATTGGAGACCATGTGAGCAGCTCTTGCCCTATTGGCTCTAAGGGCCTGGGAACAGCCTATTAGTGATCCGCGTGGTTACAAGCTGAGCTTTGCACCTGCAAGGTCTAATTAAGGCAGGGTGTGTCTGCAGAGCTGTGCTCTTCTGAAATACTCTGGTTTCTAAAATGGTCAGGCTGCTGCTGCGCTCTTTGCTGCTCTGTGTAATCTTTTCTTTGTTTAGGCCTTTGTTCAGGGAATCCTAGTGGGTCCTTTGTGCTTCTTTGACGGACAGGGAAAGAGATGATGAGCTCAGGTACATGGGTTTGCTGGCACGTCTGCCTACTCACGCTAGATGCAGTCAGGCAGCTACTGTGCTGTGAAATGCTTTTAGGAACAAAGGTAGTGAGGCTTGAGGAACTGGAGGCTCCAGTATTTGGCCCTGCAAGTTCTTCCAAATAATGTAATTTTGGCTTCCTGGTGCTGGCAATCTTGCCATGATGCAAGAAACTAGCCGCTGCATGAGTTGGGGAAGAGAGACGCGTCAAGAAGGAAGGGGAGCGACTTCAGAGGCACAAACATGCGGTACCCCCAAAGCCCAGTGACAGGTATATGAGACAGTCAGCCCAAAGACCAGCATTTCCGCTAACTAAGCTCTATGTTCTTGGGCCTTTCAAAATTCATATAGGACAATGTTGTGAGCTGAACCATTTCAAAGTTATCAGCTAACCCCCTTGTCAGGAAGTTCTTTGTATTTCCCCTCTGAGTTCTGAGCCCTTAGAGGGCACAAAAGGTCACATTTTTAGGCTTTTTCACTGCAATGCCAAAGGCTGTAATGAAATCTGAGAGTCTCCCATCATCCCAGGACTCCAGGAGGTTGAGCTTTAAAAAACAAATGGCAAATCCCTCAAGACTTGTGATAAAATCATGCATTTTGGCAATATCGGGGAGCTTTCCTAGAGTGGAAGCTCTTTAGAAACCCCCCCAAACAATTAAAAAGCCAACAGATGCACATGCCCACAGAGAAGGAGAGAAACAACAGAGCTGTGTAAGAAACCGCAGAAGAAAATTGGAGTTTTTAGTGCAATATAGTCACCAAGTCCATTTTTTTCCCATGTGCTTTCCCTTCCTTCTTGCCTGCTGCTGTTCAAAACCTCCTTTTCCCCCACCCACAAGAGAGGTGATAGAGCTCCAGACCAGTTGCACCCTAAGCAGTAAAGCTGAGGCCTGAAGGAGTAAGTCAGGCTGGGAACCTCAGCGCTTGCAAGGCTAAGTCATTCCCTCTGCTGAAATGAGGATAAAGACATCAGGTTATCGTTATTCCTGAGTCCTTCAGTAGCATATGGTAGCACCGTTCAGAATCTGGGTTCCATGTTAATAGGGCCTGAACAAGCATGTAGTAAAAAGAAAGTCCTCACCCTTAGGAACCGGGGTGCTCAAGTTAGAAAAAAAGCAACCCCAGTCCATTTTCAGGTCCCGAACTATAAGCAAGTAAGAAATGTGAAAATTTGCTTCCTCTCCGTTAGAAGAGAGAGCGAGAGGCTAATTCCATTTTACAGTCCTCTCTGTACCAATATAGTTTGTATGTTGCATTTGACCTCCTGGAACAAGGTTAAACCACAAGGATCCCCTTGAGAAGTTTCCATTCATCTTTTATATGTGAAGATTTTCAAGTGTAGAAGGGGGATAAACCTAATACAGTGTTTAATGGGAAAAAAATTATGACACCAACAACACATCTGTGTCTGTAATTTCACAGGTTTTTTCTTTATATTTATATATGTATATATGTATAATTTAATATCAGCCTCAGGGTTGTGGTCTCACATGTCATCAACTTTCAGGAAACTAGATCCTTGGACTAAGTATCAGATGAGTTGCTAATGTTTAAAAAAAAGCAAAAAACATGCTTTAGGTCTCTGTTTTATTGCTGTTATTGAAGTAAGAATTTGTGATTGTAACCTGATGCTTGTCTCACCAACATGTTTTCATTATTGTCTGGATAATTGAAAGTCCAGGCAAATTTGGATATTAGGAGGTATTATTCATGAAGGTTTTAGTGCTCAGTGCAGCCGAATGCCTAGGTGGTTCAAATTAAGGATGAACACGTTTCACCGTTTTATGTAGGCTTAAAAATTGCTTTATTTCCAAATGTCACTGGTCCAGATACAGGCTGGTTAACATGTACTTAGTTTATTCCTGTGTCTGGTTATCCGACAGATGAGGTAGTAACTGCTATTAAAATACACAGGCAGTCGGGTTCTGCTGACTTGTTAAGGGGATGGATGGCTTTTAAAACTTTTGCTTTATAACTTTTGAATTGCTTTGCAATTCCGAGAAAACAGTTGAAATTCAGTTCTGTGCTTTGTTTTGTTTTCTGCAAGGAAACATATAAAGTGAAAGGAAGGGGAAACAGGATAACTTCAGCTAAGCAGTGCATTTCTACTGACTGGATGGGCTGGAGGATATCAAAGAGGCACCTGAGTTTAGATTTCTGTTGTAAACATGATAGGATATCTTTTCCCTTCCTATCTGGGTTTTCTTTTAGGAGGGAGTGCATGAGCAGTAAACAGTGACACCACTTCCAAAGACTCTGGGCAGAAATTTCCTGTGTTGGGTATTTATTCTTGGAATCATAAGAAATTGCAAAGGAGAGTTTATTGACACATTAATCGATTTTCTTTTGCAATCTTATGTGATGGGGAGCCTGGAGGGAAGCTTACCGGGGGTGGCCTGGGATGCAGAGCTCCAAGGTACTGGGAGCAGCAGGCGAGGGTGCAAAGAACGTGCTGCCCGTGTTTTCAGAGATGCCCATGTGGCTTGCGTGAAATGGGTGGTCATGGTGCCGTTCATGGTGGCCAGAATCATTACAAGCCGGCTTCTCGGTTGGCAGTAACTGACACTCGCTGGAAGTTGGGGCTGAATGGATGGACTATGGAGACTTAGCCCTGGAGGTGGTCCTTCCATGTCTAGGGGGAGACATGATGACAGGGGCTAGCTCACTCTGCCACTGCCCAGCCATGGATAAACAGATGATTTCAGTCACCAGGGCCATGAATCCAGAAGTTTCCTCACTAAATTAATACAAAACTGCTGTGCACAGAAGAAGGTGAATGCAGTTTGCAGGCTAATCCTTATTAACTGGGCTTAACTGGAAAATTCAACCAAACAAAAATGCTGGGTGGCTTTAAAAAGTGCATGTGCCACAAGCCTCATCTGCTAGGTTTCTAAATCCTTTTAATTAGACACACCTGTCTGTCTGATTAAAAAAAGGGTTTTATCATTAATTAATCTTTGGCACAAGGGGCAATTAGTACAATCCCCAGAATGCCGGAATGAGCAGACCCTGGAGAAAAGGGACCTGCTTCTGGCTAGTGCACTCTTTTGTGAAAAAGAAAAAGGAAAAAAAGAAACCTTTGAACAATTGAGAAAACTTAGCTCCATGTTTGAGTTCTGCAAGGAACTAATTACTTGTCTGGACCCTACCCACATACCAGCTTCTACCCCCATAAATCCACTAAACAGCAGGCATCCATGAAAGTCTTCAACATTGCTTTTTTGAATCAAGCTCTTTATGTATATCTCAACTTTCTTGTGGAAGATTCATGGCCCAAGCTGCCTTAAGTATTTTTGTTATGAATAGGGGCCCTTAAACATTTCCTTCTCATTTAATTTATCATTTTTGCAGGCTTTCAACACTGTGTACAAGCTAGAAATAATGGAAGGCAAAGTTTGTCCATGAGAAAATGGTCTTAAAATAATAAAAGGTACAGTGGGAGGGAGAGAAAATGAAAGAAAACAAACCAGCTATTTCCAAGACAGGTTTTATTGAGGGCCCTTTTTTTTGGTTGACTACTGTATTGCATCATGATATCTCAGTAAATTTTATTTTAATGCAATATTCCGGGCATACAGTTATGGCTAGAAAGTGTTAGAGAAAACTACAAAGAGAACGGTTTCAGCTGTGCCGATTGTGTTGCCTGGTTGTTGTGTCTGAAGACTGGGCTATGTAGGTGTGTTGAGAGCTCATTAGTCATTGTTCAAGTATCTTGTAAAGCTGACCATACAGTCTAGCTACAGGTAAGAGCTGTGCGCAGCTGAGCAGCTCTACTTCTCAAAGGTTGTTATTAATTACTAATTATTATTTATTAAGTGCTGCTGATTTGCTTGGGGGCTGGAACTCCAGTGCTGTGCTTTGAATGTTGTGTTCAAACAAACCTTCACAATTTTAAGGGAAACTGAGTCAGAATTATTGAGTTTCACTCGTATTGCCATAAAAAATGTTCCTGGCACACAAACTTTAGTGAATCTTGTGTCCAGTTTGGTGAACTTCAAGCACATAATGGAAAATTAAAACCTGGTGGGTTCAGGTGATGCTGTTAATCGTTCTGAAGTTAAAGTCATGATCTTTTAGAATGAAATATGATTTCAGCATATCTTAACAGAACAGAGTAAGAGATGATAAGGTTTAGGAGCAAGGGTATTTGATACAGAAATAGTTTTTTCACATTTACACAGAGGTATCTGAGAGCCTGGATTAATGAGGACTCTGGATAGTGTGATCTCAGGTGTTACAAGTTATAGTGAAATACTGTAAGTCCTGCACAATGGCTTCATAAATCATTTGGCACTCAGGTAAAATACCAGTCTTTTTCAGCCAGTAAAAGGACCTGTAATCAGGCAATTTTGTTAGGGGTCATTTCAAGGGGAAATTGTATCCACTTAGTTTGAGTATATGTGTGCATGTGCGTGCACATGTGTGTGTGTGCACGCATGTATATGTGTGTATTCAGATTTCAGTTCTGGTTAGGTCCATTTATTTTGACTATAAAATATCAGAACTAAAAATATATTTCATTGGACTACTCATGCTCTTTTGTTGTCATTGACAAAATTCCAGTTAACTTCAGTTAGGGCAAGAGCTCCACTTAATATTCTCTTTGTCCATTCTCTTGGTCTTTACAGCGTTTTCATTGTGCTCAGTGCTGGAAATGAGGGATGCAGCCCTTATGAAATGTGGTTGTCTTTCCAGGAGCTCGGGCTTATCACTTCCAGGACTGCCTCGCTTTCCACTGACTCAGAAGGGGAACGTTCTTCGTTGGTGGTTCCAAGCCAACCAGGAGAGTTGAAGACAGCCTGTATAGTTTCTTATAATCGGGTGCTGGAACTCAGAATGCATTGCGCTGGTTAGCAGTGATTCAGAATGCTAACCACTAAGTCCATTAGAGGAATTTATAATTCATTTCAGCTATTGCAGAGTTTTAGCACAATAAGATCGTTATTGCCTTGAGACATCCTTCAGGTCATTAATTTAAATTGGAAACTCCTTCAAACAGGATATCAAGCACAGCTCCTTCCATGGGTTTTTTAAAGTTTAAATAAGCCCAAGAAATAGTTTCTGCCAGATATTATTCTCGCAAACCTGAATCACAGTTTCCAAGTTGCGTAATAGCTTGGGGTATACATGGTGTTTTATTCCATCGTTGCAATAAATGGGACGTGGGTTATGGATGGTGCTAATTTTTCTTGCTGCATTGTCTTTTCCTGAGCACCCAATCAAACTCTTTCTCTTAAGTATTCTCCTGTAGTTTTGAATGGGAGTGGTAGGCTTTTGCTATGCGATTCCATTGTCATTAACTCTTACTGTCAGATGTTTTCATAAGAGCCGGTTGCAGTATAAAATGTTGGAGAAGTGGAGCTTTGATCTTACAACCAAAGCAGAAATTCAGTGGAGGAAATCAGTGCCTGTCATGGTGGCGTGCAGGTTGGGGCTGGGGAGCAGAATGCGGTTAGAGCATTTGCAGGGCAAGGCACAGCAGGGCTGAGTTGGGAAGATGCTGAACTGGAAGGGAGCATGATGGGGTGCACAAGGCACACTCATATATACAGTTTTGCTGCCTGGTCAGTGACAACGGAACTAGAGGATTTTCTGTTCTTTCTGAGCAGCCTAAAAGAAAAGTTCAAAAACCCGCATCTGAACATCCTTATGCAGAAATCTGTTACAGTAAAATACATAAGGCAAGTGCTAAAGTTTTACATGTGACAGAACTTTTAGGGCTTCATTTTCTACCATAGGCATCACATTTCAGCTGCAAAACTGACAGCCACAAAGGACTATTCCATACAGAAGGGCATCTTTACAATTACAAGTGTGCGCTCCCTTGCACACTTTTGGCATATGTGTGCCTGCATGCTACCTAGATGCATGTGTTACGTAAGAGGGCAAACCCAAGTGATTTTGCTTTACTGAAACTTTCTCTGTCAAGGCATGCATCAGGCCCTTTTATCTGAGCTCCCAAAATCATTCTCCCCCTTTTTCCTTGGCTAAATAATTCCAGTTTTTGAGCACAGGGGGTAGTTCAGGATTCTTTCTTCACCTGTACCACGAGCTGAGCTCCTGGCAAGTCATTTCTTTTTCTGGTGCTTGTCTATAAGATGGAGATAAAAATCCCTGCTCTCTTCAAAAATGTGGTATGAGGACATATTAACTGATATTGGTAGAAGGGTATCAGTTCCTCTGAAGGAACTCTGCAGACAAGAGTAGTGTATAAAAATGCTGATGTTATAGTCCAGCTGCGTGTCTTGTCCTTTTGTAGGAAAAAGAGTAAATATTAAAATGATGAAGTAAAAGGCATCATTGTAGCATTTGTCAAAAAATGAATTGTTGGACGTCTTGGCAGTACACTAACTGGCTTTGAAGCTGGACAGTCTGCATTTTATGGGCATTCGTTCTTCAAGTGAGAAGAGAGCATTGAAATATGGATATTATGGGGGTCAGTTTTGCTTCTTTATTGCCTCTTTATTGATTTGTTATTGTCTCTTCCTCAGTGGTTCATGCAATCACTGCTGCCTCATAACTCATGGCATTTCTTTTAGGCATATGAGAACAGATCTTGTATGAAGTTGGTGAAAATGAATGACAACTACTTTTATTTTTTGTTCCATGCCTTTTATGGCTGGGAGCCCCTGGCCCCTTAAAAGACATGAGGGGTGTTTGCTGAGAGCTCCTGTTGCTTTTGGAAAAAACTTTTATGGGATTTCAGAAAAGATTGTTTTTCTATAAAAAAAAAAAAAAAGGAAATGCTGAGCCTTTTGCATCAGAGCTACTGGGCAGTCAGTAGCAGAGCTCTCAGAGAGAACTGCCAGTGTGCCTTCCCTCTGTAGTTAACCCGGGGTCTTAGCTAGACTTTTGTCCAGCTCCCCTCAATTGTCTCAGTTTAAGAAAGCCTGGGTTATACCCCTAGACACACTCAGGCACATGCAGTCAGGCTGCTGTAACACAGCATAGGACTTCGCTGAGGGTATGCTCATGCTTGGGGCAGGACTAACCCAATGCTCATCACCCACCTTCTCTGTGCAGCTCATGCAGGCCCTGTGAGGCTTCCAATTGCTGCAAGAAGCACTTAGGATTTTTGCAGAAGGGTTTCAGGAAGGGAATGATATGCATGTCCTGTATCCACAGATGATGGAGCCGGTCATTCACCATGTCTACAAGCCTGTTGCCCTATTGTAAGTGCATTTGCTTTGCAGAATCTGTTTTGAAAGGACACAGGCTGGAATAGTCATAGCAGTATAGGCCTAATGTTGTGAGTCCAATGGCTCTGGTCCTTGCCATCCTTCAATCCTCTTTGATTCTTGACTGGTCAGTAGCAATTAAAAAGTTGGCCCCCGTTATGTGATGCAAAAGATTAAATGAAGAAAAGAATCAATGACATTCATGGACAACAGACCACTTCATAGAGACAAGATCCTTCTGAATGCAAAAATGCTGCCTCCTAGTTATCACGGAAGAGCCTGACCTGTGAGGTTCAAATCTGGACCAGCACAATGAGTCTGATTCCAACCCAGGATTCATGCTTGGCCCAGAAATCAAGTTTGAGTTGGGATCAAAGTCCAACTCCAAGCTTTCCTGCAAGGGGGACACTGTGCAGAATCCAGATGTTAGATTGGGTGCCAGCGCTAGCCATGTTAAACCACTGGGCATGATACAGGTCCTGTACCAGGCAGCACCAACTATGTGTACATTCTTCTAGGGCTGAATCGAAGTCCCCAGCTCCCTCTGAGAAGCAGTTTCTCCCATAAGGAGTCCTGCGGTGCCCTGTCTAAGTAACCATATTTGGTGGGGTAGTAAGGAGTTCCCAGCCTGGCCCATCATAAACAAGATTCAGCATGTCCTTTAGTTACCAATGCTGGTGCAGAGACCTGCGGTGCTGGCTGCAAACATATCTGATTGTTTTCTCTCTCAAGCCGTTCCAGAACACCAGAACTGCTCAAGCCCCTGTTGCCTTCAGCTTTCTTGGCTGGCCAGGGAAAGGAAAACTCCTTGGCTGCTTGCCACATAACACCCCCCCATACACACACACACACACACCCACCCACCCACCCACCCTCTGATTTATTATCACTGAAACCAGCTGCAGATGTCGGCTGGGCCAGCTCTCTGCTGCCAATTAGGGGAGTCTCATGCAGCGATTACTAGCCTACTTGCCTGGCACTCAAAAGGGAACATGGCCAAAGGGGGTGGGTCTGCAAAATAAAATTAAAAGGAAAAACACAACTAAATGAAAGAAAAATGGGTTTGTACCTGACCAGGTTAAAATCTGTCACTGTGTTGGAAGTGGGGGTGAGCAGGAGGGGACAGGTTCAGGTCACAGGCAGGCTTGGCCCAGACCTTTTGTGGGGTCATGTGGGTTTCCATTTCCTATGTCTTCCTCACTGTTAATGAACCCTAAAACTCAACACTGATGCTTACCCAGCCTGTTATTTTTTTGGTGAGGTTTTAAGGCTTGAAATTTAGCTCAGGTTCACTTGAGACCCTGCCTCCCTGCCAGCCTGCAAGGTCTCTGAGGTTCTTGCAGTAAACCTGGTCTGAATTCTTGGTACCTAACAAAATCCCCACTCAGTTTGCCTGCACTGGGGAATTAATCTTGAAAGTCTCACACTTAAACAAAGCTGATCTGCTGCTCCGCTCTTGGCTCTGTCCCTCAAAACCTCGACTGAAAACAGAGAAGATGGAGTGTCCAGAGGACTCTTCCCTGAAGACAGAAAAACAGGGGAAAAGGCGGGGGGACTGGGGGTATTAACTGTAGCAAATAATGAAAATGAACATGGAAAGTGTATAGTATTCTCAAACAGATGGACAGAAATATTTGTGCAATTAATCCCATCTTGATGTATTTATTTCTGTACTAATCTTTTAGCTCCAACTGATCATAATTCCTTTTCTGCCTAATAAAATCCTATTTTGTTTTTTTAGAATTAAACTGAATTAAGATGTTATCATGGGTCATGTTGTTACATACCCTAAAATAACTTGATAGCACTGTACTTTCAGTTGTGATACAGTGAAACACAGCTCTTTCTCTGCACCCACAGAGGAGTCTGATCCATTTTGGAGCTGAAGACTGTGTATATTTCAGTCCAGAAACCTACAGTTTGGCTACATTTTATAAGCAACTGGAAACAAGAAAAATAAAATAGCGTGAATGGTCCGAATATGGGACAACATGATTGAATAAAAACAATGGTCTTGTGATGGAAACAGGCATCCTTAACTATCGATGTTGCTCTTTATCACCTATACAAACTGGGCAGTGCCCTGAGTATTTAACCACTTTTGGTCATCAAAAGTAAGAGAGATTAAAAAAAAATCCTTGCCAATTACTTTTCCTTACCTATTCTTTGTTTTTTCCTTTCTCTTTTTTTTCTTGTGTGTTACACTTGCTTAATTTGGATAATGAAAATTGTTGTGTTTCTTGCCAGGTTCATTCTCTTACTGATATTTTGTTTGAGTTTACACTGGTGCAGGAGGATTTCTTTAAATTCTAAGTATTTTCACTATAATTAAACATAAATATGCTTGTTCATCACCCATTAAAGTTGTGGAACACCTTATTAAATTTGCAAATAATCAGATTCTGCTTAGTTCTAAATGTATTGCTATTGAATATCCTATGATTTAAAGCAACTAACCTATATGCAAAAAATATCTCACGGATGTAGTACTTATGGCATAAATCCTTAACAATTTTCCATGTTACAAAATGCTGCTTAGGCTGTAGCTATTATTGTAATGTGTTTTGTGCAGCCTTCTAAAACAAAGTTTGATAAAAAAGATGACTTTCATAAAAAGGTTCTTGAATTCTACAGACTGTTATTGTTTTATCATCTGAATTCTCTTCTTTCAGTTTCCAAGCCTTAGGTTTTTTTGTCCAGTTAACATTGGTTTATTAAAGATGTCTTATTTTTCAGTTCTTCGTTGATGATGCGGTGTCTTCTGTTGTCTCCCTGTAGCGGAAACCCATATCCAAACTCTGAAATCTCTCATGATCGTTGCACTCTGCAGAAATGTCTTGTGATATTTTATTTTTGTATAATAAATGTATCTTTCTAGAGAGAATTTTTTTCTCTCTAATCTTATGCACTACATAGTATTTGATAAGTTCTCAAAGAATTATGAATATTTGTAGGTATATTTGATGTGTATTTTACAAACGTTTCCTTTTTATTTTGTTTGTGATTTGATGCCCGCACTTTGCCTTTTTCAGAAGTATGTGTTTGTTACTATACAAACATTTGTAAAAACATAATTAGAGCATCAGTTTGTAAAACTCTTATATTTTTAAATCCTCAAATTTGAATAAAAAGTTAGTGGACAGTAATCCATTAGGACCCTGAATACAGAGCAGCACAAGTCAAATACAAAATCTAATCACATCATTTGCCCAATTGGAAGGAAATTTTTACATATACAAGAAAGATCAGAACCTGTTGGCAAACTGTATTGGATTAAATGAGACAAAGCACTGCATAGTGTGATTTTATTTCTAGAAATAGATTATTATTGCAATAATGCAAAGCACTTCTTCACTGCAACATAGTTCAACTGTTTAGTCTTTCCCCGAGAGGTCCCCTCACTACATTGGAATAGATGCATGAAGGAGACCCAACAGACGCAGAGGCTTATCTGGAGAGCAATCTGATGCAAGGGCCCCAAAAGAACAGAGGGACGAAATCTGATATAACCTGGCTTTACTTGAAAACTTAATAGCAACACATAAAAGACTTTATTTTCTCTTTTAAGGTTTGAAATGTATTTTGTTATGAAAATGTGGTGTCACATTACCATAAATGCACAAGAGGATTTTGTAGGCAAAGCCTTCTATAAAGTTTCACAGCTACTGTGTTGCATGGAGCGTCAGTGTGGGTGTAATGAGCCATTTAAAACAAAAGAATTACAATACACAGTTCAAACTAACAACATTATATTTGCATTTTCCTCTGGTGTCTACACAAGCAGCGCCAGAAGGAACTAGAAAGTCATCTTGAAGCAATGCAGAAAAAAAGTCCACACTGTTGGTAGAAACATTTTCCTTTTTTCAGGTTTGGGGGAAAGGCGGGTTATTGGAGAAACCAGCTGTTTTGTCTTAATCTCCAATTATTTTGAACACAGAAAACCGGCCTCTCTGGCTATAAGACGACACCATCTTGCACGCAAGTCATTCATGGTTGCTTTGGGATGTCATTGCTTTTTTGCATTCATCCACAGGAAGAGAAGGTAAAATCCTACCCCAGACCATATCCCTGAGCAGTCTGGGTTGTAGTGAATTCTAGCTGTTCTGCAGAGTTCTAGCACTAAGCTCAGAGGTACAAAACGTGGCTGTTCGACCTCATGGGGAATCATGCTAAATGGTCTCAGCTGAGATGCACTTGGATGTGCTTCAAAACCATGTGAAATTGTAGCTCACCCATTAAGTTGTGCGGACACTGGCCCCACATTCTCCCAGAAAGGTTGTCATCGTAGCAAAGTTTTCTGGTAAATAGGGACGACTCTCAACTGTGAACTAAAGCCGAGCAAGACCAATCTAATATTGCCCTGAGGTTATTTGCAAACAAATCGTATAGTGCAAATGTAAGACCTGGCCCTAGAAACTCTGATAATTGTATTTCTTCAAAAGCAAAGCTTGTGGTAAAACGGTGCAAACTTTTCTGGAGTTTCTTTTCACAAGAAAATTCTGAGGTGGAAAAATTCTGGTGATGTCAAAACATCCCATTTTGTCACTTTAAAAATAAATGGCTTTGACTTTTGTTTGGAAATTACTTTTCTTTTCCAATGTTTAAAATTTTGGCTTCACATCAGCCATATTACCCATGATAAAATGATAGATAATACTAAAAATTAAATAGCTGAGATAGAAACAGTATTTTGATTTTGTCCAAACAAGATGTTTTGATCAAGCTAAAATTATATTTTATAATATTACTTCTTGGGGACCTTTGAAACACTTGCATTTTGCTCCAAGTTGGAGTAAAGCCAACTTTTTTATCGCCCTTGTGGAATGGAGTTTCCATATTTTACACGGCTTTATTCTCAGCCTACCAAGAGTCGGCATAAATCCCCTTTCGAGGTGAAGGACAGATCTAATCAAACTGTAAATGCTTTTCACTGCTATTATGATGAGGTGGTTCAATGTACTCCTCACTTTGACTATAGACAAGTTAAGACAACGGGGCATCCATCTGCACAGGACTTGCAGGAACTGAAACCAGGTCTCCTGAGTCCACATCCTGAACTACAAGGTTACTCTTCCTTGTGCTGTGTTTGGCTGGGATGGATGCATTTTATTAATGTGTCGTTTTGAAAATACCAAGGGCCATTCTAAGAGACCTGCAGCTATCACAAATTGCAAATGGGAGACACGGTTCTTATTAAGCTTACTGGAGAGATTTCAGTCCATCCAACTAACGTAGAGTATAAGCTGCCACTTGAACTGTTAACTTGGTTTCTTCTTTGGCTTGTGCACTCTGCATGAACAAGCCAGGTGAGCAGCCTTCCAGTTTACATGACATATCTGCTTCTTAAGACCCGGTCCCCTAGGTCATGAAGGCCTACATGTCCTGCTGAGTTCTTCCATTGGGAGATGTTTTAAGCTGCACCAGTGCATTTAAATTTGTACCTTTTGCATGTTAGACATGAACCAGTGCAAACAGCACTCTAATAAGCAGAGATGGAGACCATGGAGGGAATGGTAAGTCTCATTGCTTGCCTCGTGCAGCAATCTTTCATTTATGAAGGGGTAATGTAGTGTAAATTCACCATTTAATTAAAGCCTGTCAGAAGTCACTTTCATATTTCCAAAGTTGGGATAATTCTCATTGCAGATTTTTTTTATCCAATTTGTGCTTCACAGTCAAAACAGAAGTAACATTTAATTTACAGTGCATGCATTCATAATGGGGTTTATTGATGTATGAAAGAAATGTACCTATTACAGGAGGCTAACCTTAATATTATTTTGTTACTAACAATTATTAATGATAGACATTGAGAGAGATTGAGTGAAAGAGAAGGAGAGGAGGTTGTAAAATAAAATCCAGAATCATTTCACCCTAATGACGAGCTAAGGTCTAATTCCCCCTCAAGAACACACTTAGCAAAACTGTCACTAAAAGAGAAGCCAGAAAGAAATTGGTGGGCCAGGAATGACTGGAACATCTCATCAGTGCACCAAGTTTAATTGAGTTCTTTCACTGCTTGTACAGTTTTAATAACATTTGGAGATGTAGAAATGAGAGCAGTGGCTTCTGTTTCTGATAGACCCGTTTGCAATGAGATTTAATGGATTAGCTAAAATGATGTGAAAAAATGGATCTCTGATTTATTACCTGCAATTTTTCGCTTACTGCAGCATTTTTTTAATTCAATCACAGTGTTTTCCATCCCGTTAAAAGTCTTGTGTGAATAAGTGCTATGTTGTGTTTCTGGATTTGCCCGGAGGGCTCATCAGACGACCCTTTGCCTACAGTCCCCACCAGGCCTTTTAAACAGGAAGTTTAATTTTATAGTATTAAAAAAGAGAAAACGGTACTTAATTATCTGGCTGTGAAACAGCAGTACTCTTTCTTAATTTTAGTAGCTAATAAAATGCTGTTCCTGCAGTTAACTACTTCTGGTCCAAATGCACTACAATTTTGGCTATTTGAATAGAATATTTTATGAACTGTTATATACTGCACTACAGTTTTTAAGCTCCACTATGACATATTTCTCTCAAGATTTATTAGCAATTTTTATTTAAAACAATATATTAAAGAGAGGAGAAAGAGTAATCTTAGCTAAAATTCAAATATTAAAAAAACATAACAGACCAAACTTTTTCATTTAACTCTCTCTCTCTCTCCCCCCACCCCCTTCTTCTCCTCTCCCACTGTTGCTATAAAAAAGTTTTTGGAACAACAACCCACACCTGCATCATTAATTCAATATGTCTTCCAACATGACTCAAATCATAGTATCAGTTTCAGGGGCCATTTGCTACTTAAATGACTTTATGAAAACAGAACAATGAACTACTCCTATACAGCATCCACCTTCACTCTGTGTAAAGTAACCTTCATGATCTTTTATATCCCCATATATCTCCGACTCTACCAACAGTTGCCTTTGTGACTTCAGTGCCCTGAGCAAATGCTCTCTCATTAACTGGTATCAGTTGTGTTGCAACTGTCTGTACAAACCTGTTGATGCCTAAAACATGGGCCGCCTGTCTGGAATAAGCAGAAGGCAAACTGGATATTTTCTTATCTGGGAAATTCTTACTAGGAAAAGCCCTTTTGTCACAAAAGAACTGTTCCTGCTAGGTTGATTCACTAAGCAATGTTAGCTGTCCAATCAAATAATATCAAATGCTTATTAAATATGGACAAAAACGTGCACCAAAAACAGATGAGAGAAACTCCATCCACATCCTAAATCACTTGGAAGAATCCACTTCTGCAGAGGGATGAGGAAAAGCAAGGTCCCTGCAAAGAACATGCTATTTTCTCATATGGGGATAC
Source organism: Crocodylus siamensis (assembly GCF_052110815.1). Classification (NCBI taxonomy): domain Eukaryota; kingdom Metazoa; phylum Chordata; order Crocodylia; family Crocodylidae; genus Crocodylus; species Crocodylus siamensis. The sequence continues at coordinate 13,973,545 of NC_143406.1, forward strand.
AGACAGTTAGTTACCTCTTGTCAATTTAGACTGTCATGTAAGGATGTGGGACTTCATCCAGAAAAGCACTTAAGCATGTTGAAATCAATGGGCCTACTACTCATGTGCTGGAAATTACACATGTGTTTAAGTGCGTTGCTGGATTGGGGCCTCGGTGCCCGTAATGAGAAGTGATGCTGGGCAAAGAGCAATTCCTTGATAAGGATATAATTTATTTTTTATCCTGTAGTGTAGGATAAATGTTCCAAGACACTGATGAAGAGTTGGCTTAAAAACATTAAGGCAGGATCAGTTTCTGTTTGTTTGCTCCATGTATTTTTCCTAGCTGAAATAGATATGCCCAGAGATAAACATCTTTTGTTTGTCTCTTCCATTCTGTTTCTGTGGACTGATTGGGGCCACAAGGGGATTCATTTGGTTAGAGATGGGCATCCAGCAACAGGCATGTGAAAATCACTCATCACCCCATGAGTTCAAATGCTTCCTAAATAGGAAAACCATAGAAAACCCAAAACAAACTGGGGTGGGGGTTGTGGGGAGGAAGAACCCTTATACAAATCCAACCCGGCTGTTCAAGTATGTATAATCTTCTAAGCAGCAATGCTACCGGTATAAATATGTGAGATCAGGGGCATCGTAGGCCACTGGTAGGGAGGGCACAGAGGGGCACGTGCCCCCCTTAGCAGGTCTGTCCCTGCCACTGCCAGCGGTGTCTGGGGGGAGTGCTTGTCAGCTTCATTGCCGCCACCACCACCGGATTCTGCGGGTGCTTACCAGCTCTGCCGCCAATGTTGGCGGCAGCGTCTATGCGTGCTCACCAGGTCCATCCACCTCCGGCAGCATCTGCGAGTGCCCCCACAGACTCAGGAGGTACCAGGCACTCATGATTTCTTCCTAAAGAAGAAATGCTATAAAATAGTGGCCCCTCACCATGGACAATAGCACAGAGCAAGTAATGCTCTTCAGGCAACATTGCATTAGCTCTCTCTTGTCAACCTGGGTTTGAAGGTTTCAGTTTCCTACGGTTGTGAGTAAGGTTGGAAGATCTCACACAGGTAACATAAAAGCGGTGAATTGGGGATTGCTATAATAATGTAGTAATAAGAGGTACATATGGGAGTCTCAAGATGAGAAATGATGGTCATTACTGGATAGCTTTGGTTCCAGTCTTTACAATAAAGTCAAATAAGTTTAAAAACGTGCGTTCATTATATACAGTTGTGTTGTGCTATGAAGAACTGGTTCATCTTTGTCAATGTGAAGCATCACTGACACAAATACCTGTGGAGATATCATTTGCTTTCTCTGTAGTGATCTTGATGTTTAGAAGAAAAACTGACCCAAACGAAACAAGGAAGGAATCTGGAAAGGCAGGAGCATGCAGCTCATTGCATTGTAGAAACTGGAGGTGGGGTAGTGTAAAGTCATGATATGAAGCCTATCAAAGCGATACATTAATAAATTTTGGCACTAATCAGTTGCTTAGCAGTCCCAGCAAAGAGCCCAGAATTGAATAAGTTGGAAGAAAGCACCTAGTCTAATGAGAAGACGGGGTCTAATTGGCAGTGTGGTGTCAGGGAACTCTTGCTGCTGCTTGTTCCAAGTGTTGTACCCAATGGATGAAGGTTGTTCCTGAAGGAAGTTGCCGAGGCGCCTGGCTGGGGTCTTATGACCCCTCCCACCCCCAGTGCTCCTTCCTGCCCCGGCAGGGGGTCGGACTAGATGATCTGTCTTCCGACTCATTGATTCCATGATTCTATTTTAAGCTCTAAATCCAGGTTCTAGTTTTTTCAGAAGAAAACAAGAGGAAACTTACATAAACAGTTTACTATAATTTTAGGACTGTCTCTGAAATCAGTGGAAAATAAAGACGGTTTCAGGGGAAAACATTGGTCAGAGGTTAGTTAAAATTCTAAATTTCAATGAGAAACTTTGTCAAAAATTATGATTCCCAGCCAGGTCCATCAATTGCCATTATTTTTTTAACTAATGGCAACTGACCTTGTTAAAAGATTCTTTCCTTGTTCTCCTATTTTGTATCTTGTTATGAGGTTGGAAATTTTAAGTAAGTGGTTTGGATGGATCAGTGTGGTCATACACATTTTTGCTTGCGCAATTCAAAATGACTGCTGAGCAAGTCAATGGCTACTTCAGCCTATGCCGGTGGAACACCTGCTGCCCATATCCAAGCTGGAAGGCATAGAGATCACTTTGGTGCATGGGATGTTTGAAGAGGGAGGCGAATTTGAAATGGAGTAAAAAAGGGAGTGTCTGAATCTACCCAAAAAATGCAACAAGAAGGTGGAGAAGGAGGGAAGTGAGTGTTTCTGTTTTTAGGGCTAACTGGGCCAAATTTGTCCCTGCCATAAGTCTACCTGCATGAATGGGTTTTCACCCCAGAAGAACACATCCTAGTATTTCTTTAACCTGTAGCTGGCCCATTAGGCTAGGTACAGACAGTCAAAAGGCCCAAGCCTGAATCGATTCAGTCTTTGCAGGTTAGTCTAAAATGCACAGATTAAATTGAAACAGAAGTGAAGAGACAATTGCCTTTGATTCAGGAAATGCAGCCACATGCCTGCAGTGGCTCAGGCCAGAAACATAGCTCTCTGGCTGTGTGTTCACTTCCTCTTCCTGCTGCCCTGAGGTCTCTGGGATTTGCAGCCCACAATTATGGCAGCAGGACTCTGCAGGGTTGCCCATCACTTCAGCTTCCTGCTTCCTGGTGCCTCTGGGATTTGTAGTCTACAGTTTGCAGCCAGCAGTACATTTGAGTGGGGGAAGGGGTGTTTAATCCCTGTTTCCACCAGCCCCAGACTCTAGCCAGGGTCTGGGGGGGCAGTCCCCCCCTTAGACTGGGCTGCACCTAGAGCAGAGAGGCAGGGACAGCCCTGCGGTCTGGAGCAGACAGCACATCCCAGTCCAGGGCTGCAAAGCATGCTGGGATGCTGGGAGACTGTGATTTAACTTGAACCAGGAAGGGGTCTGGGACAGAAGTTTCATAAACTGATTTGACCCAAGTCAGTTAAGTCTGATGCTACATTCAACCAGGTTTATCTTAAACCAGTTTCAGCTATTTTGAAACTGGTTTATGTGCACTGAACTTCTCTTCTATTACAGGTTTAGATCAGTTTCTTATCACTTAAACTGGTTTCTGTGTAACTTCTGTCCCTAGCCTTTGTGATTTTTCTAAATATAACTTCAAATATTTGTTTCCTTTAATGGGGGGGGAAGCCCCTGTGGTTTCTGGAGTGCCTCTTACAATGTATGTAAGCAACAGTTTTAATGGATGCACTGAGCTTTCTTAGTCAAAGTTTTCTAGCATAATTTCATAATGAGACAATTATTCAGAGAGATGTCATATGGCCTGTGCCAGTCCTTCTCCAGCCTGACTTAGAGACCTAGATGCCTAGGTACCTTTCAGGAGCTGGACCTATGTGGTTTAGCCCAAGATCACCAAGAAGACTGGGGGCTGAATAGAATTTTCCAGCCTGCTTTTCAGAATTGTAGGATATTATAGTAACCACTGGACTATCCTTTTTCCCAACTTCTGTATGTCTACTAGGGCTATGTGAAGTTTCGGTTGCTGATTTGATTCAGTGGCGATTTGGCCTGATTCAGTGGCCAGATCTCTGAATCCAAATTGAATCAGGAGACCCTTTAATCTCTCCAAATCAAATTAGAACCCTCTGAATTGATTTGGAGCGATTTGGAGAGATTCGATGATTTAGACATAGACACAGCTTTAAATGTTTTTTTCTGCATACCTCAAGGTACCAGGCAGCTCATGAATGCTGAGATGGTGGGGTGGATGGAGCGTCCCATGGGAGCGCAGGGGAGGTAGTACTTCCAGTCCACTTCTGGGTCTGCCGTGGAGCATGTGGTGGACCCTCTCCACCCCCCAGCTCAGTGACTGGTGCCTCCTGGGTCTGGGGAGCACCCAGGGTCCCCCCACGGCCAATCGCCGAGCCAGAGGGGTAAGGGGGAAGTCCGCCACTGAACACGTGGGGGCTCCCCTATGTTCCTGTGGGACACTATCTGCCCCATCATCTCAGCGTTCATGAGCTGCACCTGGTACCTTAGTATTGAATCTTCAGATTTGGATTTGGCCGAATCGAATTGGGACAGTGATCGGAATCAACGAATAGAATCACTGTCTCTGATTCGGGCTGAATCCGAATCCAAATTGAATACATTTCTGAATCTGAATCGAATCCCCGCTTCGCACGTCCCTAATGTCTACTCATCCACATTCATTCTGTAGATTGGTCATTCTGTATGTCTACACATTCACTTTTCTGCAATTGAACCTGCTGTCTGAAACCCATTGCTAACCTCTGTTTTCTCCTTTGGGCCAAACTCAGCTAGGGAACACAGCAAGGAAAATTCCTACTGAAGCCAATGGGACTTACATATTCCACCACTTGCCTTAGGCCTGAATTTGTCTCCGTTCTGCGTACAAAGTTCCAGAGACTTTCAGCATTCAGCAAGATGTGTGATTGCAGGGAACCACCAAAGGGACATTTTTCCCCATATTTATGCTTGTTCTGTATGTGTCACCATGGTTTATTTGGAATTTAGGCATTACCCCTTGCTCTGAATGCTCCCTAAACCAGGGACACAGCATGGGCTTGGCTCTCCTATCCACTTATGCCACTTTTAGACCAACATAATCTTGCTGACCTCAGCTGAGTCCTTCTTGATTTACATGGGTGAAAGTGAGATGCCCTGTGTGCTGTCTTGAGGGTAAGAAATCCACTGCAAATCACAGAGCACACACATACGTAATTTCTTATGAGTCAGGCCCCTTATGAAGGAAATTATCATTTGTTTGCATAAGGGATAATACCCTGGTGAGCATCTGCTTAATCTTAACTGTCACTTAGCAATAGAGGATATACAATTCATACAACCCCCCCTCTATCTAACAGCAACCAATTAAAAAGAAAGCCATTGTCATCAATTACATGAATCAATGCTTTAGAGAAAAGCATCCTTCACAACTGTGTTTCCATAATTTAGCTGTGTGTAGTTAGTTAATTTGCAGGCATTAAGAGAAGCAGGCTCATATCAATATTGTTAACTGTATGGGTCATGTTATATACCAGCAAAAAATATGAAGCAGGGTATCATTAGGAGACAGTATAACCAGAGAGGAAACAGCCCATACTGGGAGCACAGTCACTCTGTTTGTCTGTCTGTCTACCTGTCTTCCTCTCTCTCACACACAAACATGCACAGAAAATGCTTGTTGCATTTCTTTTTATATGGCAGAGTAAGCTTCTGTCTTTAGCAGTGTAGCTACTACCCTGTTCATCAAAAATCCAAATCCTCACTAATGAAAGTCCCCAAGACTTGGCTTGGATAAAAAACCCAGCCCGTTGAGTGGCTAAGGGCAGCTTCTTATTTTATTCAGTCTCGTTTACTCATCCCTAATATAGAGCCATGGAGAAATCTTCCCAGATCTATTTTGGGTGATGTGTCTGAACAGGAAAATATTTTTGCTATGAGAAAAAGTGCTTTGGTGGTATATTAAAGAGTCTTCAAAGGCTAAATTGGGACTGGATAGGAGCCAAGACCGTGTGTGGGGGAGAGGGGCTTTAGGATAGGGGATGCTTGTATAGGATCCCTTGTAGGATGGCTGAGATGTCATAACATATGGGATGAGAGGGTTAAAACAGTATTTTTGCCTTTAAAATTCTGGGCCTGAATCTGAACTGAGGCAAATCAGGAATGGTTCAACTGGTGAATAGTGGTGACCTGAAACCAGAGCAGCAGAGATCAAAATCCACCTGAAAGTGTTGGAATAATGAAGGAAATTGAAAAGTCTTTTTACATGACTGCAGAACTGTCATCTCCATGAGAATTACACAGATCTTCAGGGACAGGAATTAGAAGCCAGAGAAAATATGTTACCATGGAGGAGCAAAGAAGTCTTCAACAGTCTGCACAACACAGCAAGTACCATAAATGCCCACAGAGGAATGATTTGTAGCCATAGCTTGGGGACTGAGATGAAGCAATGAATCAAACTGAGAGGGCGAAGAGCCCCCGAGAATCTAAGGCCAGGTAAAGACCTTACATTTTTACCGGGATAAGTTATCGGAAACCAGTTTATACCCATAACAGAACAGAAGTTGGGCGCACACAGACTGATTTAAAAATGGTGGAACCCAGTCTCAGATTTGTACCCCCTCTCCCCCCACCAAAGGGTGAATGTGTGTTTTGTTTGCTACTGATCTAAACTGCATCACTTACAGAAGACTGTGTAACTTAGATCAATTCTGCCTCAAGCTTTTTGAATGCTTGTACCTAGCCTAGGAAAGCTAACTGCTGCCTGAGTAACCTAAAGGAGTCTTGTGGCCAAGGGTGTTGAAAGCAGCTGACAAATCATGAGGAGTTAAAGCAGAGATCATGGCCCCATCAGATGGCATATGGGGATCATTACCAACTCTCAAGAGAGTGGTCTCTGCTAGGGCTGAGTTTTTGTAGCTTACACAGCAATCCTAGAAATCAGTCTGAAGTTGCACAGCAACTACTATCTCTTCTTTTACTTCAAATAATCAGAGGTTAAACTGATTCATTGAGGGACAAATGGAGCCCTCTAGACACTGTGGCAATGTTAATTGCTTTCAGAGTGGTGGCGGAAAAAGCCTGATGTTAATGGACACTGGCTAGACTTAATTAATTTTAGACAAAGAGATGGTGACACTGTCTGAATTGTTAGTGTTTAATGCTGTGGTTGCCAAAGTTAAGGGCTCTGAATACGGAAGCTTGGTGAAGGCATAACTTGATATTGAATGTTAGACAATAAAAACGAAGCTGTATCCTGTACCATGCCCTGTGTGCATGCGTGCGCGTGTGTGTCTGTCCTGGATTCCTCTAGCTAGATAGTCTATCTGGAGGTCTCAGGTAGTTAATGGCATCCCCCTTAGGTTCAAGGAGTGATAGATAGTTTCAGCTGGACATTATCACCTGAATGTCAGGCCTGGAGATTTCACTCAAGTGACTCCCAAGTGAGTCAAGAGGCGATCAGGACTTGTAGTAGAGATGATATCTTTTATTAGACCGACAGGATTTTTGCAAAAACATTTCTTTAATTGCAAGCTTTTGGGCACAAGCACCCTTCATCAGGCATTGGAGAAAAGATTGTAGAAGTTCTCCTGGGTAGAAATGAAAGTTCATATTTCATAGGATTTCACAGGGGAGTCAACGGATGGAAAACTCCTCTGGAGTCAACTTCACAGCTGGTGTGAAGCGTCTCTCCTCCTTTGAGGCTCTGCGATAATGCAAATTACCTTGAAACAAAGGCAGGAGCAGGATCTCAGGTTTCAGTTGGTCACAGTTACTTCCTGCTTGGGAAAATATGAAGACTTTATTTTTAAAAATCAGCTAAAATTTGATATCTTCCATGTCCCAAGTGAGTTAGGCATTCATTAGCAAGTAGATGGGGGGAAAATGTGATAAGAATTGGGGTGTGGGTGACCAGTTAAACCACAGCTGATTGGAACAATTTAGTAAAGGTCGCGACTGAAGAAGTGGTCAACAATTTTTGCATTTCAAATTTTTCTTTGAAGTTTTGAGGAAAAAAGTGAATAGGAGGAAAATGTCAGTTGTATTTCTCTGAGAACGTTCTCTGCCTTCAGTCATTTTTCAAGCATCCCACTTGGAGTAAAAGTCCAATTACTGATTGTAAGCACTTCATTTCCCTGCATTAATGATAGAAAAGTATGGCTGGAAGGGACCCCAAGAAGACCTATGTCTTCCCAATTCTAGCCTGTGCTACTTGGATGCTGAATTGTTGGACCTGTTCCTCCAAGGAACCTGAAACACTCATTACAATTCACAGGCTTCATATCGAGAGCAGACACATTCCTAAAACTCATCTAGATGTTAATGGCTTAGGTACAGGGTGGGTTTCTGAGGCCTGTGTTACAGGAGAGCCTAGACTATAGGATTGTAAAGGCCCCTTTGGCCCTCAGCATCTGTGATTCTGTGTGCTGTGGGATTCAAAAAAATGCCCCCAAATGTGTTCTTGTTACCCACACCGTAAAAGTCAGGGCATCATACGAGGACCAGTGTCAGTGATGCCTTTATTTCCTAACTTCTCATAATTTTTGTATTAAGCTAACACCCCATTAAGTAATATGTGGGACAATCACTTGCTGATTGCTTGCTGCTTTTTCAGACGTATATAGGCTTTAAGTAGTATTTACCCACCCCAGCCTTATCACTGTGTGCACTTAGTAACCCGGATTCATTGCCATTATGTAGATTTCTATTCTTTTTTTTTGGTTGACATGCATTTTAAAGACAACATCCCGAATGAGTCTGTAATAGCTGTGAGCTTGTCAGTGAGCTCTGCTAAGCAGATTGAAATCAGATTGTTTGCACTTCAAATTTGCTCAATTGGTCCTTTTTCATTATTCAGCCTGGACTACTGCTGTTCGCCACCCCTGTCCAGTGCATTAAATGTCTATTACCCTGTTTACCATGGTCATGTTAAACTCCAGGTTATGAATGTCAATTTGTTCTCCAATTAGCCATGCCTTATTGACTTGCCCTTAAACTTTCAAACAACAGCTTTCTGAAGGGCCTGTCACTGTAAAACGCTGATTCTTTTTATTTTTTAAAAGGGATATAACCTTAATGTGTCCTTCTAATTGACAAAGCTTGGTAATCCTCATTTAGAGCCTGCTGTTTGGGGAGGAACAGGGCTTATTCTAATAGTTTCATACCTGCATTAATATTTTGTGCCAATATGTATGTTTAACTTGCATAGATGATGCATTAAGTATATTCCCCTCTAGATGTGGCATACTAGCAGGTGCCCTGTTTATGATGCAAAGCTTTTTAACTCCCTTGCCATGCAGTGCTGAAAAGTAAGTGCAGATAAATTGGTTGGAATTAAATTAAGAAATCCCACTTAAATGAGCTGCTGAAGGTCCCCAAGGGTTTTTGGTGATGTGCATAAGAGTAGAAGCAAGCAGCAAGCAGGTAGGGCTGGACATGCCTAGAAAGAGTAGCATAGAAAGGCAAAAAAAGAGCATGTTCACTATTAAACGCCCCCCAAAATGTTCTGCAAGTTCCCATGGTGACTCTAAGGCTCACTTAAGGAGAGGAGGAAGTTCGGAGATAAGCTATAGGTAGAGAACTTCACTTGCCCAGCAAGCCTGTATTCATTCTCTGTCTCCAGAGTCATGGGTCAGTCCTATAAGATGCCAAGCATGTTTATTATAATGGGAATTCAAGGTGTGCAACAGCTCCAAGGTCCTGGCCTATTGTTTGTATTGTTAGGACAATACAGATTGGACTTTTTCTCCAGTAGTCCCCTTACCAGTGCTGACATCCTGAGGCTAGGCATTAGGCTAGGCTTAAGTGCTCCCTGCCTGGCTTTTGGATTCCTTGGGTGTATCCAGATGAGCACGTGTATGGTATGTGGTGCCACAGACCTGTCTGCAGGGATGCACGCTACATGCACTGCACATGCAGGCGTTCCCCACTGCTAATCTGGAGAACCTGGTGTCAGAAAAACCCGCGCCTAAAAACAGCAGGGCAGTGCATATGGTGGCGGCATGCACCACCTGAAACCGGAGCCTGGCCAGCTGGAGCCACACTCCAGCTGCCATCCAGGCTCCACATGTCCAGATCGCCATGACTGTAGGCCCTGGAGACCCTCAGACCCCAGGTAAGGGTCCTGGGACCAGCCCAGGTGCTGACCCCACCCGACCCAGGACAACTTGCTGCATGCCACAGTGCATGTGCACAGGCGTTCCACAAGGACAAGTAGCAGCAACACACAGTTGTGTCACTGCTACTTGTCTCTGGGGAAATGCATGTGCACACTCATCAGGATACACCCACTAGGTGCATTTACAGGTGCACTTTACTGTGGAATAAACTAATTAGCTCTGCAGTAAAGCATCACAGTCTACATGTGTGTTGGGGACAGTATTCTCTTACAGCAGAGTACTTTGCTGTGCCAAAAATGCACATCTAGATGTATGACTGTGGACGTACATTACAGCTGATCAGCCCAGCCAGTCAGGGGTCTGCTCCACCCTGGCTCAAATTGCTGCTATCCCAAATGCACATGTAGATGCTGTATCTGGGAGCAGTTAACTGTGGCTCAAACTGCTCCAGAATGTATTGCATTGCATTAATTACATACATACATGCACCCACTGTGTGTGACCTTCTTCATGAGCTATCAGCAGATACTGAACAAGGTACCTTCAGTGGCACAGATCAGACTGCTGCTACATCAGCTCAGCAATAACTCCATTTCAGGACAGTCCTTAGCCCAGTGATTCTCAAGCAGGGTGCTACAGCTAGGGGTGCCTTGATAGTCTCTCCAGCATGCCACAAGGTGCCATGCAATGTTAGCACTGTTTGGTGGGCAAATTTAATTCACAAGATAAAACCAGAGATTTAAAGCAGGAATCTATAGCATTAAAAACATTCTGACCTGTTGTGGTCTTTCTGAGTTCTTTGGAACAAAAGAATTGCTTTAGTATTTTTTCATAGTCAAAAAATGAGTGAAAACTAAAAGCGGACATTTTCTGAGGGGTGCTTTGAGTCTAAAGAAGGTTGAGAACCCGTGCCTTAGCCTGTGGGGCCATGTCCAGATGAGCTCCACCATGTAGTATTTGGTACTGCAGACCCATCTAGGGTGCCACCCACCCAACAATCAGGCATTTCCTGCGCTGCTATCTTGCAGTGCAGGGGTGGGGTCTGACCCCAGGTGATCCTGGGGTCCAAAAAAAATGCACAGAAAAAAAGTGGGGCGGCATATGTGGCAGCAGCATGTGCTGCCCAAAACCAGAGCCTTGACAGCCAGAGCCACACTCCAGCTGCCAGCCAGGTTCCCAGCTGCAGGAGTGCTGCAGCTGCAGTTTCCCCAGCCCCAAGGACCCCAGGTAAGGCTGCTGGGGTCAGCACAGGTTCTGGATGCAGCCTCCTCCACCCCACCCAGGGTAACCTGCCACATGCCAGAGCACACATGGCACAGGCATTCACCAGGGACAAGGAGCAGCGGCACAAGGTGTGCTGCCGCTACTTGTCCCCAAGTAACCAAATGTCTGCACTCGTGTGGACATACCCTGGGTGGATTGAGTGAGATCACACAATGGCAGTAGTGGTATTTGATCCACCTGGTCAAACCACAGCTGGCATTCAGGCTGTAGGTGACAGCTCTGTCGGGAAAGCAGAAAGAACGGAGCCTTGGGCCAAGTTCTGCTAAAATGGTTGGAACCTGGAGCTGTTCTCAGGGACTTTCTCTCAACTTTCCTAAAACCACAGGCTTTGGGCATTGCCAGCTGATGAATGTCTCAGCACTGACCCTCCCTTTCTACATGAGAGGCTTGGTTTGGACTGATAAGAGAAGTACCGCCCAGAAACTACCTGTGGGTACATGGAGAGGGAATAAACCATACCAGTATTCCTCTTGCTCCATATTAGCTCCATATTGGGAGCAAGAGGAAACTCAGCATCAGCCCTCTCTCTCTGTCTCAGTCTCCTTCAGCTCAGAGGCATTTCAATCTGATCTATGGAACGGCCCCAAAAGAGCCAGCAACAGCTATATAGCAGTCTGTTTTCTCATTGCTTTCCCAATGTCATTTCAGTTGCTGTTTTGAAATAGAGTTGGTCAAAAATTTGGGGGATTAAAAAAATTGGCAGTGAAGTATTTTTGCAGAACCCCAGGGAAAAGCCAACCATTTTTTCCATCTGTTCTAGATTTAGCCTTAGCCTATAAGCTTCAAGGGGGCTGTGCCCTGGTTATCTCAGAAAGTGGCCTTGCTCTGATCTCACAGCCTCAAGACTGAGGGGCTACATAGACAGTCCCTGGTTGTGTTGAGATGGCTTTGCTGAGGATCCCCTGGCTATGAAACTTGCTGCTTCTGCTGTGTAAAACTTACATTGGTGACAGTCTCGTTAGGCTATTAAGGAGTGGGGCTGGAGCTTCTGGGTAGCTGTTGGATTTGAATGGCTGTCAGAGTTTGGATAGGTATTTCACCTGTGCCCACAGCTGCAGAACTGTGTGTTTTCAACAGATGAACTATATACGCAAAATTAGCACTTTAATTTCATTTAAATCTCTCTCATGTTTTTATTTGCCTATTATTAGAGATTATAATATCAGCATTGTCTTCGACAATACCTCGCAGTCAAGGATGATTGTCTTCCATGATTGCTTTATCTGTGTGTCCAGAGATGGCTGATGAGGCCTATCCAGGATCAACAGACTACTGCAGCTCACACATGTTTTCATATGGCATTGGATTCTTGATTTGGTCCAGGATGTGCTGTTTCTGCCACTCCCACTGTTCTATTTCCTGTGGTTATCGTGAGGTTTCAAAGTCCTGAGATCCCTGCAGCAGACTCTTCCTCCATTTGGGGCAGGTGTTGGATCTTCTCTGCCCTCCTCTTGAGTGTACGCCTTGGCTGAGCTGGGAGAATAAAGTTTGCTTTGGGAGCCTGGAGTTGGACATCCAGATGACATAGCCAGCCCAATGAAGTTGATATTGGATAATCATAGCCTCAATATTCATGGTTTCCTTGCAGGAGGATGCTAACATTGGTGTATCTGTCTTCCCACTGGATTTGAAGGATCTTCCACAGGCAGCGTTGATGGTATTTCTCCAACAACGTTATATGTCTTCTGTAATTGTCCATGTCTCAGCTCCGTACAGCAAGGTGGGGATCGTGACTGCTTGATAAACCATGAGTTTGGTTTCAGATCTGATGTCATGATCTTCGAACACCTGTTTCTTTAGGTGTCCAAAGGCTGCGCTTGCACATTTAAGGCAATGTTGGATTCCTTTGACAATGTCAGCTTTCTGCGAGAGATGGTTTCTGAGGTACAGGAAGTATTTAGCATTCTCCAGAGTCTTACCATGGATCTGGATTACTGGAGCAGGGGATTTCATGAATGCCTGTGTAGGGGCACTGTCATCAATGCCTGTGAAAAGACACTTGCAGCTTGTTGGTGGAGGACATTAATCTTCTGACTGTTAAGCGTTAGTCCCGTTTCTTGTATGCCTCTGTAAAAAAGTCAACAACTGCCTGAAGGTCTGCTTCCAAGTGAGCACACACTACAGCATTTTCAGCATACTGGAGCTCAATGACTGAGGTTGGGGTAGTCTCAGTTTTGGCCTTGAGTCGGCTGAGGTTAAACAGCTTACCATCCTTTTGGTAGTTTAGCTCCGCTCTGGCTGGAAGCTTGTTGGTCATGGAGCATCATGGAGCAGGCAGAGAATGGTGACAAGTTTCAGTGGGCGTCCATACTTCAGAAGGGTCCTCCGTAACACTTCTTGGCTGACACAGTTGAAAGCTTTCATGAGGTCAAAGACGACCACATAGAGAGGCTTATGTTATTCCTGGCATTTCTCCTGCAACTGGTGAGCTGTGAATATCATGCCAGTTGTGCCTCTTGATGCCCAAAACCCACACTGAGGTTCTAGGAGGAGCTTTTTAGCAAGTGGAAGGAGGTTCTTGCAGTGATCTTTCCTGTGATGGACAGTAAGGCGATCCCTCTGTAGTTTGCACAGTTGGACTTGTCTCCTTTCTTGAAGAAGGTCACAATCATGGTGGCCCTGACATCATCTGGGATTTCCTCATCATCTTCAACTTGGTGTTGCGAGGTGGAGTTGAAAACACTCTCATCAATAACAGTCTCAATTGAGAAGGTCTTCAAAATGCGCCTTCTAACGGGCATTGATGACTCCCCTCTCCTTGACCAGGGCTCCTCCATCCTTAAGACTCAAAGGGGCTGGTCCCCGAGTGCTCAGACCGTAGGTGGCTTGGGTGACACTAAAGAAACTGCACATATCGTGGATGTCAGCCAAATGTTGAATCTCCGTAACCTTGTCTTCCCACCATTTGTTCTTTATATTGTGGGAAGATTCAATTTCTTTTGCTTGGAGTTGGTGTCATTTTGCTAAGCACAAAAAGCCTTGCACTTATGATTGATCAACTCTTGTATCTCCTGGTCATCCTCATCAAACCAATGTTGATGTTTCCTGGTAGAGGATGCAAGTGTCTTTTCATGGGCATTGATGACAGTGGCCTTGAGGGCACGCCACACGCTGCTGACATTCTCCCATTGTTGTTGATTGGAATTCACCAGCTTTTTGTTGAGACACCGATAGAAGGGGTCTCTCTTGCTTGGGCTCTTGAGTCCTTCAATATTGATCTTCCATTGGCATTGCTTCTGCTGTAGCAATTGTTTGGGAGCCAGTTTGAGTGACATAACTGAGTGGATGAGTCAGTGATCAGTCCATCAATCATCAGCTCCTAACACAGCTTGGTTGATGCAGACATCTTTGTGATCCCAGGCACAGATGATGGCATAGTCAGTCTGCCAGTGCATAGATTATGGGTGTTACCGTGATTTCTTGTGCCTGTTTTTCTGTCTGAACAGGCTGTTGGTGATGATGAGCCCGTTCCACACATTTGGTCAAGAGGAGGATGCCATTGGAGTTGACCTTTATTACTCCTTCCTTGCTGATGGTTCTGTTCCAGAGGTTAGAGTCTCTTCTGACTCTGGGGTAGAAATCACCAAGAAGAACATGTCTGTCTCCCTCCAGAACGTCAGGGACAGCAAGGTCAAGGTTGGCATAGAATTCCTGCTTGTTTTTATCGGTGGCATCAGGACTCAAGGCACACGCTGATGACAGTGGCATATTGGCTCCCTGCCTATTTGAGACAGACAGTCATGAGATAATTCCAGCAGGGACTAATTGAGTCAGTTTATGAGTTCATTCTTAATGGCAAAACCAACTCCCTGTGAAGCTGGCATGCTCCTGTTTACCCTTCCAGAAGATGCTATAGCTGCCTCCATGTTCTTTGAGCTGCCCATCTCCCACTCACTGGGTCTTGTTCAGTGCTGCTATGTCTGTGTTGTGTTGCCTGACTTCTCGGGCCACAATTGCAGTGTATAGTGCTCTGGATGTTCACTGTTAGGGTTCTCCATGAGGGTCCTGATGTTCCAGGTCCTGCAAATGATGGTGTTTTTAACTGCAGTAAAGGTTATTCCACTGGATACAGTTATCCAGTCAGGAAGAAATACAGAATACTGTATTATACAGGCTATGTTTAGGGCACCTTTTCTAGCCCTCTCCCCATGTAAGGTGAGCAGATCAGATCCTGAAAAGGGCTGATCACTCACAGTTACAGCTACTGAATCACACTCTTGTCTCATCCAAGTGCTAGACAACTTGTAACTGGCACCTTTGTGCCTATTCATGACCAGGAGCTTCCAGACCGCATAATCCTGCTTCTATTGCCTTTAGCTGGTTGCCAAAAGCTTCAGGAATGTGCTAGAAAAGCTGTCTTCATGGAAGATACCTGTGCATGACTTCTTTTATCATGGAGATGCTGCTGTGCATCAGCTTCTATAGGCCTTATGGCAGAACAGGACCTTGATCCAACTGCAAGGAGACCAAGACAACTGGGGATCTCATTCCACTGCAGCTTTCATCCATTGTCACAGCCATTGAGATTCAAACATCTTCTTCTGCCTACTCTGCCATTGAGGACTTGCAGACCTAGGGCTGGGGCCCAGGCAGGCTTATATTAGTGGTGACCTGTACTTGCCATGTCATAGCACCGTCAAAGGATACATGTGGCTTTTCAGGAGGGAAATCATTGCCATCTGCTGTCCTCACCACATCCTGGTGCTGCTGCTGCTGCTTGGTCTCCAACTGCTTATTCATCAGAGTTACCCCTGCTTATTTCACAGATAACCTTCCCTGAAGGTCATTGCACTATCCACTACCTGTGGATGCACTGGGTAGCAGTGCAGCTCACCTGGCCGGCATGGTATACACCTGGTCACATTGTATACACCTGGTTACATGACTCAAGCTCCCCAGAAATTTCTATTTTCAATCCCACCTTTAAGCCATTATGCCTTTTAGCCCCAAGTATGAAGGAGATAGCTGTGGAACAAGAGCATACAGGATTTCGCCAACTTTGAAAAAAGAAGGAAAGCAATGGTTAGGCTGCTACCCACTGTTTTTGGTAGTTTCTTTCTTCTTGTGGGAGAGCAGGACTATAAAACACAAGTGTTTGTGACATCAGGACATTGTGTCAATAAATGGCTTCTGCAGTTATCTAAATGCTTTAGCTTTGCTTGGGCGTTTAATCTCTCATAAAAGCTGTTTATTGCCTTCCATACTACTCTGGTAGGCACATTATCCCTTAAGTATATGAATGGAACAATTAGTCTTCTTAGAGACTTACCAAAATAATGTTGACTAAAGGTCAAGCATAAACATTCAGATGCCACTCTACTTAATTAAGAAAGCTGGCCCTCCTGCACAAATATCAGTATCAGAGTTGAAGGGAAGCACTGGAGAGTGAATCAGATGACTTCAGCACAATGCCTATGATAAGTACTTTGTGGACACATTTGGTTTCTAGGTAACAAATTGAAATCCTGAAAGGTGTTCATAAAAGTCCAGTTTTTACTATTAGTGATCTTCTCAAAACAAATTGTTAACTTCAATATGCTGTAAAATGTAAACTGCGTTTACAGGTGGCATCGCAAATAACAGGCAATCAAACCTCATTAACACTGTAGTTTATAATTGCAGATTACTGTAATTTGTGAGGTATTCAGCCTTCTGCAAGGGTGTTATTTCTACTGTTAGGGGGCTAATGAGCAATGGGGGAAATCTACTGTAAGTTCAGTCTCGTGCTTTTTCCATTTCTCCAGAAAACAAATACAACACCTTTGTACAAAAGTGAAAACTGTAGCCGTTGGAGACTGCAAACCATCCATTATCAATCATCCCAAATTATATTTTCAGTAAACTGTGCTGGAAGGAAAAAAAAGCCTAAAAGTTTCTGGGAAGTGAAAGTAAACTAAAAAGATGTTTATTCCCTAGATTTGGAAAATAGAGAACATAGGGGAAAGTGATGCCTGAAATATAGCACACTTAATACAAATCAGACATTTAAGGGCTTGAGCAAAGGAAGTGATCTTGCTATAAATTAAAAATAAGTCTTAAAAAAGGGCTAGATATGAAATACTTCAAATCTTATGAATGTTCATGTTTAGGGTCTTGGACTGAGATGAGCCATGATATGCTCTAAACATTAGGCTGTGTCATCTTTTGTGGAAACTAGGCATGGTATCTTGAATGAGGCTTGTGGTGTACACCTCTTTATTCCTTACAGGAATTTATATACAGAAAAATATACAGTAAGAAGTAACAGGTTTTCCTCCTACCCTTGCAAGGGTCTTGTGGCTGGCCTATTCCTGTTTTGCCACCCAGAAGTTCCTCCTGACCACACAGAATATGTCACTGAATGCCACCAATGACATTGAATGGACACTCTTCATGTTCAGGAAGACTTACTCTGTCACACTAAGGATATCATGAACAGGATGAAGAGTCTGTTCTAGACAGTACTGTTGGCATAAATTTCCCTTTTAGGAGAGTATGCCACTAGCAAAGAGCCTGAGCGTCACTTGCAGCCAGCTGTTCAAAATACCCCTGACATTTGAACCCCCAGTAAGAGACATTGACTCCAAAAAGAAGCCAAGCACCTGCAGCTACCACTGACTCCAGAGTTGCAGGTTTTCAGTGCTACCAAAATAGTCTGGAGTTTGGCATTAGCAATTTGTAGCAGTTCTCCTGAAAGGCCAGTTCTGAATTGGAGGAAATTACACATCGGATATTCATATCTTGACATTCGGTGGTTTTACTTGCAGTCTTTAAAGCATGACTCAGAGTTATGTGATGGTTCAGAAATCAGCCTTGGGCTTGATGAAGAATGACTAAGTGTAATTCCTATTTTATGCGGGAAGTCAGACTAGACAGTCACAATATATAATAGATTTTTGCTCTAACGTATGTCAAAGTCACCATTGGTAGAGGGAAGTGACAACAGAGCAGACCGATGGGAAATTTGATAACAGTCTTCAAATACCTGGAGGAATAGAGGATGGATATGGGCTTTTCTCTGTGACCTTAGGGAACAGGACTAGGAATAATGGCTTCAAGTTGCAGCAGAGGAAATTTAGGTTGGAGATCAGGAGGAGCTTTCTGACTATGAAGGTGGTCAAGCATTTGAAGAGGCTATCTAGGAAAGTTGTGGACTCTTCATCCTTGACATTTTTCAAGAGCCAGTTGGATGGACGCTTGGCTGGGTTGATTTAGTGAGAAACAATCTTGCATTGAACAGGGGGCTGGATTAAATGACCTCATGAGGTCCCTTTCAGCCATACTTTCTTACGATCCCGTGATACTGCTTGCATTATAGAGGGCATCCTGTGTAAAGTGCTTAGGACATTATGTTCTGTATTAGGACTAATGCGGATTATTACATTCTGTTATTACATTAAGAACAGCTTATTGCTCCAGTCCTCATTTTTTGCTACTCATATTGTGACAGTTTGTATATATGCTTGTATTGTCCACAAATATAAAGTCAGGTTGAGGAGACTGTTCTTTAACATTTGGGGGTTTGGTGATGACTTAAATGTAAAAAATAAATATTGGTGGAAAAAAAATCAAAAGTTAAAAACTCTCAGCAAGACAGATGATAAATACATCAAACCCCAGTTTCTATCTGTGTACCAATATAAAGTCAAGTGAGTATGGTTCGCACACAACAGAAAATGGGATTTTGTCTCCCACTGTTGAATAATTTCACTCAGAAGTTTTATTAAATGAATCCAAGTGAAAAACATTCTTATTCCATTGCTGAATACAGAGAAATTTTTATGTGCCCTGTAAACTCTTTTAAATAGGTTGTGAATGTAGGACATCTGAATGGAACTGTTACATACATATTAAGACATTCACACCTATTCCTGCTGATGGAAAACATTTCCTCCAGATGCATGAAGGGCTGAGGTTATTGTCTGGGCTTCCGTTAGTGGCAATCAAGGCCTTTGTATTTAGTCCATTTATAATCACTAAAATAGATACCTGGCATTGGCCAAAACATGATGCACATTTTTTCCTATACAGAAGTATAGGTTATTTAAATAGACTTCATCCTTTGCTTCATCCCCCAAAACCAGTTGTGTAGCTGCTACTAATTTGATCTTAATGGCAGGGCTTCAGTCTGCTTATTATTTACTAAGCTTCTGTGCTCTGGGGTGTATGGGAATGCATGGCGTGTGAAATCCTGAAACTTCCACAAACCTTGTAGGTAGTGTAAAAGAAAACATTTATTTCTCTAAACTACACTGGCTGGCTCCTGAGCTCGAGTCTAATCGACAGCAACCAGTTTGCAAGTTGGAGTGAGCTCTGAAAACAAAAGGCATCGGCTTGCTGGAACTGCAGAAGGAAACAATATTATAACCAGCAGTGGGCAAATCTCAAAAGGTTCAGAGTTGCACCCACATTTTGAGAACTCATCCCAGATTATCCATAGGGTCTGGATCTGCAAATCTTACAAGCATAAACTTGTTTGACAACATCCCAGCATTTCTGTGTTTTGATGTTGCCAGATCCTATGCATGCATCGGGAACCTGACCTCACTGGGACTGTATAAAATTATTTGTGTCAGACCCCAAAACAATGAAATGCAACTCAGCAGTCAGTTGTAGAAAAATAAGCTGGTAATAGCTTCAGCATCCCTAAAAAATGGAAAATGCTAATGATTTAAGTGCATTTTCATTTTGCTAGCCTCCTGAAAGCTAACAGTGGCTTTAAAATGTCTCTGTGCAAAAACCATATATATTTCTGAATGTATCATGTTTGGTGTACCTGTAGCGTGGCTCATTAGATATATACAGTTTAGATTAGATTCACAGACAGAAATAAATGCAAATGTCTCCAATTTGCCTAAATCCTTCAACCAAGGGCATTTTAATTTGCCAGGTGAAAAAAAAGATCCCTTACATTTTTAATGGAACTAGTTTCAGTTAATTTTTGGAGATGAGTATGGAAGGATGTTGTGTATGACTCTCATCTTTGAATCCCGTATACTTATGTTTATTAAAATCAATATAATCCATTAGGCTACATTGTTTCCATTTTTAATAATCTATTGATATATTGCCTGGGCTTTTATGGGACTAAACAAATTTCCTCTTTATGTGCCCTGTAATAGCCAGAGGTCAGGCTGGTTGAGAGCAGTTGCTGTATATAAATGTTTATTTACTGCCTGACTACTGATTGAGAACATATCTGGTCCACAGGCTTCAGATGGCTTTTAAACTAGAGATTTATGGCCTACTTCCTGTTTTCCAGACACAGTACACCATTTTTAAGGAAAGTAATGAATGCAAGGTATTGTGAAAGTAATAGCGGGTGCTTTCCCAAAACTGAATGCTTTGAGGATGTGGACTATCAAGACTTTCCTTATTCATGCAATTATTCATGTGGTTGTTTTGCTCTGGGTTGTTTATGTGTATGTCAGGTATTCTGCTGCTTAATTTTTCTTCTGTAATCCTAAAACTACAAATGACTGAGGACAAGCAGCTTTTGAAGATGTGGCTGTGCTGGTATTTCTCTGTGCATTCAGGAGATGTACAGCTGGAGCAAACAAATAGTCCAGGTACTGTGGCCACTGCCAAATGTTTCAGTTCAAAGCAAGCTGAAAATCTGTGACAAGGATCCTAACTTTCCCTTCCAATATGGTTTTGTAGCAGGTAGTTTCTCAGGCTCCAAAACCTTTAAGCACATGCTTAGCCTTAAGCGTGTGAACAGACCCATCTATCACTCTGTGGGTGCATCTGCATATGGCCCTGACTGCACCGTTGTTACTGCACAGTCATTTACTACTTGCTTTAGCAAATACTAATTGACTGTGGAGTAACGCACAGGTCATTTCCAAACCTACTGCACAGTAGCATCGGCATCATTGTCTGTGCCTGCTGACGCTACATCGCTGTAGCCAGGAACTATGTCACTGTGTCTCGTTGCTACGAGATGTGCCCAGTTTCTTGCCTTTCTGGACTTAGGCTAACAAAGTACTTAAGCACATGTTTTACTTCAAGCCTGTCAGTCAACCAGATGAAGTCAGTGCTAAAGTGCTGTGTTGGATTGAGCTTTAATCATGTTGTCTTTGAATCCATGTTGCCTCTTATTTACCTCAAGAAACAATGCACAAGCACCATTTGATTCCTGTAGCCCTATTAGGGCCGCTTTTGTTGCCTCCTCCTGCTGTAATCTTTGTTCCTTATATTTGAAGCAGTTTTCCTGTTACTATACACCAAGCCCCTCTAGATTCTTCCAAAAATAATTGCAAAGCTAAACGAACCTAACTGATGAAGAATGGTTACATATAGCAACCCATCCACTGTCTTTACACTCCACAAAGTGGGAAACTAATATTCTTAACTATTGGCATTGTATGCAGGATCTGAGGCAATCAGACTAATCTCAAAGTATGACACCATCTACATGAACACTAAACATAATGAAATGATGATCTTAGCTGGAGTCCACCCTGCTCCATGAGTTTTTTGCAGCCATTGGTCTGTTCCAGTGACTTTCAGCTTGTAGTCCACCGACCCCTGGGGGTCTGCAGGCTGTCTAAGGGATTCGTGAAAGATGACTGTGATCAATCAAGAGTATGTGAATACCCACACTTACAATTCAAAGGGGTCCACACCTCCATTTGAAGTTTCCGAAGGGATACACACCTTCATTTGAAAAAAATGTAGGGGTCTGTTGAAGGTTGAAAATCACTGGTCTATTCTGTATGCATGTTGAGAGGGCATGAATGGGAAGTTGCAGTCACTAAATCCTATCCTATTGTCAAATCACAGCCTCATAGAAGGGGCCTGCCTTTTTACATCTCAAGTGCTTTTCTCCTGGGGACTCTTCCATGTGTATGTCCTACTGAACCACAAATTACGTGGTAGCAAATTGGATGTGAATACAAGTACGATTGGTTGTAATTGTCCCCTGGAGATGGGATAGTTTGCTTTCTCTGTTTGTATATTTTACAATTCCTGTACAATCAGTAACTATCATTTCCCTGTGAGGACAGCACATGATGTGGCTTGGAACTATCATTACAAAGGTGCTCAGTGGCCTTTGACCAATTTAAGAGACAAACAAGAATATAAGAAGCCAGGGACAGAAATTTCAATATACACATTGAAGCACAAAGAGAGGAGTGACTTGGCTAAAGTCACAGAACAAATCAGTGCACTTGCCAGGAACAGACCCTGGAAGTCCTGGTGATTAGTGCTTCTCTGTCTCCTGCCCACCAGGGAAGCTTCTACCTTTAAACATGCAGAACATAAGCACTGTTTTGACACCATTGAGGTGCATTGATAGAATTACAGCATGTCCAAGTTAGGGTGCAAACTTGCCCGTTGGCTGATGTTCCTGCAGTAGGGTGAGTGGGAAAAGACATGACTGAAAAGAATTGCACAGATGTTAGAGTGGCCCTGATGCACAAATTTAGGCCATTTTTTGTGGGTTTTATGTGCATTTTTAATCTGTTACTCAATAAAAATTAGTCCTAATCAAAGCAACACATGGCACAATGTGCACTGTATACTGCCTTGGAGACACAGGGCCCCTTCATGGAGAACATGCTTGTTAAAATGCGTAATGAGAGACATAACAAATCCCCAATATTTTGTAAAGCATTCATTAAATCCCTAATTATATCAGCATTTTCTATATCATAAATGTGTGGTTCTTTATGAACACGCTTGGCAGCAGCAAGAAAGAGGCTGGGTGAGGCTGGGCTGTTCAAGGCTGAGAATATGCTGACCACCCATTCCCCTGCTCTGCTTTGCTTGCAAAAGTGCTAGGAACATTCCTTTGGTCTCCCTGCTTTAAGGCAAGTGTGGTTTTTATGGGCAGGGAAAGGTCCTTTATTTTCTTTGGACAGTGCAGTAACATAGATCCTGATGTGTATGGACACTGGCAGAAAAGGAAGAAGACCAGAAAGTATCGGAGGCCTGATCCAAAGCCCACTAAAGTCCACAAGAGGGTCCGATTCTTTAAACAGAGAGGCGCCCGCTGGAATATTCCTGTGCACTAGTATCTTATCCCCACTGACTGCATGCGAGAGGGCCGGCCTTTTCATCTCCTCTGTGCTATCCTTGCAGGGATTCTTCCATATGTAAGTCCAGCTGGTCTGTAAACTTGTTAAGAGCCAGTAAGATGTGAAGATGAGCATGAATGGCTGTAATTGTTTCCTGAGCTCTGGCCTGTTTGTTTCTTTATTCTGACACCTCCTCTATGTGCTGGTACGTGGGATGTCAGTGGGAGCTAGGTACCCAAGTACTTGTGAATATTCCAATAGGTGCCTATTTGCATTTCTAGGTGCCTAAATCCCTTCAAAAAGCTGGCCCTGAAAGTCTCCCTAGTGACTTCAGTGGGCTGAGATTCAAGCCTCTAAGACTTAGTGGCTCATCTGAATTTCTCCAGTTTCTTGAGTTGGCAAAGGGGAGCTGGGAGCCTCCTGGGCATTTTTCTCTCTGGTAATATTTCCCACTTCTGTGTGTTCAGTGCTAGCTGGAAGTGTCATAGGAATGGCCTTTCCAGGTGGTTTGTGCAGATCGGGGTGCTTGAAGAAAGTGGTTGGACTCAGAAGACTTAGGGCCTTGTTGCACGTTATTTTAGGCAGCTCCTGGAGCTCTTAGCCCCTGGATTGTCCACAGAGTAACACCTGAAACAAACTTTAAGTGGCTTAAAGTTATGCCACTCCAGCCTAGGTTTATCTCTGATCTGTGTTAGAGCCTTGTTACACAGTAATTTTGGGTGGCTCTTGGAACTCTTAACCTCTGAACTGTCTGTACATTAACCCCGTAAAATGAGTTTAAGCATGCGTTATGTAGCTCAAAGTTACACCTCTCCAAGACAGGATCATCTCTCATCTACACTACCCAGCTCCTGTTCCATAAAGGTGTGGCCATTCTGCACAGATGTGCCAGCCAAACTGAAATCCTCCAGTATACCATGATCTCTCACACCCCTACCTGAACATCAGGGAAAGAAGTCTGTCGTGGCTTACCAACCCTTTGGTTGCAACTCACAGCTGTGCAGGTGGGGGACAGTCAGAGAAGGTTTCTAAATTAAAGGTGTGACTGCTCCAAACTCCAAGCTAGTGCTAACAGGGTACATATACACGAGATGTTTACTGTGGAGTTGCCTAATTAGCTCTGCAGTAAATGTCTCGCCATCTGCACATGTGGCCTTTTTAGGCTGCAGGAAACTAGTAAACTCTGCAGCAGGTTAATACTTGTAAATACAAGTACTATCTTGATGCAGAGTTTATTCATGCATAGCAATGCATGTGTAGGTGCTGACCCAGCTGCCTAGGGCATGCAGGGGGCTGCCTGCTGGCTAGCCCCACACAGTATTACCCTCATGCCCCAGCTAGCCCCTCCACACCACATTGATTCTGGTCAGAGCAGCCCCGGGCTGGCAGATGGACCTGCCAGATCTCTTTTCAGCCAGGGCTGCTCCAACCCAGCTCAACATGCTTTGGTCTCAGGCACACATTCAAAAGGTGCACCCAGGACCAATAACTCTGGTGCATTATGCGCCAGAGTTTATTGCTGCAAATAAATTGCATGTGTACAGGCACCCACACTGAACAACACTTGTGCAGCTCACAGTGTAAGGTGTAACAAGGCCCTTACCCAGCTTGTGTTACACTAACTTATAGCCATTTTAGGCTACATGTTAGTGTAAACACCTTGCCCTCCATCCCCACTGGCCCAGATTAGGTGCACTGTGCCACCTCTTGCCCTCCTCAGTACCCCAGATCCCTACTTACTGCCTCCCTGCTTACTTGTGGCTACCTTGGTCTCTGTCCTGGAGGAGCAGGCAGGGAAAGATTAACCTGTCTACCCAACCACTGCCACTGCGCTGCTGCTCTCCAGGCTGGGCTTAGCTTGGAGAAGAGCATCAGCCCAGCACCAATGATGGTGGGGGTGGGGGGTGGGCCAGGCAGGCAGGTTAACCCTTCCCTACCTGTTCCCCCAGAAGAGACATCATGGGGGTAGCAGGGGGTAGTAGAGGAGCCCCCAGGGGAGAGAGGGTGAAGAGGGACTGCCAAAGGGCAGGGGGCATCCCTGGAAGCAGGAGACAACTGGGGGAGTCCCAGGGACAGTCCAGTGTGGGAGGGGAGAGATTCCTACCTTTCACTCCTCCAGGTCTCTACTTATGACTGCTCCAAACTTGAGCTAGCATTAATATTGATTAACATTTAAGCAGCTCACAGTGTAACATGCAACAAGGCCCTTCAGCAGGGAACTTGGTACTGGCAGAAACCATTCAGGATGTGATGTGTAGGGAAGGAGGAATCTGTTTTCAGAAGAAACTCTGCTCTAGGGCCTGGGAAATTGCGTCTCTATTTTTTTCTTTAAATTTCCAGATTCCACCTGCTGGTAAAAACATTTGGTCTGGCAAAAAAACAATCACCATTGTGATTAAATATTTTTATCTACATTTGAACTATGATTTAAACAGAATGAAGGTGATCCATAATGCTCCATATTTCAACCATCTTTTTAAAAATAGAATATATGCCAAATAAAACCAAAGCCATGTAAGTCCGTATGCACAAACATGCACAGTGATGGCTGCCTAAAACTCAGGAAGTTTTCCTTGCATGTGCTGGTTTCCAGCTGAAACAGAAGGCCCAAAAGCAAGGTGGAAAGCACTCTTTGCTGATTCAATGTTATTATATTTTCAGGTTGGGCTGTAATTTACTTATGAAATGAACCTCAGCTTAAGTTTGTCTGAATTCAGGAGAAGAATGATTGTAACCTTTTGGAAGCATACCAGAGTTTGCCTTGAAAGGAATCACGGTCTGCACGGATGGGGAGACAGCTTGGAAGGTGTAGTTGAAAGGAGGAAATAGCTATCACACATCTTCACACCAGCTGGAAACGCTAGGGCTTCCCCAGTGGGTTTGGTGGCCGCGAGGTTAGAGCTTGCAGGGTTTGGCAGGAACGTTACATTAGCTGAAAATAACCCACCTCCGTGGTTACTTCACCTTTCTGTGAGAGTATCCCTTCTAAAGATTTTTATTGCTGGAGATGCCTGCCAAGTACAGGTTTGTGTGGTCATGGCAGCCAGTAATTAACCAACAGAGTTCTGTAGCCATTGAATAAATTTACTGTATGAATGTTCATAATTGTGTGGTCACAGGTTGGACATTTTTGCAGAAGGAAAGAGAGGAGTGTCTTATTTTAGGAGCAAAGAACTCTACCCACTACCCCACCTCCCCCCCCGCATAAAAAAGCACGGTCCATTTCTCCCGAACTGTACGCTGCAAATTGGAGGCCTCACACTGAGTGTGAACGGCACCAGCCACTCATATATATTGGCTAATCCGATGAGAAACTTAAGACCATTACATCATGGAATAATTAACAGCTTAGTAACTGGAGCAAAGCAGGCAAGGGTCTAACTGTACATCCTCGGTATGCATATAAAAATACAAAAACAGAAAAACACCCACCAAAAAGCAGGTGTGATGTGTGGAAGTAATGGAGTGAAATAGAATGCACAAGTGGATGGTACACTGCAAAGTCCTTAAGGGAACTTGTAATTAATTCAGGGAAACAGAGGGAGTCGCTTACCCAAAGGCTTGAGAAAGACCAGGACAAAAGCAAATAAACCAGCTCATTGTTGGTTTTAAGAAGTTAAAGATGGGCTTGAGTTAAAAACTACCCACCTGCAGATCAGCCACAATACCTGTAAACAATAAGCCTGTAACTTGATGTGTACAGAACGTGAACAATGAATTGGGATGTGTTTTTGGTGCATCCCAACGCACCTCCCCACCACCACCAGAAATAAGCAAGGTAAGTAAGTCTCTTCTTCTATGAGACAGGGAGCCTTGCTATTCTTCAGGAAAGACCTCTGTTCTTATTCCCCTTGTATACAACCCTGCAGTATTCAACTACTCTTTAAACTGAATTTATAGACATAACTTGTTCAACCTGCTTTGGGAAATTGAGCATGTAGGCACCTGAATTGGTGAGTTGGGTGTCTGGATTATTGGTACTATTTCTACAGGATACACATTTGCACTGTACTGTTTTTCTTTTCACCTTCTCCTTCAGTTTCTCTGATCACCATCAATCATTTTATATCACTTAAGAAAAGCTTCTGAGCTCTCACTGACTGTATATAGAAGCTCCTGAGATTCTGACCAGTTCAACGCTGTTCTTCATAGTGTTAGGAAACCATGACATGGAATAAAAGCCAACCTACCTGTGGGCAGGGCAGAATATGTGGATTAAGATAACAACATAGGTCTTTTCAGTCATATGAATTTAGATGACTTGCTCCATTTGGATCTGATCCTGAGGCCTGCAACCACCAATGGGATTAATCTTCATCCCATCTCTATCATTTTAGTTCCACTGGCTTAAGAAGAGCTACTTCAGATACCTCTGGGTGCACCTAGATGCGCACTTAACTGGACAGTAGACTAATTTCCTGCAGTTTAAAACATCACAGTCACTGTCTATACATGCACTGCGGACCATACTATCTTACAATAGCAAAAATAGCTATACCTAAACACATGTGTAAACTCTGACATGGGCGTAACTTGTGTCCAGTCAGCCCAGGCAGCAGGGAGCCAGACCCCTGCCTGCCACCTAGTCACATGGCTCCATTCTTCGGGTACTTTTGCATCCTAGCCAGCCCTGATGCCATGACCCAGAGCCTGGGGCTGACTCCTCAAGCCTGCTGGCAGTCCAGGGCTGTGCCAGAGTTTACTGCATCACAATAATAGCATGTGTAGTAGGGCTGCGTGAAACAGCACCGTTCCGTTTCACCAGAACAGTGTTTTGTCTTGAATTTCATTTTGAGTCGAAATAGCAGAAAGGCTATTTCGAGGCTGTTTTGAGTTTCACTGGGGATGGGGAATCAGACCAGCTGGGCTGACTTCCCATCCCAGTGCTGGATCACACAGGGGAGCAGAAGGCAGCCCGGCTGGGCTGTTTCCCATCCCCTGTATTAGATCACCAGGAGCGGGAGGCAGCCCAGTGCACAATCTAGCTGGGCCAACTTCCCAACCCCAACCTATGATCAAAACATTTTGACTTTCGAAACATTTCAACCAGTCTCATTTTGTTTCGAGGCTATTGTGAGGGCTTTTGTTTTGTTTTGATTTTGCTATTTCAACCTCAGAATTGGTCAGAACAGTGTCAAAATGAAACCACCGGCGAAATTTCGCACAGCCCTAATGTGTAGATGTACCCTGAGTGAAACAAATGGGCAATATAGTATTGATAAGATGCTGGATGCAGAGACCAAAGAAACCTGCCTTGCTTCTGTAATTTCATACTCCATTTACTCACACAAACCATGTTGTTTTTTCCCCTCTTGACTGCATGGGGCCAAACTCACCATCCACGGGGGAAGCGAATCAGTTTCAATGCGTTTCCTCCATGGATGAATTCTGGAGCGTTTCCAACTGTTTACATTCTCCTCTTCCACCATCTGCAAGCTGTCAAGCTTCTATCCTTTGTTTGGATGTTAATTTGGATTATCTAGTCATGGAGGAAATCCTTAACTTTTATTGCCTCATAAAATCAAAGCAGGTGAGGAACACTACCAAGTTTGATCTTTAGCAGTAGGACTGCCAGAAAGCTGTGATGGCAGGGCGCAGTCTCTGTTTCTGTCTCTCCCTCTCTTTGTTTTCAGAAGGGAGGTGGGGAGAATGTGACGGCTAGTGCCAGAGTGAGCAAAACATCCAGCAAGTGCAATGTGTGAATTTTGAAAATATTGAACATGTGGTTTGTGTTTCAAAACCCAGAAAATATTATGAAAGCAATAAAATATCCCTACTGCGGGCAGCCCAAGCGGGTTATCCCTTTGTGAACACATGCATTCAGATTTAGTTATGTGTCATTCTCTAACGAGCCCCAGTCCAAGAGGCACAATTTGTGTAGCAGGCTTTGTCGTATTTATGTTGCTTTCTTCTGGGCTCTGCGGAGGAAGTGGAGAAAATATAGAAGCAGCTGCTGCATGGGGTCCCTCATGGAACCTATTCCAGATCACAATAAAAGGTAGGCAACAGAACTATATCTCCATCCATGGATTTTGTGCAGAACACCTATAGGTACCTCACCTAGACAGAAACTCATCAAAGATGCATGTGTAAATATTCACACAGACCTGTAGAAAATGCAGATGCCTTGTGAAAAGTTACTGATGAGGATGATAGTCATATATCGCCCACATGCATATGTTGTCTTTCTTCCTGAGGCAGCCCAAGGCACTTAGTAGTTGATTGAAATATCCATCTGTTTGAGGGGAAAGTCAACCCTGTGCAACAGGCCAACATGAGACCTGCTTTGAACTGAAGCTTCACTTTGATGTTGTAAAACCACGTAAACCAGAAATGAAGGGATGTGTAGTCCTGAGTCCCCTGCAAAGGGTAGAAGTTCACTTAAATGATGGACATTTTGACGCGCATTCCTGCAGAGGTCACAGAAATACAGGCACACTACAAGATGTCCCATAGCACCTCAAATATGGTAAAAAGCCCAGGGGACAAAGAAGCTGGAAGAGTGGTGTGTCTGCTACAAACTGATATGGAATCAAACTCACAGCTAAACAAACCATTGTTCAGGGAGCACAGGTGGTTTATTTTTTAATAGCGCATGACCTGCAGTAGACTTTAGGTTGGGTGTTAATGACTAAAGGTTTTGCAAGTAATTAAATTAGTGGAAAGCAGTATCCCTGAGAGGCGGAGAAACAGAAGAGGGTGTTTGAGAACAGGCACTCATCTATGCATTGCTTTGTTCCTGGATATATTATGGCATATTGCGCATAGCTTGAGAGATGCCAACACCATTGATCTGGGAAGCACTTTTAACCTTCTCTGTTTGAGTGGGGTTAACCACTGTGGTTTATTTTCGTTCTAGAGTTATAAAAGTTGGCTTTGTAAACATGATAAAACTCCCATTGGGACATTCAGATGCATACAAAGTGAAAATCTATGTTCCATGCCACAGGGCTAAAAACTAGAGGTGCACCGATTGAGATTTTGGGGGTGGATACCGATAGCTGATTTTTAAGGAGGCATATTAGCCAATACCAATCCAATTTCTGATTCAGCATGGAGAGCTGCATGCAGCTGATAAGTCTGTTGTGGTGGAAGGGGAGGAGGGAGTGAAGTGGTATGAGGGGGCAGATCAAAGCCCCTACAGTGAGAGAGTGACGGGCTGGGGCAGGGGCAAGTGCTGCCCAGCCAAAGTGGGGCAGGATGCAGGATGGAGCCTTGGTTTATCCAGGCAGCTCCTGTTGCTTCATGCACCCTGGGAGTGCATGGGGAGGGGGGGCATGTACCCCCAGATCTGCGTGGGGCAAGGCAAGCTGCAGCTGCAGGCTGGGGCCACGGCTGTGCTGGGCTCTTCCCAGCAAGGGGCTGGGCTGGGCTGTGCTCCGGGCAGGTGGCGGCAGTGCTGGGAGGGAGCTATGATGAATCTGGGGGAGACTGCAGCCCCTCCCCATTGTCCCCCTCCCACCACTGTCACTGCCTGCTCTGAGTGCAGCCTCATCCCCACCCCCCTATGCACTGGGAAGAACCTGACCCAGCCCTGGCACCAGCCTACAACTGCAGCCCACCCTGCCTGCACTCCACACCTAATTTATATGCTTCAGTGCTTTCCCGGCCTATGGCTTAATATGATGGACATTGCAAGTTGTCCATCATATTAAGGACATGAGCCAAAATTAATGTTCCTTGTTAACATCAAATGTTCTGTTTGTGGCTTATAAAGGCAATTGTCGTCTTCATCTGGGCCCCTGTATGTCTCTGATGTAGTGACATACTGTATTTCCAAGTTTCAGCTGAGGCACTATGTCAAGGATACTGAAATAAAAGGGAGGAGGGCTGGGTTAGGTAAACTAAGACACAACCTACACTTTCAACCAAATCTCACATCAAAACTTTCTGCGGTTAGGAAATAAAAAGTCATCAAGTTATATATATAACTTCATTTCCATGCCTCATTGCACATCCTAGCTCTGGCCAAGGAACTTGTGATATTTCTGTTTGGAAGAGGAGCAAGAATTACTGGAAATCTCACCAGAAGGCCAGCCTTTCTGATGGCTCTAGTCCAGCTCCTCACACTTGAGAAGATCAGATTTATATGATTTTATTGCAGCGGTTGCTGTTATGAAGATCAGGCATTATTCATCTGTTCTGATTAATGGGCATGCAGCTGCCTTTGGGCTGGGGGTTGAAATGTGAGGCCCAGTCTGCAACATTGCCTCACACTGAATGGTTTACACCTGAATAAGAAAAGAGGTGATGGAGAAAGGCCAGTGGAGGAGGATGTGCCACCACCAAGCTGAGCCAGGCAGTAACTGGAATTAATAAATTAATTCCTAACTAATCAGGCCAATGGCATGCTCTCAGCTGGGAGCTAATTGCGTGCAGCTAGGCCTGTTTAGGCTGAGTACCTTTAAAGGGAGGGGGGAGGGGGGTACATGCTGGGTTACTCCTACAGGAATTAGGGAGGGGGGAGGAGGAAAAAAGAAGAAAAAAAGAGTGGAAGACAAAGATGAAGCAGTAGCTGTATAAGGTCTACTTTGCTGCATGGTAGATTTTAGAAGCTGTAACTTCTAAAGCAGCATGGAGAGGATGGGGTAGACCTTTTTTCCAGGATAAGCTAGAAACTATGAGAAACACCAGGCTCTTGGGCAGGCCAGTGTGTTTCTCTTATGTCCCTAACCCTAACCCTGTCATAGTGCCTATATCCTTCCTCATTCAGCAGTGAAGCTTTGCTTGGCCCAACCCCTATAAAGCAAGTTTGCCTTCTGACACGGGAGAAGTGTGCTTCTCAGGCCATGAAGCTGCTTTGGTGCCAGGCTTCTGCTCTCTGAGAAAAAGAGGCAATGTCTGCATATTGCCTTTCGCACACAAGAGTCCCAAAGCACTTTAGAAAATTAGACTTAAATGACCCCAAATGGTCAGTGTCTTGTAGTTTGTTCATAAGATGTTGTTCATTATGAACCTGTGTGCTGAGTGAGATGAATGAATGCCTTCCAGTGAATGTAGCTGGGTCAAAATAGAGTTGCCGGCACCCCCTACCCCAAATGCCTCTTAAATCAGAATCACATTCGGTGATAACTTTCAGAAAAGCTATACTGAGGAATCACCCGCTCATTTCCCACAGCAGACCCTGTCACTAGATCAAACTAGGGTAAATTAGATGTCCAGTGCTGCCAGGAAGCATTGTTCATAACCACTCGGACCAGGAACAATACACAGTAAATCTACATGCAAGAGCTGGCAAAAAGTAGTGTGAGAGTCTCCGAAACATACCCTAGGCTAGGGAAGAAGCAGTTTCCTGGAGGAAGGACTATCACCTGTGTAGGCAGCTAAATACATCCATAGGGGTTCAAAACTCCTGGCGTTAAGCCATGTCTTAAAAATCATGGGACTTTTTAAACTTTATTTTTTAAATAAAAGATAGGTGCTGGATTCTTTGTCTTCACCCTAACTATGCATAAAACAGGAGGCATACTGGTCATGTTTTCAGGCTTTCATCTGCAACACTAAAGGCTAGAGGGACTTTTTCTTTTCTGAATGAATGGAAGCTGAGGTTCTGAGATAATGTCATGACTCCAGGAGCTGCAGCTTAAACAAATATAAAGCTTTTGATGATGATACCATCTTGGGGGGTGGCATAACAACCTGTCAGCTCTACTGGCAAAGAAGGATAACATGGGAAGTGGTTTTTCAGGCCCTCCTTTTTCACTGAGTTAAGAACACTGACACTCTCCAAAGACAGTGAAGCAAGATTTTTATTTTTATTTGCTTTTTTTAAGCAATGAAAGGCTAGAACCAGCACTACAGGGAAGTACAGAACCCACAGTAAATGTAACCATTCTGGATACCCATAGCTGAGTGGAGAGAGGGAACCCAGTTAAAGGAAAAGGATGCTTTTGACTCCAGGGATTTTGATTTTTTTTCACTTGCTGACATTGGTGCAAATTGGGATTAATCCCATGTAAGTACTTGGCAATGCTATTTTCACTTAACCTTTTGTTTTCTGTGATAGGATACTTTCCCATTTAACCAGGGTGTTTATGTCTGGGGGCATCAAACTTGCTGCCCAATTCAGCCATCAGAATCAGGTCATCCGACCTGCAGAACTTTGCCCAACTCTCCCTGTGATAAGGGACCTTGCCAGAGTAGCAGCCAGTCACCCAGGTAAGAGCCATGGTGCTAGAGCCCCAACAGCACTGGCACCACAGCTTGCTCCTGCAGCAACAGCTAAGTGCCCACAGGCTAGGGACAGACAGTCAGACAGCCTGAGGCTCAATCAATTCAGTTTTTGCAGGTTAGTCTAAACTGCACAGATTAAATTGAAACATAAGTGAACAAACATTTACCTTTTGATTCAGAAGTTTCATAAACTGGAAACTTGGTTTGAGCCAGATCAGTTGAGTTTGATGCTACATTTAACCAGGTGTATCTTTAAACCAGTTTCAAACGTTTTGAAACTGGTTTATGTGCACTGAGCTGCTGTTCTGTTACAGTTTTTAAACCAGTTTCCGATCACTTAAATCGGTTTATGTGTAATTTCTGTCCTAGCCTCAGTGTCAGGCTTCTTCCGATGGTGCTGCTGAGGCTCCAGCACCGTAGCTCTCACCCAGGTTCTTTGCTGCTACAGCAGGAAGAAGCTACGGTGCTGCTGGGGCTCCAGTGCTGCAGCTCTCACTGGCTTGGCTACCAGGCGCCCAGGTGAAAGCAGTGGTGCTGGAGCCCCAAAAGTGCCATGCACCGTGGCTTGTTCCCACAGTGGCAACCAAGTGCCCAAGGTGCTGGGCCCCAGAGGAGCCAGAGTAGGCACCAGATGCTCTGGATGCAGCATGGGGTGGGCCACACAAATCAGGCCCATGGGGTGGCCCCATGCCATTCATCAGGCCTGTGGACTGGTCCCATACTACGTGTCCAGCCTGTGGGGCCAGACACATTTGACACCTTTGGTTTATGTGACAGCAGTACCGATAGCACCACATATTACTGGGTATGGTACATTAAAGAAAGGAGACCACTTCTCCCCTGAATACCTTACTGTCTCAGTGTTCCCCCTTCACCTTCCTCAAGTACTAATTTGCACAACCTATTCTGCCATTAACCATGTCATATCTTGTGAAAGGGGACCTACAGTGAGCCCCACCCAAGATTTTCTTACTAAGACCCTGGCAAGAGGCTTTTCCCTGACAGTGGTCATAGGTGTTGAGAAAATGCTCGTGCTTTCCCCACCCCCACATGGCGAATTATTAAGGCATATTTTAATACACTCTTTTCATTAACTGGCAGGTCCATTTCTTTAAAATTAAGGGCTACAACATGCTGCCAATCAAAACACTGAGTCTTGGATGGTCAAAGGATTAAAGCACATTATTATATTTCAGCAAAGAATATTATTAGATATTCACTGGGTGATGCTTGCAATTCATCCTACAGGCCAATTCTGTGCAAGGCCTGGTAAAAGGCTAAGGATTTGGCCCAAGACTACTCACCCTAAACCCGGGGAATCTATTCATACTCCATTGTGAATGGCAAAGTGTTAGAAACATTGGTGTCCAGACTGTGTTTGCACCATCCTTACCTGCAGGTAGATCTGGAATCTGTTCCTGTACTCAGCCACTGTGTGGCTATAGTAGGGGCTGAATATTACATGGAGTACCTTGCCTTAGGGTTTGATAGGAGAAAGAAAGAAACCAGGCGCATGTGCTAAGCTGATTTACCAAGACTTGCCATTCTCCACCCCATTTAAAATCAGAAAGCAGCTCTCCATTGTGATTAGGCTATGAAAGAACAGAGCCTTTAAGGAGCCAAAACTGCAAAACAAGGGGAAAGCTCTCAAAAAATGTGTGTAGGGTAGGGTGGAGGAGGAGGTTGTAAGCACATAAAATCAATACATTTACAGTGTTTTGTGCTAAAGCTTTGCATGTAAGATTACCTACTGTGTACTGTGTCTTTAAAGCACTAATGGGCCCACTAAAAAAAAAAAAAAACAAAACCCCAAACCATGACAGTCCACTAGCAGCTAGCGCACTAACAGGTTCTCATCTGACACCAGTAGGGAACCGAAGATATTTTATTATTTGGAAACTCCATATAGGGAAAGCCAGCCTTGAATCTGTCATTACTCCAAGAACCGCACCTCCCCTGGGAGTTAATTATTTTCTTAAAATGCAACTTGTACTGTTAGTTTAAAACATTCCAACTGTGTTCGCACTCTTTAAATCTTCTGTAAACCTTAGAGTTTAAATCACTTGCAGATAAGAGTAATTCTATTAGAAAAAAAAATGGTTGGTGGAAGGGGAAAGAGAAAGAAATAAAAGGGCATTGATAGAAGCGTCCTTTGGGTGCCCGTTGGCCTGTCACCTTTAGAACTTGGCAGGAGCTGGAACCCACAGAAACTTTATAGGCCCTGGCACAGAATAAAACAAAATAGGTGCATGCCACATTTTCCTTCTAGAAATGCTGGAGAGAGACTTACCTCCTTTGTAAAGGGGCTGCGTCTCTGAAACGGTATGTTAGAGTTAAATAAACCCCCAGCTAGCAGGTCTGACAGCTGTGGGCCCTTCCTAGGCTCTTATTTGTTTGAAAGAAGGCACAGGGTGGTGGGTTCTGTCTGGCCAGGCTGACATTTGGTGATCCAAGGGTTTGCAAAAGCTATTAAGCATACCACATTTGACCCGTTGCAAGTCCTCTTGCTTTGGCTCCTTTCTCTGCTTTCTTGGGGATTCCGGGGCATTGAAAGAAAAAAAACCCGAGAGGTTGCTGCTGAGAGTTTGCCATGCATTAGCCAGGGAGAGGGTGTGTGTGTCATATTTGGAACTGTCTGCACTCTCGTTCGAATGTCGTGTTGGCTGGGCTCCTGGAGTGAAGGGTAATTCAGTGGTTCCAGAGTTTGGCTTTTTTTCACTCTCTCTCGCTCAAATTTATTTTGGGCTGAAAATCGGCTTCCCAAATTCTCAGAGTACTGTTTTTCTTTTTAACCAAAGGCTGTATTGGTTGAGCTGTTTTATTTTAATCAGCAATGTGTGCCAAATGTCACAGACGGTGGGAACTTTTTATGTAAGAGGAGAAGTGGGTGAGGGAATGGGAAGCCAAGTGGGCATCAGTCATGTTACAGGGCAGCAGTTGGAGAGACCGCGGGAAGATTAATCCCAGCATCTCCTCTGAAGGCATCACGTAATGTAATAACTCATTGGCTCCATGTCACTGCTACCACCTGCTGGGTGGAATGACAAGTGCCTTGAACGTGTTGCTTTTTAGTGGTTGCGTGGCTGGAGATGAGAGAGATCCTGCTGCGGCTCCAGCTAACAGGGACTCTCCATTTGCTAAAATAATACAACACTGGGTTTTTATGGAGAAGGATACCCCAGCTCCAGCCCTTTTACACTGACTGGAAGAGCCAGGGTGGCATGAGCAGGGTGGCAAGCTCAGTTTTGGCTATGGGGTAACTTCCAAGGACCCGTTGCCTCAGCTCGGGTGGAGGGTGCATGCCATGGTTGGGGGGATAAGGAGCATGTCAAGGGCAGTGCCACATCATGCACAGGTCTGCAAAGTGCCTTTGGCTATAGGCAACCCCCAGTAGTGTCTAAGTCAGGGGCGGACAAAATGCGGCCTGCAGGCTAGATGCAGCCCACGGGGCCCCTAAAAAATTTGCCAAAACTCAGTAAGCGGCCCTTCGCCCAAAATAATTGCCTGCCCCTCATCTAAGTTATGCTGGGTGCCTCTCCATCTTCCAGAGCAGCCCAGCTTCTTCAAGGAGAATCTCACCCAAAATGTCTGTGCAAACCTCTATCCAGCCTGTCCCTGAGCTGCTTTGGTTTCCCACAATGATTTTATCTACTAGTACTTAGTTACCGCATTAACAATGATCCATTTATGCCACCCCTGGCAGCATCCTAGTGCTTCTCACAAGAGTTCCTAGAAGCCAAAGACTCAGAAATGTGCCCCAGACATACTGTTCTCCCTCTACATGACAGAGTTGCAAAATGATGCGTCTGGAAAACAAATGGTGACCCTGGTCCCCACACAGCATTTCACATAATGATAATGGAAAGAAACTAAACACACACAAATACATAATAACCCTTGATGCTAATACAGCACATTGTGGACTGCCCTAGTGACCGCATAACCTTCTCAATGCTCCTTTTCTCTCATTTATTTGCCCCTACAGTTTCGTTGTCATAGCTTAGTTCTTTGGGAGTAGGGACAGCATCGATACCTATGTGTTGTGGGGCTTCATTATGGATTCTAGTGCTGTGCGCTAATATCTAATATCTGCCATCTACCATAAGATTTAAATCTTCTATGAATCTTGAGAGTTTAAATGTTTTGCACTGAAGAGTAATTTGATTGCAGAAAAGATCCATGGAAAGGAAATGAAATACATGCCTTTGCCCTGTTTCTTTAAAATGAAGGGGATGGCTAATTAATCTAATTGCCAGGTTTTAAATATCTATATTGTGTGGAACCACATTTCAAATCCTGTCAGAGTTCTGTCATTTCAGCTATTCATCCTTCCCACCAAACCAAATTTAGATTCCTGACAGTTAATGTGAATAAGGTTTTTCAAATGAGATTGTACAGAATAAAGTCCTTTCTCCTCTGCATGGGCATAAAAGACCCTGGTCGTTTTGCCCTTGCCCCTAACACCAACTCTGTTCCTCCTCCCTTGAGCTGTTTTTCAGTTTTCCACTTTGCTAGCCAGAATTCCCCATCAAAGGCGGTTTGCATTTCTTTGATACTAAATGCATGCAGTTTGCCAAACACCTAGGAATTGTCTTAGACTAATGGCTCTGTTTACGGTGGTAACATGTAGTATAAAACTGGTACATAGATTAGCCTAAAGCCACAAATTTGGAATGGACAAGTGAAAATGGACACTCCAAGTACTTATGGATCTCTGACTTTTGCATCCAGGCAGAACGTAAAGGAAACCATGTGTGCAATTCTGACTGGTGAACAGAGAGTGCAAGTTCTGGTACAATATAAGAACAAGCCTGTTTATGAATGTCCCTTATCGGGAATGAAACCAAGAAACAGCGTGCTTTATTATAATGAAAGAGAAAAAGAGAGGGCGGGTGGATTTTTGGAGTGATTTTTGATCACGTTTGGGAAAAAACCCTTCCTTATACAATGCTGGGAATGAACTTGGCAGGTGCTTCCGTTTTCTTTTAGACCAATGTTTTTCTATATATTTTTAATATCGAACAGATGAGGTACTAGCTCTCTGTAAGTGAACTCATTTTTATTATAGACATTGCATACAATTATATGCATAGTAAAGTTGTCATGCTAATGAGAAGGTGTATATGGTATTTCAGCGCGTTGCGACTGTGGAGAATGATAGAGCTAGCTGCATGTTGCCATGCAGGTCAACGTGAGCCCCTCACGTGCATATTGGAACAAATCCACAAGAGCCTGAGTGATGTTTTGTGGCCCTGATTTGTGCCTTAAAGAATCAGCGTTAGGGTGCAGCGTGTGCTCGGCTCGGCTGGTAACACTATCGCCTTTAGGCCAGGAGGTGATTGGTTGAAATCTTCCATGTGCCAGGATCGGAGCACTTGGCTGATACCCTGTCAGAAGTGGTGTGCTTTGGATGAGATATTGCAAAGGGGTCTCCAGTGGCTTTGCAGGTGGGAGATCAATCCTGTGGCACTTTGGAGAAAGACTAGAGGAGAGCAAGCATCCGGATCTCTTTCCTCCCCGTGTCAGACGGCAGTGAGAATCCTCTCGCACCTCTCTAGTTACAGCGAGGCAGGTGGCTCTGGCCTGCAGTATTTTAAAATGCCATTGTGAGCCAGGCAGCACATTTCGGTTGTCAGCTTCACCTATCATCCATCAGTCAGCATTTACAGAGAGCGCTGGAGAAATCCCATCTCCATTGAACACGTAGGATCTGGGCAACGGACAACCTATTTCTCCTCCCCGTGCCCCCGTGAGGCACAGAAGGGCTTCTCTCCCATTTCAAGAGGGAGAGCTGGAGCTCAGGTTTGCGGGGGTGGTTGAGAGCCTAAGTACCTGCTGAATGTCTGGGCTGAAGTAGCTTGGCCAAGGTCCCAAGGAGAGTCTGTGGCAAAGCAGCGAATGGAGTCCAAGTCTCCCAGGCTGTTGCTTAACACTTGGCCTGCATCTCTGTTTACAGTAGTGCACCTGCAGAGAAACTTGGGAGCACGGGAGCCCATGGGAGGGAGAGCAAAGCATTAAGAATCCGACCAAACTCTCAGTCCTGAATTAAATCAAACCAGAAGCAAATATGGTCAGATGTAGAAATGTTTTCATCCTCATAATTCTGGGTCCTGGCTGGGACTAATAAAAAGAACATAAATATCCAGGCAATGCCATGTTCCCTCTCAATTCTGGCCAGACTGAACGTGGTCCTACAGGAGAATTCATGAGAAAAGTCTGTTCTCACAAGATTTCTGGCGCGGCTTCTCGGGTCCTTTGAGATTTGTTCGGAGCAGATACCAGTCTGGAGTTGGGAGTCTGTTCTCTCTCCACATTTTCGGTCTAAACCAAAGTTGTGTACTTCTTGTTCGCTGCTAGCTTTTTTATTCTGTGCCCATTTGTTATGGATGAGAGACTTTGTTAAGCAGACGGAGGTGTTTTGCTTTGCAGTCTTCCTGAACCCTAGCCATACAAGTGACCAAAGGAAGGGTTGGGTTTTTTTTCTGTCCCAGTCTTACTGAATCAAAACCTCTAACCTCTTGCACATGTCCTGAGTCAGAAATGGGAACATTTTCTGGAAATATTCATGTGATTCTGTCCTGGGAATTGGAAGCAAGTAAAGTGCTTCATTCAAAGGGAATCTAATAAAATGCTCCAAATAACCTTCAGAACACTGCAAACGGAGTCAAACAACTTGCGTATATACCTCTGGATGAAGTAAACCTGCTTAATGGGCAAATTTCCTTTGCTTCAAATGAAATCAAGTATAACAAGACGTGGGAGCTCACTGAACATAATAAGGCATTAAAAGAAGCCAATAGCAGCAACAGCTCCTAAAAATGAAAATGCAACATAAAAGAAAAAATTCTCCACCTAGGAAAAAATACAGAAGGATGAGCCTGAAAGTCATGCTCGAGAGTCAGAAACCCACAGGAGCATTGATGTTGTTGTAGCGTTCACCTTGTTGGGCTTATAAATGTTCAATTATTATTAATTAATCATATAAAAAGCCTATAAACACTGAGCCCTTTATCTCTAGCACTGTTCACCCAAGAGGTTTCCAAGTGCTCTATAGCCTTTGAAAAGCCCTCTGAAAACTCTTTGAGGTAGGGAAGCACTTTTTGGATTTGGAACTGAGACACAAACCCTTCTGCCATTCCAAAGAAGCCAGGGCATATTAAATATGTGGCTGGGACATGTGAGCTATATGTGCATCCATGTCTCTCTGGCACTATAAAACTGGAAGGTAATATTGCCCATCTTTCTACTGTTCTCATGTGATTATTAACAGAGTGGCAACAGATAAACTTTGTCAAAGCATTGCAATTTAATGTTACCCAAATGATGAATGCCCTGTAGGTGCAACTCTCCAAACAAGAGAAACAGCAAGCAGTGCAAGCCACTGCCTCTTTTGTAGCCCCAATGCCAGGGAATGCATGTTGCAGGAAAAGATGCAGCATTTTTGAAAGCATAAGCTTTTAAAACGTTGCAAATGGTGGACTGAGGCAACAAAGCAAAGCTTTTTATTGGACCCACAAACATCTATAAACATCTTCTACCTAGCAAATTGCTGTGCTCTCTTTTCACCAACATGGGGCACTGCTTCTACAGATTCCACCTCTGCCTTCTGGCTAAGCAGGAGTCTTGCTGTCTTTTTGCCCTATCAGTGGTCGTCTGAATACTGTATTGATTTACAATTAATCTTTTATGTTGTTTTGCAGGGACCTTGGGATAAGATTCTGTCACTTTTGCTTGCCAGAAATCAGGACTGTCCTCGCTATGTTAGAGAAGTGAAAAAAAATGTTCCTAAAATATTACTGCTGGGGAGATGGTCAGGAGCTTTGTCTCCGCTGTAAGAACAGTCATCTACATTTTACCATGCTTGGTGCATTTATTGAATGCCTGCTTGGCTGTGCAGCCTGTTTTTAGTGCCTGGTTTTCTACCTGTGGCAGATGGATTTGCATTTTTCACAATCAAAGAGTTGTTAGATTTTTAAGGACCATGTGATGATGTTGTCTGACATCCCTCCTAACAGACAGGAGCTCACTCAGTGGTTGACCTCTGATCTCAAACACAGAAAAAAACATGGTCTCAGAATCATGTTATCTATCTTGGGTACATAATTTTAACGTTAATAATCTATTTGTTCTAAGCAGTGACAGTTGCCCACCTGGCTATCCCTTTCTTCCTGTGTATTATCATGCAAAGAGTGGGCACCGTGGCTGGCTTCCTACCCCTGCCACAACATACTGCCCACCCGAGCCTTTCCACTGTGGCCTGAGGGCTTGTTATTAAAGGGGCCACAGATTTTGCAGAGAGTAGCAAGGATTAGGGCCGAGGGCCACAGCATCATTAAATAACTTCACAAGATAATACACAATGTGACACTTTTGTGTGGGGCTTGGGAAAGAGGAGTAGCAGCAGTAGCATGGGGTGGTCCCCACAGATCAGTTCCTGAGCCCCATCATTTGGTGGGCTCCTCAAAGGGAAGATCTCTCACTGGCTGGCAATTGTTCCTTCCTTTGCACACCATAAAACATTGTCCCTGGGGCGTTCATACCCATTCCACCTTAATGGGAATTTCTCATCCTACTGGAGCATAAAACTGGGTGTAATTAGTTCTAATGTAGCTACAGCCTCCTCAAGAGAAAGAAAATGTCTCTTACCCTTGGCTCTCCTTGGTATGATTAAGTCTCATTAAGGTTCTTAAAGTTTAAAAAAAAGATGAGGAGAGATGTCGTAAGTAAAAATCACATCTCGTTTTCTTTTGTATTGTCTTGCTTTTTGCATTTTTGGCCAATTCTCCTGCAAGCACGTTTACTGTAGAACCAACACAGGCCTGGGAGAAGATGGAAAGAGAGTTCATGCTGGCCCATTGCCACCGAAAATAAGGCTGAGATCCCAGTCCTGCAGGCCAACAAAAGTCTCCTGGGGATCAATGGCAAGCAGTCCTTGGTTCTTAGCATCTTGCAGGAGCAGGCATCTCAGGGCTCGCAATACAACAACACTGAATAGGGCAGGGTAAAGCTGCCTGGTATGGTGAAGGAAGCGGCAGCCTTCTCTGAAGGCAGCAGGTCTGGTATTGTAGAAGAGGGACAGCCAGGGCTGTAGGCAGAACTGATTCAAGGAAGACAAATGCTTCACACA
The DNA here is from genome assembly GCF_052110815.1 of Crocodylus siamensis. Classification (NCBI taxonomy): domain Eukaryota; kingdom Metazoa; phylum Chordata; order Crocodylia; family Crocodylidae; genus Crocodylus; species Crocodylus siamensis. The sequence continues at coordinate 14,015,823 of NC_143406.1, forward strand.
ACTAATGGGGGGCGAGAGGTTGCAGGAGAGGAAGGGGCAGGAGGGGGAGGCAGCATTGTTCAAGGGGGAAGCTGTAGAGTTCCTTTCACACCACACCTGGGTGGTTTGGGCAGCTAGTAAGCAAGGCCCAACAGAGCTAGGAGGAAAAGGCTGAATGTAGTGAAGGGAACTGGGGCTTTACCCAGTCTTGTAAAATGTGCTATATTGGGCGTGTCTACACATGCATTTATTCCAGCCTAGATTTACTGTGCAATAAGCTACTGCATAGTAAGTGTCTTTGCATGCGTTTGCAGGTAGCCAATTTACTTGGTATTAGGGAGGTTTACTGTGAAGTAAGCATGTACACGTGTAGATGCACATGCTTACCTCTCAGTAAATGATGCTAATGAAAAGTTAGGCATCTCGTGTAGACGTGCCCACTGTGTATTTCACTGTTGTGCAGAACCAGACTCACTGTTCTTCTCATCTGTGTTCCTCTTTTTACTTTTTTTTTTAAAAAAACATAAAAAGTAAGGCTTTTTTATCCCCAGAGCACTGACTATTGGGTTCATGAGTTCTAGTGTTCCAGTGAAGAGACAGCTCCCTGGAAGCTTAGGACCTGGCACTCTTTCCAGCACTAGCACATTACTTTTGCTGGCAAACTGATACATTCAGGGAAGTTCATCTTCGTGCCAGCTTTCATTCGTAGCATCTACAAATATGTTAAGCACTATTTTTTCAGACTGCATTTGCTTGTTTGTGTGTGTGTGTATGAGTGTTTTCATCTTGGTTCCATTCCAGTACCCTTGAGTATATGAGGTTGCAAATAAAGTGGCATTCTTTGTTGCCTTAATTTTGCCAGTTGGAAAGCTTTAAAAGTTAATATTTATATGAAATGATCTAATATTCATCCTGCTTGACGCATGTTTATTTAACATATTTAAAGTTAGCTGAAGGCTGTATTTATTTTTTAAGCTACTTATATGCTAAGGTACTCTAATGCCGTATGCAATTTTACCAAATCATATCTTTCCATAAGCCCTTTTGATTGCAGTTTTTCAACAGATTTTTATTTTAATCCTGTAATTATATTCTTTAAAAAGTATTTTTTTTTTATTTTGCCCAGTTTAGGAGTAGTCCTAAAAGAAAAGTCCTAGGGAACTGAAGGGAAAATAATACAGGAATTCTAATCGAATTCAATAGCAAATTAATTTCAGATGATCAGAAAAGTTTTAATTAATTAATTAATTACATTCCAATCCTCAGTGGCACAAATCATTGCAACTCTATTAATTTGCACCAGTTGAAGGTTTGGCCCATAAACCAATCTTAAGCCAATTTCGATCAGGCCTGGCTAAGTTTCCTATCGAACTCTGAAGGTTTAAGCTCTTTGATTCTATAAAGTTTTTCTGTAAGGAAGAACTGCAATTTCCAGTATTTGCTTGAGAAAGAAGAGCAAGACTGCATGAAATAACATTCTAATCAGAATTCCCTTTTCACTTAAAGTACGTTTAGAAAGACAGTTAATTTATCTCTGTTTAACTGCTGAATCAACCCATCCATCAAAACTAGAAAACCTAATTAGCTCAGGTCAAAGTTGCACCAACTCTGATGCACGATGGGGAGCAGCACAATGTCTTTTAACAATGAAACGTGGAACGCAGGGCAGATTTCTCTACCTGTGCCTGAAAGCTGCCTGTGGGCATCGTGAGGGAGCCTCTGCTGCTACTGCCAATGTGTTGGTTACATAAGGATTCCTGGTGAGGTTGCTACTCAGGGAAGTAATCAGCCACCAGCATTACTCACAGTGGCACAACTCGTCCCTAAATATCCACTTTCCTACAATCTGGTAAAGCAGGTGAACTCCTACCTATTCTTCGGCAGGTGAACAACCCTGTGATAATATATGCTCTGCAGGACTGAAGCTAAATGTGAGCACTTTAGAGGTGAAGGATCCTGCCCAAACATCTGCCCAAAGTGGGTAGTGCACTTGGAGTAGGGATGCTCAGAAATATGCACTGTCCAGTAAGCAGTCCCCAGCCCATGACATGCTTTGCTGCCATTCTAGAGCCATGACCACAGGGAGACTCAGGGGTCCCGCTCCTTGCCATGCCCCACACTGCCAGCCTGCACTGAAACCTCTTGATGGAATCTGACCCCAAAAGAGGCACCTGCAGCCAGTGCAGACAGGCTGCTTGATTGAGCCAAGTCCTGGATGAACCTCTTGGAGGTCTAAGACTGGCACATCTGGATGTTGGGTCTCTACTGGGTGACCAAAGTGAACTCTTGGCACATCCCTGGGTCTACAGCAGCGATTCTCAACCACAGTGTTTTGAGATCCTTTCAGGGGTGACACATAACCTTCGCACTGTTAGGCATGCCAGCATGATTCCCCTGCTAATTCCAGAGCCTTCAAATAGGAATACACAGTGTTAAAAGCATTCAATCCTGTTGTGGGCTTTCTGAGTTCTTTGCAACAAAAAAAATTCTCTATTATTTTTCTGTAGTCAAAAAACAAATGAAATCGAAGAGATGGCATTTTCAAGGGGTGCCTTGAGTCAAAAAAGGTTGAAAAACACTGCTCTGGAGGGAGACAAAGACCCACTTTGTCAGCGTGTTATAAGAGCTTTGCTAAAATTGAATAGATTAAGGATCCCAGGACTGGGCCCCGTAAGTTATGGATTGTCCCACAAAGCACTTCAGCTAAACACGGTTGGAACTGATGCTTCTGTAGAGTGTAAAAGTATTTACCTGGCAAATGTGACTGGAAGCCTGTAACTCCTACCTGGGAGCTGAGACTTCCCTTGTACAAATCCCTAATGGTCTTGCCCCAGTGCAGCTGGGGCTTTCTCTGGGGCTGTGCTTGCTGCTGCAGTGATTTCTAACTGGCTGTGATGCAAGCAAAAAAAGAACAGGGGAATCGTAGAAACAGGAGATTCAACACCATGAAATACATGACTGAGCCAAGAGTCTGGGGACTATATCCTTGGTATGCTTTTGGTGCTGCTGCTTTGATGAATGCCCCCTTTTCATTTCCTTTCATTTCAGGCTAGAAGACAGCAGAGTCAGAACAGAGGCTGCTGGAGGTGCTGATGTCCCATTGCATACAGAAACACTGCCAAAGCAGGGCAGATGCTAGAAATCAGGGAGGAGAGCTGGAAATGGTTAAGCACATCAGACGGAGCACTTGATCAATCAAAAGAAGCACTAAATGGAACCTCTGCTTTTTTGATAACCTGTTACTTATCCTAAAATATAGCAGCAGATAACTAATGACCTTTGTCACTTCAGGACTCATAGCAGAGATGATATCTTTTATTAGACCAACAAGATTTTTGCAGAAAAAAAGACTTTAATTACAATATCTTTCAGGCACAAACACCTTTCATCAGGCACTGGAGAAAAGATTGTAAAAGTTCTCCTGGGATAATAAAAGATATTATCGTCTCTACTATGAGTCCTGATTGCCTTTTCCTGTAGACCAATACGGCTACAACCTGGATACCTGACACATGGAAGATACTGAGTTTTAGCTGATTTTTTTTTTAATGAATTCTTCATGGTTTCCCAAGCAGGAAGCAACTGTGATGACCTGAAATCCTACTCCTGCCTTTGTTTCAAGGTAATTGGCATCATCACCAATCCTCACAGGAGGTGAAAGGCTTCACACCAGCTATAAACTGACTGCTCAGAGGAGTTTTCCATCTATTGACTCCTCTGTGAAATCCTGTGAAATATAAACTTTCATTTCTACCCAGGAGAATTTTTTACAATCATTTCTCCAGTGCCCGATGAAGGGTGTTTGTGCCCACAAGCTTGCAATTAAAGAACTGTAAAAAATTCTTGTTGGTCTACCGAAAGATATCATCTCTACTACGAGTCCTGATTGCCTTTTCCTCTAGCCCAGTATGGCTACAACCTGAATACCCTTGCCACTTCATTCACTCCTGAGATGTCGGCTCCTGCTCAGCTGTGATGCAAACCTTTATTGTCCAGCACTTACATTTTCAAACAAGGCTCTTCTAGTTGTCTCCCATGCTTCTATCCCTGCTTGGGAGAAGTGCCTTTGAACATCTACAAGGTTATTTACGTATCCTCCTTGAAATCTGCAGCAGTGGCATTCCCTTGATACAAGGATGACAATCTTTCAGTAAACAGGGAAGTCATTGGTGACCCCATAGATGACTGAGGAGGCTGATCCAAGATCCTCATGTTCGACTGCGCACGTGGCAAGTCATTCTTGGAGGAAGGAATGGGTCCTGGTGATGTCAGGTCACAGTTCCTTCTCTTTTGTAAGGCGAGTTTGTTCAAAATGATCGGTGCCTTTGGAGACAATTCAGTGCTTGATTCTCCCAGGTATTGATGTTAATATTGCATTTCTTCAGATTGGTTTTCAAGGTATCCTTGAATCTCTTCTTTTCCCCGCTGCTAGAGCAATGACCATCAGTGAATTGGGAGTATAGGACCTGTTTGGGGAGCTGATTGTCGGGTATCCTTATGAGATGTCCTGTCCAGTAGAGCTAGTGCTATATAAACATGGCTTCTGTGCAGGTGTTATTGAAGCACCCTTCAAATGCATCCCTTTAAAAACAAAGACCCTCCTTGCAGGTAGCTATTGCTCCATGCATGTGCTCCAAGCAGTTTTGTCTCTTAGCAGAACATCTTACAATACTTTCCATGAGCTAATACTCACTGTTTAAATAGATTTTATTTTCTATCTTTTTTCATTTAATTGAGGGAAATGTGTGCAACTTATGTGTGCACTTCTCCATTCAAATATTAGGCATAATATGGTCACTTGATGCTCTAATTTACCTCCACATCGTATTGTCTGATCTCCACAGTGGCCCTCAAGTTGTCTGCAATAACCTGCACACTTGGTCATATACAGAACGCTCCCCCTCTCCTAACTCATAACAGCCAACCCAATTCACCACAAAAAAAGCCTAGAGCAAACTCGCATAACACCCATGCTTAAGGAGGTGTGGGTTTTTCTCAGGGAACTGGGCCTCATTTTTTTATACTGTCATAGTGTTACCAGGTTGCAAAACCTTATTTTAACCATATGAAGGCTGCTCATTTCACTGTTCCTGTGCATTATTTCACATGCAGTCGTTATAATAATTAAATTTGGTGTCCATTAAATCCTGATAAATTGCTCGATGCTCCATTTGTCATACCCTGAGACAGCGCGCAGGCTGTGTTTTCTTAACACATGTTCCACGTTAACTGTTTTCATTGACTATGAATCCATAAAAATACATGTGGGACAGAGGGTATATAGTACAGTCATGTCTGCCTGACTCCTTCTCATTCTAATTGGGCAGCAAACCTATTTAATAGAGTCTGTGGAGTCTGTTTAACTACATACTGCCAGAACAATGCTCTATTCATGTTTTGAACAGAACACTAGTGATTGGGCTAATATCTTTAAACTAGAAAACAAGCCTTAATTGGAACAGATGCTGCAAATACCAATGCAAATGGCCAGCTCATGTGTGATCAAAACCAGGTACAGTCCATTGATTTGTTTTTAATAGCAGCTTTCATTTTTTATTAGTGTATACAAAGTTCACTAATATGATACAAAAAGTCAGGAATAATACTTTGAAAAATCACCTTGTTTTAAAACAGACCTTGCTTTGCATTGTTTCTGGCAAGGTTCTCTAAAGGGTTTCCATTCTAGTTAGCACATTTTGTTTCATATTATGTTGCTAAAACTGTCTTTTTTTTTTCTTTCCCCTCCTAGAATTCAAATAATTCCAGTGATTTTGGTAACTGCCTGCTGATGCTATAGTTCAAAATCAGCTTAAATGTTCATTTATGTGATGAACTGGGGGACCAAGTCAGATTATGCTGAATGTGTTCTCATTCCCTATCATACCATGAGTTTTGCCATTGGCTCGAAACAGCTAGGTTGCCCATGGTCCATGCTATCCTCTATACCAAGACAAACATCCATGCATACCTGTTCATTTCCACTTTTAAAATCTCTTGTGAGGGCAGCAGTCAAGGCAAGGAGGTTGTCAGGCCCTGTTCAATGCAAAGATGATCTAGCTGATACTAAAAATGTTGTCTAACTTTCAGATACATCTTTGGGAGAGATGAGTTCTTTTCTATCGACTTTGTAAACCTATTCAGAGATGGGCTGACTGTGCTGCTCCTTTTATTCACAAGTTTTTCTTCATTATTTCTATGTAAGCAAATCCTTGGATTCACCTAATACCTAAAACCAGGCTTTGGTTAGAAACAAAAGATAAACAAACCCATTTTAATTTCTTTTTGCTGCCACAGCATAGAGGAGAGAGGCAGAAACTAGGAGAAAGCCTCATCCAACTGTAGGCACTTTGGTGACAGGTAAAAAGGAAGGAAGCCTGAGCAGCATGAAGAAATCCTTATTTGGTTGAGGGGCACTGGCACCATGCCATTCAACCCCCAGCTGCCTTCTGAGGACCTGATATCATGTCCAGCAGTAGGAAACCAGCAGAGAGTAGTAGGGAGGCTATATCGAGGAGAAGACCTCCACATACAGGGCTCTAGGAATTGACGATGGTCCTGCAACCATGAAAAGCTGCTGTGACAAGCAGGTCTCTGGAGCTGCATAAGTTATGCCAGAGATCTTACCAGCTTTTGAGGCAGCATTAGACACCTTGGGAAGGGGCTAGAAAGTGAGGACTATGGGGTGGGGGGGGGATGGGGACGACGGCTAAAGCCTTCTCAACCTCACTCCCCTAGACTGCAATTCTGGAATCTTGCTCAAAATCTCACCTGAAATGACAGAGAAATAGTGATAACTAAATGCGCAGCTACTCAGAATTCAAATACTTTTTGCTTTGTTGCATACTCAAAATTAAGCCCATTACAACACAAACTGCTGCTGGGAATGCCAATAAGTGAAACAAACCCATTTTTCAGCACTGCTGATAAGGAATTTTTAGAAGAGTGAAAAGTGCATTTTAGCATGTTCTGAACTTGCAGACAAGCATTTCCCTGTGAATTTTCTACCAAGTGCATTTGGTTTTGTGAGCGAAAGTAGCACAAAATGAATCAACAAAAAATCCTTTGTGAAATCCTACAAAACTCACATTGTTAATTTTACAGTGCTAAAAGAAAACCTGTGTAACCATCCATGAAGCCTCCTGCTTAAAACTCAGGGAACAAATCATGCACATTAACAATAACACAGCTTCTACTCTTTATGTAGATTACTTTTGCTCACTTTCTGCATCTATTACTGGCTAATTCAATTCTTAACTAGCAAACACCGATGTTTAATTCTTCAGACAGGGGTCACCCACCTGAATAAGACAGAAGAAGAAGAAGAAGAAGAAAACACAGGAAGATCCATGCTAACAATCGAGGAGAGCACTGGAGCACTGTGCTATAATCAGGCACTATTATTGACATCACAAGCAGTGCCCAACTCCCGCATGCTGCAGTGTGCACTCTGCTGGCCATAGGGATAACAGGACCTGATGTGTATTGCAAACAAAGTGATAGACAATGTAAGTGAAATCAGAGGGGAGTGTTTCATATGACCTTATAGTTTATCTCATACCTCTGTTCTGCTCTTGCTGTTGGGGGGCTTGGTGTTGCTCTATTTAGCTTCCTCAGTACATGTGCCATATAAGATGCTCACACATGCATCTGACAAGTTCCTGGTGACACCTCGGGGCTGAGACACTCAAGAAAGGATTGTTGGAGTGAAGGGGAGCTGTAATGCAACCAGGTGCTCATAGCCCCACTCTGCTGAGGTCCCACAGCTAGCCAGGTCGAGCATATAACAAGAGTCCCATAGGCACTCCCCACAGAGGACCAGCCACTCTGGATGGGGGTGTCAGCAGCGTCCCCTGGGCACAAATCCTCCTGACGTCGTATCTTAAAGCTGAACTTCTGATAAAAGACTAAATACAGGTGTGGGAGTGGGGCATCGGCACAGTGGAAGGCAGGAGGACATGGAGTGGGGCAGAGGGAGCCTTTGCAAGCAGATGTATCTGTTGAATGGATTGGTTTGGTGTTTTATTTTTCTCCGAGTCCCTCTGCCACCTTTTACCCCTTCCAAGTGGTTCTGGTCTAAACTAGAAAAAAAAGACCTGTGGCTGACAGTGGCTGTTCTCCACTACGTCAGCATTTGTGGGACTTAACTGAGAAGTGTAGATACTTAGGCCCAATCCGTTCTGAGCGCTCTTCTGGACAGAGTTGCTGGGGCCCGCTGGAAATCCCCAGCCTGCCTCTCCCAGGCACTCGCGCACACAGTCCCACACAGACACACTCTCACACGCATGTAGGCAAGAGACTCAGCATACAATAAGGTCAGTGTGTGCCGGGGGAGGGATTCCATTAGCAAAAGCTGGCACATACAGCCTGTGCTTTGGGTGAAGTGCTAGGATTTCAGCCGATGGGGAACGAGGGCCACATTCGGTGACCCTTCGAGGAGCCTGCCGCATTCATCTGTGATAATCAGGATGATGATATACAGACCATTATGAGTTCAGGCTGCTGACATGACAAACAATGGCCCCTCACAGAGCCGGCAGGAAGCTCATCCACCCAGGTGTGCTTTAGGGTCTTCCAAACAGAACAAATCTTTAGTCTCCTCAGCTATTGTTAAGCTTCCAGCAAAGGCTTTTCAAGGGCTCAGCTCTAGCAGAGAGAGAGCCAAGTTTTATTTTGCCCCTTCAGGTATGTTGAAAAGATACGACATTCGAGGAGGCCTGGGGATTGACTTGATGAAAAAAAGGCTTTGGTCGCTACCTACCGCAGTAGGAGACAGGTCAGAGACGGGATTGGAAAGGCAGGATCCGGACAGATTTCAGGAGGGGTGTCCCACTAGGGAGTCGGATTGAATTTGGTCTCCTTAGGAAAGGGAAAAGGAGGACTTGTCAATCATCCCAGGCTTTCTAAAGACACGAAAAGTATTGTGCTTGGCCAGTGGGACACTCTGGGACCCTGAGCCCAATGCAAATACAGCGAGTCAGGCATTTGCAATTTAAACAACAGTTGCCCCGGACTGGACGGTTTTCTTATACTCTAGTTACTTTGGCATTTTAGTCCCCCGCAAAGAAAAAGCAGGCAGAAATTGTGTCGGGTTTTATTGCTGGGCAAACAGGACGTCTGGGGTTGTTTAGAGGTGCATTTATTTAATCCTACAATTTTTTGTAATATCCTTTGTGTAGAAGGAGACTCAGCATTCTGGAGTGATGCTTTCAAAAAGGCCGTGAATTAAGGCTGCAAGCAAACTTGTAGCACACCAATCACAAGTGCACTGTAGTTAAGACGGTGCCTGGCACTCAGGTGACACTCCAGAAAGCTTCTAAATCAATGACTGATGTGAACTTCAGTTAAATGATCCTTAACACTTGTACTCCAGAGAATGTGTATCCACGCACAGACCCACACCCAGAGGACTTAAATCACTTTTAGGAAAGGGATTTAGTTCAATCAGTACAAATATATGTATGTGTGGATCAGGGCTGAATCAAACTATTGAAAGTCTCTGAAGAAAATAAATGGTGCTTTTGAAGAGCTCTGGGAAGCTTTGTTGTTTGAGTGCTGTCATGTTGCTTGTAACAGCTCTGGTCCTAAAATGGGCTTCTCTGCAGTTTTAGCAGCATCCGTAGCCAGAGTAGGGCTCCCATACTTGAGGCTGATGGCAAGCAGTGTGCTGATGCTCACACCATCACTGCAACAACTTGTCACGTAGAGTATGTTGTGTTATCCCAGGAATAGATATTCTGTGGTTAAGAGACTCCATACAGGATGGCCAGTGACATAGGCTTCACGAACACTGCTTTGCCTCAGCTTCACTTTCCCCTGTAAAAGTGGTCCTTATAAGGAAAAGTTCATTCAGTATTAGCCTGTCTGGCTGTACAATGAAATGATTAATTGTAGACCTGATCCAAAGCCCATTGACATCAATAAGAAGACAGCCACTAACTTCAGTAGGCTGTGGGTCAGACTCTAAGTAGCAATAGAGGCGGTATTTTTTTGAGATGCTTAGACACTCGTGCACTTGAGCTATGTGGAACTTGGCACAGTATGTTTGCAGAGGGTCAGACAAACATTTTCTTTGGTTTAGGTCTGCATGACTTCCTACCTCCCTGAGTTTTGCTTTGACTTAGGTTTGAACTAACCCAAAATCCCCAAGCAAAGCTCTGCTGAAACTGGCAACCACCTGGTTTCAATAGGTTTCTACACAAACCCATGAATTTTCCATGGAGCAGACACCCAGCCTCTCCTGTCACTCCCAGGTTCAGTCAAACCTGGGTCAGAGTTCACTTGGACGGTTTGAGAACTTCAGACTTTTCAGTAAACTCAGGCTGGGAGTCCAGGCTAGAGCTAAACCTGAAAGTCAATGAATTTTGCTTAATTTTTGGCTTTCCTCCAGAATACTTCCTATGGCGCTTGTGTCCACTCTGTTCTGAATAGTGACCACCCAACAACATGCATGCAGTAACCCATTTCAAAATACAAATGAAAGCAGCAGCAATGCTGAAGGGGAGGAAGGAGGAGGAAAAAAACAAAACAAAAAACCCCAAACCCACACCACAAAAAACAAACAAAATAAGTGCAACAACAAAAAGCCCCAGAGCTCTGGGTAATGCTAGGAGTTTCACCAGTGGAACGTATAGCCACTTGTTTAGGAAGCATGAGCTCTATGCTGAATCGCTGAGTTAATGAAATCCCGCCAGTTAAGTTCATCTCGCACAGTGCTGAAAGAATCCCAGATTTCTTGTGGTGTCTTGCTGGTTGTACTCAGATCCCAGATGGGCAGATAATAAAGTTATAAATGATTTACTGCCATACAGTATATATTATAGGGGGTTTATAGAGATCAGATCACATAGTGAGCTGGAAAATCCTCGCTATTGTTGAGGCCATTCCCCGGCTGCTGCTGGCAGTAGCACTTTAGTGGCATGTGGAGGAGTTTGCCTTATTCAAACAACAGCGTAGGCATTATAATTTAATTACTTCCATTATTTGGCCAACTTTGTTTAAAAGGAAAAAAGACCCCCACCAATCACGAAACACGTGATATTTATGTTCTTAGCAGCATTCAGTAGAGGTTCCTTTAGTTCTTTCCATATCAAGTCTTTTTAACAAACTTTATCTTACTGATGGTGTAACAGGAGATTCCTTTTGCTTTCTACTAATAATATCCTGGACCAAATTTCCTCTCCCGGTATCTTTATCCCTGGGATATAAATGCTTCCTGGTAAGGATTTCCTGGGCCAACTTAGTGCTCCAATATCTCTATCCCTAGGATAAAGGATTAGTTTATTCCTTATAAAGGAAAACCCCCAAGTAAGAAACAGAGAACTCAGTGAGTTTCCAATAGAAGCGATTGCTCCTGAATTGTTGTGTCACAGAACTGAGGCTTGTTCTCCCATTGAACAGCCATAAGGGTCAGTCTTCTAAAGTGGAGGAGGTCCCCGGTGGTTATTAGGTCATATGCAGAGAGAGGCAGTTTGCAAAGAGACCAGATGTTCGTTGTCCTGCACCTTTTATGGTTACAGCCATTCACACTAAGGCTAAGTGAATGTAAACTGCCTGTAAAAAAAAAAACCTATGTTACACTCTGTGGAGGAAGAACAGGCACCAGGTTGAAGGTTTTTAATAGTGCATCATGTTCATGCCTAGAGTTATTAAATATAACTGCAGCACTGAGACTCTGAATGCTCCTTTTGTCCCTTCTCACTAATTTTCTTTGTGGCATTTCTAAGTAGTCCCATTTGCACTTGCAGTTTAGTTGCAGTCTTGCAAGAGCTGGCATTGTTCTGAAGCTCCAGCCGCTGGAGTCAAGTGATCATATGAGAATCGCAACTTTCATTTCTTTAAAAAAAAATGTTTCTAAGCCTAGTGGTTGCAGAGAAAAGCACAGAGATGGGAGCTAAGCTGAGAAACCAGAATGCAAATAGAGACCATGATAAAAAAAATCTCAGGGTCAGGAGTCCTGGCTAGTGTTTTTTAAATGCTCAGCAACAGGGCATTTCTGGACACTGTCATTTCTCCACTGACTGAGAAAGTTGTATTTTTTTCTCATTTTATACCAAAAACCGGTTTCTGGTCCCTGCATTCTGACCTGTTCCTGATTCAATCTGCGATGTCATCATGGCATGGGGAGAGGACACCCCTTCCTTTTTCTGTGCGGGGCAGTATCATGAGCAAGGCACTAAGTTTTCCAGAGAGCACACAGCTGATTTCTCCTACGGCTGCTGGAACCAGCAATTATTCATGGGCTGAAGAAGTCACAGAAGAAGAACAAACAGGAGCCGAGCATTTCTCGACCTGTGGTCCCGGGGGCAGTAACTTGGAGTGACTGCCATCCCGGCGGCACGGCTTATGATGATTGTCCCACAGATAGTAGCACACTTTCTCTTTGATGTGTTTAAAGACTCCTTTCATTTGTTTGTTTTTCCTGTCAAATTACTTCACTTAGGCTCTTGTGTAAGTCAGATACTGTGGGATATCATTACACTTGGTAAACAAGGAAGCGTAACCGGACACCTGAATGACAGCAAATTAAGTTATTCGACAGGCACAAAAGGGCCGGGTTACACAGATGCTGGACTTTGCACAGGGAAGCATCCTGCGTGTGGTTGCCTCAGAAAAGATACTGGCTATGCATCGACTGCCTGCATCTGCAAAGTGCAGCTCCTTCCTGGAAAGCTCTGGCAGGCCCGCAGCTTCCACCAGCGGCTTGGGGTCCAATTTTGGACCCTCCTTCGTGCTTTAAAGGAAAGCAGACCCGAGGAGCACTAACTTGGCAAGATCTCCGGCTTAGCTATAATAATAGCTGGAAGTCTATCGGCCCCTTGAGGACACGGCTTCCATTCTGATATGTTCTTTGTATAAAAGCAGTGCTTCACATCCCCTCTTGACTAGGCTGTGTGCAGACCTGTGCTGAGAGACCGGTACCTACAATATAAATGCGGGGAGACAGGGGAAACTGAGGCACACTGCAGTGAAACAATTTGCCCAAGGTTACCCAGAAGGCCAGTGGCAGAGCTGGGAATGGAGCCAGATCTCCTCGGTCCCAGTCTAATGCCTTTTCTGCGCTACCTCCCCACCAGCTGTTCTCCACTAGGGACAACTAAGATGGGGCAGTTCTCTTGGCTATAGCGTATTATATACAGCCTGCCCAGGTTGCTGTAAAGGGTTCAGTGGCACAAGGCAGCCAGGATTTCCAGACACCGTCGTAGTGGGAATCATTCCTTAGTCTGACAGTGCTGTAGGCATCTCCACTCTCGCACCTGCTTTCGCAGGTTATGCCATCTCCCATTCATGTAGGGAGCAGACCACATTTTCTCCCACATACACACCCCACGCATTCCCATGACAGCTTCACCAGTCACTTGAGACCAGTGGAGGAAAGGCACTGTGTAAGTGCTCAGTAGTGGTGCAATGGCTTTCTACTGCAGCTGCAGTGGTTTCGTGGCTTGGCATTTCTGATTCTAAATAACCATGTCCCTAGCAATTGTGAGGAAAAGCAGGAGTGGAAATGAGGCCCTGAGTTCGGAAGAGGGGACAGTGGATTGGAGCGCTATTTACAGGGGTCTTTGGTCCGGTGCTAGAGTGTGCTTGTCTCTCTCATTTGCATTGCCTGTGGGCTGAGTAGAAAGAACATCCCCTGGCTTTACAAAAAACATGGGCTATATGTCCCAGAATGGGCAGGAGTCTAAACAGTGCCTGATAAAATCCCTGGGAGCAAAGAATCAGTCTGGCAGCAGCTGGGCAAGAGCCTTTCATCTATGCAAAATGGGGAGTGCATTGAAAGCAGCGTTCCACTGAGCTGTTTGCCCAAATGAGTCCCTCCAATCTAGCAAGCTGACTGCTGCTCCTACGGGAGGCTGGTTCTGTGTTTTTGTGAGCCTTACCTAGCATACCTGTTGTGCTGGCACATAAAATAGGTGGGTCACGCTGCCAGCTGTAATCGCTGCTCTATGGCATTGTGCAGCATGAGGCTCCTATTTGCTTTGTTTATTAAATCTCTCATCACCCCATAGGCATTTATTTCTTGTCCTAGAGTCACGATTACTGCTTTAATTATTAGCATTTCCTTTGCCAGCAATTCCACAGCTTTCACTCCCTGAGTCAGCAGGGCCTGCAGCAATTGAAAGCCTTGAGTGCTTTACCCTACCGAGACACGACTGTAGCTATATGAACCATTTGCAATGGTAAATCCATTTTTAAACACCCAAACCTGAACAACCTCACTTCAGTAAGTGCTGCTGCCAGGAGACTTCGCAAATAATGACTTTTCATGTCAAAGATTTGGATAATTTGAGGAGACTATGAAGAGTAGTTTAGGTCTAAAGTTTGAAATACCTTAAAATTATTATAATTGGATGGGGAGGAACCTCCATATTTGAAATACCTTCTCTTTTTTTTAAACAAATTCCTAAGTTGGCCTCTTAGAAAGTAGAAAGCAAAGCCTGTGCTTATTTGGGACTGATGTGAAAAGCAATGATTTGTGCTCTTGTGTTTTTTTCTATTAGCTCTGCAGCAGGGGCAAACTTGCAACCACTGGGCTGGATTCTGACATCCTTTCTCAAGTTGTACATGGACAAACTGCCTGGATAGAGCCATCCTAGAGAAAGAGACAGCTAATATGGATTTTGAAGCTGGGCTGTGAAGTGCAAAATGAAGGAGAAGCATTGTTCCACGTGGGGTTTAACAAAACTTCTGTTCTCCTGTGGAAATATTGCCACAGGTGCAATAACCAGTGATGTTCAACTCATTCCCAATACAGGGAAGTGGGGTGCTGTCATGACCTCTGTATTTTGGAATGAAACATCTAGGTCAGCCTGTCTTGACTTCTCGGCTGAAAAAGGTAATTGTGGTTCCAGGTCTGGGGAACTTTGGCTTTGAACTAAATTATCTTTAGACTGTACTTAAGTTCCTAGAGCCACTGAATGAAAGCAAATCTCAGATTAATTACATGGAAAATGATCTGAAGATGAGCAGGAAAAATGTTGGGTTGAGCTCAGGAGAAATCTTCCTAGTGAACTGGAAGGTTACCCTCAAAGGAGGGTAGACATCACTACTGCAGTCTCTAACTGGCTCACAATCTTGTGTTTTCCTCACCGCACCGCACTGACTTGTCCAGAGTCACCGCACTGACTTGTCCAGAGTCACCCAGGAAGTGTGTAGCTCAGAAGAGCACAAAACAGGCTCCCACAGGTTCCAGGTTAACACCTAAATCCCTGGACCAGCTGAAGGAGGTTTCCCAAGTGCTCTTTTTCTCAGGCTCAGAGGAGAAGCTTTTCAAAAGTAAGTGGCCTGAAGTTCCTGCGTTGTGTAGAGCTAGTTGAGTAATGAAAAAAAATGTATTTCATGAGTAATTTATTCAGCACAAATGCCAACCACATTCTTTGGATAAATAACTCACAATGAATAATTCAACCAGCTCCATTGCTACAGGACATATGAAAAGGGCTGTTTGGAATCACTTAGCTCTCCCTCTATAAGGCATCCAAACCAAAATCCCAGATCCAAAACTTAGGTTGCTCAAAATCTGGATCCAGGTTTAGATTTTGTGGCTTGGACCCAACTGGGTAGGGGTTAGTTCCTGACACTTTCTGTCTGAAACCAAGGTAAATGTAGGGTGTTGCAGGATAAAATCCACTGTCTACTAGGTATCAATGGAAGAACAAACAACATGCATTACCTTGAAAATGCTCTGCAAATAGCAAAACATAATGAAAGTCAAAAGCACTCCGAGTCATTTAGGAAGCCTGGATTAATACTGTATGCATAGGGTGTACATGGCTGGTGGCCTTTTGAACAACTTCTCACATTAATTTTCTTCCAGTGCTGACAACTTTGATTTATTGCATTAAAGCTAGTTTGAAAACACCCAGACACAAGGGAAGCCAAGAATTCTGGAAGACTAAAGGAAATCTGGTATATCCGGCGCTGGATAGCATTGGTAGATAGACAGACACCCTTCGGTATTCCTACTGCATCCAAATATTGTGCAATACTGAACGAAGATGAGAGCAGAGGCTTTGCCTGCATTATGAAGACATCCAGTTTTGTTTTCTAATGTTGAATATTCTGCCAGAAAGCCCGTGGGAAAAAGGTATTTTTTTATAGTGTCAGTGGAAGAATGAACCAAACAAAGACTTTGAAAATGAAATAAACAAACACGTTGTGGTTGGAAAAGTTCCTAAAACTTTTTGGTGCAAGAATCTGATGTAATGGCTTTCTTCTCTTCCCTCCTCTTAATATTTAACCATTGTCAAATGAGTTCTTATCCTGCCTTGTAAATATTGCCAGCCTCCCCGCTCTACAGTTTGCCAGCATCTTGTCCTTTGCACCTCATACAGCTGTTTTCTCAAATACGCTAATATCCAGTCAAAAAGCCAACATTATTTAAAAAGTCTTTGAACTTTGAGGCATGAAAAAGCACAGTTACATCCTTTTATGTTTCTAGGGGCCAAAGCATCAGCTGGGGTAAATTAGCCTACCCTGAAGTCAAACTGGCAGCAGATTAGGCGTAAAAGAGCATGCCAGTCTCCGACTACTGCCGTGTAAATTTGTATGCATGATTCTTTAAGAGGGATTTCCCTCTTTGGTCCCTTGCATTTTAATGGAAGAATGGAAATACCCTTAAGATACAGTTTTGTCTTTACCTCTGCCCGCTCAACTCCAACTGAAAAAGCAGTCTGAGGGCAAAATGAAGGTATCTTTGTTCAATTAAACCAGAGAAAAAACAGAAGACAGAAGCAAGTAAGACAGAAAAACTGGCAGACGGAGCAAAGACGAAATGCTAGAATAGCAAGTACGAATGAACTAGATTAATTTCCCGTTTCACATTCAAATACAATTTATATATTGCTTGGGAAGATATAAGGTTTATATTGGATGCTTAGGGAGTGCTGAACACTGGCAAAAGGATTATCCTTCTCTTGAAAAGAAAATTAGATCAGTATATCCTGTATCCCGCTACAGAGTTTGGAGCCATCACCTTGTTATGCTTATGAAAAACAGCACTGATCTCAGATTATTCTTGCTCAGAGGTCAAATAAATGTGTTATTTCATACCGGATCTCCATGCTGATAACTTCAAGAGTCTTTTCCTTTGGTTATCCAAACATTTTGCCGAAATGTGATGGCTGCCCAGTGCTCTCACACCCCTTTAGCTGTATCGAGTTTGTGTTTATGTAACACAAACTTTCTCTGAAAAACGAAAAGGGAAGGAGGAGTGAAGCATCGTGAAAGTTTTGTCTTTAATTTCATCGATGGTTTTAAATATTTAGAAAGCAAAACGTAAACATCTTAAAAGAAATGTGTACAATTGCTCTTGATGTTCAGAATTGTTGAGATTTATAAACAGAGAGGCTGCTCTCAGGGTGTGGAACTGATGTTTCAGACTTTCCACTAAAGTTATATATGCTCGTGTCATTATAGCTCTTCCCCCAGCCTAAATTGCTGGCACGATTTCCTGAAATGTTTTTCATTAGTAAACTTTTCATAACCTCCCAAACTGTAATAAGCTGTACAGTAAAATGCACTAAGATGCCAGCTGGAGCTGGCACTTGGCACAGGGTTTTCAAAGCTGTTTGCTTAGCTGTATTTGAGGGATGTTCAGGACATGTGGCTGAGTTTTGACCTATACCACTGGCTGAGCTCCAGTGATATTGCACTTGAATGCCGGTTTAGTTAATGCAAACATGCAGCAGTTTTTATTTGTGATCGTTTGAGCTTGTTGCTTTGACACTTCATCCACAATTTTTAATATGTCTGTTTAAAACACAGGCTAACAGTAGTTAGATAACAGTCCTGTAAAATAATATCTGATACCTGTGTAACGTATCAGTGATGCTCCAAAATAGTTCCTTGCCAATTTAGTCCTAAACTGTGAGCTGTTCAAAGTTAAGAAGGGCCCTGGTTTCTTTTCTATAGCCGAATGCACTTCTCACATCCTTGACCCTCCAAACTCTTTGCTGGCTCTCTGCTGTTCATTAAGCATGCATGAAATAATACCAGCAAGGAACAACATGAAGCAGCTGTGAGACAGCAACAAGCAGGGAGTTGCATGCACAGGTGGCTGTCCAGATACCCAAGTAAGAATCTGAGTTGGTTTCTGCCGAATATTGCTGCAAGGGTTGCCCATTGGAGCCCATAGTATTAAACATTATACTAGCCTAAAGAGTCCACAATCCAAGCCAACAAGAGAGGAAAGTACTGCACCATTTTGTAGATGGAGAATGGGGCCTAGGAATTAAATAACTTGCCCAAGGCCACACAGGGAGTCTGTGGCAAAGCTGATCCCGTATCATAAAGCATATCTATCCCTGCTGGTCACTAGTGTTTTTAGGCAACCTAGAAACAATGGGAGCTGTTTCATTGAGCCAAGCCACAAAGCCCTGCTTTTGCCTGGGCCCAGAAAGGGTTAATTCCTGGCTATGCAGAAAGAACACAGTGTAGTGAAATTCCTTTTGCGTGTCTTGAAAGTGTATGTGCAGTAAGTAAATAATATAATAAAAGTCTTTTTCTGGCCCTTCCTCAATGTTCAAATAATCGAGCCTATCATTTTAAATATGTGAATTTTTAGCCAGGTTTTCATCTGTACATTATTTATACAGTTTCCAAGATGTATATCTCATTTTTCCCCCCTCTCTTTTTTTTAATCTATTTTACCAAAATGGAAAATAATATGCGACTCTAAGTGGCTCTTTCAGTGCTGGATTCCAAATTGTTTGAATTAAATCCGAATCCCAGTGGGGCTTGTACCTTCCTGGTTGTTCATCACTAGCAGGGTTTATTACATTTCAGATGATACTATTAAGCCCAGGCTCCCCCAGAGATATTGGAGAAACTTAGTGACTCAAAAGACTAGAAGACCAGGTCCATATCCCCAAAGCCATTCCAGTTTACCAAGACGGTAATTTAAGTTTCCCTTAAAAGGACAGTAGGATGTATTTTTTTGTATAGTTAATAATTTGTTCTCAATTTCCATTTTTTTCTGTAATGCCCTTATAGGAACTAGAAAATAAACATATTTTCCCCACTGATTTAGACCCTTTTTTCTATTTAGCAAGCATTGATTTTATTTGCCTCCCCAGTGTTTTGCATGCAGCTGAAATTAACACCTCCCAAGTGTTTGGTTTAAGAGCAATTCCAACTTTCAGTGGGCCTGATCCAGTGACTTCACTGGGAGTTAGATCAACCTAGGAGAACTTTTCCCTATTTATACCGGCATCAGTCCAGTGCTGCTGCCAAAAGCTCAATGAAAGGAAATTTTTAACTGAAAAGCATCTGCAGAGTCAGCAGAGGGAGCACGACACTATTCCATCTTAGGAAGGTCTGATCCTGCAAACACAGTTACGTTTACTTTGACATGTCAATAGGATGAATTCTGGTAGAAGAGCTTAAGCTGGTAGCAAGTATTTACAGCATTAAACTGTACGTGGCCAGTCTTTTGGGGTTCCGCACATTTTACTTTTATTCTCTGTGCTCCATTTTAAACATAGAAAAAAATGGAAAGGAGTTGCAGTATCAGGTAGTTAACAGATTGAAGGATGGAGTTCTAGCCTGGTGCACTGGGAGGACTGCCCCACTGGACTCCCTTCTTGTGTGCCCCTCATTTGCACAAAGCTGAATTTTGTCTGTGTGGAATAATGGAATCATGTTTTGCCAATTAAAGAAAGGGCCTCCACTTTGACTACAACCAGGGCATAACCTGGTGTTTTTTGAATGCACAATTCTAGTCTCTGATAGGCTACGCAGGGAGTCCTGAATATATAAGGAATATAAGCCCAGGCCCACTTCAGCTAAAATTGCTCCTTTTCCTCTCTACAGTTCAGATTTCCATGTCCTGTTCTCTGCTGCATTCATGTGTTGTTCCATGCACATAGGCCTGTGAAGCCCATTGCCATGGATGCCAGTAGCTTAGCAAAATTTAGAAAAAGGAATTTGACATTTAACTGGATACCCAAAGTATCCAAAGGTGTAATAGAATGAACATACTAAACTAAGTAAGTTTTGGAAGGACTATGGGCACTTATGCATTGCTGTGAGCTTAAGCCAGTTTTCTTGATGGGGTTGTGGAGGAAATAAGGGTTAGAAGGAAAATTCTTCGGCCCCAGTTATCACATATATGCCTACTGCAAGGTTTGTTGCATCCTCTTCTGAAGCGTATGGTATGGACTATCACTGATCTGATCCTTTCTAACAGGAGAAGTAGAAGCTGCATGTATGAGATCTCTGCACATTTGGTAACAGAGATCCGTATTTCAGATCCACATTCTACAGTGAAAATTGAAGAGAAAAATTAGTGTCCATATGCTGCCCATAAAAAGAAAGCACAAAAGGCTGCTGGTATATCTGAAATCTGCATATGGAGAGAATTGCACATGGGCCATTGTTTTACATTCAAAAAGTGTTGAATTAAAAAAAAAAAGCACAGGAGTTTAAATAAACACAGTCAAATGAGTCAGCATGAAGATGTAAAATCATCACAGAAGGCAGAGTTTGTTTTTATATGGGGATTATTGGAAACGTTAGGGACGCATGGTAACAATTTCTGGCCCATGTGTTTTGAAATATCATAACTGATGTCAATAAACACATTAAAATTCAACTTCAAAGAGTATTGTGGATGTTTGGAGTGTCACGAAGACATTGCAGAATGGGGCTTTAGATTGAAATAAGCATGGGAGCAATCAAACACATCTCCTAAGTGAGGAAAGAAATCTTGTAGAGTTGTTAGCACTAAGCATCTGTGATTGTGATTATTGCTTCTCATTGGCTAAGAACCGTTCACTCTCAAACACTTTTGTTATACTCTTGTACCACGACCCACCTGTTACGCTTTGTCCTTTAGACTAATTTCTTTGGGGCCAGGACTGCCATTTACCATACGTTCCTGTAGTCCCCAGTGCAGTGGGGCTTCAGCCAAGGTTAGCTTCCAGGCACTACCTCAGTTTCAGTGCTAAATGGTAAATTAATTTTAGATCTTTAATAAGAACAACTGGTTGCAACTATTAAGTGTTGTTCTTCTGTGCTGAAGAAACAACTTCCTGCAGATGATTCCAGACTCACCATGTGATGGGATGTGTGCTGGGAACCATCTGGCTGTGCTTTCAAGGCACACAGAAGTTGCTGGTGATTGACTTTCCTCTCCTAGTGTCAACAGTAGTATTTCGTTGCTTCACCTCTGCTCCCCTCCCTCATCTAATTCCCAATGGTTGAGACACCCTGTCTTCCACAGACATTTTAGGTCTGTACATTCATCTCCCTGAAACACTCGTATTGGATGCCTAAGGACACACTACACAAATCTACATGCTGCTGACAGAGACACTTGCTGCCTAAAATGCTTGTTTGCACCAGGGGACAGGACCAGAACCTTAATGTTTCAGCTGCAAAAACCACAGGCTTCTAACAGTCAACCTTTGCTGGCAGTAATAATAGCCACTAAAGAGTAATAATATTGCATACAAAGTCAGTACATTGCAACCTATGTCCTCTCTCTCCACCTTAAGGTACATGTCCATCATTGTATGTGTGTGCCACTTGCTCTAAATTTGTCATTCTCTGTGTCTTTTATGTTCCCCTTTTTTAACTTATTGAAGGTTACTGATGTCTGAAAACCATCTCTTGAATTACAATTTAAACATCAGCTATTAATTTTCTTTCCATATGTGAAAGAGATGCTGTCAAAGCATCTCTGATACCCAGTAGCAGCATGTATTCCACTATCATGGTATGTTATCTTTGTGTCTATGGTTACATCCATCTAAAGATATATTTATACAGGATTGGTGCTCCAGGAGTCTGCAGTGATTAAGAAGGAAGTCCCATCAAGAAAAGGAAAGGTACAGGACTGTGTTTTCTTTGAAGCTTTGCTATAGTCTAAAAGTTACAGCTTAATCCGCTTTGAAAGCTGTATCAATCATCCTGCTGTGTGACACACCATCACAGATGTGAAACATAAAAACAAGCTTCCCTGACCAGCAGACGCAGCATCCATTCTCCCCATCCATAAAAGCAAACATGGAAACTATAATTCAAAAAGATAATAGACGTTTTAGAGGGAATTCATGAGAAGAGACAGAGAGAAAGGAGGAGAAAGAGACACCCTGACACATTGGCACTGATGTCTTGCCTGACAAAGCTCAGTTGTTGTTTGGAAGAGACATTAACACCAGTTCATCAAGACGCTTGTCAAGTGTATGATGGATACGTCACCTCATGCTTGGAGCAATGTGTTTGAGATTTTGTAAGCACTCTATTAGCCACTGAAATGTGATTGCTGTAGAAACTTTAGGGAAGCAGTAGAGTTAGAATGGGTTTGGTTTTGTCCCAATCCTCTTTCATTGAAGTACTGGACTGAAATCTGGACTTGGGTGAAGTTAATGGGCATTTTGCCTCAGTTGGGACTAGAACACCTTTAAGAATAATGCCCATTCATTTCTAAGATCTGGTGTCTAATGGACATCATTCACTTGTTTTGGCACTTTTATGTTGTGTGTCTGCAGAAAGTTTGCGGAGTGCAAATACTACAATTTTCTAAAGTATCTCTTGGGTAAAGGTTCATTTCCTGTCCTGATTAGAAGTGACCAAAAGATTTTTATCATGGAGTTATTCTTCAGTGGTTTACGTAGAAGATGGGCAGTCTTTCCCCATTTCCTGGTAGACCTTCATTTCCTCCATGAAGGGCTGTAGTTGGCAAGCTTCAAAGACCAATATGGTCCTGCCAAACCAGAGTGAACCATATGTCCAAATAACATTAGAAACCTTTGTTGCCCCATGTTGTACTTGTTCTACGGGTAGAGTTCTTCTCTTCCCAATACTTCCAGTCAACATGACTGACAAATTCACACGTTACTACAGAGATTGAAGTTAAAGTTAGTTCACATGAAACCTTGTTAGGGTGATTTACAATGTACAGCCAATATGAGGGACGAGAGGGGCGTACAAGCATCTCAGTATAACTACTGTTTTATAATTGCAGTCAAAATTCTCTTGTTTTAATAATAAACATCATGTTCATAACTGAATACTTCACTGTAAACTGCATGCAGAACATGCTGAACTAAATGGGGCTTCCAGTGCGATGAATATAACAACCTCTTAAATGATTAGGACACCTGTTGACATTAATAGAAAAGTGCACACAGAAATAAGTGTGCCACACACTGAAATATATGTACACAAATATTAAAAGGATTAGAGAAGTTGCTAAAATGGATAGAGCAGCATTTAACATGAACATGTGTGGAATCCAGGCTGAAATGGGAAAAACATACCTGGGGCTGATTGTGTATTAGATGGCCTTTTCTTTCTGGTTGTTCAACTGGGACGGAAAAAACTCCACACAGACAGGCTGTTGACTTACTTTAGAAATCCTCTATTTAATCCATATCTCTGCTTCAACTCATAACCCTCTTTAATTCATTAGCACCTTGGCAAATTCTATTACATTTAATGGATGCCACCATCACATTGAATCTGCACTGGATTTAAAACCATGCAGAGAATCTCTTGGTTATTTGGTCATTTTTTTCCAAAGGACATTTTCCTTGAAGTTGGTATTGAATTGTCAGGCCTGGTATATTCAGAGGTATAGTCCAGAGACCTTCCGTAGGACATCTTCTCTTGGATCAAAAATACAGCATCAAGAAAAAAGAAGAAAAAAAAACAAGGGAAAATAGAAGTAAAACTTCAATCAGATATTTGAAGCCTGGGGATTTTAAACGGTTCAAACTCCCAAAGAGATGTCTCCCATATAATGCATTGAATGGAAGGATGGGATGGGAAGGGGGAAGCCTCTCTGTAGACAGATTACCAGTCCGTGGCATGGTAGGGGATCTGTGAGGAAAATCTCCTTACGTAACAAATATCATTTAAAGAAAGTCAGTGTCCTGGAAACAGCAGAAAAGATCTTTTTATTATTGTTATTATTTTCACTACCATGCTTTAACTATGAAGGCAAGGCTTTGAAAATAAGTAAGCAGGACCAAAAGGAGAAGTGGAATGTCATAACCAATGCCAAATGTAACCCTCGTCTGTTAAACATAATTCACTTAAGGAGTTCTGTGTGTGGGGCTGAAAAGGATTAAGTGAAAGGTTCTGCTTGTTGCAGGCACTATTCACTTACAAGGAAGTGAAATTGTTCCCATCTTCAACAGCTGTTGGCAGCATTTGCAGACTCTTAGTTAAAGCTGTGGATACATGGGAGAGGTTTAATTATGTTCAAGCATGCTTTTTGCAAACAGATCCAAGAGTGATCTTTTAATAGCCAATAGTCCAAAAATGAGTCCGTGTGGAGCTTAGGGGAAAAAACAGTAAAATGTGTATTCATAGCTGCACACTTCCCCCAGTCTTGCAAACCAAGAATAATGCAGGTTGGGAGGGAGCTGGGAGCCATTGTGCATTACTTGTCCGCAAAGCACCGTGCACATTTGTAACATGTTATGATTTCTTTGTATTCAGCATTGCCAAGAGATCCCAACCAGGATCAGGGGCCCCATTGCACTGGTTGCTATACAGACAGTTCCTGTCTGGAAGAGTTTGCAGTCTGAACAGACAAGACAAATAAAGGAAGGATTAGTGTCTTCATCTTTAGGCAGGGAAGGGCAATCCTGAGAGACTGGGACTGAAATTAATGATTGATTATTTTAGTTATGATTCATATTAAGGAACAAAAATATGTTGCTGCTATGGTGGATTTTCCGTCTCTGAATGTCTTCAACTTGACTCTGACTTCTTGTTCTGGAATATATGCTTTTGGACTGGGTGAAATGTAATAGCCCATGATATAGAGGTCAGATTTGTTGATTGAATAGTCTCTTCTGGCTTCAAATTCTGTGAGTCTATGTAGTGGTGTGTCTGGGGTCAGCAATCAAGATACTGCTGCCCTGGCTTAGCCAATGCACCAGCAAAGTCCATTATGCCTTCACTGGGCCATTGTGAGGTCTTTGAGGGCAGACATGTTAGAAAGAGCAAACTGCACATTCCTTGAAAAACTGCCTTGGCACTTGTCAGTCGCATAACAGCCTTATAAGCAACCTGGGGAAACGAAAGGACACTGCCATATATGACATCAAGGATCTAGAACATTAAGGATCAAATATTCTGCTTACGTTAGACCTCACGAACACAGCTTTCAGGTGAGCAGCAAATTGTTCCGAGAATGTTTGACCCTAAAGTTTTAGATATCCCAGCTGTGATCTTTGACAATGGATCTGGGTTGTGCAAGGCTGGTGTTGCAGGGGACAGTGCACCAAGGTCAGTTATTACAGCCATTGTTGGCCGCTCAAAAGCCAAAGCTACAATGCTAGGAGCTGGACAGAAAGAATATTACATTGGTGAAGAAGCCCAATCCAAAAGGGGCGTCTTAAGCTTGAATTATCCAATTGACCATGGCATAGTGACGTCCTGGGATGACATGGAAAGGATCTGGAGACACGTCTATGAGTGCGAGCTGAGAATCAAAGCCAGCGAAAGGCCAGTGATGTTGACGGAAGCCCCGCTGAACCCTCTACGGAACCGGGAAAAAATGACGGAGATCATGTTTGAAGGTTTCAAGGTGCCGGCGATGTATGTTGCAGTCCAGGCAACACTAGCGCTCTATGCGTCAGCACGTACCACGGGGATAGTAATGGACAGTGGAGATGGTGTCACCCACACTGTGCCCATCTATGAAGGCTACTGCTTACCCCATGCCGTTTCAAGGCTGGATATTGCAGGCAGGGATATCACTGAGTACTTTATGAGGCTCCTTCTGGAAAGCGGGCATTCCTTTGTGAGCACAGCTGAGAGGGAAATTGTGAAAGACATCAAGGAGAAGTTGTGCTACGTAGCATTAGATCCAGTTCAAGAAATGAAAGCCACGCCAGAAGAAATCATGAAAGAGTACAAACTGCCTGATGGGCATGTCATCAAGATAGGCAGTCAGCTCTTCCGTGCCCCAGAGACCCTTTTCATGCCTGCTAACATTGGTATCGAAGCCCCTGGGGTGCACAAAATGATTTTCAACAGCGTCATGAAATGCGACATCGATGTTCGCAGGAACCTCTATGGAAATGTGCTGCTGTCTGGTGGCTCCACCCTCTTCCCTGGCCTCGACGAGCGCATCCTGAAGGAGATGCAGCTGCAGGTCCCTCCTGGGATGTCTGTAAGGATCATCGCACCTCCTGAAAGGAAATACTGCGTGTGGATTGGGGCTTCCATCCTGACGTGCCTGACATCTTTCAAACAAATGTGGGTTACCGTCAGTGATTACCAAGATTTTGGAGCAGCAGTAGTGCACAGGAAATGCTTTTAAAGGGACTGTCCCACTGAACAAATGTCTTGCTGGAACAAGTGATGATCAAGAAATCTAATGAGATGTGAGCCAGAAGATGCAACAGCTGTTCATGTATTTATTGGCTGCCCAAACCTCAAAGAAAATAAAACATTAGAAACACACCAGTTTGTTTACAGTGGGTCTTAGACATCTTATTTTCCTCTCACCCTCCATGAGACACAGTATCCTATCATCCCCTTTAATTTTTACATAGTGTCATGCCTTCCAACCCTCATTCCCATATACCATCTTTTCGCTGGAAGAAGATTCGATGAGTCTCCCTGCAGACATCCATGCTGCTCCTTCGCTGGGTGGGGGTCAATGAGAACTATTGTTTCTCACTGCTGGCTGAATACTTTGCCCTTCCCTCAAGTATTTCTTCTTCTCAGAAGGAATTTTAAGAAAAACAAGTCAAAACCAGAATTGGGACTAAGGGGACCTTAACCAGCCCCCCCCCTCCTCATATAGCAATGGAGCAGGGCATTGCCGGATGGTTGGGGGCAGCAGGGATAGCATAGGTCTGGTTGTCTTCAATACTAGGATCCCGTTCATTTGAAGCACGCTCTAGGAATGCAAAGGAGCTGGTAATGGACATCCTGCTTTCTTCCTGTTTGGTGTCTCAGTACCTGATTTTACATGTTGCACCTTTCAGAAATGTTGAGTCCTGTAGCTGGTGCAGAATTAAGAAAACTTGCACTTTTCCTGTGCTGCCTCCCATCCTTGGGGGCCAGTTGTTGTAAAGCACTGCAAAACTGCATCATTCTTCTGCTTCAGATCCCTTCTTATCTCTCTCGTTGGCCACAATAGCCACAAAAAGTAACCGTTTGGCTACTATACCCAAACAGCAGCCTATTGTGCTGCTATTATTATCTCAGTGTTTCCTTGCAGCCCTTCATCTGTTGTCTCCTGTGCTGATCTTCGAGTGTAAGGTCTTTGGAGCAGGGACCTTCCTTCCCTCCTGTGTCTGTACAGTGAATAGCACAAGCTGGTCCTGCTCCATGCCTAAGGCTCATGGTGTTACTGTAATGCAAATAATAGTTATGCCAGCTAGAATTCTGGGTCTTCTACAAAGGAAAGGGTATTATTTTTCCCCTTGTCATGGTTCGTCATAATACTCATAAACTCTGTGTCATATCAGACAGTTTTTGACCTCCTGGATTTAAAGGCTGGACCCCTAATGCTGTGCTATTGCCTTGCTGGTATATGGACATGTAGAGCATTCTCCCTCAACGCAGGAGGAGGTGATGCGATCCTGTCCTCCCTCAGCAGCGTGTTGCTCTGAGCTGTGAATCCAACAATGCTCTGAACGCATCTTCCAAATGTAGGCGTCTCCATGCTCTGTTCTGGGCACAAATTTCACTGCATCAACAGCAAAAGGAAAAATGATCATGAAAGAAAGATGCTTGCACTTCCCTGGACATGCTTAGCCAATGAATACATCCGTATCAGAAGTTAAAGAAGATCCTTACAAACTGTAAGCTCACAGGCATCCCTAGGGAAGGCAAAATGATGAACTGCTTTCTGCCAGGCCCTTAGCTTACCCGCTGTCTAAGGGGTGAGTGAAGCGGCACTGGAGTGAAAAGTAACTGCCAGGAGCCACAGAAGTGCTGGTTGGCTGGGATCAGGGTTAAATAAAGGAGAAGGAATTGCACTCAGTAAAAACTGAACAGAGGACCCTAAATTCTCTCAACCATTCAAACTGCTCGGTGCTTCATGAAACCAGCTGGGCTCTTGCTTTATGAATCAGTGCACTTCAGATTCATCAATGATCCTAGCTCCTTCTGAAGCTTTTAAAATGTATTAACTTAATGATCTCCTGAAACAAAGTGACCAAATGAATTATTACAGTGAAGGCTTGTATAAATCTACCTCTGTCATAATGGTCACCACACAGTCATGATCTACCTCATCCATTGTTAAGTGGTGAAGAAGTCAGCACTGGAAATGCTGAGCTGGTCACCACGTAAGTGGAGATTATCCTGAATGCCAGCCAAAAATAGGAGTTGTGTTTCTAGATACTGGAGACTGTTTGGGCCTGTTGTATTGTGAACCTGAAGAAATGTGTTTGGGAGGTATGTCCTCAAACCACAAGGAGCAACCTTTTTCAGAGGGCAGTTAAGTTTTCTGGGGGAAGGCTGGAAGAATGTTTAATGTCAAGCCATTAGATATCCCAGCTGCAATTTTTGACAATGGGTCAGGCCTGTGTAAGGCTGGTCTATCAGGAGAGATTGGCCCAAGACACGTCATTCCTTCTATTACAGGCCACCCTAAAGCCAAAGCGTCTGTGTTAGGAGCTGATCAGAAGGAGCACTATGTGGGAGAAGAGGCCCGGGAAAAGCAGGATGTGCTGTCCCTGAAGTACCCCATTGAACGTGGAATAATTACCTCGTGGGATAAAGTAGAGAAGCTATGGAAACATGTTTATGACCATGAACTGTGCATAAAAGCCTTTGAGAGGCCAGTGCTCATGACTGAGATCCCTATGAATCCAGTGGAGAACCGAGAAAAACTGACCCAGCTGATGTTTGAACGGTTTAGGGTGCCTGCTTTCTATTTGTCTGTTCAGTCCATATTGTCTCTGTATGCCTCGGCCCGTGTCACTGGAATGGTGATTGATAGTGGACATGGCGTTACCCATACAGTGCCAGTCTATGAAGGATACTGTTTGCCCCATGCTGTCTCCATGCTAGACATTGCTGGCAAGGATATCACAGAGTATTTTACAAAGCTGCTTCTGAAAACAGAGCCATGGCTGGCAAAACTCCCTGAGAAGAGCATTGTAGAAGACATCAAGGAGAAGTTATGCTATGTGGCTCCAGAGCCACACCAAGAACGAGTTAGGAGGCCAGAGGAGATCAGAAAGGTATATAGGCTTCCTGATGGGGCTGAAGTCAGGATTGGCAGTGCACTCTTCCAAGCACCAGAGATCCTCTTCGAGCCAAACAATGTTGGCAACGCTGGGCCAGGCCTTCTGAAGATGATTTCCCAAAGTGTCACAAAATGTGACTCCAGCATTCGCAGTGCTCTGTATGGGAACATGTTGCTGTCTGGTGGTTCATCCCTCTTTCCTGGACTAGATGAGCGGATTTTTAAAGAACTAGAATATCAGGTTCCCAAAGGAGTCCCTATGAAGATTATAGCACCCGCAGAGAGGTGGTTTTCTTCATGGATTGGGGCTTCTATAATCACTTCCTTGAGCAGCTTCAAGAAAATGTGGGTCACTGCGGCTGATTACAAGGAATTTGGACCAAGTGTTGTCCAAAGAAGATGCTTTTAAGGGGAACTTAGGTAATCCTAGACATTGTCTGCTCAGGACAGAGGTAGTTCTTGCCTTTGCAATTAAAATGAATCAAGTTTAAGTTGTGCTTTTTTGTTCTGAGTTTCAGCATTCACGTCCTTTGACAGGAGGCTCTTTCTAATGCTGTATATCCTATCAAGGAGCCATTAAAATTAGAGATGGAAAAGCCTTCTTATTTGTTGCATTGTAGCCAATACAGACCATTTCCCTTTAGTATTTTAAAACATTATGATCAGACATTATAATCAGTGATACAAATGAGGGACTTGCTAAAAATAGTCCTAGTAATATTCAGCTGACAGAACTTAAGGGTGAGACTCTATGAACAGGCAGCTGAGACATGGAGATATTAATTGACTTGCCCAAAGCTAGGCAAGAGGAAGAGCCAAGATTCGAGACTAGACATTCTGGATCCACCATCTACTGCCTTATCCCCATGGCCTTCCCTCCTCTGTGCATGTACATGTATGTAATACCTTAATAAATAGTAAGGAAAAATGAGAGGCAGCAATGGGGAGAGGAGTTTAGACTCCACAGTGGCTCTTTCAAGGGAATCTTCCCAGCCAAATACAGGATTTTAGCACCAGTCTACATCCCTCCAGCACTTCCATCCTAGGACCCCTATTTTTGCTATGTATGTTATTAGTGCACTTGATCTAAAGCCTCTGGAAATTAGTGGTAGTCTTTCTGTTAGGGCCTTTGCATCAGGTCCTGCATCTTCTATTCTCTACGGGGTATGTCCAGAATATATAGCAGGTAAAAAAAAAAAAAAAAACCAAAGAAAGAAAGAGGGAAGTGAACAAGGACTGTATTTAAATGGTGAACATGTACAATCCAAAACTTTCCCCAGAATCAACCTTTGTCCTGAAGTATCAGAATATCTCTTGATGGTGACTGCAGAACCTCCAAGCTTCTTGGAAGGTCGTTTCTGATAGACCCAAAGATCTAAAGATCCAAACATTCAAATGCATGTTATAAACTTGTAGTAAACAGGATAGGCTGAAAGTCCTGCTTTCAGTCAACTGCAAATGTTGTATCTTTGCTGAAGTCAGGAAAAGATGCATGATATATTACCAGTCCTCAGCACCATTTTTCTCCCTATGGAGCTGGCTGGGCTGATGGAGCAGAGTACCAGAGCTTAAGTACTGCACAGCCCTTGTGTTCATTTTCTGCTCCCTAAAACATAACCAGATGTAAAACCTTCCCAAGGTACATTCCCTTACCCTTCTTGAGGCAGGACTGTCCACCTGCTCTGACCCTCTCCTTGGCCCTGTGGCTACAGCCTAAGCCCTAGGAAAGCTTTGTGCTTTGTTGCCATATTTAAAATCTGCTAAGCCAAAATTATTTTGCTGCTCAAGGTAATTCTCCACACGAACCACTTGTATTTACATGTATACACATCTGTATGTCTATAATACCTTAATAAATAGTAAAATAGAAAACAACAGAATGCAGTTCAACAAGGAGAAATGCAAAGTGCTGCATCTAGGGAGGAAAAATGTCCAGCACACCTACAGCCTAGGAAATGACCTGCTGGGTGGCACGGAAGTGGAAAGGGATCTTGGAGTCCTAGTGGACTCCAAGATGAACATGAGTCGGCAGTGTGACGAAACCATCAGAAAAGCCAATGGCACTTTATCGTGCATCAGCAGATGCATGACAAATAGGTCCAAGGAGGTGATACTTCCCCTCTATCGGGCGCTGGTCAGACCGCAGCTGGAGTACTGCGTGCAATTCTGGGCGCCGCACTTCAAGAAGGATGCGGATAACCTGGAGAGGGTCCAGAGAAGGGCCACTCGTATGGTTAAGGGCCTGCAGGCCAAGCCCTGCGAGGAGAGACTAGAGAAACTGGACCTTTTCAGCCTCCGCAAGAGAAGGTTGAGAGGCGACCTGGTGGCTGCCTATAAGTTCATCAGGGGGGCACAGAAGGGAATTGGTGAGTATTTATTCACCAAGGCGCCCCCGGGGGTTACAAGAAATAATGGCCACAAGCTAGAGGAGAGCAGATTTAGACTGGATATTAGGAGGAACTTCTTCACAGTTCAAGTGGCCAAGGTCTGGAACGGGCTCCCAAGGGAGGTGGTGCTCTCCCCTACCCTGGGGGTCTTCAAGCGAAGGTTGGATGTGTATCTAGCTGGGGTAATGTAGGCCCAGCACTCTTTCCTGCTTATGCAGGGGGTCGGACTCGATGATCTATTGAGGTCCCTTCCGACCCTAGCATCTATGAATCTATGAATCTATGAGTAAGGAAAAATTTGAACATTTGAACTATTAACAGTTCCCACTTTTGTCCATTAGAGAAGCGCCAGCTGAGATCATGGCGCTGTTGTGCCTGACATGCTGCAAACACATTGCAAGAAACAGCCGCTGCCCTTGAGAGGGCAGAGAACCCTATGAATCCAGCGGGGAACCCCCCCCCCCCCCCCGCAAAAAAAAAACAACTAGGTGACTGTGGCATCAATGCCTACACAGTCAGATGGGTGGCAAATTGGCTCAATGGTCGCACCCATAGTGGTGGTGGACGGGTCATTTTCGACCTGGAGGGATATGGGCAGTGGTGTTCCCCAGGGCTCAGTCCTCGGGCTGGCATTGTTCAATATCTTTATCAGCCACTTGGAGGTGGGCGTGGAAAGCACGCTGTCCAAATTCGCTGATGACACAAAGGTGCGGGGAGAAGTGGGCACACTGGAGAGGAGGGACAGAATCCGACTAGATCTAGACAGGTTACAGGGGTGGGCAGATGAGAATAGGATTGAATTCAACACAGACAAGTGCAGGGTGCTGCATCTAGGGGGAAGGAACCTGAAACACACCTATAGGCTGGGGAACTCCCTTTTCAACAACACAGTGGCTGAAAGGGATCTTGAAGTTATTGTTGATTCCAGGATAAACATGAGCCGCCAATGTGAGGACGAGGTCAGTAAGGCCCAACCGCACCTTGTCATGCATCCACAGATGCATCTCAAGCAGGTCCAAGGAGGTGATCCTCCCCCTCTATGCGGCACTGCTCAGGCCGCACCTGGAGTACTGCGTCCAGTTCTGGGCACTGCGCTTCAAGAGGGATGTGGCTAACCTTGAGAGGGTCCAGA
Organism: Crocodylus siamensis; assembly: GCF_052110815.1. Lineage (NCBI taxonomy): Eukaryota > Metazoa > Chordata > Crocodylia > Crocodylidae > Crocodylus > Crocodylus siamensis. The sequence continues at coordinate 14,048,491 of NC_143406.1, forward strand.
GGAGGGCCACCCACATGGTCAGGGGGCAACAGGCCAGGCCCTACAAAGACAGACTAAAGGGCCTGAATCTATTCAGCCTCCACAAAAGGAGACTGATAGGGGATCTGGTGGCCATCTATAAACTCACCAGGGGGGACCAGAGGAAAACAGGTGGGGCTCTGTTCCCCTGGGCACCAGCTGGGATAACAAGGAATAACAGCCACAAATTGATTGAGAGCAGGTTCAGGCTTGATATCAGGAGGCATTACTTTGAGTTAGGGCTGCCAGGCTCTGGAATGGGCTCCCAAGGGAGGTGGTGCTCTTCCCTACCTTGGGGGTCTTCAAGAGGAGGTTGGATAGATATCTATCTGGGGTGTTATGATCCCAGCACTCATTCCCACCCAGGGCAGGGGGTCAGACTTGATGATCTGTTCAGGTCCCTTCTGACCCTAGAAACTATGAAACTATGAGAGCTTATAACCTACATCAGACAGGGCTGGGTGACCTTTGAAAGGAATGTGACTGCTGCTCCATTTCCAGATATGGGGAAATTATTTTAAAAACCCTGATATTTTGCACTTGCAAGGGTCATCTCATCTAAGGATCTCAAACATCACACTTCATGTGACCTTTTACGATTTCACCTCTGCAAAGAATGCATTCCTTCCATCTTACTATAACCCAGCTGAGCTTTGAGCAACTGAATTTTAAAATGAGTCAATGTCAGAAGACACACAAAAGTACTTTGATGTCATATTTTTACATCATAGCACCCTTTTCTGATGTTACCCTTATGACATCAAAGAATCAATCCATGATAAAAATGTATACTGATTTCTATAAGCCTGCTATGGACAATTAAATAACATTATAAACGCCTCAGATCTAATTCTGGTTCTATTTGCCTTTATTTTAAAAGACATTTATATCAGAAGATTTAGACCTGAACTCTCACAACCTCAGATCAGGAAGAACTAAAAGGAGAGTGTCAGACATCAAGGTTGACCAGCTAATATCTACTCGGGCCCTCAAAAGATCCTGGACCGTCTTGCTTATCAAAAAAAAAGAAAACTAGAACCCTTCTAAATTGTATTTAATTGCTTACGATAAAGAAAATATATCACCAAAGCCAAACCACCAGTAATATTAACTTAGTTTAATAATATTAAACTAAATTAAGAGTGGGATGAATTAAGAGATCAATCTTAATACTGGTTTGGATTCAAATCATCAAATGAGTTAACCCATTACACTAATGCTAAAATGGATTAATTCTGATATACCCCAAGTAAGAGTCTGAGGTGGGTGTCTATTTGGTTTTAAATGACAACTAAAAAGTCTCTCCAACCAGTCATATAGAACTGATTAAATAACTCAGCATTGAAAACCAAGTCATTTGTGTATAGACCACAATCTCAGAGATAATTATCAAGCCTCCTTTTCAGAGTCTGGTTCCTATAGAATGGCTCACCCTTCCTGTCCCAGCAGAAATACTGCAATACAAACTTCTGGTACTTCCATATCCCTTAGGACACAGAGCCCACGATGCAACACAGAATGCAAAACATGTGCAAGTGAGTCATGTTATGAGGCAATATTTACTCTGCTTACAATATCTGCAGTATAAGGCTTTTTACCTGGAGAGCTTTCTTTCAGGCACCTTCTTGTGAGGCTTTTGCAGGTGTTCACACAAATGAGTAGGCTTTTGTTCCCATGCTATAAAAGGTGAAAAAGAAGAGACTAACTGGTTCCACTGGCTAATCAAATGACAGCAAAATAACAACAAAGATACTCTAGATACTAGGGGGCTGCATGTGCTTCAGCTCCCAGACCCTTCTGACTGGTGGTTGAATAGATGCTGGAATTGCATTTAAGGAACCAGGCAGGAACAGGCTGCTGGCACTGGCAGAGGGCTTGTTGCTAATGGGCTTCCTTTGGGTGAAAGGGCTGGCCCAGGTTGGCTGTCAATGTGACTTCTCCTCAAGGCAATTCGTCATAAGGATTCTGCAGTGTCAAGCATAGCACAAGAAGCTTGTTGCCCCTAAAATCAAAGTACTTGCCCTTGGTTCTTAGGCGTCCTTGCTGTTGCTGCTGTAAAGTTCTTCCCTCTGAAGCCTTCGGACAGCTGGGCAAGCCTTCCCTAGAATCACACAATCCAATCTGATAAATTTTGAATTAAGTCATTCTCCGTTCGTGTCTGTTTTAGGGAAAGTCCAATTTAAATGAGCAATGTAAAAAAACTGCTCTGTATTTTACACACTGCAAAGGCTGCAGGTCTGTAACCCATTTCTAAGCTCTCATGTATGGAAAATTTGGATGTGAGGACCACGGTATCATCTTCTGCAGGAGAAAAGATTTGGAAATGATGTTATGTCACCAATTCATTGAAAACGTGACACAAAATCCCATGAAAGCGTTGCTTGCTAGAGTTCTTTTTGAGCACTTGCTCACTCCACATCCATCCACCAGAAAAATTAGAAAATAGGTTTGGCAAATTTATGAGCACAATAATCCTCCTCCTTAGGAAGTGGGCTGTAAGTCAGAAAGTTTATCTTCTGGAATCATCCCCCTGACAGAGAACAGTTGCTTCAAACCCTTTAACAATGAAACCCTTTAAAAAAATACAATTGTTCAAGTTTATATAAGTATGTATTCTCTTAGGGGCCATTTCTTTCTCTCCCACGGCATGTAGAGGAATGCATTTACGTTCCATAGGATTTAAAAAGTTGAGCATCTGTATTTGTTTTCCACCAGCTTCTATGCCCTCTGAGCCATTTATGGGACTCAGATACATGGAATTAGGCCTTTACCAGGTATTTCCACCATCCAAGAGCTGAAGTGCAGTGAGAACTCATTTTAATTTGACCTCTTCATAAATATCTCTACGAAGGATGAAAAATCTAGTTGGGGGGAAAAAAAAAGCAAATGCAGGCAATAGAACCTGCCTCCAGCCTCCACCTCCATGTAAGAGTCTGAGAGTAGTGGTTGTGCCTCTGTTACAAGTTATGTGGGGGAGAAGGAGAGTACAGCTTCACTTTTCAGTCTGGAACTGGCGAGGACAGAAGCGCCAACAGGAACCGAGGCAAACCTCTTCCCGCTGTTGAGCTGCAAGGCATATGCCCTCCCAGGCCTTTCGGGAGGAAGATGTAGTCTCAGGACGGCTTTGAGGAGCTGCCAGCCGTAAAGGAATTGAGCTCTTTGTGACTCAAGAATCTAGAATATTTGACTAGACGTTCTGTGCCTGAAGAAATGCGGAGCCGGAGAGAGTGCCGCTCGGAGACTGCTTCCATCCTGCCTGGGGATGTTTGATCCCAAAGTTTTAGAAAGCCCAGCTGTGATTTTGGACAATGGCTCTGGGCTCTGTAAGGCTGGCCTGTCAGGAGAACAGATGCCAAGGTCAGTCATTGCTTCTGTCGTAGGCTACCCCAAATCCAAAGCTATCATGATTGGAGCTGGTCAGAAGGACTATTACGTCGGAAAGGAGGCCCAGGCCAAAAGGGGCATCCTGACTTTTAAGTACCCAATGGAACATGGCATAGTGACTTCCTGGGATGATATGCAGAAGATCTGGAAGTATGTGTATAAGTACGAACTCCGGATGAAAGCCAGCGAAAGGCCAGTGCTCCTGACAGAGGCCCCGCTGAACACACTGCCTAACCGAGAAAAAATGACCGAGATCATGTTTGAAGGCTTCCGAGTGCCTGCCATGTTCGTGGCTCTGCAAGCGCTGATGGCTCTTTATGCCTCAGCCCAGACAACTGGATTAGTGCTAGACAGTGGAGATGGTGTTACCCTTACGGTCCCTGTCTACAAAGGCCATTGCTTACTTCATGGTGTTTCCCGCCTGGATTTTGCAGGAAGAGATATTACTAAATACCTTGCTAGGCTTCTCTTGGAGAATGGACACTCATTCACAAGCACAGCTGAGGGGGAAATTGTGAAGGATATCAAGGAGAAGCTGTGCTATGTGGCCATTGAGCCCAGCCAGAAAATGAAGGAGAAACCCAGAAAACTCGCACGTGAATATATTCTCCCAGATGGAAATGCCATCCAGGTTGGCAACCAGCTGTTCAGAGCTCCTGAAGCCCTTTTTGTGCCAGCTAATGCTGGTATCTCAGCACCAGGGATTGACAAAATGATTGTCCAGAGTGTTAAGAAATGTGATGGACGTATCCACTCAGATATCTTGGGGAATGTGGTATTGTCTGGTGGATCAACCCTCTTCCACGGTCTAAGTGAGAGACTCCTGAAGGAACTCCAGGTGCAGACCCCCAGCACCATTCCTGTAAAGATCATAGCCCCCCAGGACAGGATGTTCTCAGTGTGGATAGGTGCTTCTGTCCTCACCAGTTTAAAAACGTTCAGGGACATGTGGGTCACAAGTGAAGACTACAAGGAGAGGGGACCAACTGCACTTCAGAGAAAATGTTTCTGAGAAGAATGACTATGGGGGGGAGTGCCAATCTGAACAGCTGGGGAGCAGCTAATAAATCATTGCAAAAATAATTGATTTGTAGTAAATGATTTTATGGCTTGGTAAAGAAAGATCCCTTGTGCATTTGGATAAAGAAAGAGCCCTTGTTCGCTGCATTTTTGCTATCCAGCATGTTGGTTTTAATTCCAGAAATGTGTTGATCCTCCCTAGCATTGCAAACAGTTTCTCAGACTGTTAAATGCTAGAGAACAAGCCACCTCCATCCTATGCCTCTCAGGGCTGGCTCCCTGCCATTCACCATAAGCTTCCAAAGAGACCTCTAATGAAGAAATAGAGGTCTCTCGGGTATTGTTGACCCTTTGCTGTAGTGCTGGAGACCTCTTGCAGTGGTCCTGGCAAGCTGGGGAGAGCCCAGAAAAAGTGTAGCGTCTGAATTTCTTTATTCATGTGAAATGAAAAAGAAGTTCTGGCCATTAAACTGAAGCTCTCAGAGAAAATGATCCAAACTTTGGATCTTGTCTTTGCTAATGATTCGTCTTGTAACACTGGCTGAGACATTTTCACTGCCTTTTGTATCTCAGTTGACCCACTGACAAAATGTGAATACCACTTCTTACAAGGATGATCTGAGACATAATTGAAATAGGATAGTCATCATCTGGGAATGCTGGGTGAAAGGTGTTTTTTTTCTGTTTTGTTCTTCTGACATCCCCAAATACCCTTTTGCAGAATCAGCAGATCCAGATGAGGTCTGAGTATCTGGGGTTTTAGCTGCTTATCTGAAGGAAGTTTAGTAGAACAACTGAGAATTTAACCATTCCTGAATCAGTTGGTTGACATTGCATTCTCCTTCAATGGAGGGCAAACTCATAAGGAAAAAGTGCCATTCCCCTGATAACATTCAGGGAAGGTTGAGAAACTGGCAAAAGATAGCAAGTACTTTGAATCTGTAAATAAATTGGCTTTGTCTGTGTTCATTTCATAGTTTCACAGTTTCTAGGGTCAGAAGGGACCTGAGAAGATCATCTAGTCCAACCCCCTGCCATGGCAGGAAAGAGTACTGTACTTTTCTACAATCATTCTTGTAAATGAGCTTTATACAGTCAGGAATGCCTGGCCAACTATCTGCAAGCATAACTAGTCAACAGAATTTTGAATTGCATAGCTAACAATTGTAGAAAATAAAACTCACAGCTAGAAATTCTCACTTTTGGGGGCTTTTACCACCTTTAATTTTCCCTCAGCCTGAAGAAGTGTGTATGTACCTGAAAGCCTATAAAGAAAGATATTTTTTTTTTTTGTGATTTCTTAGTTGGTCTAAAACTCTCTGAACCAAGAGTTTTAGAGTTTTGCATTTCTAGTTGTGAGTGTTGCATTCCAAGAAGCAATTTGAATTCATGTCATTGTACTGTTACTATGCTCACTTCATTCAATCAGAGTGAAACGACTTAGCGAACTCTGTAAACTTCAGATAGTTGCACTGCATTATTCTTAATTTATAGATCATTAGTAGATTATTTTTTAAAAATCCATACAAGACACACATTTGAAAGTTTTATGAAGATATTTGTGGCCACTTTGATAATAGAAAAATGATGACATTTATCTAGTGAAATAATCACTATGGGGTTATTCAGTCAGGTCTACAAATGGGTCCTTACATTGCACTGCTGCCCACAGATACCTTGGAGGTGACAAACAGGTTTTCTTTCTGCAACTTGTCCTTCACGCATCTCCTTAAAAGCTCATAAGTATGCACATGTATCCTACATGTTTGCAGGCAAAAACTGTGGATAAGATCATACCTACCTCTGTGCTCAGATCCTAGTTCTGATTTCTAACTGCCCCTAAGAATTACTAAAGCATTTTTTAACAGGATGATGAACAGGAAAGGAGTAGGTGGTAGACTGAAATTCTGTTAGAAGTGTGTGAATAATGGGAATGGCAAGGGAGGACTGGAGCATGCAACTTTGGGACATGCGACTTCAGTGCATCTACATGCTGCAAAGTGAGTGAAGTTGAGGGATGGGCCATGGCTTAGCCTATATCTTTAGTTTTATCACTAGCAGAGCTTGCCGACTTGAGAGGTATCCATCCCCAGGGCCATAGTTTCATAGAAGAGGGACCTCTGAAGATCATCTTGTCTATGCCTCTGCTCAAGGTAGGACCACTCCTGTCTAACCTGTTCAACCAAACATGTGTCTAACCTGCACATGTGTAAGGGAGATTGATGTAGGTGATACAGGAGTTTAGAAAGCCATATGCACCTGAATATTCAAGGGGGAAGTCTGCCATGCAGACATGCCCAGTATTGCCATAGCTGCCTGTACTTTAAGCTCAGTATCTGAAGTAGGCCTCAAGGTCTGTGGTGGGGCCCTGCTCCTGCACGTTGCCGCTATTCTGCTTCTTTGAGAGAGCTCTTGAAGGGACTGACCTCAATAATTCAATTAAGCAAGGGGGGGCAGTTTTTCTGTTCGTCTCCGAGATCACTTACCTCAGGGGAGGACTTGCTCCACAGCCCTACCTGGCATTTGGAGTCCAGGGCCCTCTCCAGCAGCCACTGCCAGGTGTTTGAAGCTGCCTGACAGTCCCACAGTTCAGTCCAATGCCTAAGAGAGCCAAAACAAGACCTATTTTTACTGCTGAACAGAGCCCAAAGACTGAACCAAGGACTCAGGGGGTAAAACACGAGTGGTTTAATTCACTGCATCACTTAGACCCTATGGCTGGGTACAGACGTTCAAAAAGCTGCCCAAGGTGGAACTGATCTAAGTTGCACAGCTTTCTGTAAGTGGAATAGTTTAGATCAGTAGCAAACAAAACACACATTTGCCCTTTGGCAGGGTGGGCAAACCTTAAACCAAGTTCTGCCATTTTTATGGGTGCCGAACTTCTGTTCTGGTACAGGTATAGACCGGTTTCCAATCACTTATACTGGTAAAAGTGTAATGTTCATACCTGGCCTAAGGGTTGAAATTGTTGAGATATATGCTACTCCATTAAGTCAATGTGTACACTCAGAGTGCTTACAAAGCTGTTATGAAATCCGATTCCGCAATCTTAAATCTTTCTTCTATTACAGCACGTTACCTTTTAGCAGCCCACTGGAAATGTGTAAACAAACGAGGTACAACTGTAGACAGTTTAAATATTTTACAGCTCACTGACTTCCATATGAGAAGGGATTTACAGTAACTTAAGTGTTTAGACTCCTGCTCCAATAATCCAATGCAGATAAAAATGCAAAACACATCACACTGGAAAGCATGGGAAACTTGACAAGAGTGGAACAACTCAAGATTGCTGTCAGGATGGAAAAAATAAAAGGCAAAGAGAACCGCTTCCCTGCCAATTCAGACAGACACACGCACATTCAAACAGAAAAAAATGTAAAACTTGAATATCTCTGCAACCCTTTAATGATGTTTTTTATAATCACCAGGCAAGACATCTGTCTGGTATCATCCATGGTAATTTACAACAGCTAAGGACGTGGCTCACCGTGATCCTTCCACCTGAGCATCTCAAGCCAGATTTAAGGTAGTACTGAAGAGCAGCATTTGCTGTTTCCATATTGTTCCTAGGAAGTGGCTTGCTTGAGGTCACACAGGAAGTTTGTAGCTTAGCTTGGGACGAGACCCAGAACTCTGGACTCCCAACCACCCAGTTTAACAACTATGCTACACTATTTTACAAGGTCACAGTCTGTCACGCACCAGTAATTCCTGACCAATTTTTACATGGTCTTGAGTTCCCTTGCGGATCTGTGCCCCCCTGAACATTTTGGGTCTCTGCTTTTTCTGCATAAGTAGAAGCAATGATCCTGCCTCAACCTGCTCTGGCCTGTGTTATACCCAGCCATTCACCATGGCTCTTAGTCCTTCCCACCTTGACAAAGGATGGTCTGCTAAGTAAGCTCCTAGCAGGGGTCTTGAGAGATCAGGGTCCAGACCCTAACCCTACCACTGAGTCCTTGTGTGACCTTGGACAAATTCCTTAACCAGTCTGAACTTCTGTTTCCCTCCCTATAAAGTGGGATAAAAATACTCCCTTTTCCCCATCCTTCACCTCATTTGTTTATGAAGTATGTAAGATTTCAATAGGCAGGGACCATCAGTTATTGTGGACAGCACCTTGTTCGGTGCAATCTTCATTTTGGTTGAGGCCAGTGATACAGCCATATGAAAATGTTTTTTTGCTGGTACCAAAGTTGACTTTAAAATAGAAATAGGAAAGGTCAGGGGAAAAGAGGCCATACCTGCAGAAACACCCAGCACCAACAGTATACACATATCAGTTTGCTACTGACAGTCCCCCCCTTCCCCTTTCTGTCCCCCCCTCCCCCATTTAGCTTGCAGTCCAGTCACAGCTCTCAATTCTTCTTTGAAATGTCAAGCAGTATGTCATTTGGTACTTTCCCTAGTGCTTACAATTTGGAGAGTTCATTGCCCAGGTGTACAGGGTAATGTCAGGCTAGGACAACACAGATTCATTACCCAAAACAGAGCGGTTATTGTCACTCTGCCCATTTTCAAATGCAAGTCCTTGAGAAATGTATGAAAGCTCTACCCTTCTCCCCACCCCCTCCCCCGTTATCATGTGCAGAATAAAAGGGCTGGCTTCAAACATGTACAACACATAATAATTTTCTCGGTTATTCAAATATCCTGTTTCCCTGCCCCCTTTCCTTTGAGAAGGGAGCATATGCTAATAAGATGCTACTTCACTTCTGTGTCTCTTACAGGTTGTTAGGAGAACGATAGCAGGCAGGGTGTACAGAAAGCAGGAAGGAAAGGAGTAAGTCGCCAGCTGGATAGAGCTCCAGCTGAGTCCATTTCAGAAGATGGGCAATAAAACTTCCCTGGAGGAAACTGAGGAAATACTGCCCTTCTGTTTCTCTGTCCATGTTAATATGCCAGTGCCCAGCTTGGCTCATGCCAGTGGCAATAAATAGAAGATAAAATAAAACTGCTGGTAGGAAATAGCAGAGTGGATCAAACCTGGGGTCCAGCTACCCAGCATCCTGTACAGTGACAAACAGTCACCCATACAACATGCATCAGAGGGAGGTATAAGAAACCCTCGCCAGGCAGAAATGTTTAGAGGTGTCCTCAGGAGCCAGGTATGAAAGCAATCCCTTACACCATCTAGATTTGAGAAGCACCCAGCGTGGGGTAATATTGCCAGTAGAGGCAGAAGTATACCCAACCTGAATTCCCTTTTGCTCTAAATGAATGAAGCTCCATTTCTTGACACCAGCAGAGCAACTGGTCCCATCGCTTTCATTTCTTCCTTTTTACGCTGCTGGACAAAGACTTGGGCATGATGAATATTACAAGAAAGGGTTAAGGCTGTTCCTGGGCTTTGCCCTATGGAGGTGTTGCTAAGTTAAGTACTGTTTGCTTCTTGTTGAGAGCAGTTCTGTATTCATTACGTACAAGCACACATGCACTCACCCCCCTGGTTTTATTAAGCCATTCCATACGAGTATTATACATACATTTTTTATTTGGAAAACTTCAGAGTGCCTTTTTTCACACACAGTAAAGTGAGCTTTGCTGAAATTCATTAGTCCCCTTTTCCCTGGTGTGTAAACAGATACCTCTCAGTTATGCAACTTTGGGGTGCGCAACTATGAAAAGACCAGAGGCAGCCAAAAAAAGCATTGTTCTGAGCTCAGATGTGTAAAATATTCATATTCCATAATGATAAAAAAAAACCTTCATAAAATTTTTACAAAGGAAAATACATATTGTCATTCCATTCCCAGGGCTACAGCAGCAGTAATTTCCAGGCCAAAATGTTACATGGGTTTTATATTTATTTATGTGTCTGTTCATTTATGTTTTGCACAGTTAATCCAAAACTCATTAACACAGATCCAGACTTTTGGTTCCTACTTTGAAACTGGTCTCCATAAGGGGTGAGCACCTGTGACTCCAACTCAAGTCAAAGGGAGTTGCAGGTATTGAGACCCTTCAACATTCAACCCCCAAACTTGTTGGTGCTGTTTCATTATTTATTAGTATATTGGTACGTAAATGTTCCAGCAGAGATCAGCATCCCCGAGTGCTATGTTTACAGACAGAAGGACTGTGCCAACAGACCTTGAGGCCAGAAACAAGGCAGGAGAAAAGAAATATTCCGATTTCCATTTTACACATGAGGAATTACATGAGTTGCATGAGGTTTGGCTTAAGTATGTCGCAGAGTCAAGAACTGACCTTAGATGGCCCGCAGCAATCCCTTGACCACGAGGTCATCTTTTGTGTGTGTGTATGTGGGAGGGAGGGAGTGATTGAACGTGTGAGTTTAAAAGCATTACAAATAAAGACGAGAGATGCGATAGCCAGGACACAGAGAATGGCCGTTGGGCAAGCTGAAAGAAAGTGCGAACACCTAGCGGGGTCAGAGGAAAATTATTATGTGTTGAATCTGTAAGGCCTGAGCAGCTGGCCGTCCTTGTCTTCTGCAAGCCGTCTCCCATGGGTAGTCTCACTGAGATCACTAACCATAAATACCATTTGAGAACTTGTGCTGTGCCTTCAAGAGAGGCAGCACAGAACTTGTCCCCCAGGTGGATAAGATCATCTTCAAGCTACGCTCCTGGGGCTGCTTCAGGGAATGGGGAGGTCTACAGCGTACCCCAGACAGTCCAGGGGCCTGTGTAGTTTACGGCAGCCTCCCCTGTCAGGCCTGCAAGCTACAGCACTGCTCAGACTCTATGCTGCGTGGAGATTTCTCAGCGTGGAGCCTTATGGCTGTCCTTTGCTGTGACTACACAGGGAATGTCATATGCCCCCACAGGACACAGGGTTTCTCTTGACAACACACTGCATCTCAGCCCCAGCATGGAATAGCTGGGGCAGGGATAATGATCTCATCCTTGGTGATCTCATCCAGGTATTATCCCTGCTTTACAGGAGGGAAATCTGCGGCACAGTTTTCCTCCAGTTCACACACATACTGAGCCGGCACACGCTGACATCCACGGGAGTCTTAAATCTTTAGGCTCATTTCACTGAGCTTTGTCTCTGGTCCTTAGGCTGGAGCAAGGTTGAGAATATACATCAGACCTCCGGATCCTATCCACTGCTCCATGCTGCCTTGTGTGAATAGGGACTGTGTGCATGTGCAAGAGTTCACAGAATTGGGTCCTGGGAGCCCAGCAGCAGTAGAAATTTTTAAAGCGATACTATAAATATTCCTCAGGAAAAGAGAACTAAAGAGCAAGCGGAAAGGTTCTGAATATAAAATATAGCATAAGGCAGTGAAATATTATAAAGATATATGAGGGGAAGAGAATGAGAAACTCCAAAACAACCAGTGCTTTAGATATGTCTTTTATCTAAAATATAGCTAGTTAAATGTTTCACGTAGAACAAGTCCCAGGGAACATAAATCAGAGGTTGTAACTAACCTTATGTAAAGACCTCAAAATATAAGTCCTTGAGCTCCCACATTTTCAGGCCAAATATTTTAACTGGAAAAGTCTGTGAGACAATGAGTATGAATATTGCCCAGGTTTTTAATATGGTTCTAACTAAGATAATGTATTTTACACCCACAATTAATTATGTACCAAGTAAAGAAATAAAGCCACTGCAGAAAAGCTTGATGGAAAAATTGTGAGCCTGAGTGATAGTTTGTAAGGAAACCATGTGATATGATGTGACAGCTGCCTGTCACCTCTGTGATGCACTTGGAGAGGGAAAGAAAAGAAGTGATATAACTGCATTCCCTTTGCAGACTCCCTTAAGAACAGTTTCTGGTGAATGACAATTATTAGACTATCTTTCTATACTGAGAAATGGGCAACCTAAGTATCCCTTTGGTTAAGGAACAAATTTCCATCTGGCTTTTGCCTTGCAATGTGTTTACTGACATTGGACAAAAAGGGCATTTTCTTCCTGAATGCTGCTTCTGATTGCCAACTCACTATCAGAGAGAGTCAAGTTAGAAAACTAAGTTGAAGCTGTAACAATTCATTAACTGGCCCCCCCAAATCCTGCTCCCAGCCCCACAAAGGTGCACATGGTCAAAACAATGAAAGAACTGATATCATAGGTGTACTATGCAGAGAGCTAAACTGCTGGGAAACCTCTCCCATGGCATTTAGCACCCCCCTACACACTAGCCCCCCCCCTGCAAAGACCTATGCACCATGGGGTCTTTACCTGTGGGAGAAGGGAAGGGCAGGTCTTGGAAAGGGGCCTGGCAGGTGATCACAGACGTCTCCTGCGCTCAGAGTTGCCAGGATGCACAGAATGGGAGGGTAGAGGGCCAAGGTTGCTCCATCCGCACATAGCCAGGGTAAAAAGATCTTCCAATTCTTTCTAACGGGCTCCTCAGTTTTTCTGACTGATACTTTGTGGCTGTGGTTTCTGCAGATGCGAACAGTAACGTGCTGACACATCTCTCCCCTCTGCACAGCTCCCTGACAAATCCTTTTCCTGTCTTTATACCACTTGGCCGCATTTTCCCTCTTCATACTGTTCAGGGTCACAGAGGGGGAATGTGCTGAACAGGGCATATCTGACTTGGAAAGTCAGCCGAGTGAGTGCATCCATTTGTGGGCCCCAGCGACTCCAGTAGGTTTTCTCCCCACCCACCACAATCCTCCTGGATCCATGTGATGATTATGTCTCCTCTGCTATCATTCCTGTGTCTGAGAAGGGAGGATGCCCTGAGAAACTTTGCATGGTTCACCACACACAACCACTTCCTCAGCATCCAACAGTTCAGAACAACTGTCTTAATTTCTCTGGCCTTCAGTGTTGCACTCTTACTGGATTGAAGCACTTTATCATTTGTGTTTCACGATTCCCTTGCACCAGAACTGAGAGAGGAGACTTCTACAGCGTTAAAACATTCCTCTTGCTGTGGTGCTCAAAGCAGCTTAGAGCAAACTTGCCCCTGACTGATATCAACATCTCAGACTAAACTCAGGACCGCTGGTAAGCCACTGAATTAGAACAGATGAGCCAAGAAGATTTGGAAAGGTTCAGATATCTGGATGATTTGCTACCCTGACAAATCCCATGGGCAGCACAGATGCTGCCAAAGTTGTTTCTATGAATTCCTCTAGAAAATAATGCTTTTCAGAAAGGCTTTGTAGAATGACTGAACTGCACTGGTGGTCCTGGGGCTTGCTCCAAAGTACTGTCTTTTAAACAGAATGATGTGTATTTCCTAGAAGGATGTGCCTCCTGAGGAAGATATCATGGACATTTGAAGCATCAATAGATAGCAGGCCAGATTTGTGATTTCAGTTACACTAATGTAAATCCTTACTGACTGATGGATTTATAAAGATGTACCCTAGCTCAGACTCCATTCCAGAGAAAATGGAGGGCACTAATAGACTGGAAGCTGGGCTCAATTTCTTGTCCTGCCATGAGCTTTTTGTGAGACCTTGGGCAAGTTACTTAGACTTTCTAAGTGCATCAGTTCTTGACCCTCAATAAAATGGAAAGAACAGCTCTGCTTTACTTCACGGGCTCAACTTGTTGCCGAACATGAGGTGCTGCAAACATAACGAAGAGTGCAGTGTTTCAGAAAGACGGTTTCACTTGTCAGGTCTGGAAGAAACACAAAATTGTTGTTGAAATATTTGCGATCCTATACTTGAGGGAGTTGTAGCCTTGGAGACAGATTCAGATTTTTTTGTTCTGATTTCTAGGAAGACTTGTGCTCTTGTTTGCCATTACTTGACTTTAATGCATCAGATATCCTTGAACCAAAAGGAAAACCAACTACTCACCAGTCTGAGAAAGGCATTTGCAGTCTAGCCACCAGTGCTCATGCCAGTCAGAAGGCCAGTAAGACACTGAGTGTTGGAAGCTAGGAGCAGCGGGGAGAGGAAGGACACAGGCACATGTGTGTCTTACACACACATGTGCCCCCTTACCTGACCTGGAGCGGAGGCGAGAGCAGCAGAAGCGAACGGAGCAGCAGCAGGGGCAGCAGCAGCTGATCCCCCTAAGGTAAGAGGGGCAGAGGGACCGACGCAGCTGAGCCGGATCCAGAGGGGAAGCCCCCCGGATCCCTCTTGGCTGAGCCGGTAGGGAGCCGCGCTCCCGAGCTGCGCGAACAGAGCGCGCAAACAGGCGCGGTCTGTGAGAGTGCACCGGCGTTTCTGCCGGCGTTTGCGCCGGAGGAGGAGCAGGAGGGGCCCAGAGGCTGACTCGTGTTAGCGCGGGGCAGAGGACCCGAACTCAGCTAGAAACTCAGCGACTCCTACGATGGTGACGACACGGAGTGCTGCCAGGGCCCCTGCCCGTGGGGCACGGCCTTCCCGGGGCTTGTCTGAGGTCTCCACCCAGACGGAGCCCACGGGGGGGCTGGTGTCCCCCAACCCCCTGGCCTGCGGGAGCTGCCCAGCAGGGCCTGGGGGGGCAGGGACTGGGGACCCCCACACCTGTCCTGCAGGCGCCTGCCTTAGGGCCCTGGAGGCGCGGGTGAGGGAGCTCCAGGAGGAGGTCAGCAGGCTGAGGGGGATCAGGGAGGCAGACGAGGAAATTGACAGATATTTTCTTTCCCTGCAGGGTTGTACGACCAAGGAGGATGCACTCAAGATGAGCCCTCCACTGCTAAGTGGCAGACGGTCACTTCCCATGCCAGGGCTGCTCGAGACATGGCAGCACCAGTTCCTCCAGTCTGGCTGGAGAACAGGTACGAAGTCCTGGCAGCCCTGGAGGAGGAGGAGGGAGAGGGCGAAACTGGGGAGGAGGCGACTCCATGCTCACCACGTCCCATGCAAGCTGAAGGAGGCAAGAAGTCCCGGAGGAAGAAGCGTCGCGTGATAGTCATTGGTGACTCCATCCTGAGAGGTACGGAGGGCCCCATCTGTCACCGGGACCCCTCGGCACGCGAGGTATACTGCCTACCTGGAGCGAGGATTCAGGACGTGAAAGGGATGCTCCAAACCGTAATCCAGCCCACCAATTATTACGCCAGGGTCCTAGTCCATGTGGGCACTAACGATGCAGCCAGGAGGAGCCCTGATCGCCTGATGGAGGACTACCACACTCTGGGGTGTGTGCTGAAGGAGATGGGTGCACAGGTGGTTTTCTCTTCTATCCTGCCAGTGAGCGGACGAGGCAGACGGCATGAAACGTGCATCGTGGAGACCAGCTGGCGGCTGCAGGAATGGTGCTTCGAGGAGGGCTTTGGCTTCCTCAGCCATGACCGGCACATCACGACAAGAGACATGCTGGGATGGGATGGGCTCCACCTTTCCCCTAAAGGTAAGCGTGTGTTCTCTTCTAGGCTGGCGGACCTCCTCCGGCGGGCTTTAAACTAGGCTCGTCGGGGGAAGGGGAAGATGAGGGCGGCGGAAACATCAGACTGCCAGACCAAACAGCACCCACAACTACAGCCCAGCCCAGACCAACGAGCGAAGTGAATAAACAGGTAAGAGATAGGGGCCAGGGTAACGCTGGGACTAGGGGGTCAGTACACACATCCATGGGAGGCCTCAAATGCCTCTACACAAACGCTCGTAGTATGGGTAACAAGCAGGAGGAACTCACCCTCCTGCTGGCTGACACCAGCCTGGACATAGTGGGGATTATGGAAACGTGGTGGGCGGTGAATGTCAAGGGCTATAGGCTGTACAGGAGGGACAGGATAGGAAAGAGAGGTGGGGGCGTGGCACTCTATATTAAGGAGGAATACACATCCTCGTCAATTAGCAAGGAGCCAGGGGAGGGGCACTCTGAAGTGCTTTGGGTTAGAGTGCAAGGCAGTTGAGGGGAAAGAGACTTAACGGTGGGAGTCTACTACAGACCTCCCAACCAGGGAGAGGATCTTGGCCAGGAATTCTTGGGTCAGCTCACAGAGGTAGTGAGGGCTAAGGATGTGGTAGTCATGGGGGACCTGAACTTCCCGGACATCTGCTGGGAGGAGCAGTCAGCCAGGTCTGACTGCTCACGTGGGTTCTTGGCCAGAGTGGAGGACCTCCATCGAACCCAGGAGGTGCCCAGCCCCACCAAGGGAGACACCTTGCTGGACCTGGTGCTGGCCACGGGTGATGACCTGGTGAGGGGGCTGCGGGTGCTTGACCACCTGGGCGACAGCGATCATCGCCTGCTGGGATTCACCATCCAGCGCAAGGTGGCAAAGGCATGCAGTAAGGCAGTGGCCCTAGATTTTAGGAGGGCAAACTTCAACGAGCTAAGGAAGATAGTTGGAGAAGCGCTGAGGTCCCGGAGGGGAGGGGAGCCAGGTGTCCAAGGAGAGTGGTCGCTCCTTAAGGAGACGATCCGCCAAGCCCAAAGGAAGGTAATCCCAATGAGGATCAAAGGGAGCAGGAGAGCACACAAGCCTCCGTGGCTCACCAAAAGCATCCGGGAATGTCTCCTTGCTAAAAAGGAGGCTTACACCCAATGGAAGGAAGGGGTCATCACCAGGGAGGGCTATTCTGTAGTTGCTCGGGGATGTAGGGGGTAGTTAGGAAGGCCAAGGCAGAGATGGAACTGGGGCTAGCTTCCCAGATTAAGGACAATAAGAAGTCCTTTTTTAAATACATAGGGGGTAAAAAGAAGGTCCCGGGTAACGTGGGGCCCTTGCAGGACGCCATGGGAAACTTGGTCGTCACACCAGACGGCAAAGCTAACATGTTTAACGATTTCTTTGCCTCCGTCTTCCTAAGTAGGGACCAGAACAGCCACCTCCCTGCTGGGCCCCCCTCGGGCCCCGGGGGAGGCACACCTGGGCCACGGGTTAGCGAGGATTTAGTTAGGGAGCTTCTGGAGGGGTTGGATGTATTCAAGTCAGCCGGCCCGGATGATCTCCACCCTAGAGTTCTAAAGGAACTGGCCGAGGTCATTGCAGGACCCCTGGCACGGCTGTACGAGCACTCGTGGTGCTCTGGTGAGGTACCGGAGGACTGGAAGAGGGCCAACATGGTCCCCATCTTCACAAAAGGCAGGAAGGAGGACCTGGGAAACTATAGGCCAGTTAGTCTTACCTCGATCCTAGGCAAGCTGTTCTAGAAAATTATGCTGGCACACATCCAGGAGGGGCCAGCAGGAGACTGCATGCTTAGGGGCAACCAACATGGGTTCATCAGTGGCAGGTCCTGTCAGACCAACCTGGTGGCCTTTTATGATCAAATCACCAGATCGTTAGACACAGGGGTAGCAATGGATATAGTCTTCCTGGACTTCCGGAAGGCTTTTGACACTGTCTCTCACCCCGTTCTCATTAAGAAACTGGGGGGCTGTGGTGTAGACACCCACACAGTCAAATGGGTCGCCAACTGGCTGGAGGGCCGCACCCAGAGGGTGGTAGTGGATGGGTCCTTCTCAACCTGGAGGGACGTAGGCAGTGGGGTCCCCCAGGGCTCGGTCCTCGGGCCCACACTGTTCAACATCTTCATCAGTGATTTGGACGAGGGGGTAAAAAGCACCTGTTCAAATTTGCTGATGACACTAAGGTGTGGGGGGATGTGGGCACACTGGAAGGATGCAACAGGCTACAATCGGACCTAGATAGGTTACAAGGGTGGGCGGATGAGAATAGGATGGGTTTCAACACAGACAAGTGCAAGGTGATGCACCTCGGGAGGAACAACCGGCGCCATACCTACAGGTTAGGGAACTCCCCTCTTGTCAGCACGGAGGTGGAAAAGGATCTTGGGGTCATCATTGACTCCAGGATGAACATGGGCCGGCAGCGTGGGGATGCAGTCAGGAAGGCCAACTGCACCCTTTCATGCATCCACAGATGCATCTCGAGCAGGTCCAAGGAGGTGATCCTCCCCCTCTATGCGGCACTGGTCAGGCCGCAGCTGGAGTACTGTGTCCAGTTCTGGGCGCTGCACTTCAGGAGGGATGTGGACAGCACGGAGATGGTCCAGAGGAGGCCACCCGCATGGTCAGGGGGCAGCAGGGCAGGCCCTACGAGGAGAGGCTCAGGGACCTGAACCTGTTCAGCCTCCACAAGAGAAGGCTGAGGGGGGATCTAGTGGCCTGTTACAAACTAGTCAGAGGGGACCAGCAGGCATTGGGAGAGTCACTGTTCCCCCGAGCACCGCCAGGAGTGACCAGGAATAACAGTCACAAGCTGGCAGAGAGTAGGTTCAGGTTAGGATCAGGAGGCGCTACTTCACGGTCAGGGTGGCTAGGGTCTGGAACCAACTTCCAAGAGAAGTGGTGCAGGCTCCTACCCTGGGGGTCTTTAAGAGGAGGCTAGATGAACACCTTGCTGGGGTCGTTTGACCCCAGTACTCTTTCCTGCCATGGCAGGGGGTCGGACTAGATGATCTGCTCAGGTCCCTTCCGACCCTAGAAACTATGAAACTATGAGTGCAAAGCACTGCCTACCCCAGCATGGGCGTATTGTCCCAGATCCTCATTCTAGCTCTGCTGTCACTGTATATACCTCCAGCTTTCAGCCCTGATCCTCCACTCCTCTCCCACAACCCACACCTGCATCTTGTGACCAGCACCTGGACCCTGCATGGAGTCCTGTCACTAGGTTTCTTGTACTAAGCAGCAGCTGCCCATCAAGGGCCAGTTTCAGAATTGGAGCCGCAGAGCAAAATCGTCATTGAAATTTGTGAGAGTTGGATCCTGGACCAGGAGCGTAGGCTCTGAGCCATAAATGTAATTCACTCTCCCTGAAATAAGTCACATTACTTATGGAATGAAAAGGCCTCCCATGTGAACGCTCAAAACAGTCTGCGTCAGACTGAGCTCCACTGGTTTGATTCAGGCATGTTAATTGTATTTGCAGTTTATGACCTCCAAGCCATGTACATATCATGAACAACCAAATGTGGGGGATTTTTTTTTCCCTCCAGAAGCCACATACATGGATTAAAAACAACAATACTCCATGAAATCGTTTCATTGCTCTTTTTTTTACTAGAATGTCATGAGGAATTCCCCAGCCCTTAACCTGTTCCAACTGGCACCAGCACATTTTAGAGCTCTAATATCAGTGGAGTTTGTAACATTTCCAGTCTTTCTGGTGAGGTATTACACAGAACCAAAATAATTTGTTCCATGGGGTGTTACATAGCTTCATTTATTTTGAATATCCCATGCCATGGGTGAGGAGTCCTTTCTTTGGGTACCTGTTTCTGCCTTGGCTGCAGGAGCTAGGCGCTGTTTACAGTCATAAGCAAAAACCTATCGTTTAATTTCTAAGGATTTCTACATAGATTATCAGAAGTCCAGTCCATGGCTGGGTGTCCCAGAACAATTGATTTCAGATGAGCATGGGCTTCATCATACATTCGTCCAAATTTTCCCAAATGTTCTAGTGAATTAAATGCCTTCTGGGAGATGCCATTAGGTGGCCAACTGTATAAAGAAAAACTGTGTCAGTCAATAATTAAAATGATACACCACTTCTAGATAGTAAAACTGCTACTGATCTGTGAAATCTGGATTATATGTCTGCTTTTGAATGTGTCTCTATTTTTTCTGTTCAAGTACCAAAGAGTGCTTCAGGGATTTTTTTGGCACTGGTTTTTGAGCAGGAAAATAGGAAATGAACTGGAAAATGTGAAGACCACAGCAAACAAGAAAGTCCTGGAAGGAACACACTGTATAGATCCACCCTAGCCATTAATAATATGGAAAGATTTCATTAGAAAAAAAGAAAGAAAAGGAAAGCAATGTGAGTATCACTCCACACAGGATTTCTGCAGAGGGCTCACAGACAAGGCTCTCACAGTGTCCGTTGGCCGTGGAAGGCGGTGGTCCCTCACTCCAAATTCCATTTCTCCAAAAGAAATAAGAACCTGGGGTCTGCCTCACAGGGCATTTGCTGCTGAGATGGTTGTGCAGAGGCTGGTTTTCTGTGACCTGCACTGAGACAAGAGTGCACAACTGAGCTGCTCTTTCTGAAGAATTTGTTGTGGCAGAATGTACAGGGCCTGGTGTATTCGCCCTTCGGTGCAGGCGTCATATACGGACTGTCTCAGTTAATAGTGCAGCGGCTGGTGCAGCCCTCAAACAGTCTGTCATAGTTACATGTCTACTTTAATGGCCATTATGAGCCCATTGCATGAGAGCGGAATAGCCATAGTGGCCTTGCTCCCTCCAATTGCCAGCTTACCCCCTCTACAGCCTACCCCTGGTGTCTGCTGTGCCTACAACTCTCATGACAGTGGCACAGAAGTGCTTGGCACCAGAAGCAGACATGGTGAAGATTGTCTGAGCTGACACCCTTTGCACTGGTGTGGCTGTTGCAAAGGGATGTTGTGTGATGCTGACTCAAGCCTGTTATTGTTTCTTTCACTCTAAAACTTGGGGCTTAGGTGGTACCTTGGACTCATCCTGCATACAAGGGCAGTGCTATTGGCTTCAAGGGGGAAAAGTGCTGACTACTTGTTTAACTAGAAAGTTTTCAGGTTTGAGCCCTTAGCACATGGCTACAGGCCTGAACCTTCCACACACTGACCTCAACCTCCATTGAGTTCACCTATAAATTGAGGGCACTCTTCTGTTTGCAGAACTGGGACTTTATATTGGTGTGTCATCTCTTTAGGAGTTGTTCTGACCTGACAGCAGGTTGGACTTTGATCTAATATGTCCTTATCCATTTCCTACTTCCCTGATTCTGTTATATTTGTTGATATTTGTGTGCCTTTGGCTTTGTATTAAATTGTTTGAAAACCTTTTAATCCTCCCTGCTTCCAAACTGACCTCTGTATTCCTCAGTCTCCTGAGAACTGGGTTCCTCAGAACCAGGGATAAAAATTCTTCCTACCCCACAGAAGGGAGAGGCTTTAAGGAACAATTTGTGATCATTGCACTGACACGATCTGCTGGGACTGGCTGCATGTGAGGCAGCTCCCTAGCCTATTTTTCTGTATGCCTGTTCCCACAGGTAGGACTTCAGCTTGTCCTGTATTTAAAAAACAAGCAGTGAAATGAAGGGCACAAAGACTCCCAGCACTGCACTTGCTATTCTTTGCTTTTATCATGAGCAGATGGAAAATCTGAACATTTCTGTCCTGAGCAGCCTTCTTAACAACCTTCTCCATGTGTTTGGTTGCAATAAAACTATTGAGGAAACTGCAGTGAGACCAGTGAGTTACTTTTATTTTTAAAGCCTCAAGTGCAGGTAGCCCATGTGGCAAGCAGAGAATGTCAGTTATTCTCTCTGGCTCAAGATCTAATGGACAGTAGTTTTTTAAGTGACGCTTAATGTCTATTTTAATGTGCATTAACTAAATAGCATGGGTTTTTTAGTGACGCTTTAGAGTGCATTAAAATAAGCTAATGCACATTAAAGCACATGTGTACACACACCCAGTGATACAACACACTCAATGTAACACTAGTTTGCTTATGCCTTTTCTTTTCTAGTAGTATACTCTGTGGTCTACAGTGAGACAGGAGAAGCATAGCATCAGAACAAAAGGTATGAATACAGTTAAAATATAGGAACTTGAGCTAAAAAGCCACCCTGGGCTGCATTATCCACTGAATCACCAATTCACCCTTTAGTCTTAGGCACCTCACTTAACCTCTATACCTCAGCTCTCCATCTGGGAGATGGGAATACAAATGTTCTCCATAGCCCTAAGTAGAGTTCAGAAGCTTAATTATTCATTAGGACTTGGTTTGGTGAAGAGCTGGATGCCCTATTGTTACAATTATAATTTTGTATTACGGTGACACCTACAGGTCCTGGCTGAAATCAGTGCCCTATTGTCCGAGGTGCTGTCAGCTCCCCCAAAGAGCTGACAGTCTCACTGAACAAAACAGACAGAGGATGAGGAAGCAAGATACGGCAAGACCAAGGGTATGACCCTGTGGGAGTCTCTGCAGCTTGGGTGCAGCTACCAATGCAGCTGTGACAGTACAGAGCACTGCAGGCTGCATAATACAGTGGAGAAACTGGATAGATCAGCTGGCAGGTTGCCTATGCTGGGCTCCCTGATAGCAGTTCAGACATGACTAAAGAGTCACAAGGAGTCTGTAGCAGCACATGGAATTAAACCTAGGAGTCCCGTGTCCCAGGCCAGTGACATAACTACAAGATTATTGCTCTCCTCATTCTCATGGCCTATGGAAGTTAGCAGGTAAGATTCATTTCAGAGGTAGCAACAGAAGCCAGGTTCTGGACCCCATGGAAAGTCTTCCTGGGTGGCAAGTGGGGAGCAGCAGGGAGGGCTGCTGGCACCCCTCCCCGGCACTGCATCGAAGCAGAGGCCAGAGCCCACATGCTGGGAGGCAGCAGAGGAGGAGGCAGGGCTCACTGGCCAGGAGCTGGGCAAGTTTTGCAGCCTGATGGGAAGCCAGAGCTTTCGTTTCCCGACAGAACTCCAGGACAAAAGGGGGAGAGACAGGAGCTTCACACTTCTGCCCTGGAAGAGGTGTATGAGTCCCACTGTTCATGGAGGATGTTCCAACACTTCCAGGCCTGGGCCATGCATCTGTGAGAGATAGGAAAATCTACCAGGAAAATAAAACATAGAGAAACTTCCTCCAGGGTCTAGAACCCTAACAGATTGTCCCCAAGTAAGAACTAGAGCTGAATGGAAAACGAGGGGATTTTCTACATAAAACTGTGGTGGGGAAAAAAAAAATACATATTTGTTTTTGTGAAAGAGCTGAAAATTTTCAGCTGTAAATCAAATCCTTGTGATTCGCGGCTTTGAGTTTTTGATGAGATACTAGAATTTTACACCAAAATTATAAACTTTTGAAACATAAAACAGCAAAACCCAATGTGTTGAAAATCCAGTTTTCTACCCCCAAACCAGGATGATAGAAAAACCGCAACTGGGCCAAGTACAAACAGCACTTCTAGTGATGCGTGTTATGTGAAATTCAAGCTCCATGAGCAGCTTGTGTTAGCTTTCTGCTGGTTCTCTATGCAGGATGGCTTTAGCCCTTTTTCCCTACCTTCAAAGCAGGTATGATAGCTACAGCATGAAGGGCATGAGTTTGAGCCCTGCCATACACTCGTGACAACGGCTTCCCCCCACCCCAGTTGACCCAGCTGGGTACTTGGCTATGTAGGCACAGTCAGATATGATATCAGTAAAATCAGCTGTGCGTGTGCCGTTGGCTACTGAAACTGGCATGTCATAACCATAATAGCTGAACAGGCTACCTAGGCTTAGGGCTCACCATTGAACTCGGCCTTCAGTTGGGCTGCCAGGGAGCCCAGACTTGGGCTGTGCCATCCAAACCAGTCATAGAGCCACTCTGTACAAGGTAAATGGGCTGTGGTGCAACCAGAAGTGGCTGAAGCTATAGCAAAGTGCTGTGTGTTTGTGCTAATGTAAACAGGTTTTGCCATCTCTAGCGGAAACTATGCTGCTTTTGCTGTCTCTTGTATCAGAAACTTTTATCTGCTCAGCCGTGACAGAGCCCAATGAAATACACCAAGCCTAAGAAATTGCTTTGTGGAAGGCAAAGCAGTTTCTGTAGCCTTTCACCTCTCTGTGGTACATACCTGCCAACCCTTCAGTGTCGCTCCTCACCTGCATCAGAGCACTAGAACAGCTCACAAATACCCAGAACGCATCCATTATAACAAAGGCTTCTGCCTGTTATAACTACCAAATAATGTACTGAACCGAATACATTTTTTGCTCAGAAAATTGTTTTGTTCTTCTTTGTAAGCCCCTCCACTGCATTAAAATACCCACTGCAGCAAAGTATGGCAGAGCAATTTAAAACACCTGCTTTTGCCAAAATTTTTAGGGCCATTATGTCACATTCTATACATCAAACTGTTGAAGAAAAATGCTTTTCCCCCTTCCTCCTCCACTTTTAAGTGAGGTTTGAAATACTCACTCTACCCTGCAAACGGGGCTGACAACAGCACAAACCAAATTTGCATTTTACATGTTTCTGGTACACATTTGAGAAAATACAATCTTTGCACTTATGCAGTACACAGGATGAGGAGAGGAAAGAAATCCAGAAACATTGCGGGTACTCCACAAAACATGCTGACCCAAGGGTGTCTGTCACCCATCAGTATGACAGAGATTGTCCAATGTGAGCAAAGTTTTCAATCCCGCTCTTTACCCACAACTGTCGTTTCCCAAGCAGCCTCCAGGACAGTGAAATGTTGAAGATTACCCAAGTGAGCATCGCTAGGATCAGGAAATAATTGCACGCTGTTCTTTGGATTACCACGCGGCTTGCTCTCCAAAAGAACATCCAGACCGCCTTTTGTTCTGAAGGATACAAGGTGCTTTACAAATTAGGAAGACGACACTGTGCTGCACAGAGCCTCATTGAAAGAAAGCAATGTGGGTCTTCGCACAAACAACCGCAGGATCAGAATCCAAATATTTAAGCTTGTTGGAAAATGCAGATATTTTTGCCACAGAAAATGTGGGGGGAAACAGTTCTAGATTTCCCACAAACAATAAAAAATTCACTTGAAAGATCAAAATCAAAACACTTTTTTGAGTTTTGGTAAACTGATCATTTTTACCTCCAAACCATCTTTTTCCTGTTGTGTGTATAAAAACTGGAAGGGTCTACAAAAATGTGCTTAGAAAACATATCTGTCGTTGCAATTATCTCTCACCCTTGTATGATTATCAATATATCCTCGAAGGAACACATCATAAATGCAAAGCTACTATTGTAGCTTTCATAATCATTTGTGCCTGTTGTGTATACACTCCTACGGCTCACTGAGAATGCCCTCCATGGCAAAGGTGTGAGATTTTAATAGTATCAGTCATTTTGTGCTGGTTGCTGCTTTCTGTTTTCACTACTTGCAGCAATGTCAGCACATCTAACTGGATGAATAGGGTTATGCAGCCAGATAAATCAGGTCCACCTGGCTCTGCTAAGCTAAGTAAATGATCGCACCTATTTCAGTTAACTAATTATATTAGCCTCTCTAGATCAGGAGTAAGAGGAATGGTTTCTTTGTTTTCAAGGAGGTTTCCTTTTTGGAAGGTTGTAGGCATCTAGAGATTGTGTAGTCTTTAAGGATTTTGAGGCAATGAATTCAGGCCAATTTGCAGTAAAACAGTAGCATTAACACCCATTAAGAAAGAAAACACAAACTATTGCATTATCCGTTCTTCTTAGATACATCTACACTTTGTGGGAAAAAGGAAAAAGTGAAGCCCAACCATGTGAATCCATACGAAGTCCCTCAAAGGAGAAGGCTACCTGCAATACTAGCAAGCTTCCTTCGCAACTATCTTCAGTTACTGCCTGCAGAAACAGAGATGCACTACTGCAATAATAATTTTGGCAGTGTTACTACCCTTCCACTGAGCTCCACCATGAGACTTGGGATGGGCTTATTTTACTTTGGAGAAAGGAGATTTTTTTTCAGACTTCACACCCCAAAACTTTTCTTGGCGTTGGGGATCCTGGGGTCTGTACCTCTTTCTCAAGTTATCATCAGAATTATTCAGAAGTAATGGCTAGGATGGAAGGAGGAAAGAGCCCATGATGTTGACTATAAGTTGAACATCTTTTTTTTGTTTTCTTTTCTTTTTTGGAGCTCTGAATAAATGAACACTTGTGTGCAATTTCCCTAGTCCCCCACCATGCCAGACAGTGAATGCCAGTTTTTATGTTCCACTGCCAGTTTATTTCTTTTGATCTGGTGTGGCTTCTGCTTTTATTGTTTAACCTTTCATACTTTTTGCTTAATTTTCTTGCACTTATTTAGCTTTGCATTCACCATGTGCTAGGTACTTTATAGCCATGCAAGAAAACAGGTAGTTCCCTGTACCAAAGAAGAAGCCAAAGAGGATTTCTTTACTGGTATGCAAAGCTATTAGAGTCTCTATACATTGTACAGCAAAAGTGGAGTGTTTCATGGGTGCATCTGAGGAGGTACTATCACCAAGTTATTTTCATCAAGTGTTTGGGTTTTTTTTTTCCTTTTTGTGCTTTTCAGTCTCTCCTTATTGCAACCTGATTCATTTGGTCATTCCTGCCTGAAATGATGTGTTGAATCTCTAAAGCCTTAAATATTCTGGTATTTAATGAGACTTGATTGCAGATATGAGAGTGGATAGAATTGTAACCTTGATAGATGCTTGCTTGCCACAGAGCTGACTGGCAAGTCTGCACTAAATAAATAAATCTCCTATCATGCTCTGACCACCCGCTGTTGGTCCAAATTGGGTAGGCTAACGTGTTTCTCTGAGAGGAGTATCCCTTGCATTTGAAAACCCCGTGGTCTTATAGGAGATCAGAGTGCCTGTCCACTGAGAACCTGGATAGGACTGTGTCCTAATTTTTGCCTTTTTTTTTTTTTGCCCTGCTAGTCTTAGCTAGAAAAATGGGATCTTTCTCTCTCTCTCTCCTTCCATACTTAAAAACAGATGTTTTCACTCAAATTTTCTTTGAAAAGTATAACCTTTGGAGAAGATAGAGAGACTGTTTCAGCACTGAAAACAGATTATTCAGGATGGCGAGTAGCCTGTGAAAAGGGAGAGGTAAGGTGGAAAGTAATTAGGGAAACCTTAACTATTGTAGGCACCTCTGTCATCCGCTATAATTGACATGCAGCCAGTTCTGGGGTGGAAGGCAACAAGCAAGCAGCAACACTAACAGTTTAGGACAGGAAGTTTAAGAGGATAACATCTAATTGAAACTGGAAAAGAACATAATTTGTAATTGCTGTTTGGCCAAGACACACACAGCTAACACCACTAACTCATGGAAAATGTCATGGGCTAGGCTTGAACTCTGCTGAATCGCATGAGGCTGGTGTAAAATTTCCTCAACAAAGCAGTTTATATAAATTCATATAAACTCCCAGACACTTTCATTTTGATGTTTATCTGCACAGACTATTTTGAGGCTTGATGATGTCTAGTCCCTGCCAGGACCCCTATGTATTTCTGAGAGCTGGTATGGGGAAGCCCCTTGTTGATTTCTGGATACAGTAGTCACGGAGTTTGATATAGTCAGGCGAACAGAGCTGAGCTGACCCAAACAGTGAAGCTTCCTCTGCTCTTTACTCACAGCAGAATTGCTTTGACTTCATCAAGAGGAATCAAGGGATTTCCCTTGTGTGGTCTGAGGGGAATGCATGCTGGACAGAATTGGCTAGTGAGCACAGTATGTGCCGAGGAAGGGAAAAATTCTGCTTGGCCATCCCCAGAGTTAAAGTGGGAAGATATATGCGCTTGCAGAACGCATTGCATTGCCCCCTGGTTCCTGTTACCTTCGAGTGTGATGCGGAAGGGACATCACTGTGGTGCTTATTCAGATTTTAGCAACCAGCTTATGTCTCTGTTCAGGAAGAACATAGAGCCATATTTGGACTACAGTTTCATTTGCTACTAAGGGAAAAAATACAGCTGCTTTCTTGTTGTACTTATTAATTCATTCATGCTGCTTGTTGGAAATGCCATCCTTAAATTCCTTCTGGGGTATTGCTTGTTTTAAAGAAAACTCTCCCTGGAAAAGAAACTTGTCTTTAAATTTAGTACAATAGAAAATCCCAACCAGTTTTATTTATAGATTAAGGCATGAGAGATTTCCAGATTTAAAGCTAGCTTTTTATATATTTGCTCCTGTTATAAAAAATGGGTAACATTTTTCTTATACTTTGGAAATGGAATTATTTTACAAATGCATGTGACTCTTTTTTCACCACTTCTTTAGGAAGGAGTTGAAAAATGCTGGCTTTTGTCTGGTCAGCTGGCAGTCTTGTGTACTCTAAATGTGTGTTTGGTTAATATTACTCCTTAAAAGGTCCTACTTTGCTTCAGCAACAGTTTTCTTACTTATAGGTACTTATGTGTAGGTGTTTGCAGGATCAAGCCTTATGTTGGTCCTTATCTAGGGGTTTTTTGGTGCTTTGTGAACACAGGAGGGCTTGGGATTTTATTGAGGGGGTTAGATGTTCAGGGACTTTTGAGGACGGAAAATTATCGTAACAGGGACAGTGACATTGATGAATTGTCAATAATTTTTATGTTGAGAAGTGAAATAATTGTAGCACCAGTTTGTGTTTGTGTGTAAGTATAGGAGGAAGAAAATACCAAACATTGGTTTGCTTGGGGAAACAGGCTTTGCTTGGGTGAATGACATCACTGGAAACATAAATCTTATTGTGTATGATTTATTTATGTTAAGACGTGGGGTTTTGGATGGTTTTGTTTAAAGTGATAGTTTTCCTTTTTTAGAGAAAGTTAGGCTGTGATAAATAGATCCAGCTGTAAAAATTAAAGGCTGAGGTGAAGCCGAGGTGATTACAACACAGAAATGCTGACCTGCTTTGTTGCCAGAGCTTGCACTAAGCTGAATAGTATACAGAGTGTCACAAATGAGCAGCAATTGCTAATTATTTTTTAAAGAAATAATAGCAAATACTGGTCATTTTTTCCCCTGTCGTGACCCAATTGACTTTTATTATTTTGCAGTCATTCTTTACACCTTAATTGTACCCTGCCAGCCAAGGTTTTAGTGGTCAATATACTTTTGCAGAATAACATACTTCACCACCGTGAATAGCTCCTTCTGCTGGCTTTATGACAAAATAATTGATTAAGATTCCAATTCCCTCAAAAATGTCAGGCCCTTTTGTGATCTTTAATTGGTTCACATTCTGAGCTGCTTAAGAGCAGAGTTAAAAAGCAGCTAGTAATAATTTTATAGGAAATATGTTCCCCTAACGAACAAGCGCTGTCTCACTTGCTGTAATGCACCCAAATGACTGAAATGGAGTAAGCCTCCCATTCATCGGGACTTGCTTCCTAAAGCAACGAGAGGCATTGCTCTTATTTAAGCCATTTAAAATCACTGTATGGGTGATCTCGCTCAATTATTTTTAAAGAAAGTTCTCAATTCACTCTATTTAACTTTATACTATGGAAGAATGAAACTATAGTCCCATCTCATTTCATAATAAACGAGAAAAAACTGCAGCTGAATGGTAGACAAGCCCTGGAATGCATTTGGAGTGAAGATAAGAGACAGATCAGGAGCACACAGTAGGAAGCAGTAGAGATATGACAGCTCTTTTCAAAACTGCATGTAGTTGATCAGCTGCCAAGCATCTGAATTGGAAAATGTTGGAACACTTAAAAAAAATCTGGTGTCAGAAGAAATGTGAAACATTGTGCACAAGGGACCTGGAGGTTCTTTGTGCACAGCAAAGCACTGCTAGGATTTAAACAGTCCATGTGATCTGAGCACAGGACTGGGAGCCAGCAGCTCTTGCATGCTGAGGCCACCCCACCTCAGCCCTTGCACAATTCAGTGAGCTGCCTTTTTGGCCATGCTTTTAATGTGTGTGAGCATTGTTCCCAGTTTAAGATGGAAGACGAGCATTCTCTATTGTTTTATTTGTTGCTATAGTGAGAAACTTAATAGCAGCAATAATAAAATCTAAGTCTTAGGTAGACTTTTCATCAGTAGCTCTCAAAGCCAGTCTTTCAGGCAGTAAGACAAATGATCTTAACATGGCGAACAAACTAATCAAAGTGTTTGAGAAGCAAGACCTGCTGAAAACAAGTGTACCCAGTGTAAACTGAATGGATTCAAACTTGCACTGGACAGAACCCGGGTCTCAGCTGCTTTACTGGCTTTCAAAGCATTGCCTGGTATTAACTCGTCTTGCCTGAGAAGGTTCTTCCTGGGACCTCATGCAGGTTTCACTCTACTAGGAAATGTGAAGCTGCCAAAAGACAAGAGAAGAGCTGGGAGCAGGAGCTGGACCAGGACTGCAGAACTCAGTGACAGGAGAAATACAAATGGCCTCTGGGTTTTGTAGTCTTTAGAACCAAATGCAAGCTCGGAGACTTGACTTTCAAACAGTGACCTTCTGGAGCCCAGTGGCACCCTCACCCTTCATGCACTTATTTAAAAGCCAGATCTCAATGGCAGTTTTGAGCATGGTCATGCCAGGAAGGCTTCTGTTAGCTTCTTGCAAGAGGTACTGGGATCTGATGGGTGACACAAAACCTGAGAGGCAAGAGAGGAATTACAACAGATGACTGTAGCAGCCAGGCAAATGAACGGGTGTCAATTCCCCAGAAACATGCATTCCAACAGAAAGTGCATCACATGCTCTAATTAGGAAATACTGTATACCTGTGGGTTTCTTTCCACTTCCAGTGCACAGAAATGATGGCATGAGCTAGGAGCATTTCCTGTGGAATGAGGCCATTAGGGTCCCTATATGGCCTGACTTCTCCCCACCCCAGGGAATGCCACGTCATTAAGTTCTTGTTGCATAAAAATCAGGAGGGTACAAAAACACTGACTCCTTTAAGTGCCAAAAGAAAATCCCTGAAGATAATGGATTTTTGAAAGCCCTGCTTGGTCATGTGTGTGTGTTCTCTTGTGATGCTCTATAAATAATCACCTTTCTAGTGGTTAAGTGGTATGTGCTGGATCTGGCACAAGTATACAGCATTCTATAAGATAGGATCCTGATCCCATGGTCCTTGTGCTTCTAGAATTTCACAGCTGGGTATGCAAGAAAAGCAAGTTCAGGTCTCTCCGCCAGCTAAATCTGTTACTGATTGCTGAAGTACAGAGGAGGGAAGTTCCTGGTGGCACCTGGGACTCTAGCCTGCAGACCAGGTTCACAGTTGTTTTGCTTGCAGCCTATTACCCAAAAGTATCACTTTGTGCTAGACTGAGGAGTACTTAATTCCTTCCTGAATTCGGCAAAGTCTGAAAAGCAATGCATAGTAAGCTTGTTCAAGGAAGTTTGATTGGAGAGGCTTCCAATCAATAGCATGAGGATAAAGTTAATCTACAGTCCTTAGCTGGATAGCATATAGGGTTTGCTTTGCACATAAGAGTATTGCTTTAGCAAGCTTATTCTATAGATATCATAGTGTAAAGACTATTATCCAGTGCGTCTTTTCAAATCAGATTAATTTTAATACCATTCTGGTGGTCACAGTCCTTCATGTCCCAGGCAGGATCTGAACAGGTAGAGAGGCTGGTTTTATTGATAAGAGTACAGCATGTGTGCACTGTACTTCATGGAAAACAAAACACTTGTCCCAACAAGCTTCTCTCTCCCCTCTGCTTCAGTTTGACTCATTCCTGTAACAAGCACTGTGCCTGGGTGTGAGTGAGTGCAAATGGTATGACTGCGGAGAGATATTACTAATGAGTAGAGCTGGTTGAAAAATTGTATTTTTTCCCCTGTGGCAACTTTTTTGTTTTGTGTGTCTAATTCTGGAATAATTTTTAAGTGGAGTTTTATTTCAACTGCCTAGCAGTTGAGCTGCTCACTAACTGTTCCCTATTGCTCTGCAAAGCAAAATTTGTTGACTGATATTTTCCCCAGAAGGGTTGCCATCAGTCTCCTGATAGATAATTTCTCAAGCAGAGCCCTGCCAGTGAAATCCAACAACCCTGGCAATCTTGTTTTTCAAGGGTTGATATGATCTGCATTCAGGAGAAAGGGAAATCTGGGTTAGTCCTCTAACTGCTCCTCTTGTGCAGGCCTGCATGTGTGAGGTGGGGAAGGCTGGGTACAGAGCCTTCTCAGGTCTGGATGCACAGAGCAGAAATCTCTGAGCAGGGAACGCGTTTCATAAGAAAGTAGGGCTGGAAGGGACATCATAAGGTAGGGCTATTTTTTCTCTCTAGCCCAGCAGTCATTGTGTGCCAAGATTTCAATCCACCTGAAACATGCTATTTAAAATGGTGAATTAATTATCCTTCAATCTGCAAAATAAATCATGACAGCAAAGCTACAGTTACAGTGTACACATGTGTGGTTGAGGGGAAGGTTTGCACTAGCAATTTTTGAGGAATCCTTGGGTCAGTGGTTGCCTGAGAACACAAGGGATTGAACTCCATCATCTAGTCCTATTTCTCTATATATCATCCAAATTCCTGCCTGGTACAATTCCCTTGATTTTTAGTGTGTTTGCAGTAAAATTGAACTTGGCTTATTCTGCCAATAAGCAATTTCCTCCCCACTCCCCCCAATCAATTGAAATCAATTAAAACTCTCTTGTTATATTGCAACACCTGTTCTTAGCATTATTTACTAGGATCATCCAAGGATTTGGACACTGAAATGGATTCAGGTGATTAGAAATGTTCTTCTAGGTTCTGATGATGTCCCCTGAACTTGGGGAGCACAAACTACCATGGCTCCTGGAGACATACAGCTATGGCCTTTCTCTATCTACAGCTATTACCTATTTATCCCTCAGGCCCAGGACAGGAGCTAGCTATACTGTGCTTTCTATACTTTCTAGTTTGAAGGTTTCTTCTGGTCTTAGGGATGAAAAGCACCACTTGCTGCTGCTACTCTATACCAGTCTGTAGCTCCTGCACTCTCGGATGGTGGCTTCACCTCGCTGGCCAAAATCTACCTGCAGGGCAGCCAGTCCCTGGGCTAGACTTGGTGGTTGTGGGGTTTGGGTGCCCAGCATGGCTCCAGGGTATCAGGCAGGGGCAGAGGGGGTAGGCAAGAGCCTGGCCTGGCCTCAGTCTGCACTGGAGAGGTCCCTAAACACCAGTACATCATCTTCCCATGGGCTGGGTGCGGCAGGGCACTGGCGCAGGGTCCTGCTGAAGACAAACTTTGAAACACAATATTTTTTTATTTCAAAATATTGATACGGTGTATAAGTAGAGGTGGAAATTTAATGGTAAATATTTGGGCTTCAAACTTGACTTGTACACCGTGAAATATGGCAGGTAAGACTTGGAATAACTTTCTCTCCGATGCAGTTTCTCAAGAAATTAAACATCCTGTTGGTGCCTTCTGGGACTGGCCCAGCCCAGTGGGTGTTTCTCTTACACAGTTATAAAGGACTCCTGTACAGACATATGCAAGGCAGGAGAAGGATTCAAAAGCATCTCCAAACAATAATTATAACATTGAATGGTTGCGAATGATTGCCAGGTAAATGCCAGGTAAATGCATGGGGCTGATTTTTTCCAGCTGCAGCCTGAACAGGAACATAAAGGTTACAGTATGGTTTCTCTGATGTCCTGTCCCTAAATGCACCTTAATGGTCTTTGGGATTTCAAGATTTGGTTACTGAAAATAACAGAAATGGCTGGAGAGTAGGGTAGCAGACTGGCTGTCTGGACTGGATCCGAGGATGTGGTTCTGTGCTTGTCTTTGCCATTGTCTTGCTGTTTCTAGGGCAAGATATTCCTGTTTCTGTGCCTTGATTTTCTATCAAGCACTTGGTCTGTCTACACAGTAAAACATTTGGGGCAGAAGCTCTACTCCTTTGCATTTGCAGCATGGGAGTGGGGCAGGCCTTATTCTGCTCAGGGGTCTCAGTCATTACCATTGTATAACTCAGTGGGAGTTAACTTTTTTGGAAGGTGTGCCATCAATAGCCCCACCTGCAAGTGTCACTCCAATTCCCTTTCCCTCCCTGATTTGCTGCTCTGTTTTCTGCTCCCAGCCCTGCACTCCCTGCCCCACCTGCTGCTTTGCTTTCTGCTCCCTGCGCAATCTGCCACTGGGCTGCTTGTCTCCTCCCTGATCTGCCACGTGTCACACAGGTTTCCTATGCCACTCACGGCACGTGCGCTGCAGGCTGATCGCACCTGATGTAACCTTTTACTTAAAGTGCCCTAAGCTCAGTAAGAGGGGCGGAGAGAGAGAAACTGCTACGCCCACCATCTGCCCGCCTTTGTAGCAGACAGTGAATGTAATGTGATGGGCTCTCAGCCCTTGAACCCTAACAAAGCTGCCCCTTTCCTGTACAGCCTCACAACCCTGGGGCAAAGGAGTAGTGATGTGCTGCAGATATGCACGTGTGGAATAGGATGTTTAAAAATGATGGCTCTGAACAGGCTTCCTTTCTCAATGCATCTTTTACAGCTTGACAAATGTATGAAAAGGATCATAGGATTTGGTCCCCAAAGGAGGGACAATCCAGAAGGTCCTTCCGATTCCTATATTCAGAACTGGTATTTGTCTCTTCCAGTTAACATCAGATTCAATACAGCTTGCCCTGTCTACACTAGGAAGTAGTTAATACCACCCACCTCCCTGTGGAGTGAAAGCCAGCCCTCTGCTCCCTGGGTGTGCAAAGGCCTTTTTTTTTTTTTTTTGTCTATTAGCCCCCACAGGTCCAAGCTGCAGTGGCTTCTGCAGTGGAAGGGGGGCAGCTTGCTGGAGCTTGCTGTGGGCACCGAATGGGTTAAAAGGTTCCCCTCACTGCCTGGATTTCCTTGAGCAGGGCTGATCTCCCCTAGGTGTCCCCAGAGCCGGGCATGATTGATTGCACCGTCTTAAGGTCACATCGAGAGGTTTTTGCTCCAGGGCCTTCCTGGTTTCTGCCCTTTTGAGGCTGGCTTGGCAGAGTCTGGGCTCGTAATGTTTCTCTCCTATTGGATTAACGATTTGTTGTCCAGTAAAGCGAGACTGTGGGTCTGGCAGGGGGCAGGAGCTGCGCCCCCTGCAAGGAAGGTGCCTGCCCGCGGTCGGGAGCTTCCCACCCACCGCAGGGCTGGGCTCTGCCCCGCAGCCCCGGGCCGCATCTCCCGCGGGGCGGGGGGTCGCCCCGGGCCGGCGCCGCGAGCCCCACGCGGGCGGGCAGCCGGGCACCCCCACGGGCTGCCGCGCCGGCGGTGGCACGCGGGCCCGCCGGGCGGGGCGGGGCGGAGGCGTCCCCGCGGGCGGCCAGGCCGCGGGGCTCGGGGCGGGTGAGCGGCGGGGGGTGTCGTACATGCAAGGTGCTGCCCCCCCGCACCCAGCTGCGTCGGGACGGTCGCTCAGGTGGGGCCGCGGCAGGTCCGGGGCCGCCGCGCGGGGCCTGGCGGGAAGCGGGGAGCATCAGGGCAGCGCTTGATCTCAGCCGGAATTATTCATCTCTTTCCTTCCCTCCTCGCCGCCCAGGAAGGGGCCGAGGGGCGGCGCGGGGCAGGGCAGCGCCCGCCCCCTCCAAGCCGCGCGCGGTTCTGGACCCGCAGGCGCGGGAGCCGCCGCGGAGCAAGGGAGCGTTTTCGGGGGGGCACCCCCGCCCCGCTTCCCGCTGGCACCTTCTCGCTGCCGCCCTGTGCGGCGGCCCGCGGGGAGCCGGCAGTTGCCCCCGCCCTGCCCAGGCGCGGGGCGGCTCGGCCCCGGCCTCCCGCCGGCCGCAAACTCCTGGGCCAGGCCGTGCCGGCGCGTGGCGGCGCCCCGACGGCTCCGGGGCCCGAGGTTTCCCGCCCCTTGCAGGAGGCGGCGCGGCTGCGAGCGGGGGCAGTTGTCACCTCGGGAGTGTCCCCCCGGCTACCGCCTCGGCGGCACGCGGCCCCGGGCGGGCCTTAGTGGCCCGGCTTCTCATTTCCCACCGCGGCAAAGGTCCTGAACTCAATTAATGGCTAATAATTAGCCAGCCGGCCCCGCCGCAGCCGGCGTTGACATGAGAGGCGAGGGCGCGGCCGCCCCGCAGCTCCCAGCCGCTGCGGCCTCTGCCCCGGCTGCGGGCCCTGCGGGGCGGTGGGGAGCGGGGCTGCGCGGGGGCACTCCCCACCCTGCGGGGTCCGCAGCCGGGGTCTGCAGGGATGGAGGGGCAGGGGCAGGGGCGGCGGGAGAGGTCGTGCCCACCCTGCCAGCGGGCCAGGGCTGCTGCGCTCAGCCCCTGCCCCAGCGGCTCCCGCCCCGCAGCCCGGGGGTGCCCGGCCCCTGGCTGCCGCGGGCTCCCCGGTGGCTGCGCCGTTTCCGCGGGCGCGGGGTGAGCGGGGCAGCGGGGGCTGCAGGTGTCCGGGGCGGGCTGCGTTTCCCTGGGCCCCGCTGGCGCAGGGTGAACCAAACTCTGTAGGAAGAAGAGAAAGCCACGGGATGCAGCCACTTGCGGGAGCCTGCCCGCATCGGCGGGCTCCTGCGCGGGCGCTGCCAACGAATCGCCCGCGCAGGCTGCGCGCCGGGACTCCTCTGCCCCCTGTCGCTAACGACGGGTCTCCATGGAAAGCCTCTATTCAGAAGCGCGGAGCCTGCGCTGCCCCGGTCACTCCCAGTCGCTTCTGCCCCTGCCACGCGGCCCCGCTCCCGTGCCGCCGGCTGCAACGAATGCGGGGCAACGCGGGGGGCGCCGGGCGCCTTTTGCAAACGCCCCAGCGCGGAAATTACGCGGCCCTTTGGCCGGACCCAGAAGGAGCCGGGATCCCCCCCTGGAAGCGAGCTCCGCGCCGTTGCTGCTAGCACCGAGCTAGCTGCGGCACTGGGGGGAGGAAATCCCGCAAGGACACGCCGTGCTCGGGGGGGGCCGCCGCCGTCGGAGGCGTCGGGGCCGCCGGCTCGTTACGAGCAAGCCCCGCGCGGCTCGGCTCTCCTTCCCGTGTCTCCAGCCGGGGCTGCGGGGTCCGAGCAGCGGGTGAGAGGGGCCTGGGAAAACAGCAGCAGCAGCATCATCAATAATATTAATAACCGTTTATTGCCCCGGCTGGCAGGCAAAAGGAAATGGGTTTCGCCGGGCTAGCAGCCCGCGTAAGACCCGCGGGTGTCCCTGCGCCCGAGGCCGCACCTCTCCGCACAGCGCCCCGCTGGCGCCCGTCGGGGCCCGGGCTGCGGGCCTGCGGGAGGTTGCGGGGCTCGCAGTCTGCTGCAAGCCCAGGGATCTGCAGAGCCTCCGCCTGCCCGCAACGACCCGCTTCAGGGGCCGCCTGCTTGGGGGAGCCGGGCAGACTTCCCGGGCGGACCCTGAAGGCGCGTCCCGGCTGCGCCCAGTCTCCGCGGGCCCTGCCCTGCCCCGCAGCCTGCTTGCGGCGTGGCCCGTGGGGGTGCTAACGGCGGCGCCGGGCGGAGACCTCCGGGGACGCCCGACGGCAGTGGCCCCGCTTCCGCCGGTGCCGCCGGGACGGGGAGCTCGTGCTCGGGCCGCGGCCGCGCTCCCCTGCCTCCCGGCGTGTGCGGGGCGCGGCCGCGGGCCGTGCGGGGTGCACGGGAGCGCGGCGGGGCCGGGTGCCGTCGGGCCGGGCCGGCTGCCCCGACGTGCCTCAGACCTCGGGGAAGGGAGGCCGAAGACAGGGCGGTCACCGGGTGGCGACTCCTGGCCTGGCCTGTTACCCCGGGGGCGGGAGCCGCTGAGGTCCTGCGCCCGCTCCGGCCAGGGCAGGTTTCCCCGGGGCGGCGCTCGCCCGCCCGCCCGCGCATCTGCCCCCCACGCAGGACCCGCGCAGGGCCGCGGGCGGAGCAGCCCCCTCGGCAAGGAGCGACCCCCTGTCCGCTTCGGCTCCGGCAGGTGCAAACGCGGGGCTGCGCGGGAGGCAGCAGCAAGCGCCTGCCCCGCGGCAGCCCGCACCTCCCCCTGAGCCCTCGGGGCAGACCCCTGGGGAGGGGAGGGGCCGGACCCACGCACGGAGCTCGCGCGGGGGCCTGCGGGCAGGGACCCGGGAGATGCGGAACAGAAGCATTTAGTGCGGGTTTGGGGGCAGACGCACACACGTGCAGGCGGGGAAGCGGGAAGGCTGGAGGGGCGCTCCGAGCCGGGGCGGAGAAGATCTCGTTGGCGTTTGCAGCCCTTTCCAGTTCCTCCCCCCTCCCCTTGGCAGGAAACCACAAATCGAGTCGGAGATTCGTTCCGGGCTTTTTATTATTAATATTTTTTTTTCCTTCCCTGGAAATAAATAAATGAATGAAACCCGGAGCGCCGACGCGCCGTCACCAGGGCTTTTCGCAGGGGAAAGCGCGTGTGCGTGCGGGGCACGCGGGCTAGGGCCCTCTCCGCCGCGCAGTGCGATCAGACGGCAACGGGAGGAGTGGGGGGCCGAGTGCCAGGGAGAAACCTCTTCGACCCCCGTTGTAACATTTACACCGATCCGTCTTGTACATTTACTGCATGAATTGGAGCAAGGGAAACCATTTCCAAGCGGAGCCAAGGCTGCGTGTTTCCAGGCTCTTCGCCGCTGCTCGATCCAGAGCCCGGCGACTCCTTGGCTTTGTTTGGAACCGCGTTTCCTTGCTGTGATTTGCAAAACTCCAGCGTGACAAATCACAAGAAAAGAAATCCTTCGGAAGAGCATAGACGTGCGGGTCCGCCTGGGCTGGATGCCGGG
This sequence comes from Crocodylus siamensis, assembly GCF_052110815.1. Classification (NCBI taxonomy): domain Eukaryota; kingdom Metazoa; phylum Chordata; order Crocodylia; family Crocodylidae; genus Crocodylus; species Crocodylus siamensis. The sequence goes on from NC_143406.1 coordinate 14,086,816, forward strand.
CGAGGGGGGATCGGTGCCCGGGGCCGGCTCGCCCGCAGCACGCGGCTCCTTTCGGGGACGTTTCTTACTTTCTATTTCGGGCAGCGAGCTGGTCTCCGGGACGTGCCATGGAGAGGCGCTGGCTGGGGCCGGGGCCGGGGCCGGGGCCGGGGCTGGGGCCAAGGCAAGGAGGACGGATATGCACAAATCTTAGCGTTGCCTCCCTGTCCCCGCAGGTGAGGCGCACACGCACCTGAGTGCAGCACGGCGCTGACACCGGGGCTCTCCCCGACGGGCTCTGCGGGCACCGATCCTGCCCGGATGCACCTTCCGCGGGGTCCCGAGCCAGAGCCGTCTGCCTACACAGTGCTCTGGAGAGGGAGAGAAACAGAAAAGGGATGGTCGGGGGCAACGAGCCGCCATGAGCAAGAGCATGATTTTTCCCACCGCATGGTGCAAAGCCGCTCACCCTTCGACCCTGGTTCCTGGCTCACTGGCCTGGAAAACAACGTATTTTTGTTAATCGCCGTGGGGTTTGTTTTTTTTAAAATGCCGTTTGGGAAAGTCAACCCACAAATTTGATTTTTTTTTTCAATTTTTTTTTTTTTGCACGCCTTTTCTGCAAACCCATCGAACAGTTTATATAAGACGAAGGGCGAGAAATGAACGAGAACATGTTTGCTTTTAAAGCCAAGCTCTGGGTCTCCCGTTTCCAGCCCGTTTTAGGGACGCGGGAGATACCCCGGCTCCAAGGTCGTTGTAAGGAATATTTCAGCTGCGTGGAAACCCCGGGGAGAGGCAAACCCCTGGGTTTTCAGCCCTCCGGGGCCGCGCGCTCCCCGGCGATCAAAAGGCTTTTCGAGGGGGGGGATCTGCGCTCGGCATCTCCACGTTTGAGGCGACACGTGGCTGGAAGTTTCCCTAAAACCCATTTCGTTGATTTTCGAGCTCTTTCCCCACCCCCTTCTCACCCTCCAGTTACTGCGAGCCTTTAAGAGCCCCTCCGAGGGCCCTGCTCCAGCCTGCAATTAAGGAGCGGAGCAAGGCGGGGGAAAGGCAGTAATTAGCAGGAATCGTCCCCCCTCCTTCCACCTGCTGGGCAGGAGAGCAGGGGCAGGACGGCTCCCAGCAGGGCGCCGGGGCACCCAGCTCGCGCGGCCTGTGTGTGTGCGGGTGCCCCCCGCGCTGCGTCCCGACACGGGGGTGCCCCGCCGGTGCCCGCGGCGGCCCTGGCCCTGCCCCGGTCCTAGGCGGGAGCGCTTGGGAAGCCCTCTCCATATTAATCTCATTAAATCCTACCTTTCAACCTTCTTCCGTGACCATCTGACCTGGCCACTTGAATTCAAATAGCGCTTTCTCCGCAGTCAAAGGCAGCACATCAATCACCGAGCTATTTACACTTCGCTCCTTTCTTCAAAGAGGATCTGTCTGCTCTGTCTGTCCCTCCACTTCCGGGGATCACGGACAACTCCAAGTGCTGGGCAGGGACCACTTGTTTTTTTTCCGCCCGGCTTCTGCTTGGGTTGCGGGGGGAGCGTTTGGACGTGTGTGTGTGCGGGGGTCGGCATTCAAATAGCCCCAAATGAGGCGACCGCTAATTCGGTCGCAAATGGCTCGACCGCAGCACCTACACACGCAAAAGAAAAGCAGAGCAAGAGTCATGCTTGCCTCCTCCAAGCCAGGGCAGGCAGGGTGCCGGCCGCCCTTGCCAGCCCTGCAGCAGCATCTCCCCTCTGCCCCAACAGGGCCAGACAAGGGGTCGCCCTCGGGAGGAGGATCTGGGGGCAAATGTCCAGCACGGAAGCCCAGTTGCAAGCCCAAATCTACGCCGAGCCTGTGTCTCCCTTTACCGCAGCACCCAGGACCTGTATTTCCAGTCCCTTGAAGGAAAAAAAACACAGAGAGCTATTTATTCCCTTTCTCCTTTTAAAACAATTCTTAGGGCTCAATCCATTACCTTGAAAAGCAGAGGACAGGCACACACGCCGCGCCAAACTGCCCAGCCGGGGACTGTCTCCGGCGAAGCGGTCCCGCACAGGAGAGGATCCTTGCTCCCCTTTGCCCGAGCAGCAGCACACTCAAGGGCACATACAAATGACACCCGCATGCAAATGTCTAATTAACACCCGGTTTAATTGACAGCGGGGACACAGGTAGCCAACAGGAAAAACCACCTAAAAAAAAAAAAAAGGAGAAAAAAAAAAAAGGGAAAAAGGTCGGGGAGGGAGGGAAGAAATGAAAAGAAGACAAAGATAAACGTAAGAAACCGATGTTGTTTCAAATTTTAATAAAAAGATTCAGGAATCAGGTCTGGGTGGCAAGCCAAGGCATTCTCTAGCGGCGGAGTTCAAAAGAAATATTCTGGTGCAAAGCGTTAAATGACAGCAGGATGCAAATCTCAAACAACGCTGCAAACAGCCCCACGCACCCCCGAGGCCGCGGAGGGAAAAAAAGGCAAAAGAAGAAGAAGAAAAAACCTTGTGTGAAAAGTTACAGTAAATCTTTTTTTCCCCCCCAATAGTTTTTCCCTTTCAATAAAAAGCATGTTTCAAATACGTGCGATTACCGAGCGAGCCCCACTCTGCAAGTCCCTGCTGCAGCAGCGCGAGGAAAGAAGAAGAAGAAGAAGAAGAACAATAATAATAATCATAATAATCACCTCTTTCTAGGATGGCACCTTGATCCTTAAATATTGTCCAGTGTGTAAGGTCAGTGTGCGGAGAGTAAGGAGGAGAGCGGGCTGACTTTTCTTAAAGGGGCAGATCAGGGAAAGGCTCTGATGGTGCTGAGAGGGGGGGGGGGGAGAGATAAGTGATCTGAAGAAGAGGATAGGACAGAAAAAAAAACCTGATGATGATGAATACATTGGAAACTTTTTTTGGCCCTGGTGAGGGTGTCAGATTGAATGCTCTGTGCGCATGTGCGAAGGTGTCCAAACTGACAATGCTTGGGAGATGAAGATAGTGTGTAGCTGCTTCTGGGCTCAAGGAGGGAGGAGAAGAATCCACAAGCCGACAAGATGAGATCCAAGGCGAGGGCGAGAAAACTGCCCAAAAGTAGGTTCTTTCTTTTCGTTCTTCCGCTCCCCGAGTCCCCGCGCGGGTCCCGCAGGATCCGCGCCGCGGAGGAGCCGGGCTGCGCCGGGCGGGAGCCCCCTTTTCGTGCCCTTTCTCCTTCCTCCCGGGGAACAGATGCGAGCCCCGCTGTCCACCCCGCTCCGTGCGCGCTGGCGAGGAGCGAGGCGCAGCGCGGCGAGCAGCGCCCCGGTGGCACCGTCCTGCGGGCCGGGGCTGCGGGCGCCCCGCGAGCGCCTGGGTGGGGAGCACCCCGGTGCAGCGCCAGGCGAGCGGAGCTGGCAAATAAAGGGGGGGGGGGGAGAGAAGCGAAAGTTAGCTGCAAAGTTGACGAAAGGGGATAGCAACTTTTTTTTTATTGAGTCGTTCCAAGTCTTGTGAAATAATATTCCTGGGTTTTGAAATAGTGGGCGCTAGAGCTCTGCGTTTGGCACCCGCCTGCAGGAGCCGAGGAGTTTGACGCTGGAGAGAGAGAGAGGAGAGGAGAGGAGAGGAGAGGAGAGAGGGGGAGAGGCAGAGCCCGAGCCCACCAGCCCCGGGAACAATTACCGAGGAGACTGAGACAAGGGGCGAGAATTTTGTAGCAAAAGGGACCGGCGCTGGTGCGGGGCGGGGAGGGGGCAGGAAGGGCTTTGCGGGGTGGGGGGCGCCTTTCTTGACTGCTCTTTGCCTGGGATCTGCCCCGGACCGGCAGCCCCCAGGCTTGCGGCGGACTCTGCCCCTCCGCGGGACCGGCCCCCTGCCCGTCCGCTTTGAACGGAGTTTGTCTGAGTTTGGCTTCTGCGCTCCCAGCCCGGGCATCCCCCTTCTCCCGTCCCCCTCCCCCGGCAGAGTCCTGCTGCCAGCCCCTGCTGTGCTGCCCCGCGGAGCTGTGCCGCCCTAGGGGATTTAGGCGCCCAGCTGAGTGTGTCAAATGCCCCACTTTTTGTTGTTGTTGTTGTTGTTTTTAGTTTCTGTTTCACTCCGGCTTTGTGCAAAATATGTGGAGACTTGCAAGCTCCTTCCTCCAAGCTGTCCGGTAAGAGCCGGGCGGCCGGGTCCCAGGAGCGGCGGCGGGATGCGGCGCGCGCCCTCGCCCCCAGCTCGCGGGAGCAGCCGGACGCGCGGGGCTGGCTCGGAGGGGGCAGGGAGCGCGGGACGCCTCGGCCTTGCAGATAGCTTTGTAACGTAGGGCATGGCAGCTCCAAGGTGAGAGCGCTGTTCAGGTAAGGAGGGGAAAGGTGACTTCGGCTCCGCAGTGCGGGGAAGAGGCTGCGCAGCCCGGCGCGAGCAGAGGCCAGAAAACTCGGGCTTTAGGGTTGAAATGTTTTCTTGGCGGAGGAGTTGCGGGGGGGGGGGGGAGTTTCAAACTTGAATGGAGCCCAGGGGCACGCAAGGGAGGCGCACCCTGGCTTCCAGCGGTGTATTTTGTAATCCAGGCGTGCTCTTACGTCGCCTCCTTGCTCCCGAAGGTCAGCTGGCATTTTAGACGGGCTCCCTGGCCCAGGCCCCACCTTCAGCTGGACGGTGGCTTTCCCCCCTGCTTAGCAGGGAAGCGCTCTTCCAAGTGTTGTCCCAGCTCGGCCGAGAGAGCCGCGCAGCTCCGCGACCAGCCTTCAAAACAAAACAAAACACCCCCCCCCGCCGCAAAGCCCCGCACCCAAGCGCCTTATTCCACGAGGGCTTTTGCTTGTTTGCTTCCTTTTGATCTCTGGGGAAGGGGGACTCGCTGCAAAGTGACCCGCCTGGCCGGGCTGCGCCTTTGTGTTCACTGCATTGCTTTTTTAAAACCCCGCGGCCTAGCCACTCGCCGGCTCCAGGGCCCCGGCGGTGCGGCGCGGCGCGGCGCGGCGCGGGGGCCCGGGCGCCGGGTGCACGTGTGCAAGAGACCCGCACCGGCGAGGGGGGGACCCACCTGGGCAGCACACGTGTGGCAGCGGGGACCTCGCCTCCAGGTCACACGAGCAGCTCGGTTTGCAAGAAACAGCGGGAAGACATGCCCCAGCCCCACAGCAGCAGCAGCAATAATAATCAGGCTCACACTACGACTTAATGCCATTAATAACGATCCTCCTGAAAACGCCAACAGTATTAATGCTGATGTTATTACTGCTGCCGCGGGTCTCGCCCCTCGATTCGCTGCTGTCGTTGCTGGTGCGGGAAGGTTGCTTCGGGATCAGGCTCTTTCCCTGCGGCCCAAGCTGGGGCAACTCTTCCCCGCCTTGCGGGGAGCGCCCGTGCTCACAGCCGGCCCAGGTCGCCTCTCGTCCGGGTCTGGCGCAGGTACACACGTGCGTCCCAGCTGTGCAACGCACCGCACCCCCCTTTCCAGGGCGCGGGAGCCGTGTGCGTGTCACACGCGCCCTCCGCCGCGCTGCCCCCCACCCCCAGCTGCTCGGGTCGGGGAGCGGTAAGTACGCCGCTGAAGTTTAAGAGCTAAGAGGTTTCCCAGTGCCTGGGTCCGCCGCGCTCGGGAGGGAGAGCTGGGGCTTTCTCCAGCTGGGAACGGCGACTCCGCTGCCGCCCCGGGAGCTGCGGGGGAAACGCCGGGCTCGCCCCGCTGCAGCAGGCGGGGAGCGTCTCCCTGGAAGGCTGAGCCCTGATTAAAATCAGGTGTTTAATACAATACAAGGCCCAACGGTTTATGGGGTTTCAGGCGAGGATTTTTTAGGGATCACAGTTCAAAACAGTAGCCCAAAGCTAAGGTTTCTCTCTCCCGGGAGGATGTATTTGCAAAACAGATTAAACCCGGCGCCGGGTGCGTGCATCTCTGTGTGGAGTCCAGAGGGCTGCCGCAGGAAGCCCCGCACACGCCCGTGTGCCCGCTCCTCGCCTGTTAACGCGGGCTTGCGTTTGTCCCCGCGCCCGGCTGCTGCGGGAAGGCGGCGGAGCGCGCTGGCAGTGCGGAGTCCATTAAAAGCAGGCTCTGCTGTAGCATTTCATTTCATTGGACAATATTTTAAGCAGATGTGGGGCTCTCCTGGGAGCTGAGCCCCTCTACCTGATCTCGGAGGGGGCTGGGGGCGGGGGAGCCGCGCTCCCCGCGCGGGAGGCGAGCCGGAAAAGCAGGCGGCGGGATCGGTCCCCAGCCCGGCGTGCGGGTCGGTCGGGATCCCTTCAGCCTGTCCCGTCTCCGCCGGGGCAGCAGGCCCGCGCCCGGCTTGAAAAGCCGCAAATTCACTCCCAATAGTAAATAGGCCTGGCTAGGGAATAAAGCCTCAGGGCAGCCGCAGCCGGCCCCGCTCGTCCTGCCCAAACGCGTGCGGGCGCAGCGCGGTGCTCTCGGGCCCTGCGCCCCGCGCCCCGCCGCCGGGCCACGTGCTTCCCTCCGGGGGCTTCACTGCAGCCCTTTTTTTTTCACGGTGCTGCCTGTGCTTGTCTTTCTCGGCGTCTCCCACTTGACGGCTCCTCACGGCGACGCGTCTGTGCGCAGACGGGCCTCGTGGTCCCGAAGGAAACCGGCGGGCCCCGGCCCGGCCCGGCCCCGCGCACTCGCCCGCTCCCCGCGCCGCCCCGCGCGTCTCCCGCCGGCGGCCCGAGCCCGTCGGAGCCGGGTCTGCGGCCCGGCCTCCCGCTCCTCGCAACGGCGCCGCGCTTCTCCTTTTCCCGCTCCCCCCCCCTTTTTTTTTTAATTTAATTTTTTTCATTTCTTTTTAATTTTTTTTGGGGGGGGTGAAGGCTGAAAGTGCGCCGAAGATGCTTCGGCAGCGGGGAAGGGAGAGACGCGAAGTAGCCGCGCCGGGGCCCGGCTCCGTCCCCAGCGCCCCCTCCTCCCGCGGGCCTCCGCGATCGCTGCCCGGCACCGGGGGGAGGCGGGGGCTATAGTGCAGCCTCTGCCCCCGCTCCCGGGCTCTGCCCGGCCCGCGCTGTGCGGAGCCGGTCGGCAGCAGCCGCGCAGGCCTCGGCCCGCACAGCGCGCAGCGGCGGGGAGCGGGCTGGCCCCGGCCTGCTCCCTCCTGCCGTGGCCCCGCGGCTCTGCAGTCCCGGGGCGGGTGGCTGAGGGGCACACGCACGCTGCCTCCCCCCGCACCCCTGTCTCCCGGTGTTTTACACCCCTGGCTGCGCGCGGGAGGCGGCGCAGGGCCTGGCCGGGCAGCCCCGAGGTAGCAAGGCCCGCGGGCGCTGCACCGCACCTCTGGCGCTGCCTTCGGCGGGGTGGCCACCGCCCCTGCCGCGCCGCGCGTGTGCGCACGTCTGTCTGCGCGGGCCGCCACAGGCAGAGCCGGGGCGAGGCCCTTCCCGGCGCAGGTGACAGCCGCAGCGCCAGGGCGTGTCCGCAGGCGCGGAGGGGGGCAGCGGCCCCGGCCGGGTTTCCAGGCCTCCCAGTGCAACCATTTGATGCCCGCGGCGCGAGGCCGCGCCGGCTCCGCGCCCGGCAGATGCGGCCACGAGTGCTTGCGGGGCGCGGGGCCCGCACGGCCGCCTCTTCCCTTTTTGCCCCCCCCCTCTTTTTTTTTCCTTGAGAGTTTAGGACATAAAGACTCGGCGCTGCAGCGAGACGGGCCCTGCCCTGCCTCCCCGCCGGCAGGTGTGCGGGGCCGAGCCCCTTCCCCGCGCGGGCGCCGGCCCCGGGCCCCTTGGCGCGGAGGCAGCAGCCGGAGGAGGCCAAGGGCAGGGCTGCCCCACTCGGGATCTCTCCCCGCGTGTCCCGCCTGCCTCCCCGCCGCGGCTGCGCCCCCGCTCCCTAGTGGGATTCAGTTAGGCCATTAGGATCCTTCCGGGGTTCCGGGCTGGTAATTAAGGTGAGGTGTAATTAGCGCTTCAGCAAACAAAAAAAACAAAAAAAAACATAAAAAAAAAAATTACCAGGACTAAACGTGCTTTGGAAGGATTTCCCGGGAGTTTTTACACCCGCCCCACCAGCGTTCAAGGCACCGGGCGCGCCGCGGGGCCCGCCTGTCCCGGGACAACTTCCAGCCTTGATCCCGCGCAGAGGCCGGGCTGGAGGCGCGGGGCTGGGGGAAGCGGCGCCACGCGGGGTGTGGGGACGTGACGCCTTCCCTCCCCATCTGCACCGTGCGCGGGGATAACCTGGGCAGTCGCAAACTAGCCCTTCCCGCTGAGCGCGGTGAAATCTGTATGTAGCCCTGAGTCAGATACACGCATCCGTAGACAAGCTGTATCGTGCTTTATTCCTCACTCCCCAGTGTTGGCAAGAGCAAACCTTTGCCGGTGGATGTTAAAGCCCACATGTCCTATGCAGATACTGCGGGATACGTGTCTCTGACACACGAAAATGTGGTTACATGTGCTTTTGAACACCGGTTTTGGTTTGGTTTCTGCCTAGCCTGTCCTCATCTCATCTGCGCGCGTGTCTGCGCTACTTCTAGGTTTTGCACTGAATCCACAGTGCAGCACTTGAACCAAAGGTGCAGAGCAAAAAGAGAGGCTTGGACAGGATATATAAATAATCGAGACTGAAAGGGGATATAAATAAAGGCTCCTCCAGGCAAAAAAAAAAACACTAACAAAACCTTTAAGTTAAGATGTGGGGTACAGGAGTTGCTTTTTCCTTGTTTCTTATTTGTTTCCCTCTCCTGGTGCAGGAATAAAATACACTTAGTGCTTGAAAACAAATAAGATGCTAAAGCATTAACTGGAGAAAAGCAGGCATAACTGGAGAAAAGCAGGCATACCTGAAACATATAAAATCTCCACTCACTTCTGGGCAAAATGCAAGGCAGAAGGTAGGATTTCACAACACAGGAGCAGTGTAATTCATAGCTGTTGCTCAGTGTAATAATATCCTGGCTCCTTAGTTGGATGTAACCATTCCCTGACTGGTGATAAAGGAATGCTCTGGCTTGCCTGCTGCACAGAGGTTACACCTGCCCGCATGGGTTGCACTGTTGGCTGCACAAATAGGCTCAATTGTTAAGTGAAATACCTTGAGCAAATGACAAGGGAATCTTCTGTTTAAGAGGGCAATATCCCTCTATGGCATGGCTGCATTCATTAATGTTTGTAAAGCACTCTGAGATCCTCAGAAGGAAAGACCCTATTGAGCGAAAAGCATTATTATTGTTATTATGACTATTATTATTATGGCTTATATATTATATAAAAGCACTGGAATGTTTAATATAGTGCTTTAAATCCAGAGGCCTTAAGAAGTTTGCAAACATTAATGAGTTAAGCCTCAGCAGCCTGCCTGTAGGACGGAGAATGTACTATTAATTCCACGTTTAAGGCAGGGAAACTGAGGCACCAGGGGGAAGGATTGAAATCACATGCCCAAGGCTTTCTAGATACAGCTGGTGACAACCAGGAGGAGAACCCACCTCTCTCCAGTTCCAGTTCTGTGTTCTGAATGCAAGAGTTACAGCCTTTTTACGGTCGCCTTTTAATTTTTTTTTTTAGTCACACTGAACTTCCTATAATGGAAAGTCATTCTGCAGAAAAAGAAAGTGTTTTTGCTCTCTGGCTCCCTTGTAGTGGATGGGCAACCACATGTGATAGTGTGTCATACATGGAGGCAAGAAGCAATTTGTGTAGGCTGGAGCCCTTCATTCCTGTGAAATGGGGCTACTTCAGCATTGCTGTACATTGTTGTGGCACATCTCTGCTGTTATAAAATATTGTGCAGACCAGCAAATCATGACCCAAACTTTTCAGAGAAATATGTGCCAGGATCCAAACCCCTGACATGCAAGATTTATTTTTTTCTTTTGCTCACTTCCAAAATATATATATTCAAAAGATAACATGTTGGTGGTTAGTTACCCATACACATTCTTTTAAAAAAAACCCAAACAGCCCCCTCCCCTCCAAAAAAAAAAAAACCTGATGGCAAGTCAAATAAGGCTGCTTGAAGGATATGTGCAAGCAAACTGGTTCCTCCTTTCTGATGGCCCTTATACGTGTCTAGTCCTGCTTACTAAGTCAGTGTTCCACACCAAAACTAGTGCATCATTGTTTAATCTTAAATATGTCTTGGAAAAGCGACATGATCAGAGCCTGAGAGATAGAAAACGCCCACGATTTTACTGCCCCTGGCATGAACCTGTTGAATTCCTGTGCATCACTGATACCTATGCACAAACTCTTCATTGTTGTTTGCACTGCAGAAGTGCTGGGAGGCCGGCCTTGTTGTGCTAGGCAGTGTGTAAACACATAACAGAGGCAGACACTTACTTCTTCATTCACTGAGGGGGTGGGGGTGGAAAGAAGCAATAAAAATGAAGAGGGAACATGATACCCTCAAAATGCATCCTTCTCATACTTACAAAGATAGTCATGAGTAGGTTAATCTCTGTCATCCGGATCATCAAGAAGACATTTCCCTGCAAAAAGTGGCATTATGCGGATTTCACTGCACAATTCGTGGGGGCCGGATTCTGACCTTTTTGCTAATGGACAATTGTACATTAATCTGCAAGAAAGACCTAGAGTAAAAGTACCTTCCAGGATGCACAAGGGGGCCAGGTTGATGCCCCCTTTGTGTCTAGGTATTGTCCACGGAGTAGGACATGAGTAGGTGGCAGAATCTGTTCATGTAGGGCAGTGGTTTTCAAATTTTATTTATTTGCAGACCCCTAAAAATTTTCAAGAGGAGGTTCATACCACTTTGAATACACACACTTACAATTCACATACTTCTGATTGATCGTAGTTATCTTTTGCAGACCACTTAGACACAGTTTCTGGATCCCCAGGGGTCTGTGGACCACAGGTTGAAAAGCCACTGCTGTAGGGAGGGCAGGCTTCTCATTGCATGTTGTTCTGACAGTGCTCTTTCCCTTGGCCTCTGATGGTCAGATTGCAATGCAGTCTCTCCCGCTGAATCCATGGCCTCTCAGCCCTGTTTGCCATAACAGTTCTCTTGTGAACGTGCTACCCAGCATAAAAAAGGACTAAGACAGCCTCGTCACCTGTACTTGGCCATAAAATAGAGGTGATGTAGGGGTAGTTCTTGGTCTTTATTGGCCTGGTATGGAAAGTCTTCACATTCCCTTAGCTAGCCAGTTTTGTTGTCACAAATAAGAAGTAGGAAGACATCACCTCTACAAAGAGAAGTATATGCACAATTAATTTAGAGTGTCTCAGACCAAAAAAAAAAATGGTTGTTGATGTATTTGTTTCTGACAGCTTTAAATCTTTCAGGTGTTGTGTTTTAAGGTGATATTTTGCTGGAGGGGGGGCAGGGGGTTGGCCTATCAAGTCTTTCATCGAGACCCCAAGACACAATGAACTGGCATCAGATATTAGGGACAATTTAGTCATCATTACTAGATAACATGACCAGTCCATTTGAGATACATATTTGTTTAATAGTTAACATTCTGTTAAAAAAATAGAGAGAGAGAGAGAGAAAGAGGGTGGAGTGGAGAGAAGTCAGACTCCAGTGAATGCTCTGCTTATTTTATATCCACTATAACTATTTCTGTCCATGAAAATTGGCTTAATTATATCAATGGAATGTTTCTTTTTCAATTCTGTATGCAATTAGTCCATCTTGCTGGCTGCAATTTATTTTAATAAAAAAATAAACCAGTGGCGTGTTCAGTTCCTCATCCCCTGGGGACAAATGCGATTGGTGTGTTTAATTTCATTAACTACAATGTGGCCTACTGGAAAAATGTATAAAATCAGCTTTATACAGCTTAAACACTGGCATTTGAAACAAATCATTATTGCATTAGCTGTCACACTGGTAATTCTAGAATCCAAGACAAAAATATTATAGCTGTTTTTATAACCCTTTGCAAATACACTGTTAAAATAATTTGTAATCATTTTTTAAACATGGCCTGGTGTTTTTAGTTAAAATATTTTATCACCCCCAAAGAAGGCTGGCTATTCATTATCTCATACACATTTTATTGACTGATTCGTAGGTTGTTTTCAGTGTAGAAAATCTATGCTTTTCTTTCTAAAGATCTCCAAACTGAAGATGGACTTTCTAGTACCCAGACAAATGTGATTGCTCCTTTGTTTTTAACTGACTTTACAGTTTTTTCTACATTGCAAGGCTGCTTTTGGGAATGGGGGTGTTGAGGTATATGCTGCCAATAATATAAATCTAGAGGCTCAGGAAGCTAAGCTATCCTTCCTCCTCAACTTGCTGCTGGTTATATGCTGCGCTAGTATGCAACACCATTGAACAGGATTCCAAACCTTTTTTGTTTTGTGGCCCATGGTGTGTTACTTAAAATACTTTTATTGCAAGTCCATGTAGTTTGGGCCAAGTTTGGCCTGTCTTTACTGAGCCCAAATCCCTCAGGCTTTAGTGTATAAGTAGGGGATGAGGATTTAGCCCATTCTGTCAAGTTTGAATTTCACACACCTAATTTATTTGGTCTGGGTATTTTTTAGATATTAAGAATTAACCACAAAACCATCCTTCCTATTATTTGCTGGTGCATGTATATACTTCAACACAGCTTAAATCTGGACTTTGCAAGCATGATGTGTTAGTAATGCTTAGTTTTAACACTGTACTTAGTATAAATTAGGCACATGCATTTGACCGTACTTAAAATAATAAAAAACCTGTTACACACTTTTTGTGGGGGAGGGAGGTGGAGCAGAAGTGGGTGAGAGGGGACACATCCTCGGTGAATGTTATTTGGGATTTTTGTACCAACATCAGTAGGACTAATGTATGCCAGATGATTCTCAGGTCTGCGAGATTTTGCATATTGGCATATGGACATTTAAAGGGGATTGTCTTTAAGCATCTGCAAGTCAATAGGTCTATAGAGAAATGTCTTTTTTTTTATGGAATGATCAATCATGCAACCTCAGCAGAATTAGTACAGGTTCCTATTTGCTGCAGGGGCTGGAGCTTCCTCCCCAAGGCAGAAACAAAACAGAGATGCTTGGAGGACCTGATACCTTGGACCTATAATTCAGCTGCACTCTTGCACCCATCATTTTCTCTCCTGCTGCTGCCAAAAAATACAGCCATTCATTCATCTTCCTTTCCCTGTTGCAAAAAGTTAATTCCTTTCTAATGAACAAAAACACATGGTGTACAACCCATTCTGGGTTTTAGTTGTGTGTCCAACTTGGTGGTTTCTGCGTACCGAACAGTGGGATGGCAACTGGGAGCTTGGTGCCCAGTAAGAAAAAATGCCAAGGATTGTTGCCTGGTAATGCAACCTTAGATTTGTTTCCAGTGGGACTCTGGGATCTCATTACCAGTGCTTGGGGGTCTTAAGCTGGTTGCACTGAATTCTAGATAGCTTTCCATTGCCATTTCTTTGCTGGGGTTCCAACACGGGCACTCTAGTTTGTTGGCATTAATGGAAAATACTTAATTTTGTTTCCCAATTTGTTCAAAATAACAAAATTGGCAAAAAAGGTCAACGTGTCATCTTGGCTAATGGCATAACTCATCAATTGGTCTACAAGTAAGGGGGTTGCATGTCTGAGGGAGCTGGTTTCTCTATTCAGGTGTCTGCCTATAGGAGGTCAGCAAACCGAGAGCTGTGTTTTGTTTCTGTGCCAGAATGCCCAAAGCCTTAATTGCACAGGTAAATGACTGCAGTTTGCTGGGCAAAGGGTGTGAGGATGTACAGAAAGAGACCAGGCTGCACAGGAAAAGGGGATCAGCATAGCCCACATGTTCCCAGAGGCTGCAGAGCACTGCTTCAAGGAGGGTCTGTGCTGCAGGCTGGGAATAAGGGGCAGCAAGATGGTACATGGGGAGCAGCTGCAGTGAGAGTGGAGAAAAGACACTTTTCCCTGAACTCCACGGAGAGCTCCCCTATGCAAATTCTGCTTGCTTTGGCTATATGCAAAAGACCATGATTGATCTGTCTTTGCAAAAACAAGAGCTCTAGCTCAGCGGACCAGTTCTCTGGGCCTCTTCTTTCCATGCTAGAACATATGTTTCTCTCTTCCCCTTCCCCAGTTATTTTTCTTGAGACTGACACTATGCAGAAGTGTGGAAACTTGGATGAAAATAGTATATAGAGCGTGGAAAAAAACCATAAAATGATGGAGCAATGGAATTAGTGGCTATGTTCTAGGCATTTAGTTAAAGAGATTTGAAAACAGCCAAACAGTATAGTCAATGGATCAAACAGAGGATTGCGATCCGGGAAACCTGGGTTCTACTGCTGGCTTTGCTGTTGCCCAGTTGTACGTGTGTGTAAAGTACTGTATGAGGTTCTTGATGATGATTTATGGGCCTGATCCAAGTTCTGCCCGCTTCAAGGGCAGCTCTTTCACTGATTTCACTGTGTTTTGTTGCAACAATTTTGGGTGATGCTAGAAGTTGTTCTTTCATTTAAAATACTCTCTCAGGAACGTTTTGCTTTCATCCAGTTTTGTGCTTTGTTTTTTCATTTTCAACCTCTCGGTGTAATTTGCAAGTGTTTGTTTCCCCCAAATGACTGGATCTGCAGGGCTCTGTCATGTACATTAAAATATAAAATTTTTAAAAAGCTGTAGTTAATGTTCATAAATAGCTTGCCATAAAACTGCATTAAAATATTTTAAAATGTTTATGGAAAAGTGCTGGTTTCATTTTATATTTTATACCAAAATCATGAAATAAAGCACATACACAACCAGCCAGTGATCATATATTTTATTTTAGAATTATCACATAGAAATAAAATCAGTTTTAAATCCCTATATGGCATAACAACTATATATAAAAAAGCTGCTGATGCCTCATGGAAAACTTTGGAAAGCTTTCTGCTTAGATAAATTCTGCTCATATATCCCATATATGGTGAATCAAAACCAGATCTGTGTTTCTTCGGGAACTCTCTTACACTCTTGCTGTTTAATTTATTGTTCGAGGGAAAAAGGAAGTGGATTTAATCCAGATTTACTCTGGTCAGATTAGTCCACAATCTTGATTTGTGACAAAGTTTATTAATAAAGATGAGAGAGTTTTCACAAACTGCTGATGAGCTGTTAGGAATCCCATTTTCTTTCCACAGATGTGCCCATAGTAACAAAACTGTGGGCATGCTGCTCTTTTCTCAGGTCTCTAACACGTTATATTTAAAATAAATTGTTGCTAAAATATTTGATTTGAGGAATCAGTGTAATTGTTAATTCCTGTGCTTCCATACAATACTTTATTTCCAGGGGTTTATGGTCATTATAAAATAAAGGGAGAAAATTACTCAGGAACGAAACTTGCGCTCCCAGTCTGTCTCTCTCTCTGCATAAACATACATATCTAACGTAAAATCAGAAAATTTACTTGTGGATTCTGTGAAACCATTGATCCATGGATCAATGCCCACACAGAATGAAAGCCGTATATGGCCTTTTCCAATATAGGAAAGTAAAAACGGTAAGCCGAAGGCGAATATTTCTGCTTTAGGGCATAGGGCTTTTTTTAATCCTTGTAAGTGTATGTGTGTGTGTGAGTGTTTAGTTCAGCCGGTGTTGACATTTTTGCAGCTTTTTGGCTTGTAGTGTGGACGTAGTTCTCGTTGTATTTGAAATAAGCATAGCCGTATGCGGTGCAAGTATTCTAACAAACAACCCCTGGCCATGTTCAGAAACTTTTTCATGACACGTCGTTGTCCATGCACCTGTAGTCACATGGTCCAGCACTCAATATGATACATAAATATTGATTTACACAATAGCTCCTTCTGTTCCAGTAGGTCAGAAAAGGGATCATGCATTTTTAAAATATCTTTAAATCCATATTTGCCCAATGGACTTAAACTACCCTTTTTATAGGTACAGTATTACAGTTTATTAGGTATGTGAAATATATACATACACACATCTGTCTCTATATATAGATAGATATAGATAGATATTGAAATGCACACACACACACATATGGAAAGAGAGAAAGAGAGAGAGCAAAGAAATCCTTACTGATTTATTTTCAGTACATTCTTTGATGAGGCCTAACGCATTCATCACTGTGGTATCCAGATGCCGGTCAAATGGTAATGAATTTCTGCACGGTGTGATATAGAGAAGTGATATCATGATGCCCAGTTTACAGATGGGGAAGCTGAGGTGCAGAGATGGGATGAGCTTGTCCAATACTGCACAAGGTCAGGGAGGACTGGCCCACCACAGCTCTCTAGAATGTCTCTGCAAGGGGAAGCCTTCCTTCCATCCCTGCCTCCCTTGAGGGGCCACTGCTGAGCCCAGGGCAAACCTGCGTACTTCAGGAGATTTCTGACTGTTGGTTTCATTCTGAAGCCTCCATTATTTCCTAATGAAAATACTGAAAACCTCATTTGGGTAAATTAAGGCTAGCATCCAACTCAAAAGCTTGGAAACAAAATTCAGTAATGTAAGCTTACCTTTAACTTCAGAGTGTGGATTTTTTCCCCCAGTGCCCTATAATTCGTCCTGCAGCTGGTCCATGTGCGTGGAGCACTTTAGCATTAATGACTCATCATCACCTTTAGCTTTCAATTTCTGGACTGTGCTGATTTTGTATCTCCTCCAATGGAACATTTTATCAGAGGACCTTTTCTCTAGTCAGAGGTTCATTTATAACTTGCACTACTACAGTAGTTGCATGTTCAGAGTTTGATCTGGACTTGTTGAAGTACCTGGTTGTCTTTCCATTGACTTCATTGGACTTTGGAGCAAAACTTCAAGGCAGTGAACGCTTTGGGACTTCAGTGGTGTTTCCCTTATAAAGAATGTTGCTTATATCTGAGTTTGCTATAAGCAGGTTCTTTTGTATGTAATGCTAGTTAACCATTAACTAGCAAGGGTTTGGTATGTAATACATCTTTTTTCATGGCAGAAAACCCTGTCATCTCTTCTAAAGTCTCTTTGTAAAATTACCTAACTTTTAAAATATGCATAAACAAACGTGGTTATACCTGCTAATTTTAAGAGCCATTAGTATGTCCAAACTCTCTCAAAACAAACATTTTGAAGTAATATAGATTGCCACAACTTCAGAGTACCAGCATATTCATAAAGTGGATGAAACATGATTATTTTACTTAATATTATATTTCATTAACTGAAGTCTAATAACCGCTTATAGGATCTTCATTGTTTTGGGTGTATCTGTCTCTTGGACAGGTCCAGTTTGCAGAGATGGATGGGGTGCTTTCCACGTGAAGGATGAGTTTTCAATCCCCCAGTTCTTCTGACGTTCAGTTCCCTCTAGTGAAACTTCATCTGTACAAGTTTGAAGTGAGAAGAATCCCTGAAAACACAGACAAAGCGTGTGTGTGTATATGTGTGTGTGTACACTTAGTTTTCATATATATATATAAAGACTAAGCAAGGAAAAAGAAAAGGCAGCCATTCAGATCAGTCTTGAGGCTCAGTGCTTACATTAAAAAAAAATTAGGCCCTCTTGAAATATTACAGAATTATCCTTGCAGTGTCAGGTTCCAAGATAATGATGTGTCTGTGTGTGAAAATATTAAATTGCAATAACATGCAGAGTGAGTGCCTTTCTGAATGGGGTATTCAGTTCACAGCTTGGACAATCCGTAAAGCTAGTGAGTGACAGAATACAAATGGTGTCATAAAACATCGGGGGAATTTACAGCCAGCCTCCATCTTTTTGATCTATATACTATCTAGCCAACACCCTCCATCTATCCATCTTTTGTTAATGAAACAGCTAAACACATTTAATTATTTATTGCTGTTTAATGTCAGGAGTTATCAAAACAGACTTAATTTTTTTCTTACTTAAAGGTATGAGGAGGCCCCTAAAGTGTATGTATTGAAGTCTGGGATGTTTCCTGTCCAAAGACAATGCTTTAAAATGTTGTCTTTGCACATAATTGGTTTAACATTTTAGCTGCTTGATGAAAGTGTCTGTTTTAACTTCCTTGCCTAATAGCCTGATTTAGGTGCAAACACTTTGCTCAGTTCTTACATTGCTTGCTTTTCCCTTCAGCAGATAAAATATAAATAAGGTAGGAAAAAAGGGGTGTCTCGTCTTCTGGCATCAAGGAATAAATAACATGGCAAACCAGATTCAGCTCCTGTAAACTGGCCCATCTCTGAGCTGAGTCAGCTGTAGTTCTGGCCCAGAAACAGATTTAAAAGATATTTTTAAAATGTTTCTTTCATGCAGTTTGCTGTGCCTTTTCTGCATCTGAAAATTAGCCCTACTGAAGGCTATGCACCTCGGTTTAATAAAAGCTTGCAAACTTTAAGCATGCCAAATATTTTTATGGCTATGCTGCCTGGAGAGTCTCTTTATGTATAAGAGGTCTAAAAACGGACCCTTGAAGCTGACCTTCGTTCTGAAATGTTAGGTGCAGATAATGCAACTAAACTGAGAATCTCTTGTTTCATAGATGGAAATTCCAGAATTGCAAATCCCACAGAGTCTCTAGGCTTTTTTTCCTGCCCCCCCAGTTTCCCTCCATAGAGGTGTTAATCTTCACCCTCTAAAGGTTAGGTTGAGCTGCTAAAAGCCACTGTTTGTTATTGAATCTCATCTGCTAATTATGGGGTAGACTAGGTGTTTGGGATCCATCCCTGCTATACCACCTGGGTCTTCTCTATTGGCAGCTTTGATAAGGGATCATTTTTTCCTCTTTACCTAAGCTCTCCCTTTACCAGTGGTTTTAAATTGCTTTCCAATCCTGACAGACTACCCTCAGTTCAAAGAGAAGTGGGGAGGAGGTGGATGGTTATAGCAAGTCTAAGGAGTCCATTACCAGAGGACTTGAATTCTGTGAGGATCTCTTGGGAAATGCCCCTGCTTGGCCCACCAAACAGAGTATTGCATTGTGAGGAAAAAGGGCAGGAGGATAAAGGAATCCGGCCTCACTTTTCTCCAACAAAGGATCCTCAATACTTTTATTCAGCAGAAAATAGAATAATATTTCTGGGTTTGCTTTGAAAGCCATTTTTTGCTGGCTACCTCAGACATTTTTGACTGTTTCTGTGCACAAGGGAGATTTTTTTTTTTTTCCGAGGGGGTAGAACTCTAAGCCTGAAATGAGATATAAATGCAGGCAACCCAGTGCCAACGTAACAGTAAATAAGCTGTGGTTTATTACTAGTATTGCTATTTCATGTATTATTTGTATTACAGTAGTGCCCGGAGGCCCCAGTCAGGATTGAGGCCCCATGGTGTTGGGTACTGCACAAAAGGACAGTAAGTGACATTCTCTGCTGGAAATCTAATTTTGTTGTATACTGTGGTCCCCCTTAAACTGTTCCTGTTCTGCCTGATATAAATAGCCAATGTTCCTTAAGCAGCTGTAATGTTCTAGTCAGATCTTTTAGTATCTAGATACTAAGGAACACTTCACCATTGTGGCCCCTTCATCTGTCCTAAGCTGGCACTGACATGTTTCCGATCGGTCGTCTTTAAATTGCACAGACCAATAGATCTGTGTACTGTGTACTCCAGAGAAGTTTTTAAGCAGTGGGACATCCCACTTCAAGATTGCTCAGTTTTATTCTGCCTTGCAGAGATCTGAGAAGCGAAATAGATTTAGAGAAGATTTAGAAACACATGGAGAAAATAAGTATTCTGATTATGGCCCATGGTAGCATACTACATTGTACAGGACTAGTAGAGCCACCCTTTATTAGCAAAGATATAATACAGAAGCTGGCACATTAGCATTTAGCATAAAGTACTGTACTATCTAATGTTTCTTTTCATAGTTTGTAAGGTATTGGTACAATGAAGCTATTGTACTGATAATTAATGGGAAAAGATGGTGGGGTGAATTCAGTCTTGCTGGAAGGAGAAGCCACTCCTTGGCTTTCTAGAATTGCTTCCGTTTATGGCAGTTCAGTTTGGTCTGGTACCTCTGACCATTAAAATAGCTGGAAAGGACTCAGTGTATTAGAGAATGCATGTGTAATGCAGTTGGCTTATCATACTAGCATTATATTGTCTTAAACACTTCACACCACATTTTGAACTACCTTGGACCTTGTGGAAAATCCAGTGGCTTAGATGAGCCCCAGAATTTTATTTTTATGACTAAAATCTGACAGGAGAGAAATGTTCAATAGCCAATTTAAAAACCAAAGGAAAGGGCAGGATTCCTTACTGCCAGAAACTGAAACTGAAGTAACATAGATAACATTTTCTGATTTCTGTCTACAATAACTGCAGTCACAATGCATAAACCTGCATATGTGGAAGATGAAAGTAAATCTGAGTTTTAAAATTCTAAAACAGGATTATGACTTCCGCACCTAAGTGTGCAATGAAAGACTCCTACAGTACGAGCTGTGAAGGTGAAGTGCAGAATTCAGTTTCCCCTTGTACACCTAAGTGGCAGCATTTTAGCCACATAAGTGCCAGTTTTGGTATCATGGCTAGCAGCATTAGACTCTGGAGGAGGAGAAGGATGGGCCCTCCCAGGTTTTAGCTTCAGCTATTGAGTGCCCAGGGCTCTTGCAAAGGAAGTAGGAGATGTGGTCTCCAGGCCCCCTTACCCAAAGGGGGTTGAATCTGGATCTCAGACTTCCCAGCACACTGCTCTAACTACCATGCCATAGGTTAGGTATTATCTAGTCCCTTCACTGTGCACTTGTGTGTCCACAGTGCAGAGGCAGGGCCATGAATGCTTAGGTACCTGGCTACAAAATATAAAAACATTTAGTCCCCTGACATGCGTTGCATTTAAGAGTTAACAAGTTAATCATGTTTTAAACAGTAACTGCCACAGGTGCAACTTAGTGTAAGGAGTGATAATGCAGCAAATGAGCCACAAAGTTATTTCACATATAATGGAATATAATGTTGGAATAACTCTGTGGCTTGTTTGCAGCATGCCTTAAATTAAGCTTGGGGCTGGGAGCTTAGGTGCACAAAGGGAAATCGTATTCCAGCCTGTGTGTGGCTCACTGATTCTTCTGTACATATACATCTAGCGTTCAATCCTGGAAATGGTTTTGCATATTTCTCTTGAAGTCAATGGTACTACTCACAGGTGTAAAGTTATACACCTGCTGTTTTATTTCCAGGATTAGAGCCTCGTGGTGTTCTGATGTTACGCATGACAAAAAAAAGAGAGAAAGTAATCTATTATCAGTGTATTTTAATATAATATTCTGTTATCTCTGTTTTTCAGGCCATCATTTTTCCTGGTCCCCTTTCTCTATCCATGTATGTTTTAAATTCCATTGCTGTAATAATAGGGCACTTGAGAAAAAATAAGTGTAATGCAGCGTTCATTACTTTTAAACCCCCAGTCCTGATATTTGGAAGTGCTGACTATTTTCAGCTACTGCTGAAATCAGTGGGACCTGCCAATGCCCAGGCCCAAGAGATTTAGGAATGTGTTTGTCATCAATGGTAGCTGCCGCCTTAAAACGAAATTAAGAGCTACCCAAAATCAGACTCAATGTTGAAATACTTTTGCAAGATCACTCAGATCAAAGTGAACCCATTTCTTTTGGCGTCCATAAATGATATTTTCATTTCTAGTCTTTTTACCCCCCTCTAGAAAAGGGCAATAATTTCAGTTGTCAGAACAAAGTTTACATGCTGAAACACATGGTAAAGATAAGCAGTGATCTCAGAGTTAATGCTGCCACTGGGCTGAGTGGTCCCAACAGGAGGAGATTTTCTGCTAGCATTTAGAAAGAGAGGTTGGAGGGAAGGAAATCAATAGATTTGTGTGTGAGAGAGAGGGAATAATTTTTAGGTTTTTGCCAAGTCATAAACTCTAGCTTCTGTTCATTTTTACCCTTTGGAGCTTATAAATGCTAGGTGAGGTACAAGAGATCCCAGAGAATAGTGTGCAGTGCTCTCAGGATAAAATCCCTGAAGTCCTTCATTATCAGCCCTGGAGTGCATGCTAAGGACAGACCAGATGGTATGGCAGTGCCCTGCTCAACTCCATTTTCCTTTGGAAAAACAGGATTTTTTCTTCCAAAGCACAGCAGATTCCTGGCTGTGGAATATGGAAAACACACTATGAAGTGAGGCTCTTAAATAGGGTGCATATTATTGCCTCTAACTGCAACTAGAGGGAGGCTTATTTCTTTTACAAGATGTAAGCTTCTAAACAATTCTACTGCTATTGAGACAGAATGATTCATACATCATAGTGGTGCACATATAGATCTAGAGATGTATTCGTATCTCTGTATTTTATTCCTTTCCTTTGCTATTTGAAGCCTTGTGGAAAATTTCAAAAGCAGTTTCAGTCTCTTTTTGAAAGTTGGGGCTTAGGCTCCTAAAATCGCTTAGGTACCTTTGAAAATGTTGTCTTTGATCTCCAGAAATTCAAAGCACAGAACTAATTCACAACAGAGCAGTCTTCTTGGATACAGGGCACATCTACATGAGATGCTTAATATGCAGTAGACTTATTGCACATCATAATGTCAAAGCAAAAACTGTGCTATTAAGCTAATGTAGTAGTATTAGTCCACTGCGCAGTAACTGGCACAAAAAAGCATGCAATTGCGCTAACGTGCAGTACAGCAGCCTACTGTGCATTTATTTAGTACTTCCTTTTGCAAGTACTAAATTTAATGCACAGAAGGCACTGCATATTAATGAATGTGTAGACATGCCCACAGAATAGCAGCTAGGCATATTGCAGTCTGGATCCCTTTGCTTCAGCTAAATGGGAAAGGCATGTAGTACCAAACCTTCCATTTGTGTTTCTGTGGGAGAAAGAGATTTCTCATCTGCACCTCCTGAGTTTATTAAAGCTGGACATCTCATGCAAACCAGGTGTTTGGTGATATGACAATAACTGATGGTTCGCATTATAACTGGAGGGAAATGAGAGATTTATTAGAAAGTTCAGTGGTTCTGAAGAGATTCGTAGAGGATCAGGAATAGTAAAACGAAGTGGGTGAGCAGCATGGCATCCTCAGCCAAACACCTTTATTTAATAAACAAAACATTTTGGAATAAATAACCTTATGTAGCAGATTGAGCACTTTCCAGCCACTACTGGAAAATGCAAATGGCTCAAGATGAATGTCACTGGCTGCATCTTCCCATGCCCTTCACTGCAGAGTAGACTAATTAGCTGCAGAGTAATGCATCATAATCTAAACATGCAATGGTATTAGGCCACAGTAAACTCATTGATACTGCTGTAAGATACTACTGTTGTGGACAGAACAATTTTTTGCTGGGGTAATTTATTGCAAGTAAACACATGTGTAGATGCTGACTGGGGGCACAAATTGCACCTGGTCAGCCCAGTCAGCCGGGGGCCAGACTCCTACTTGCCACCTGCCTGCATGGATTCACACTTTTAGTACTCCCATGCCCCAGCCAGCCCCTCTGCCACCCAGTGCCACCACCTGGAGCCACCACCTGGTGTCCCCATGTCCCCTGCCAGCCTAGTCCTGCTCCACTCCAGCTAAGATTGCTGCTGTCCTGGGTGCACATGTAGACGCTGCACCTGGGAGTAGTTTACCCTGGCTCAAACTGGTCCAGAGTTTATTGCTTCGTGCTACTTGCACATGTAGATGCACTCATTATGACCTTTTGGCAAGTGCAAAGAAGTGCTGCTTTTCCCTCTGAGGACAGGTTGAAGTATGATCCATTGTCGAGATCTAACTCTGTTTAATGAGAGTATTCCTCCTTCTTTCAGTCTATCCCTTTAAGGTTGCCTGAACTCCTGTAGGTAAACAGTGTCATCTCTTGTCCTGCTAGAACTGTACATCAGACAGAAACTGGGCTTGGATTTCTAAAGAGAGGTCAGATTTGTGGGCACCAGCCTTTTTCTTGGTTCAGTAGGGAAGTTATTTATAGTCCCATAAATGTCTTGGTGAAAGAAAAGTCAGATGAGCCATCACGTCATATTAAAAATATTGATCAGCTATTGATTATTATTTAGTCCAGGTTTAAAGTGTGAGTAACTGGTTTCTATAAATCACTCAGGGGTTCTTGTGAAGCTGTCTGACTGTCAATGCCCAGCCAGGTTTCCCCTTAGGAGTAAAAGGCTGGCTCTGTTTCAGAAAGTGACAGCTGAAGCTGAATGTTGACGGCCATCTACTAAGAAGGACGCAGTTGTTGAATCCAGATGCCTCTATTGTTTAGCTGCTGCTTTTCTGCCAGTGCAGGTGATCATTTCTAAGTGGTTTAGATGCTTGGTAAAGCATTCTTCAAGACAGGATCTTTTCTGTTAATGTATTCATAACTCTTGATACATTAGGGTGAATTTATCCCTGGTGTGACTTGAGCAAAGATAGGATAGCTGTACAAGGGATGATTACTGTCTTTGGGGGCAATATGTTCAAGGTCTCTGTTTAATACTGTCCTAGTGAGTGCATTTTCAATGTGAATGACTTCTGAATACATAACTGTAAACATTATCACAGCAAGTTTGTTGGTGCTGGTGCATCTGGGAAGAGGGAACTGTCAGGCTGAGTTACCTTTCAGGAAAGCTGGAACATCTTGGAAGAAAGCTCTCTGAGCACCACTAAGCCTGTTCACGCTGTTTATTAGAAATCATCTTTTCTACCATAAAAGCAGCTGTTTCTGGCATGCAAGGTGACTGATGTTTAACTTTGCACAGCAACTCGTCCTAACAGTTTTGGAAATGAAGTGAAGCATACTGCAGACATCTGATGCTCTGGAGGGACTTTAAATAGGCAGATGTTCTTTTGACATTTGAAGCTTTCAGTCTTACTCAAATGTAATCTCCCCTCTTAGGCATTTTGCTGGTTGATCTTCTAGCTGCAGCCTGCTATACAGGCCAAACCTCCTCTTGCTTTACAGGATGAGCTCATGTAGTTATGAGGAGCTTTTAGAAGA
The DNA here is from genome assembly GCF_052110815.1 of Crocodylus siamensis. Lineage (NCBI taxonomy): Eukaryota > Metazoa > Chordata > Crocodylia > Crocodylidae > Crocodylus > Crocodylus siamensis. The sequence goes on from NC_143406.1 coordinate 14,111,485, forward strand.
AAAGGGAGAATGGGCTAATAACTCCCCTCTCTTCCCTTCTGCCCCCCAAACCCTCCCACCTTTGAACTTTGTCCCCAAACTCAAACATTTGCTTTCCTTATTTCTCATTTCCATTCATGTCTTCCTTGGTGGATTCTGAAGCACCTCCTGATCTCATGTATTTCCATGAACACTGAGGATATGTGCACATGTTCATGGGACCGGATCTATGACCAAGTGCTTACTTTAAGTTATATGACTGTAGATGGGATTGTAAATCGATCTCCTTGTGCAGATGTTCACTGGTGTTGGGAACTGTGCCAGGAACCTGATTTAAGTCAGGGTGGGGGAAGAAAGTGGGAAGTGGGTCTGTGGGGTTGGGGTTTGGCGGGATTGAGGGGGCCTGGCAGCTCTGGGGAGGGGGTTGTCCATCCAGAGGAGGGCAGTCAGGGACTAAAAAAGACGCCCACCTAGTTAGGGGGTAGGGGCAGGAAGAGTGCAACTCTGGGGCCCCAGCCAGTGGCTAGGCTTTGCCAGCCCTGAGGCTGCACTTTGAACATGTACAGATGTTCCTTAGATCGAGCTAGTGTGTTCCTGATCTAATTTAGCTCACCTCCTGAGGTGAACTAAGATTGGGGTGGTCATTTTTTTTTTTTACCAGATCTAACCTACACTACAGAAAGGATGTGGACAAATTGGAGAGAGTCCAGTGGAGGGCAACAAAAAACAATTCAAGGGCTGGGGGACCACACTTATGAGGAGAGGCTGAGGAAACTGGACTTATTTAAGCCTAGAGAAGAGAAGACTGAGAGGGGATTTAATAGCAGTCTTCAGCTACCTGAAGGGGGTTCAAAAGAGGATGGAGCTGGACTGTTCTCAGTGGTGGCAGATGACAGAACAAGGAGCAATGGGCTCAACTTGCAGCAAGGGAAGTTTAGGTTAGATATTAGGAAGAATTTTCTCATGAGGAGGGTAGTAAAGCACTGGTGCAGGTTACCCAGAGAGGTGGTGGAGTCTCCATCCTTGGAGGCTTTTAACCTTCTAGATAAAGCTCTGGCTGGGATGATCTAGTTGGGGCTGGTCCTGCTTTGGGTAGGGGTCACGTGTTGACCTCCTGAGGTCCCTTCCAACCCCAGTTTTCTACGATTCTGTTATGCGATGAACCTCCCAGAACGTCTGTACAGATCGACACTTAGATTGCCTGACCCTGGTTAGGATGATCTAAGTATAATGTCTTCAGAGACCCTCATCAAGGAACAAAGTACCACAAATACCAGTTCTTGTATTACGTGATTTCCCTTTAAGCCTTGCTCTGCACAGTCACCTGATTACAGGACAATGTCAGCACTCTCTTTTTTTTTTAAAGAGAGTTTCTAGACCTCATGGTTGTAGAGAAAAGCCTGAAACAATGAACGGTCCTCTAGGGGCTCAGAAACTAGAGAGCAAATCAGAACTTTCTAGTCCTTTTAATCTCATATTTGTTAAATAGATCTCATGCCTTTGGGGGGACCCGACTCATAATTTTTGAACAACTGGGGCTGTTCATAACTCTTTTGGGGGTGAATTTTGAGGCCCAATGTTTGTTGCCTCAAACAGTTTGGATAATTTGGTGAAGAACCCAGTCTTTGGGCATTTAGCAGAAATGAACACTAAGCCTTTTGAAGTTTCCCCATTTACAGGCTGTGTGAAGTTCCTGTTTGATTAAACAAATGATTCTCTGCTTAATTTGTCTGTGTTGGCTATTTTTATAAAATATGCAGTTAATTAGGCAAAAGAAATACAGAAACATGTTTATCCTCAAGATTTATGCGAAAAATGAGAACCCCACTGAAATTTCCAGTAGTGAAGCAATTAAGTAATGGAATTCCGCAGTATAAACATAGTATAATTCAGCTATAAAAATGATGTCAAAGTAATGTTAATGAGCTGAATTGAAGCCACAAAAGCAAAAAAACTTTAGAGTTAGAGCTGCAAGTCCAGTTTCTGCTAAGCTGCAGCTGAGACAAAATTCTGTTGCAGAAGTGGCATGCACTTCCAAATCTGGCTCCACGTTCCCTGCCCTTTCTGCTTATACAGTATGTCAAACCTGACAACCTGGTAAATGGTGGGACAATTACACCAGTCAGGACCTTCTATCTGTCCAGCATAATGGGACCCTGATCAAAACAGGGGCTGGATAGGCCACCATCATACAAATAATAATACTCAGTTGGGAGCTACAGAAACAAGACTTCTTGGGAGAATAGATTCTGAAGGTTTTCATGAATTTTTCAGCACGCAGCCAAAATGCTTATCTTTATAATTTGTTAAAAGCCTTCGTGCATAAGTATGCATTTCTTAAAATTAATTCTAGTTGGTTCAGTTTTAGAAAAGACTATTCTCTGCTTTGGACTAATAAATATGTTCTGTGTGTCTTGCAGTTGTCCAGTCAATATTTTCATATTCTATGTAAATATTGTTTGCTGAAATACAATTCAGGGGCTGAAAACAATAAAACACTTCTAATGTATGTTAAAGTCACCCTCAAGTGTCCATCTTCTTGTTTTTGCAAAGCACTAACTTGAAAATAAGAAGAGCACTTCTACATTTTACACCCTGATTGTTGCATTTGTATTGAAGTTTTGTCAAAGTTTGGAGCAAATGTTCTATCTGAGCAATTTAAACCCAGCTCTTTTCTGTGGCACCTCGCTGCCCCACATAACTCTTAAGCCAAGAATTTGCAATGAAATGCTTATAGAGCCTTAATTATGGCAAAGAGAACAGGGTGTCTCTAATAAAAATTACATTTATAATATCCTGAGGACTGCTTTACTTTTTATGCTCCCTTTTGGCTTTTGCCACTGATTCAGATCCAATTTCTGTATTATTATTATTCTGATCAGTGTTTCTTAAAACCATGTTTCAGATTATTGACTAAGCAGTTTACAGTGAAACAAAGTTCCTTTCCTTTTTATAGCACTGGAGCAAATTTCACCAGTGATAGCTATGCAAAGATTAGACTAATGTTTCTTTTTAAGTTGCATTTTAGCCAAGTCCCTGGTGATTTCAGTGCACTCTGGTCTTCATGCTACATTTTCCTTTCTTTTCTCATTCTGCTTCATAATGTTGTTTCTATCACCTTCTAAACCCACTAAATAGCAAGCAGCAGATTTATGGCGTTTAAACTTTTAACACTGTAACATATTTTATATATTCTTTACAACATTATTCAGACCTGTTGTGTTATGGTTAGTTCAAGTTCTGGTGCTGCTGCGCTGAGAATCCCTTTTCTTGCTGCTAGCTTCTCTTTCCCAAATAGTATTTGAGCTTGCTTCAGGAGAGGAGGAGGAAAAGAATGTTTCCTAAATCTTGCAGAGATTTAAAATTGGGAATGACCAAACCATTTCAGACAGAAAGGAGCAGAACCCTTCCACTAGATCCCTACCATGAACTCAGATTCAAGGAAACTGAATCATGCTTTTCTTCTGAGGTTTGGATTTTTTTCCATTGCTTCTCTAGTTTGCTGCTGCATTTCAGAATAATCCTATCAGTATTGGCAATGAGGATTGAGGGGTAATGCTGTCCCAATATTTAGTCAAGAAGCAAACTGAAGGTAAGGAGGATAGAGTGGATTAAGCTTTCTTTACAGCACACTCTGAGGTCAGATGCAACTGAACTTGCAAGAGATTCAGGATGAACTAACGCCTCAGCACGTCTCTAAAACACTCCATCCACCGCTTCTCTTAGCTTATCTGGAAATTAGGCTAGGATTCTCCTGAGAATAGACATGAGGTTTTCCAGGAATTCAGGTGAACTAGAAGTACTGCCTAAATAATTTTTACTGCATGCTGGGTTTTCTGCTGGTCATCTGAGGATGTGCTGGGTGGGGAGGGTGGAAAAATACAGGAAATGTTGACTGAGCTGTCTGAAGACTTAGGGGATAGTTTTGCCTTGAGTTCCAGGAGAAGCTTCTGGGGGACTCTTTCTATATCATACCTAGTGAGCAATCCATAGTCTTCTTGAATAGAAAGGCCATTAAAAAATGCAAGATCCTTTCTTTACACTAAAATTACATGGGGGAGTTCATGGCTTTTTATTTATTTATTTATTTATTTTGCAGGGATTATTAACTGGGTACAAATGCTGACCTTGTAATGTGTCTCTCTGTCTGTATGTGTTTTTAAATGAATTAAATGCTAACATTTGAATGTTCACAAAACATTAGGCCCCTTTAAATTACAATAACAAAAAACCTGGCGCTAACTCTGCTTTGCGATTCTATTATGGGTCTTTACCCGAATGCTGAAAGCCATCTATGAGCATCTAATTGCAGAAGCAGGGCCATGGCTGCTAGATAAATATGAGCATTCATGGCAAGCAAGTGTGTGCAAAGGGAGGTTAAAGCAGCCTGGTTGGCAGAGGTGTGTGTACTGAGTAGTGTCTTTGTCTTTTATGTAGAAAAATACTAATTAAAAACAAAATGTAAAAACTGAAGAATGCTAGTTATGTTTTAGTGTGCTGCTAAGGTAAATATATACTAGGTCATTTGAAGTGCATTGTTAAGTCAGCCTGTGCCACAAAATTTCCAAATTAAAAGCTGAACAGAAATACATCTGGAACGGGACACAAAAGCAGATTACTGTTACTTTATCCAGAGTTCTGCATTTGGTCTATGGTTCATTTGTGCTGCTGGTAACCACTGTGCAGAGAAACGCAAGCAAGCACAGCTCCTGGAACCATACCTTGCTAAATTTCCTTTTTACAACCTCTCCAGTGGTCCAGCATAACCCCTAGAAGTTTTACCCTAAGGCTTGGAGATCTGAACTCCATATGCTGTCTGGTGCTTTGGATACGAGACCCCCTTTTAATATGTTGAAAACAGAAACAGCTTGGAATATTAACTTAACTGTACCTTACTGCTTACAGCATGTAATGAGAAAAGTAGACAAGCTGTCAGAGTTACCAATTAAGATCAATTCTTTACATTTTAAATGTGAAATACTGCAAATTACACTGAAGTATTTGAAGGGTTCTAATGAAGGCATGTTAATGAAGGCACTGCTGCATTGGCAAACCATTTTTAATTCACCTCCTGCTTGGGAGCACAGAACTTGCAGTCCCCTTCTGGGCACCTATGCATCATCCCCAGCCTGGAGTCCCCCCTTCTCTTCGGAGGGCAAAGAGAGACAGTGGGGTTGGCCCTCACTCTCAGTACAGCCAAAGGAGGATGTTCTTTGCTTTCAACAGATGGTGTCACTGGAAAGGGACGGAGAGGTGTTCTCTCTATCTGTGGCTGAATGTATTGCTTTTGTGATGCATCTAAAAGATGTGGTGTCACTGCTTGGCACTGAACCCCAGATCCCCATGGAAGGGTGGGTGATTTTGGCCTTGCCCTGTGACTCCCATTGACATCAGAATGAGCCACATGACCAAAAGTAGTATCTCTGTCTGCTCAAATGGGACAAGTGAAGAGTCAGGTTCCCTTTGTAGCAGCCATTTTCCTGCTGGGATTAACCCAAATTTGTGGAGCTCTAAATCTGCTAGATGGGCATATTTACCTAGACCGGGGGTGCTCAGCCCTTATCCCAGGGATCAGATCCGTCCTGGGGGTTCCCTACACATTGGTGGGGAGCCCCAAAGGCTGGCACTGTCCACTAGATCGAGCAAGCAGGGTGGTGTGGGACCCCAGCCCAGCCCAGGGGGCCACACAGGCAGCCTGGGGCCTAATCTTGCATGTGGGCCCAATCCTAGTACACGGGTATGATTCAGCCTGCCAAATAGCCCTGCACCACTCATCTGGCCTGCAGGGCCAAAAGGTTGAGCATCTCTGACCTACCCTGTCCCACCATGATTTAAGGTTTGACTCCATGCTAAAAGACATAGAAGGAGAAATAGAATTGCTTTTTCTGTGGACAATCTTACACCAAGTTACAGCCACGGAGGTAGACGTTTATGATGCCTGTGCTGGAGCAGCAGAACTGGATGGTGACTTATTAGTGCAGACAGATTTCATTTCTAATCCTCCTAAGGCCTGATCCAAAGCCCATTGAAGCCAGGGGGAAGTATTTCCACTATTTCCACTGGGGGGTGTTGGGGGAGAGTATTTCCCTTCCCCCCACCCCTGGGGGCTTTGGATCAGGCCTCAAATGCATGGAATAAAAACTCCCCTCCAGTCATTGCTATATTGACGTTCCTTATTTTGTAGTTGAGAATTTGGGTTAAAGGCCATTGCTATAATTAGGGTTGCAACAGGTCACTTCTGTGCCACCATTTTGCTTTAATAGTATTTGTTTAAGTCACCTCCAGACTCCTCTCCTGGCCTCTCTAGCCTGGAAACAGCCACCGTGATAAAAAGGTCTTTCTTTGTGCCACTATCCTCCCAAAGAAAAAGCTTCACATCTGATTTCAGTTTTCTGAAATAACAACAGATGTTTATCTTGTATTGTATGGCACATGGCACTACAACTCATAAACCCCCTCCTGGAGCTCTGAGCAGAGTTTCTGGTCCCTCTTTTGGACACTTGCAGGCTTTGTGCTTTTCTTTTTTTTTTTTTTTTAAATATTTTCATTTCTCTGCAGCTTAATCTGCTACCAAAGTATTTATAAGTATCACATTATAAACCATGAAACAAGGAATAGCAGAGGAGATTTTCAATACTTCCTTCCACTATGCAGAGGACAGTACGTGTGGCTACTTACCTGGAGCCTCCAATAATGAAATAATTAAGCAGGCATTCCACAATTTCCCAGCAAGACTTAACCATTGAGGGGATGGGACAGTGGATGCGTTTTTAGGAACAGCCATTAAAATATTGGAGAGGTTATTAGCTGCTGGCAGAACTCTGTTTTCCTTAGCTTAGTGAGAGAGTGAAACCCTTTTTACTTTCCCACTAAAAACACTGTTTTAATTTTACTGTAGAAATGGTAAATTTCTACAGCTGGAGCAATTTTACATATGCGTGTAAAATTTACACAATTTTACACAATCCCCAGCTACTGAAGCCTCTATTACCTGATGGAAATGGTAGTTGCATTCAGGAAGTAACATTCAAATCTTGTGAAAATGCCAGTGTTTGTGTATGAGCACTAGTGAAGTGCATGTTGGTAGTATCATGTGACTGCCTTCCCAATTACCCATCATAAGCACCTTGACTCACCAAGCAGTTTATATGCACAAAAGGAAGGTTGCGGTAGTTCAGTTGACTAATAATAGGATACATAGCAAAGAAGGAAGACATTAAAGTACTTTTCCTGGTCTTTTGCATCATGTAGTCATTCTGGGGGAGAGATGAAGTAGATGGACAGCAGACCAAAGTGGCTGAACCAAGCACAGAGGTGGAAGGGTGGGTCCAAGTGAGTGAACATTGTCCAGGGGCTGCAGCTGGTCAGTGGGGAAGGGCAAGGCAGAGCCGGCGTTCACTTGGCCCAGTGCACAAAGATCTGGGTTGAGGTGAAATTATCTTCCTGTTCACCTGGGAGAAGGAAGGATTAGCCGGCAAAGTAATCACTGCTCAAACACTGAGACAAGACTGCTCCTTCACTGACAATTTATTCATTCAGTGTGCGCTAAAGCAGATTCCTACTGCAGCCGGAGTATTTAGTTAGCTACAACAACATTGTCTTAACTATACAAAAGGGAACTGCGTTTTCGTCTCAATATTCCATAACTCAGCCATGTCCACTGGTATCTTTTTTTCATACCCTATAAAAGCATGGTTTGCTCTATGTTTGAGTAAATGCAGCTCTCTTTTGTTTCCTTGGCTGAATTCTTTATTTATTGTTTCCTAAAATGATTTGCTTTCTTCCTCCCCCTTCAAAACACATACGATAGCAATAAATAGATACAAAATAGGACCAAGAAACAAAAGGCCGAACATGCCGATAATGTACATTTGGTTTGTATTTATCATTTTTAAGATGTGTTTTAATTGGTTCACTACCAACATCCTGTAGCTTTCAGTCAGTCAGAGCAGAAACCTGTTTCATTTTAAAGCCAGTTCATTTCCCTGTTCCAACAGAGACCAGGGACAAACCCCTAATATAGTATCTCCAAATTTAATTGCATTAAAAAAGTTAATGTAGAAGATTATAATACATTTTGCTTCCCTATTTTCAGCTGATGATTAGAAGCTGGATTTGATTTTAGAGAGGGGAAAAAAAGGAAAGCAGTTTGCTTCTTTGTAACTTAAGCTTTGAAAAAGAAAATACGATGCATAAACCTGCACAAAGTCCTGCAAGCCTAGAAATAAACAGATTTGTATATTAATCCAGCAGCTCAGTCTATTTAGCTCAGCCTAGAGAAGGCTGAAGGGTGATTTGATCACCCTCTATAAATACCTGCATGGAGAACAAACCTTTGATAATGCACTTTTGGATCTAGCAGACAGAAGTCTGGCCAGATCCAACAGTAGGAAGTTGAAAGCAGGCTAATTCAGACTGCAAATAAAGGCACAAGTTTTGTACAGCATCTGTTGTTAGCCACTGGTTGTGACAGATTCTTCATCACTATCCTTTTTTAAATCAAAATTGTAGGCTTTCTAAAATATCAGCTTCAACTGAAACGTAGTACATTCTTGGAGCCTGATGGTCTGTGGGTGCAGCTACACAAGACGTTTACTGTGCAGTAGCCTAATAATAGTGTGCTGGTCCAATACTGTCCTAATGTGCTACTGTGCAGTGTTATTAGGCTACTGCACAGCAAGCATTAAAAAAAACAACTGTGCCGGTGTTACTACGAAGTAGCATGAGTTACTGTGCACTGAATTAGGACTTGGTTAAGCAAGTATTAAATCTAATGCGCCATAACCAGGGCGCATTAATGAACATATAGATGTGCCCTGTATGTACAAGAGGTTGGAAAAAATAAAGCCAATGTTCCTTTTTGGCCTTGTAGTCTAGTAATCAAACTGCCCCTGGTCTTAGACGATCTTCCAGTGGACAAGTACGCTTGAGGAAAACCAACTATTTAGTTGGCTGTCTCCACAGAAAAGAAGTGGGATGAACAGAGACTGAACTGCCTTCTAACTCCTGGAAGCAAATCTGAGTAGTCTGAGTATTTTGTGCTTCTGCTCCTGGGCTATATCTGTCCAGTGGATTAACAGAGGATTGCAACTCTTAGGACACTCAGGCTGGCACCTTTTGCCAACAATAAATGAGAGAAGTAAAACCCTTCCCTCCCTCCCCACCCCAGCTGATAAACACCTACTAGTTACTGAATATGGGCTGGAGGCACAGGTGTTGTTTAGGTCATTTAGGTCCCTGATATAGTTCTGGTTCAAACCCCTGTCTAGGTAAGCGGATTGCCTGGTAGGGCCAGATAGGTATATAGCATTCAAAGACTTCATACCTATTCTCCAGCAGTGGAAACACAGTATTTCAGATAGAACTCAAAGGATGAATTTCTGTGCCCATACCTCTTTGTACAGGCACTTATGAGTGATGTGAATGTGTCATTATTCACAGGACTTCCAGCATTGATTTTGCTACCCATGGAAATGGTGTCTGTACTATGACAAATACTTCTCGTAAATATTTTTTGCATAACCCAGAGCCTCGTAGCACTCTGAAATCAGAGCTAGAAGAACAAATACTAGGCCTGAAAGAGCATGGGGCTTTCAGTATTTCCTTACCAAGTTTTCAAATGCTGAGAATAAGCATCATAAATGAATGGCCCAGAGGCCTTATTTAAACATGGATATTGGTAGGCACCTGTCAATACAAAAGAAGCTCTGTGGCAAACACAGTTTTTTATGTACTCTTAAATGTGGCTTAGTTACCCACATATCTGAGGTCAAAAACTGAAACGGTGTTGACTACGAGGAGCTTCTTTTTTAATCCAGCTGAAATGCACCCAGGCACAGACAAGGGTTGAGATAATCTGTTACCCATTGCCACCTCCTATCCAATGAGCTTCAGGACTGAGGGATGATGACTGAGCTAAATGCAGAGAAACAAATCCTTTCATGGGAAAAAAGGTGTCTTGAGACAACCGCTCCCCTGTGTGATAATGAATGTTTCTGTTGCTGTGGTAAAGCTGTTTAATGTGGTTAGGCCATTTCAAGAAGTTTATTAACAGAAGTGGTGGGGTGGTGGAATTACCTGGAAGTTTACCTTGGTTAGTATCACATGGAGTTACAGAAGCCAAGAGGAGGCCTGAGGTAGCTGACAGAGCTGAAGTGGATGTATTAATAGCATCAGTTGTTAAGGGGGAGGAGGGAGGAAAGCACTTTAATAGAGAACACAAGGAAACCCTCAGAACGAAGCACTAGAGTACGAGGAGAGAGGGTAGGGGGAGAGTGTGATTTTTTTGTTAATTCTTTTTTTTCTGCAGATTTTGAAAAGGAATGCCATCCCTCCTGTTCTGTTCTTTCTTTTTCTTTTGGTTCTGTTTTCCAGTGAATTTAGGGCAAACTTTCAGTTGCAAATTTTAGCTTCTGAGTTATTTTTCTTTTCCCTTCTATCTTCTGTTTTTCCCCTTTGGCCATTTTGACAGTGGGAAAGGGAGGAGGAGGCAGATTTGACAGTGGGAAAGGGAGGAGGAGGCAGAAAGGCGGCTGAAGTCCTTTGTGTTGATTTTGCAAATTCTGTCAAAAAGGGGAAGATTTAAAAATGCATTTTTTAATATAAAGTCTTACTACACAATGTTTCGCAACAGAAACCTGCCTCCAGTTCTGCAAAGAGTGTTGGCAGGTAGGCAGCCCCACTGTGGTGCAATGACTTCTGTCTGATTCATGCAGGTATATGCCTAAAAAATAGCCCATATAAAGGATGAAGAGCTAGTATTATCTTGCTGAGGTCAGCGGAGCTACATCAGGGATGAATTTACTGCTGAGGTTTTGCAAAGATACTGTAAAGAGATGTCTGGCAGAAAACACACTAAGAATCATGTATTTAATTTTATAGACTAGACAACTTTCGGGTTTATATTTATATATGCATATCATCTAAACAAAGTTAAAATGTTTCCTGCTTTGTACAATGGCTGAGCACTTTTTCCTCAGCTTGACAGCTTTGTTTGCTTGAGTACAGAAGTTTTACTTCTGAAGGTTTCCTTTGCTTGCATTGATTTTCCTTGGGCCAGTTTGTAGCTGTTTGGAAGAACGTTACCTTGCTTGTTACCTTTGTCTCTGTCTAGGTAATTAGTTTCTTTTACACAAGAGCTTACTGCAGTGTAACTTGCTGTAGTTACAATTTATACTGATTCCAAAAGGGGTTCTTTTATTTTACTCCCTCTTTCCTTGGCTTATCTACCTTAGACACTTGCCTTAGAGGTATCCTTTTTGTAAGCAGTCGCCAAAAACCATGTCCCAACAGAAAATGAATGTTGTATCTCGAAGTCTGTAAAAACAGCATTTATCCCACAATCTCCGTTTTCTATGATGAAATCATGATCTAACCTTACCCAGGGCACACCTGATGCCAGCATAAGTTAGTATAGTAAGACGTGTTCCTGAAGCACATATTGGTACTGTAGATGTTGTTTGATTGGTTGATGTTGTAGCTGTGATGGGCTAGGAAATAAGTTAAAGGGAAGGATTTTCATGGGGCTATTTTTACTGGACCAACTGCATGGTTGGGATAGATTTAGACAAGCTTTTGAATGCAGTGCCTTCTTCTTCAGGCCCATGGAGCCATGTAGCTTTTCTTCAGAAATGTTCAGGGAAGGTATAGGTAACTGTGGCACAGGAGAAGATGTAGAGGGAGAGGCCAAGGAGGAGAACGATGTGGTTAGAGGCAGAAGGAAAAAAGACAGAAGGAAAGGGTTCAAAAGGACATGGCGAACGGGAAGTGGGAAGACGTGGCAGTTTTTAGTGTTATGCTTTGAAACAAGGGTAGGGTTTTCTTTTGTAGACCTCAGTCAGAGTTTTAAGTTGTGAAGTCTTAATATCAACAACTCCACTCCTCCCCCCCCCCAAAAAAAAACAACACAAAACAAAAACAAAACAAAACTGAGCTGAGTGACTTCAACTCCAGTCAGATTTAAGGCAAAGTAGGTGTTTCCCACTGCCATGTTACTTTGCAAGCATTAATGGGGAAGGAAATGGGCACATAGGCACAAACACAGATTACACACTCACATGGACTCCCCCTGCCCCCCCACCCCACCAAAGAAACTGGAAGAATAGACTTCAGCTAAATATCTCCTCTACATGGCCACACCGCATCTCTTTTGGATAGCTTGGAAACACAGAACCCCCATTGACAGCCCGGCAGAGAGTGAGCGCAGAATATGCAACGTAGATCCGTGCCGCAGATAGCAGATCTTCACTGTGGACTGGGGAGAGGGATTTTGCCCTAAATGGACACCAGATGCCCTGAGCACATTAGGTTCATGAGAGTAATCAAAACAGTCACCAGAGGATTACAATAGAGCCCTTCGTTTTGAGGACAGAGGTGTTGATGAAACAGACTTTGAACTGTTTGAGGTTTCTTCGGTTTCTTCTTTTTTTTTTTCTTGTGGGGTTTACTTTCTTCCTAAGAACAAAAAAGTAACTTCCCATGCACCACCAGTCTGCACAAAACAAGGACTCTTTTGAACTATTTTACATACCGTGCTTATTCAAAAGAATTTTCTTACAGTTTCCTAAGGAGCCTCACAAGATTGCGTTGTTGGTAAGGACACTGCAAGCATCCGTTTCAGGAGGAACGCAGTGATGACAGTTGACTAAATAACACAGAAAAGGGATTCATGAATGAAAGCGATGAGTTTAGTTTGCTGTTATTCTGGGGCCCTATGTACTTGCAGGAGCTACTTGGATGGCCAGCAGTGAAACAGAGGGGACTACTGAAACTTTCACAAGTTTTCATCTGAAAAAGGCTCCTGAGCCAAATAAGGGCAATAGATTCATTTTTCAATATGATTCATTTTACTATTTGCATCACAGTAGAATATATAAGCCCCAGCTGCAAGTGAGATGTATTATGCCAGATGCCACAAATATATGTGATTTTTGCTTACAGTACAAATAGCCCCCAAATGCCAAATATTTTTTATGCAGTTTTGACATCTTTGAATTTTTTTTTTCAAAGAAGGCAAGAAATATTTTTTAAAATCTCCATTTGATTAGAAACCACATTAGTTTTTAGTTGTATTTTCAGTTTTCAGATACAAGTATGTGCCTCCTTTCCCTCCTCAATTTTTTTTCTAGTTTCTGAAGTGATATTTTTTGCCAATTCATCCCAGAAAATTTGAACTGAAAGGCAATACATTTTTTGTCAAAAACCTATTTTTCTCTCTTACACATAAAAATCAGTGCATACATTTTCCCTAGCTCTACTGAACAGAGAAAACAAGCCAAAGATGATAGAGAAGAAGTTGTGTTGTCCTTATTTCATTGATGGGGAACAGGCATACATGGAGGGTAAAACTCTGACACACAGGTAGAATTTAGGTGCCTATGTCCAAAAGTGTGACTTTCATAAGTCCTGCCTAACCCATTAGGTCAAAATTAACCCATTAGGTAGGCAAAATGCAGCCCGGGGGCTGGATGCAGTGGCCAGGCCATTCTATCTGGCCCACGGAGCCCCTAAAAAATTTAGAAAAGTAATATTTATCTGCCCTGGGCTGCCTGTCATGTGGCCCAAGATGGCTTGCCAAAACTCAGTAAGCGGCCCTCTGCTTAAAATAATCGCCCGCCCCTGTATTAGGTACTTAAAGCCTGTAAGCAGTGCACCTACACTTTTACTAATGAAGTCCCTGTAACTCAAGTTGTACTTTTTTCACAGGCCCAAAAGTGCCTTAGTCTTGTCACTGCTGAGCAGCTCCATGACTATTTGCTGCCTAAACTTGGTCATGATTAAAATGCTAGGCATTGCTGCTCCTGTATCCCCTTGGTCCCCCAGCACGCATAATGCATGCCACAAAAACATGACTGGAGGAGTCATACAGAAGCCTCATGGCGAGACCCCCTGCAAGTTCAGTTTTCTCTTTTTCATGAGTGGGTTAAAACACAGATCTCCCACCTTCTAGGAGAGTACCCTAACCATTGGTGTGCAGACTCTTCATGGGGAAGGAGTGGGAGGTATTCTTATTCCATCCATCGAAGCTGCTCCAGTTCACATGGAAAGCCAAAAGATGAATTGGGTGACAGGAAGACAGCAAGACTCGGCCTCTCTAGCCTAGTGGTTAGGGCAGGTCCTGGGGGAAGCATGTCCTGTGTGCTGGTTTCAACTCCCAGAATTGCTCCTCTGTTCTTGTCAAATGAGTGTTCATTGTAAAATACATCGCCACTTCTTGGAGCAAGGACCAGGGCAGAGGACTCACCCCAACATGGTGAACGTGGAGGGAACAACTCACACAAAGCTACAGGCTGAAGTCTCAGGTGTAAACGTTTCTACAAATGAACATGACTAACAAATATACTTATTAGCCTAATTTACAGGCAGAAAGGGTTCAATTTTCACCAATTTCTACCAGGGCCTAAAGACTATATCTGGTATTTATCACTGCATCCTTATCTAAGAGTGAGTATACTCAGGGCCCAAAGTTACCCAACCAATGAGGCCTGGGTGGGGAAGCAGATGGGATTGAGCAATTTTAATTGGGTTAAAACAAAACCTCTCTGTCAATCTGGGACTCATGTGGTGCCACAAGTACCTGCGTAACCCTTTGGTCTTATCCTTACTTTGCTCTTTCTTGCCTTCAATTGCTTGTTCTAGCAAGAACGTATGCAACTGATGTCTGGAACCATTATACACAGTTCCTGGTGCTGCTGGAGCTCAGTCTTCCCTTGAGCCTCTGTGTCCTCCAGCATTACAATGAAAATGGAGATATAGACACATAATAAAGAGAAAAGGCCCACACATGGAAGTATGTGTATGTGTTTTACAAGTAAAACTGCTGTTGCTCTATTGTTTTTGCCTAGTGCAGTACATTGGTTGTGGTAATTATGCTATTGGTCTTTTCCTAGTAGCGCTACTCAAGAATGATGTTAATGCATAAGAGAGTCCACTCAGGAAGCTATGATGATCCTACACTGCAGGATGAGCATTACCATTTCCAGAATGGTTACAAACAGATCTGAAATCAGGGCAAGTATATATATTGTGCTGGGCAAGAAATCCAGCACTTGAAATACAGAGGGTGCTGTCCAAAGTCAAGTGTACACCAGTGAGGCATTTTATACTTTGCAGTTCTTAGAAGTCATGCTTGGAGGGTCAATAGGTGGTTAGCAAACCTTTGTTTGATAAAGAAGTTACTTAAGTTAGGCTAATGATGGGCTCTCTGGCTGGTTAATGCAAGTGAATAAAAGTTCAAAGCCCAGTATTTTATGCAAGCAAAATCCAAATATGTGCCAAGTCTCTTTGATGAAGTGTCTTTGTCAGAACAATTAAATGAAGGTTAAAAAGGCCAGACCTTTTCTCAACATATCTGACTTGCTCTTTCTTTCCCCTCTTCAAGGTGTCTTCATGTTACATTTATTTGCTTCATGAATTCTTTATTACACTAATCAGTCCTGATGTACAAACTCATTAGAAAATGAGCTGGAAATGTAAGATCTGTCAAATTTCAGAGACTTCTGACATGGTTGGACTTACAGAGGGTCTTTTTGCAGAGAAAGGGGAAAAGGGAGAAAGGAAAGCTAATGAGGAAATGTCAGATAATGTAGAAGTCAATCCACTTTGGGATCAAGTTTTACAAAGTTCAGAGAAAAGAACTGTAAAGTTGCCAGGGTAAACATTTAAGGCTTTTTTTTTTTCATGTAAATTGTCATGAAGAGGCATTTTCTGGGCCTGGTGTTTCTGAATGCTTCTGATTTGGGTTTCTATTGGATTCAATTGTTCTTTTTATTAAAGTATAGGGAAATCGAACTTCTTCAGCCCTGAATATAATCCCTTAATGATATGAAGCTATTAATCAGTTATTGGTGTTTCTATAGCTTGTTCAGGTCTTAGCTGAGAATGCTATGCCATTGTGCTAGGCACAGTACAAATACATCCCAGATGCTAGTTACAGCCACAAAGACTTTAAGCAGACCAAAGTGGGAAGTGAAAAAGTGGTGTGGAGAGAAGTGACTTGCCCAAGTTAGCACAGCTGCTCTGTGGCACAGCCAGGAATAGACTTAGGTCTCCAGAGTCTATTCCAGAGTCCAGCCTAGAATCAGATGCCCCGTTCAGGGCCTATTCACTAGATGCCACCATCTGTGATACGTGTGTTTCCTTTACTGAGCAGCAAACAGAATGAGGCCCGCTGAACAATTCCCAGGACACTGAAGAACCAGTCCTGCAAAACACACTGAAAATCCTGCTCACTTTTCACTGCAAATCAGTTCACAATTTTCAGCATATTGATACTGGAAAAATTATCCCTTGTATTAACATGCTGAGGGATCTCGAACTCTTCAGCCTAAAGAAAAGAAGGCTGAGAGGGGACCTGATTACGGCTTACCGCTATATCAGAGGGGTACATCAGGGGCTCGGCGAACTACTGTTCACCAGGGCGCCCTAGGGGAAAACTAGAAACAATGGCCACAAACTCCTGGAAGATAGTTTCAGGCTGAACATTAGGAAACACTTCTTTACAAGCAGGGTGTCCAGACTATGGAACAAGTTCCTGCCAAAGGTGGTGCAATCATCTACCCTAGATGTCTTCAAGAGAAGACTGGATGGTCACCTGGCTGGGGTCGTCTGACCCCAGATGTCTTTCCTGCTCATGCAGGGGGCTGGACCTGATGATGCTTCAGGGTCCTTTCCAGCCGTATGAGTCTATGAACATGTAGCTCGCCTCCTTGTTTAAGCAAAGAGCCAAGTGGTTTTGTGTGCATTGATAATTCTGTGCATAGCTGGTTTTACCAACCACAGGTGCATGAAAAAGAAAAAAAAATTACCACGATGAAGTAATTTATTTCATTTGCTTATCAAAAAGCTGAGGACATTGACGGCAAACTGTCACAGAGGCCTTACACTTTCCCAGAAGGAGAAGCAGTTGCTATTTTACTTCTTCCAATTCAGCCCAATGCAAATAGAACAGAAGGAGAATTGTTAAAGTTGTCATCAAATCCTCTGTTTCCCTTATCAGTTGGAGCATGGAAGTATCTGTCAATTTGTCTCACTGGCCTTCAAAATATCAAATAACTCTGGCATCGGAGAGGATATGTGTTGGTTATTGCTGCTGCGTACCTGCAAAACTCATTATTTCTGTTGCTTCCAGCCAAGAAAGGGGGAAGGATATTTCGGTCAAGGTGCTGAACCAAGATGCAGGAGCCTAGTTCCAGATTTGCTGCACACTTCCTGCATGACCTTGGCCC
Organism: Crocodylus siamensis; assembly: GCF_052110815.1. Classification (NCBI taxonomy): domain Eukaryota; kingdom Metazoa; phylum Chordata; order Crocodylia; family Crocodylidae; genus Crocodylus; species Crocodylus siamensis. Next base: position 14,128,689 of record NC_143406.1, read on the forward strand.
CATCATTGAATCTCTCTGGCCCTAGAGCACGGGCAATTTCTTACTACACATAGGTACAACCATTGGTGATGCAGAGCTTTACAGCCGGGGCTCCTGTGGCGATTATAGTACATGCCATAAAAGGATTCAGCCTGAGTTGACCATTTAGGGGTTACTGCTTGATAATGAAAGAAATGCTTTGTGATGTCAGAAACAGCAGTGGACCTGAAGCGATGCTGGCTCTGCCACAGTTAACGGCAGCACTAGCGCAGCTGAGTTTTTAGGGCTGGCAGAGGAACACAGGTGGAATTTGGGAGCATCAGTCACATTGCTTGCTCTCTCTCTGATTCTTTGAATTCCCCCAGTGAACAGGACAGAAGCAGCTCTAAATGAGGGATCATCTGGCATAATGGAAGGTGTTTCTGATGGTGTGGTAACTCAGACTCAGGGAAATAAAAGGGCTTGGGTATATTCCAGCATTTTCTTCCCAACCTGACGCTGCCTGTTTAGGATTCACAGCTGTTTAGGTATCTTTAAAAATACCCGAGGCAATGGAGAGGGACAAATAAATGCATGTACACGTGTTTCTTTTGTGTTTACCGTCTTTTCTGGAAGGGGTTGTACTCTTTCTGGTATCTAACTCATTAGATTTCTCTGCATGGAGCTGCCAGCTCATTGTTTGGGTGTGTACACCAACATTTAATTCATTTAGCGATGTGTTTGCATGCAAGAACCTCTACAGTTATGAGACAAATAACTTCATGTTGCAAGCCACTAAGTCTTATCTGTCATCTCAGTGGCTAAAGAAGGGTAGATGACTCCATTAGGCCATCACTAAAGCATGTTTCATTGACTAGGGTTTTGATGCCAAAGAGTAGGACACTGAGTTCAGGCTTTCTTATGGCTCTGTAAGACAAGGCTGTAGACTATATTTACTGTCTGGCAATTTTTTTTTCCCTAACGTGATATTAAAACCAATACGGATCCTGCTGGGAAAGGGCCACGTTATTTCTTCTGTCTCCTTGGGACAAATAGCTGACGCTGTGCAAACAGAAGGGAGAGGAGGAGACCTAGTATGTTGGCTGGGTTTTCTTGTTGGAGGGAGAGGGCAGACTAAGTTGAAGCTCATCACTGCTATTTGTCAGTTAATAAAACTAACACCTATGAATAGGGGGAATTTGGACTGTCTATCTGAAGGCAACTGTTCATACTGTATCCCAGAGTATCTTTAGTCATTTTGCTTCTCTTTGTCATCAAGATACATTATTCTATAGTCAGAGGTCACAGAGTTAGCTGATCTACATGCTTAAAGCTGTTTACCGAGAACGATAAACCTTGCTAAAACTTGTTTTCAAGCCTGTTGTCACTGAAGAGCTACTTAGAAATTCAGATATACCCCAGCCATGCACAAAACTTCGGGTGGCTTAGAGTCTTATTTGAGCTCAACAGGTTGGCTTAATTTGCCAGTTCTCGTTAAACATAAAACAAGAGCACGCTTGCTTTGGGGCCTGCTTTTTCGAGGTCCTGAGCACTCCAGTTCTAGCTGAGGAGACCAGGAGCTGTTGTTGCTCAGCACCTCATAAAAATCAAGCCTGTAGATTTTCTCTGATAAATGAAAAGAAACACAACTCAGCTAACATGATAAGTTTGCTGGCAAACCGGGAGCAGCAGTGAAAACAAAACCCAAGGCATTCACATAGCCATTAGAGAAGGATTTCAAATCTGGACTCTGGCCTGTTTTAGAATCATTGGTCTCCAGGGGCCACATTGCCATTTCTAAGATGCAGTAAGCTGAAGGGCAGCTGCCATCTGCATTCATCCTTTTCACTGCACTTTAAGCACCTTCATCCTAAACTTGCCTAGGATTTATGTCCACAACTACTCCCATGAAAATCAAGGGGATGCGGGCAGCTAATTTCTCAATGCTTCTTTGGATAAGTATCTGGGATGCAGTTTTGAGGTGAACACATCACTCTCATCGGGGGGTTAGTTGCAGCATTTGTGCATATGGTAACGGGTGATGACTCATCTGAGGGGATTCTTTTAAAATCAGATTAGAAGGTGAAGACTTGTGAAAGGGAAGCGGTATGTTCTGCTTTGCAGACCTGTAGTGACCTTGAAGAGGTGTCAAAGAACCAGTACTTCCTTCTTAGTTCTTGTGTTTCTTTCCTTCCTCTTTCTGTCCCTAGCTGCTGTCTTGCCTTTCTAGCAGATAAAACCACACACAAATTCCAGTTCTTTGAAATCCATGGCTAGTCAGGTAAAGTAACTTACCCGTAATTAGTCCTTCAGGTACCTGAATTTGGCTCGTGAGGGAAAATCTAGATTTCTCTGTTTTGTCGCACACATACCTGAGAAGGAAAATACAAGATTTTAACACTGAGAGATCACAAGAAACATTGAGGATCATTTGGACCAAACCGGCTGTTCACAGACTCTGGTAAGTAGCTAAAGAGTGTTTCCATTTTGTTTCGTGATTGCAAAAGTGGATTTTATCTAGTCGGGAAATTCATATGGATGCTTCTGCACATAGATCTGTTCAAAATCATCCTGAACTGTTTGCTGGATATATCAAGCCACATTTATCACGGTGGTGCTACGTCAGGATTAACTCCCCTATTCCACATGTCTTGTGGCTTTCTTTCAGTGCTAAGACATTGATGCACTAGTGGGACTATCCACCTGTGTGCAGTTTGATATTCTTCTCCTTATATCTCATGCTCCCAGTTTTTCTTTCTTGCCAATGAAAAACCATTTGTTGCAGATATCATAGAATCATAGAAAATTAGGACTGGAAGGGACTTCAGGAGGTCAGTTAGTCCAACCCCCTGCTCAAAAAACATGACTATCAAAGTGAAATGGTTCATTTGCCTTTCCTGGTGTTTTACATCATTTTCCTAGATTGTCTTGCTTCAAGTCCCAATCTCCTGTGTCTACGGATACCTGCCTTTGTGACTTAACCTGCTGTTCAGTGAATGGTCTTTGTTGCACACTAGATAGCCGCAGATCCTTCAGTGCTTGTTCATGACAGCCATTGTTGTGTCGTGTCTAAGAATACAGCTGATTGGAATAAATGGGGGAGGGGTTGCAAAAATATGAAAGCTTTGCCGAATTTTCACCAAATTTAATATTTTGACAAAATTCCACTGAAATTTAGAAATTCAGAAAATCGTATTAGTCCTTTTTTAAGAATTCATATTATCGGGGACCATAAGTTGAAGTATCTGCTCTGCCAAGAACTTCCCTCTTTGTAGTTGGGTTAATTCTTTGAAAAATCTATATTTAACTACACCCAGTGCAGCTACTTGGTCTGAGAGCTCTCGGTTCATCACCTGTCTCCCTCTCTAGATCACACTCCTCTTTGCTTGGACATGCTCTTCCACTGTCTGTCAATTGTCTTTTAGGAATTTGAGATTGTGCATTGTTTTTTGAAACACAAATGCTAAAGTTTGCACTGACTGATTGTTTTGGTAAATAAATAAGCAGTTCATTTATTAAGCAAATGATTTTTAGTTAAAGAACATTTCCAGTGGTGTTTTCTGTCGATCTATTCCTATTTTTATTGTTCCAAAGCTGAAAGAAGACTACTGCTGTACTTCTCTGTATGCTTTTCTTCTCTTGAGAGGCTTGGAGACAAATAGTCTCAAAGGGTGGAAGGAAAGTTCATTTTCATAATATGAAGTACCCATATTGCCTTTCTCAGCAGAGAAGCCAAGGGTTTAGTTGGCCAGTTCATACAGTATGCATACGTGTGACTGTTCTGTAAGGTTAGGTATGTTAGAGAGCTCAGTCCATGGGAAAGCTTGCATTGCTTCTAACCATGTGTTGATAAAGAAGGGACTTTGGCCTTTGGCCCTGCCAGGTGGGCACCTCTCACAAGCTTTGGGTTGGAAAAAAAAATCTAACTACATTTTGCTTAATAAGTAGTTTGCTCGTGTCACCTCTAATGTGCCATTTGACAGCAATTGTTCATATATAAGGAGGCGCCAATCCTGAGAGTTTTCCACTGGCAAAGTTCTTTGGCTGCAGCTAGGAAAGGACTGATCAAATGCGGAGGTATGCATTCACATACAAACAGTGGATATGTCTACATGTGCATTAATGTGCCATAGTTACTGTACATTAAGTTTAGTACCTGTAATAGCAGGTACTAACTCAATATGCAGTAGCAGGCTGTACTGCACAGTAGCACCGGCGCATGCCTTTTTAGTGACACTAATCCATAGAGTAGATTATTTCTACTGCGCATTAGCACAGCTTTTGCCATGATGTGCTAATGCATAGTAGAATTAATCTACTGCGCATTTAGCATCTTGTGTAGACGCGTCCTTTGTGTGTGCGTGTCCATCCTATGGAAATATGTCACCTAGGCATAACTCTCTCTCTGGCTAAACTACAGTGACTGAAATCATGTAGTTCTACCAAAGGTAACCTTAAATACCTGACTCTCAGGTAGGTTTGACAGTCCACACTGAACCCAGGCTTGTGGCAGAACCTGAGGTAGCTTGTTAACCTCAGGTATGTCTCCACGAGGGACAGTCCCAGCAATGATTATAGTGTGGACATATGCTTAACAATCTTAACCAGAGCGTATCATTTAAAAATGATGAGAGAGAGTGAGACTGTTCCAACTAGTTGCACTGTATTTAAACAGCTTTTTCTCATCCCCAAACCTCTGTTCATAAGGTTGTCAAACTAGAAAAGCTGCATCAGCTAAACTAAAATATAGTATGAACTTTTTTCTCTGGGATCTGTTTAAAAATTGTGGTGCTTTTAGTTTATTTTTTTTTATGACAGATCATTTGAATAAAATTAAGCATATAGTGATGAGTTACTATCACAACCAAAGTCCACCAATTTTTAGGGAAAGAGGCATCCAGAACAGTTGTGACTATGATAGCTTTACCCGAGGGCTTGGGAAGTTAAAGATGCTTGGAACAAAAACCTATTAGAAAAACAAGGGTGAGCGTCTGTGTATAATAGCCATCATGTCACTTGGTAGCTTTGGGCAAAGACTGATGAAGGGCAATGGATTTTATATTTCCTCTTGAAGTGCTTTTTAGCTGCTAAACTCCAGGGCAGCAAACTATTAAACCAGTTTAATATTAAAATGTAACATAATGCAAAAAGTTGATGCCTGCATAGCTTTCCATTAAGATAAGCATCCCTTTTTGAGTAAAAAGTAAAATAGACTGAACTGTTTCACTGTTTTGATACCTGCTCTCAGAGGATCTCAGACCACTTTCCATGCACTGATTCACCTACATAATCACTTGCATCCCAGCTCTGAGTTATGTCAGTACTGACTGCGATTCTCATAGAAATGGCTTTGTTTGAACACAGGACAAGTAAGGACCAGAGTTAGGTGAAAAATGATGGTCTAATCCTAGGAAAAAATCTGAGATTTACAAAGGTTTTTGTGTTCCACATTGCTATGGACCCTTCAAAGTGTGTTGTTGTTGTTTTTGTTTGGTTGGTTGCTTGGTTGGGTTTTTTTGTAAAAGAGAGGGAGGGAAAGAGAATGTAGTTAGGACGCTCCGGTGTAGCACGGGAGGCCTAGAGTCAAGTAATTTCTAGAGCAAGTCTCTGGTCTAACTCATTCCAGACTGACTAAATCGACTTCAGGAGAGGATTATACAAGTCACAATGGGTGCATCTACACATGCACTTTAATGCACAGTAGCCTATTTTACAGTGCATTAAAGTGTCATGTAAAAAACCGTGCTATTACGCTAATGTGCAGTAAAATAGGCTACCGTGCATTAAGCATCAATTAAAAACTGTGCGCATTCATTACTGTGTATTTAGGCAGCGTAATGCACATTTGTTTAGTAGATCACATTGGAGGTGCTGAATTTAATGCACATTAGGAAAAGCACCGTAATGCATGTGTAAATGCTCCCCAAAACTGCTATCCAATTAATTCATATAGGGCACATCTATACATGTGGGGGACTATGCAGTTGTTACTTCACAGTCATTTAGTACTTGCTTAACCAAGTACTAAATGACTGTGCAGTAACCGGTGTTACTGAGCAGTCCCATCACACGGTTACTTTTAGACACTACCGCACAGTAGCATTGCCATCACAGTTCGTGCCCAGCAATGCTGCGGCGCCATAGCAATGAGCTATGGTACCATAGCAATGAGCTACAGCGCTGTAGCTCGCTGTTGCTGTGGCAACACGTCTCATGTAGATGCGCCCAGTAAGCATTATGTGATATGGAGACAAAACATTTTTGCTCAACAGCTTCAAACCCTTCCCCTTCCCCCCGCTTAAGCTAGCTTGAAATAATAAACCTCTTAGATAAACCCTGTACTGGGAGAGTCTGAGTGGTACAATGCTCTTTTCGTACTCTTTTATATTGGATACTCTTTTTAATACTCTTTTATATTGGATATGTTCTTATATATACCCAAAAATGTCTGTAAGGGACAGATACCATAGTAATCTCTTTGTGTCAGTAATTTTATTGTGGTATTATCATTTGACTCCCTCAAGCTGTCCAAGATAAGGTATTTTTAAACCTGTAGACTGAGGAACACTGAGCTGAGCTTACTGGTGTGTACCCAGCAGCATGCTAAAGCAGCGATCTTACATCCATTTTGGGTTGCAGCACACACTGAGCAGGCTTTGTTGGGGTGGTCCACAGAGCAGTCTGTTGGTGCAGCGACACTCAAATGCTCCAGTCTTTATTTAGAAGAGACTCATACAGTTCTTTGGCGGGTTCCATTTTCACACCACGGAAGATGGTGTGAAGATGGTGATAGTTCAGATGATGAGGCAACACAAACTTAGTTGTGTGTGACACACTGAGCGGGGACTCTGGAGAACTGGGTCCTGATCTCTGCTGCAGCTCAGATCATGTAGTAGGTTCAAGTCACTTCACTACTTTTTAGGGTCCTGTGGGGCTTCTAAGGAAGAAACTATTCCTTACTCTGTGTCTGTAAAGTACTTAACATGATGCTATCCAATTCATTTTGGGGCTCTAGGGACCTACACGATATGCAGGTGTAATAATCTTAATGAATTATGTTGTAACAAATAGAACAGCCAGGCTGAGCAGTTCACATCAATTGCTCTACCCACTGGTGAGAAGCAGTGTGCTTCATTAGAGACCTTGAAAAAAGGGAAAAAAGGTATAAGAAATACTTTGTGAGAAGTTAAAACTGTTTTGGAGTTCCTCAATACCATTCATCTAGGGGAAAATTAGTCACCTGAATAGGTGCCTTAGATTTGGAGCCAGGCTTCCAAAGCTGCTGTTTGTGAGCATGCAGATGATCTGGAGAATGAGTAGGAGCCACCTCCGGTATCAGATATACCATCCGATTAATCTCAGAAGCCAGAAGGGGGAGGGCAGAACCCAGGAGAGACAGAGCACCATGCAAGTGATAGCAATTGCAGGGAAAGTGGGTCAGATAGGTTCCTGACCTTCTCTTTTAGCAGCGCCTTACAAAGCAGGCACCTACAAACCAGGCTGAAAGCATTTGTTAAAATAAAAAAGTCAAGCGGAGTGAAGGAAGCAAATTATTGGGAACAAACAACATGTATTATTTTCTTTCCTCAGCTTAACACATTTGCTTCAGGGCAAATGTTATACTGGGGTGGAGGGGCCAACCAAATTTTGTCTGACTGCAGACAAAATGCAAGGCTAGCCAACAGCCTGTGGGGATGCCCTTGCCCCACTTAATCTAGATATAATCAAATGACCTGCAATGATGCACCTCTTTAAAATGGACTTAAGCCTTCTTCACTGGGCACATGTCCCATAAGGTAAGGATGATCCGATCTCTCTGTAGAACTCTGTAGGCTGGACACTGTGATGCTCACTTTACGGTACCTATACATTGCCTATTGATTTTGGGAGGCAAAGATTTTTTTGGTTGACATCTTTTATTGGGCCAACCACATGGTCCACAACAAGCCTTTTCTTTGGCATATTTCCTGGATCAGTATAGCTACAACATCACTCAGCCACTTGTTTTCTGACTAGTTTTTTATCTACCCTGTAAGCCCATGGTGGACATCTTTCATCATCAGTGGTGGAGTGATTGGCTACTTTAATACTCTGCAGGTACTACAAAGGATAAGTGCTGTCTCTTGGGGTGGGAGAAAGAGGACCTTCATTATTTGGAAACATTTTATAAGTCATTGTAAAGTCCTTTACAAAGAAGCACCTCATTTAAATGCAACATTATCACTCTGACTTCTCTCATCAGAAAATCATGCTAAAAACTTGAGGACAGACCAGCCTAAATGCAATGCCTCTCTTTGTAGTTTAATGTATTTAATTTGCATAATTCCCCAAGTGTGCCAGGGTATATACACCCAGGATTGGGGTAAGTCCTCCTTCCTGAGCTTTGCCATATTCAGGGCCCATTTCAGTGCTCAGTGACGTCAATAGAAAGTCTCCCATTGGAGCACTGGAATGGAATGGCTTCACAACTGGTGAGAGGAAGGTAATGGGTTAGGACCATTCAAACAAGATACTGTTGGGATAGATTCATAGATTGTGAGGCTAGAAGTGACCTCAGAAGATCATTGGGTCCAGCCCCTGCTCCAGGCAGGAAAGACAGCTGGGGCCAGGTGACCCCAGCAAGGTGACCATCCAGTCTCCTCTTGAAGATTTCCAGGGTAGGTGATTGCACCACCTTTGGAGGGAGCTTATTCCACAGTCTGGACACCATAACTGTGAAGTTTTTCCTAGTGTTGAGCCTGAAATGGTCTTACAGGAGTTTGTGGCCATTACTCCTGGTTTTCCCCTTGGGTGCCCTGGTGAACAGTTGCTCACCAAGCTCTTGCTGTATTCCCCTGAAGTAGTGGTAGGCTGCTAGCAAGTCCCCACTCATCCTTTTTTTCAGATTGAAGAGTCCCAGGTCCCTCAGCCTTTCCTTCTATGCCTTGTCTTGCAAGTCTCTGATCATATGGGTAGCCCTTCTCTGGACTCTCTCAAGCTTTACCACATCCTTGTGAAAGTATGGTGCCCAGAACTGGACACAGTACTCCAGCTGTGGTCTTACCAATGCCAAGTATAAAAGTACTAACCAAATCACTTCTTTCTCTTACATTGTGATAGAGGTGGTTTTGTAGTCTTTTTTTTCCTTTTAAATTTGAGGGTATTTTCTCACCTGGGTGTTTTCCAGCTTCATTCATTCATTCATTTCTACTGTGACAGGCGAGACCACCCAGCGTACCTGCTATGTAGAGCATGAGGGAATCTTGAGTAAGGGGAAGTACCTTGCAATTTAAAAAAAAAGTCAAATCCAAATCTTGATTTTTTTAAAGGTCTCATTTAAAAGGTACACACACAAACTAGACAAACTGAACTGGTCATGTTCAGGAAAATAAGGGGTTAAGATAAGCCTTTGAGGATTTCCATCTGTGGTTGAGAGAAGTTAGGGATTCCAGGTATCATAGCAAGACACGCAAGCATCCTTTCTAGCAGCCTAGCGTTAATTTAATATATTTCTGTTGTAAGAAAAAAGAATGAGCAAACTATGCACATCCCATGAAAGATCCTTATATACAATAGAAAGATTTGCCATCATCCCTAACTAATAATGTGCAGATGTCAACAGGTTAATCGACTTGAATAGTTAATAAATTGTCCACAGCCTTATCCAGGCCTTAAGTTATTCACTTACACTTTTTGACCAGGCTCACGGCAGTTCAGTTTTTGTTTTTGCAGCTGAAATCCTGAAATGCAGAAGCCTGTAAAGATGAAAAAAAGTAATCAAAGTACTCATTATTACCTTTCTCTATCACAGTTGCTGATTTTGAAGTCTTGCAGGTCAGTTTTGTGTTGAAGGATAAATTGTTGGTGTGGATTTTGTGTGTACTCACTCATTTATTTACTTTACATGTCCTAGCCTGTAGAAAATGTGGTTCCAGGTTGCCTGAATGTAATTGTCTTCTTTCAGCTTGAACATCAGTCATTGGTTCTCAGGTCACTCTTGGTTCAGCTACACCAAGAACTGATTCTAATTAGAGAAACCAAATAAACTCTGCTGCTGTTTGCAACAGCTTCCCAAAACAAAACAGCATCACAAAACAAATAACACAGCATTCCTGACTGAGCCCTACTTGCAGTCTAAGAATTTTTAGGATGATGTGTAATAGCACCATCTAGTGACTGCCTCCATAGAAACATAAAATTGAAGGCAGCTAACAAGTTCAGGAAAAGGGTAAGAACTAGTTTTACTATTATACCAGTCACATTTTTTTCAGGTGTGAATATTCTATCAAAGAAAGTGTTTGTGCTATAATATGGGCATCTCTGGCACCACAACTGCACACATTATAAGCAAGCAGACCCCATTCATTCTGTTGGTGGCCTTGACTCAGCTGTGTCTGTTGGATTACACAGCCATCTCTACTCTTAGCTCAGGGAAAAACATGTGCTTTTGCTTTTTGCCTCAGCTGCAGCTCAGTGCTCTCATCAACAAAAAAGAATTCTGCATTTGCAGCAATTTTTTTCAGCTCATTGAATCATCCAGCTACGCTATGGTGGAATCAGAGAATGAAAGATGTGCCATAGCTAACACGAGGCGTCTTTAAATGGTTTTGCCTGTCCCAGTAGCCCTCTGTGCGGACAAATGGCACCAGTGTTCAAGACCTGCACACACTTTGGGGCATGGGCTGTTTCTAACGTTTGTATGCATACAGCATCTGGCACAGTAGGGTCTTGAGTTCTCACTAGGGCACCTAGACACTATGGTAGTACAAGTAATAAATAACAGGCTCGGTGCTCTTTTGCTCCTGAATCAGTCAAGGATGGGAAGTTAAATAGAGGCATCCTGCATTACTATGCAATCTATTCAGTTTTCCTGGACCACCATTTGTTGTGATGCTTGAATCTTGAGAGCGAAAGGAGATGGCTCCTCTTCCTGGAAACCTTGCACAAAGGCACAAATGTCCACTTTTAGTTAGTTTTACTGCAATGTGGACTGGCAAAGAACATGGCTTGGAATGTGCTGCTATGCATAGTGGTGGTGCCTGGTGGCGTATATAGCCTCTGAGCTTACACAAGGCACTTTGAGCCTCATCTGATTTCAGCTGAGAAAGATCTGAAAAGCCTTTTATTGACTGCAGTGAGCACTGAGTGGAGTCTGTCATTTTCAGCTCTCCTCACCTGTAAAATGGGCATAATCTCACCCCTTCTGGTAGGTGAGATAAAAGCACCATAAAAGCTCCAAAACTGCCGTGTGCAGAGAATAGGAGGTGGGAAAATAAACATCTCAACTGGGTCATAAAAATTAGCAATATAAAACCTCTAAAATGTATCCTACAAGAGTAAAATCCCAGCAAAATAGCAATACAAAAAGCAGACTGACACAAACTTGGCAAAAAATAATTTCTTACCATAAACTGATCTTGGCATTGACTGGAACTTCTCCATATTTAGAAAGCATTAAGGATACACTGAAACAGTTCTGTTGCAAGAAATATACTACTGGAATAACTACTGATGTTACTACAAAGGGAAATATACTTTTCTTACCCATTCTCAACATTTAAGTTTCAGAGTCTTTTGGACTCGAGGGGAATTTTATTTAAACATTATTTCCTCTTTTTTCTTTACTACAAGGCTAATAAATAATGAAATAAGAAATAAGCAAGGGCTTCTGTCCCACATTGTTCTAACAATAAAAGGAGTCTACGTCACTCTTTTCTTAGATCACAATGAATTCCTAGCAGTAAAATACCTTGTTCACAACACTGCTTTCTTTAGTTTTTACCTGTATAAGTTATGTGGAGATAGATAGGTTTCTACAGGCTGTCTGACTATCTGAGAAACTGTCTATTGTTCCTGATCTTTACTGAAGGTTTGTTGTTCTAGGTTTTTATGAGGTTGACTTCTGATGTTGCATGTGGGTTACTCTAGTTGTGACTGAAAATTGAAGCCTAGGTTTTTCTAACATGAACATATGGACCCTGCTTCAGGAACATCTAGGAAGCATTTATGCATGTGCTTAAATCAACTTCTGTTCAGGAACACTTATGTGCATGACTAATTTTGAGCAGCCTGTATTTAAGTCTCAGTGGGATTGATGCTCATGCTTATGCTTCCTTGAAGGGAGACCCCAGTGAAGTAAGTCAAAGAGCCTCCCTTCATTTACAAAAGCAGGGCCCAGGTTTGTCCATAGAGATGATGGTTCCAGCGTTCCTAGTAGGATTCCAACAAGCATCCATCTAATTCCTTGCTTAGCCCTGCCTACTCCAAGTCATACTGGCATTGGTATGGCCCTTTCTTGGGGCATGGTCGCTATGCAGGCTTTGTTTGCAAAGAGACATTTCCCTTAGATGAGTACACTTTTTTTCCCTCCCCTCTTTTCCTCTTCTTTCCACCTCCCTCCCTCCTCCTTAGTCCTTGACAGAGGCGCAAACACTCTTAAATGAGAGATAGTGGCTTCCATCCAGTGGAGCCCTGGTTAATCACCGAACATCGTGGGAAAAGCACAAGATGAGGGCCGAGAAACAGTCCATTGTCTGGGCAAGATTAAAGCCCCAAAAGCCGTATTGTCTAGCGAGGGGATAAATCTTCCTGCTGTCACTCAAGCACTGAATTAAATTCCCCTTCATTTCTAAAGGGGCTTATCTGTACTGAATAGGCTGTTGCGCCACAAGCGTAAGGGAACGTATTAAGTGAGCTCCTGTCTTGGGCACCTTCACAAATAGACGAAAAACAGGAGCAAATCTGGAAGGAGGGGCGAGCAGGGGGGGGGAGAGTGCTTTGGACTTGGGAAGGATGTGGAAGCATGTTCATTGTTGTAGCAGATTGTTATTTCAAAATGAGGTAAATGCAATGGCCATTTTGCTCAACTATCCAATTTTGTCTCCATTAAAATAAATATTGGGTGAGGAACTAAGGGGGAATCCTTTGGCACAAGAATGGGTTGGGTGGATGGTGGTGCCTGTGCAAGCTCTGAGAGCTCAGAAGCAGAGGTGTAATTCCTTTGCTGGATGGTATAGGGAAAATGGAGCCTTCTTGCACTGATACCAGGGTATGGACTAGATGTTCTACCAGAGGCCCTACCCCACTTCCATTGTCCTGAAGTGAGAGCCAACCAGCAAAGCCTGGTATTTGCCTTTCCCATGTGTTTATTTTGTTTTCGTGCCTCAATGAGTCCTAAAGGAAATGTCGGCTGCAACCCATGCCAGGCAAACATTGCCTGGGTTGTGTGACTGGGCTGGAGTGACACTCACTTGCTTGAGCTGGCTTGTTCTTGAAGGTCTCTATTGTGCACTGGGGCAGGGTTCAAAGACACAGCTCCAGCGAGAGTTGTGGGAGGAGTGTTTTAGACAAGCTCAGCACCTCAAGGAGCCCTAACAGTGCACTGCCACTGCCGCTCCTCCAATTCCTTCCCCTAGTTCTCTGCAAAGGCATTTCTGGTCAGTGTGGGACAGAAGAAGACAGAGTCATGGACCCTCCAGATTCTCTCAGCCTTGTCCTCTTTCCTCTGGGCTGTGCCTGGCTTCTACAAGTGTATGAAAGGGAAGGGGTTTCTGCAGATATTCCTACAAAAAGCAGACCCAGTCCAGCCCAAAGAATGCAAAATCCCACAGGGAGATGCCCCAGTAGGCAATGCATGTTCTGCACCATTGTTTCCTTGAATCAAAGAAGTGATGGCAAATGTGGGACATGGGAGAGTGTTTGGTTTTGGTCTCTAGTTTGAAAACTGAGCCTGGAGTATGAGAACAGGTGTCCCCAAATTGCTCTCCAAATTGCACCCCTTTGGGTCTTAGCCCTTGGAATTAAGGAGACACTGAAAGAGGCTCCCTTCCCCATGCCACGGGCAGATGGTCCTGGCTCACTAGCAGACTTGTCATTCAAGCTCGTGTTTCGTGTCTGTCAAACTGGCTGAATGAAGATTTAAAAAGATGAAAATGTGCTGTACGTTACCTGTGGCCCCTTGCAGCATGTTTCCATATTATGATAATGGCATTAAACCAGTGTTTTTGGCTAATTAAATTAATCTGGTAAGCAGGTGTAAACCCACTTGTTTAAGCAGTGTTTCATTTTTGAAGCTATGAGGTCTGACCTTATTCCCTGGAGGCTGAATTGGGGGTAACTCCACTGTAAGTGCTGTCTAAACAAGATCAGGCTCAGCCACAGTATTTATTCTTTCATGGTTTTTTTGTCCTTGATAACAACCAACGTGTTGCAGGTATTCCTGTTCTTTGACTTCTGTTGGCAGTACAGATGGTATAAATGCCTGTAAGGTTGAGTACATCTAAAGAAAGCCTCTCTTGCAATTAAAGGTTAGCTATTAAGTATTTTTTAAAAATTAAAGTATATTACCAAAAATGTATACTGTTCGAGTGTCAAAGGACAGAGATATTTATATGTCTCTCTCTACAATATTGTTATAACTATATAAACTATGGACTTACTCTCTGAGAATTAGGATTTGCATTTAGAAACCAGCTGATTATACTTTGTCCCTTGGTTTTAGCACATTGGATTAAAAGGACACTGCATTTAGGACTTGGTACATTTTGGTAAGTGCTAAACAGGATTTTCTGCATCTCATGTGAAGTTTCCTCTTGTTGATGGGGTTTAATGCTCTCTTGTACAAATCTCTGGCTGTGCAAATACCTCCAATCTCTCCTTTTAACAACCCAAACCACTGCTTAAACAAGTGGGTTTACACCTGCTTACCAGATTAATTTAATTAGCCAAAAATAGAGTGAAAGAACTAGCTTGAAAACAATAGCCTGTAAAGAATACTTCTCCCCGCTCCACCCCACCTCATTGAATGTGATGTTCTAGGGGAAACAGGCTTGAATGTTATTGCTTTTCAGTTTAATAGTATATGTCTCCAGTTTCTTGTTTTTATAAACCAGTTTGAGGATATGCATTGGATTGAAACAATATGTTTTGGGGCTTTGTATGCAAAATAATAATAACCAACTTGCTCTATTTTTCTGCCAGTTTGATAATAGTGCAGTGATCCAGCCCTGTGATCCTTGGATAGATAAACTCATTTGCTATCCAGTTTAATTTCTGCCTAAATAAAGATGCAAGAATTAGGATTCTTCTGACCTGGTACTTCATAGAACCAGTTATACCTGTATAGAAGAGTTATTCACAGGAGCTACGGAGATGGGAATTCTGGATTGGGAGCATTTTATATCCACTTCACATGCACACATTGACTGCAGAAGTGCAGGGGAATGGAGATCAAGAGGAAAATGGCCACTTCCCTCCTGTTGATAGCACCTACCCAATGAGATTTGGGATGTAGATAGATAGAGGTTGTTACTGGTGCCACTGATGAGAGCTGGGTGGGAAACTATTCTCCCACGTGTGAATTTCTGACATTCTAAAAATTGTTCTCAGTTTAAAATTGGGATAAAATTTATAATCTAAAATGTATAAACTGAACAGCCAAAAAGACTGAATTTGAAACATTTTGTTTAATTTTGAAATGTTTCATTTCAGTTTTTCAACCTCCTTTTATTTTTTTTACTATAAATATATTTAAACTTCAGGGGGGAAAAGTCTTTTTAAAGCAAACATCTGGAAGTTCCTGCTCTGTAATGTCACAGCATCCATCTTTGAAGTTATCTCCCCAGTTTTTTTCAAAGTGCGAAATTCATCAAAACAGAGCGGCCCATGGTTCCTAAAAAGGCATGTTTTGACAAATTGGCATTTTCAAACCAAGCACCTGCTTTGCTGAAAATGTGAGCAGCTCTGTCTCTGACCAGCTGCGCATCTTCCCCCTCTCTGAATATCTGCAGGAATGTTATTGTGTCATCTATCGATGAAAAACTACATGATTTTCAGCAGCAACCATTCCTGCTGGTTCCCTCCTCCCCCCACCTCTTTTTTTAAAAAAAAATACATGGGTGTTCATTTTCTGAAGCTGTTTTTAGTTTAAGACTATGTGAAATAACTGGTTAACTCAGATCACTGGCTGATGTGATTAGAAACAAAACATGTCAGGAAATTCAGCAATTCTTTGGATGAGGTTGCAAACATTTCTTGAAAACATGCACAGCTAGTTCTATTAATTCAGTATAAAAATAATTAAGGTGATTTGGAAATATGAAGGATTGGATGTTTATTCAGAAAACACTGGATGATATTAATTTAGTTGGAAATCACTTGTTTTCCTATTCAGTTGAGATATTACTCAGTTCAGTTCACTCCCCCCCTTGTATTAATTCTGAAATCTCTTGGAAGAAGAACAAGGTCTAAGTAAAGCACCTTCTGAAGCTCACACAATACTACTTTAAAGTCATTTTTATTTAAAAATAATAATAACAAGCAAACAAACTTGTTAGCCCATAGGATGCTTCTGTCCTGTGGCTTAATGGCACAAGTCTTTATACATCCAAATCCAGCAGCTTTCAATAACAAAAGATGAAATTCACAAACCAAATTGCTTCTCTCTTCATAAGTCACGCACTCATATGCCAGGGTAAAGATGTGTTGATAACATTAAAATAGTTTGGTCGCCAATGAATTGTAAATTCCCACCGAGTCTCAAGCCTGGTGGTTGTGCTGAGAACAGCATGGTATTGGACACAGAATGCATTCAGATTGTGGTATTCACTGCTTCATTTTTTATAATATTTTTAGGATAACAGCTCAGAAACACCGCTGTGAAATTTTGGTAGGCAGCTTCAAGAAAATAGAGCAAAATACGTGGAGGCGATTTAATGAACGTTGTTGGTTCTTTACAACTGTAACGATGTAAATATGATCACTCCTCTTTGTGACTTTTTTGGGGGAGGCACCGGGGGAGTCAATGTGAATTTCTGGTTGACAAAAGGGGCCAGTTTTGCAGCAAAGTGCTGCTGTGTATCCACAGAGAGGGTACGTACGGCATGAGGTGTGGCTGCCAGTGCTTCACCTATAGTGCTCCAGCAACAAGCCCTCTAGGGCCAAGAAAATATTTTAACTTCCATGAAATCCATAGGCCCTTCCACTGTAATTAATATCAAAGAGGGCAGTGGGATACCAGGGTATCCAGATCATCCATCCATCCACTACAAACAGAGACCACCACACTTATGCCACAAACCACTGAAGACTCATCAGACTACAACATCCTACTGGGAGCATTTACTCCTCAGTGGGCACATTAGAGCGATTTAGATATGCATGTGTCACAGCGCTGTGATATAAAAGTCCAATGTTTTGAAACATGCTGCAGTATATCCTTGTGACTGGCTCCTATAGTGGCCTTAAACAGAAAGGGCAAAGCCTGATGCAGAGTCAGTGTCATTCCATCCTGACTGACTTGTAGGTACCTTTTTGCCATGACAAGTGCTGTATAGGAAGGAAAACAGTATCTAAAGAAAAAAAATTGTTGTGTTGATTCTAAAGTGTCTCCAAGAGACCAGCGTAATCACATCTGTTGGTCATATGACACACTCTGAACCCAAACCAATATGCAAATGAGAAGAGCAGCAATAGAGGGCTTGCAGTGCCAGTTTTGGTAAATGCCTCCCTCATTTCAGTGAATTTGTAGGAGACCATTCAGCTGACCTCCTGCAATTAGAGCGCCCGAGAGTTACTGCAATGCACTGACTTAAAACGAGGGTGAAGAAAACAAACCCAGAGTTCTTCACTTGGATCTGGGTGCTTTAGCCGGATCCCAAAGGGTTAACAAACAAATGGCCTGATTTGCTTTGTTCACTGGAAATCTAATCAGATGTTAACCTACAGTCTATATCCAAGCAATCCTTTCCTTATGATAGTGATTAGTATTACACTCAGAATGAATAGACCAAGGAAAGATTCCTATGGTAACCTTCAAAATGCATTCCATCGGCAGGCTCTGCCTACTCACAATAATTACATTCTTGTCTAACAAATGGCATGCTAATTAGCTGCTTAACCAGCCTCAGCTCATTATTACTAAGGTTGGGCAGGCCTGAGTAAAGTGACCCAGACAGAAAAAAGCTCACTTAAAAATAATAGTAATAATAATCCATTTGTTGGGTTTGTCATGTGGATCCAGTTTCCTCAATTATGACTGCACTTTCTCTTTTGCGGACTCATCATTTTGCCAGCCAGTACCACCCTAAATTAACCCACTAGAACGTAGCATGAATCAGCTTCTTCCAGGATATGTTAGTTTAGCATGTGTTCATCTTGATAGCTAGCCACTAGTCCATCAGCAGAGACTGCTCATGGCTCTTTCCAGAGACACTAGGGCATCAGCACTAATTACCCTCGGTGAATAGGTCAGTGCTTGCACCCGAAGTTGTAGCTGTAGTTCCCTTCCCAACCCAGTTAAGCCACGATGGGGCTTTCTTTCCATCTCCACCTGGGGTTAACTGACACAGGTGTTTGTACATGTAAGTTCTTTCTTCTTTCTAGGAGTCTGAAGCCTCTCGGTTGCTCCAGGTATCATGTGAATGCGCTCAAACAGGGTTTGGTGTTAGTTTCTTAAGGTGGCAATCATTAGCTTTATTTAAGAGCTCTCTTTGCATTTTTTTGGATGGGTTTGGCTTGTTCAGTAGCACATCTGGATTAAAACAAAAGCAGAAAGTCTTGGAGAGGGACAATGACACAAGGATAAAGGGCCTTTAAAACCTCCAGGTCGTTTGTTCAAACCCAGACCTAGCCATTACAAGATCACTAACATCTGATGGCCAAATAGTGGCCTTTTTCTTAGCTTGATGTACTTTTATCACTGACTCTCTAGCCTTGAGGCTGGTTTGTTCTCAGGTGCATAGGTTTAACTGAGGCAGTTTTCAACAGACTTATTTAAAGACTCTTTAGTTCAATATAAACTGGGTTTATTTAGGTTTAGTTGAACATGGTTTTAGCAGTGAGTAAATTTGTTTAATTAAACCAGTGCCAGGCAGTGTGTAGATGAGGCTTAAGCCAAGAAGGTAAGCCATGAAAAGGTTCAAGGAAATTGAGCTTCCTGCTTACTTCAGGTGTATCAGTATCCTGGGGAGGTTTCTGCTGCTGCTGACTTATATATACCTCCTCCCTAGAGCTTCGGTGTCATTTTTGGACCAGCAAGCGGTGTCGGAAGTTACTCTTCAGTATTCCCCTCTAGCTTCCAGAATGTGACCCTGTTCATTGCCTCACATCCACCTTGATTTTCTTTCTGTGTTCTCCATAAGCAGTTCAATTCTGTGGCCCTGTCCCCTGTTGCTGTTGCTTTAGTGAGCTCTGCCCACTACCTGAGGATTTAAGCAAGTCAGCTTGGTGTATCAGTGTGGGAGCTTCTTTAAGTATATATGACTTTTATTCATTCTACGCATCTTGGTACAGTCGGCATGCTCAGAGAGGCAAACTGAACATCACCTTATGTTTCATCAGCTGTGTTTACTCCCCCTGTTTGCTCACAAAATGTTAAATTTCCGGCTGATGTAGTGTAGCTTTTTCTAAACATTGCAGTTAGCATAGGGAATGAGTGCATTGGGGAAACAGCATTCATGGTTCATGCTTGCAGGGTTTTTCACCCTAGCTAGGAGAGTCTAAACTGGTCTCAGTCTTGCAGCCCTCACTCCAGCAGGATTCCCACAGAGGATCAGAAGTCAAGGGGAGTTCTGCCTAAGCTAACAAATGCAAAACTGGGGCCTCTGTACCCAGGTTAGTCGACAGTAGCTTGTATGGTTAATACGAGATTACAAAGGTGAGGGTTTTTAAACCCCTTTTTATAGTTCTTCAGTGTCAATCTGCAAAGCTAATCCTAATATAAACAGCAGAATAATACAAGTACAGTTACATGCCTCTTGTGATATTGCAAAGCTGCGCAATGGTAAAGTTTTCTCCAAATACCATCTGTCCAGCTTTTATTTCCATAAACCAGCTGGAAATGCGAGCCCTCTTACCATGATTTCAAATATTGATTTGGCTAGTCTACATCAAAACATTACTTTAACATATTAAACATAGCATGTTTATTTTTGGTTTTCACGCCTCCTAGGTTTCTAACACCTTCCTATACTGTTTTATTTTACTGCTAATTTATTTCCTCCTCATCTGCATGTTTATGATTTATTCTTATGCTACTAAAAACTAAACCTTAAGGAGCAAAAGATGGCTAAGCATCCTGTTGCCAACACAGTGATTGTTGTTCCTTTTTGTAAATGCTCATACAGAACCACAGGCCACAGCAGACTACAAAAATCTCAGTTGAACGGGTACTTATGTGTGTTACTAGATAACCTCAAAATGAATTTTGTGCTACAGAATAAGGCTGGTCGCATAGTCCATCACTTACAACTGGATTTCTCTTCTCCTCTCTCTAACAATAGTGACTTTCTTTATCCTTATCTAATCCTGTTTCTCAGTAGGATACAAATGCATTTGCCATAGTTAGAATAAAATATTGGGGTTTTTTCTCTCTCTCTCCCCCTCCTTGAAAAATTGGCAAACTTTCTCAAAGTCAGTAAAATCCAGAAATGTTTTTTATCCCCATGTGTCGGGGGGGGGCGTTGTTTGTTTTTAATTGCTTATTCATACCCTTCTTTGTAAGGATGGGGTTGCAAAGGGCTGTGTTCAGCTCTCTAGACAGATGTTAAAATGATTAGGATTTGCTAAGTTTCAAGAAGTCAAACATCTTTTAATAACCTTGTAAGTGCTCAGTGTTCTCGGTATTCCCATGTGCAATGGCTATTCATGAACCACAAAATATTAGTACAGGGACTGTGCCAGACAATTAACTGAGGAGTGATTAAGTGATGAATACATAGTTTGGTTATAAACTTATTTTTTCAGTATAATGTCTGATTTTTATCATCCTAAATATAGCTGTTTTTTGGCTTGACTAGAGAAGTTAACTAGAGATGAGTGAGTGCCTCAGAATTTTCACAAATATTCAGTGGAATTTAAAAAAATAATTTGGATGGTATTTATGTTCCTTGTTGTTTTAAATTTTCATGACTATCATAAAAATGAGCTTTCTGACAAGTGAAATTGTGTTTATGGCTTGCTTAGGCATAATACTTGCAGAATTCAGATTCAAATATTGAACTAAAAAAACAAACAAGAATTTATTCTTGTTTTATAACTCAAGGAATCTTGAGTTTTATATTCCTCCAGTTGGGAAACAAAAATGATAACATATGAACTATGATTCCATCCAGAACTGAACAATAGAGCTCAGATTTCAGAGCTTGTTCACAAGCACTTAGTCGCTGCAACAATCCAGTCTACAAGTTGAGAACTAATTTGGTAAATCAATTACAAAAATTGTCAACTGCTTGTAGATAATTCACTAACAGAAAATGGCTAAATGTGTTGAATAAATTATTGTAGATGAATGATTTAGCCACCTTTAATTGCAGCAGCTGTATATTACAGGGGAAATGAGGAAAAATCCTTAAAATTGAAGCAACTTTGCCCCTATTACCACTTGAATAATGAATATATCCATTTAACTTGTGAAGTTTCTGGGTCAGAAATAACTGGAGAGCTTCATTATATAGGGATTATTTATTGATCTTTCAAAAGTGATAAGAGCTATCGCTGCAGTTTGAGGAAATGTGGATGACTGCATCTCCTCTTTAAGTTTGGGTTAAAACAAAAGCTCAGGTGCCATAATGAGAGGTCAGGATAGCTCACAAGGGGTGCATCTACATGAGACATTTACTGCGGAGCTGACTAATTGGCTCCACAGTAAACATCTCATGTCTACATGTGCAGCCCTATTAGCTCACAGGAAACTAATGAACACTGCAGCCAGGTAGTACTTGTAAATACAAGCTAACACCCTGTCCTCTGCTCAAACTTACTGCTGGCTGCCACTGTGAACTACAAATCCCAGAGGCACCTGGAAGCAGGAAGAGGAAGCGATAAGCAACCCTGCAGAGTCCTGCTGCTGTAATTCTGGACTGCAAACTCCAGAGACCTCAGGGGCAGCAGGAAGAGGAAGTGAACACACAGCCAGAGAGCTGTGCTCTAGCACCCCCCCAGCTTCTGGCCTGAGCCACTGCAGGCATGTGGCTGCAGTACCTGAATTAAAGGTAAATGACTGTTCACTTCTGTTTCCATTTAATCTGTGGAGTTTAGACTAACGTGCAAAGACTGAATCGATTCAGCCTCAGGCTTTTTGACTGCCTGTACTTAACCCAGATGCTTAAATTCATTCACCCTCTATTCTGACAGTTTCTAGTCTGCTGATATAGGTTTGTTTTTGAGTGGGGAAGCAGTCTGAGAAAATTAAATAAGGAAAGGTGGTAATTTGTATGGGAAAGTTTTACTTTTCCAAGGGTTTGCTAGAGAAGTTTGTGGTGTAACACTGAGAACAACATAATAAACTGGAGGAAGAAACAGATAAAATAGATAGGCCGAGAAATCTTGATGAGTCTGTCTACATCATCTCTTCAGAGCTCTCGGAGAAGAACATGCTCAGGCAAAGCCTTCCTACTCGCACACATCCTACCCAAGAACATGGCAATAAAGCTGCTGTGGGGGGCAACCTTTCTGCCTGCTCCCAGAGAGCTATCTCAAGAATGGCTGTTTCCCTGCTGCATCCCTGGTTTTGGTGTACGTAATTGGGAGGGGGTGGGCACGGACTGCTCAAATATGTCCCTTTCTGTTTAGGTCAGGTTTCCTCTATATCTAGGGACAGAAATTACACATAAACCAGTGTAAGTGATCAGACCAGTTCAAATTTGTAACACAACAGAAGTTCAAAATGGTTGGACCTGGTTTAAGATAAATCTGGATGGATGTAGTATCAGAATTAACTGATTTAGGTTAAATCAGTCCCAGATCCCCTCCCCATTCAAGTTAACTCACAGTCCTCCAGTAACCCAGGATACTTTGCACCTCCCCCACAAATCCCTCCCACCTTTCAGGGTGGTTGTCTTAGGTTTGGCTCACGCTATGTGCTTCAGCGGTGCAAGGAGGCACCCCCCAGCTTCTGGCCTGGGCCACTGCAAGCCTGCGGCTGCGGTTCCAGAATCAAAGGTGAATGTCTGTCTGCTCACTGGCTTATCAGTTCAACCTACACAGCTTAGACTGATCTGCGGAGAGTGAACTGATTCAGCTTCAGGCTTCCTGACTGTCTGTACTTAGCCTGTGAGACTAGTTATTTTCAATGCCCAGTTCAATATACTTTTAAAAGGCCCCCTTTTTGAAGAGATGGCTGAGTAAGCCCCCTCTGTAAATTGTATTTCTGCTCCCTCTGTGATTGGGTCCCCAAACATAACTGGTCATTTTGGAAGATCTTAGCCTTGGACCTCATCTTTTTTTTGTCTCCATGGGTAGACAATGAGATGTGATGAGAACCCAGGCAGCCTTTTGCCCTAACCTCACACTTGACCCTTTTGTTAAGTGTGAGGAAGTTTACTTGCTTTTTTTTTTTGTTTAAAGAGGCTGTGATTTTTATGCCCCAGTGAATTACTTGCTTCGGGTTGGTTTGAGAAGTGGAAATATTGGGCCAGAGCCTCTCTGTGTGGTATTTACTTCTGGTTCAAACCCAGTAAGTGTCAGAGATCTCTCCCAATGAGGGTCCCAAGTGACAGAGGTTCAGCTGGGACTCGGATAAGCCTCCAAACTTTTTAGGGGCTTTTCTGAATGGAACCTCCAGTGCTGCAGAGGTTTGCCCCTTGCTAATGCAGTCTGGAAATGCCAGAGATTTTGAAGCTGATTGTATTGGTGCACCTCCCCAATTTGGACAATACTATGAACAGGGAAGAAATATTAAAATGCAGCTTTTGAGGTCTCTGTGAAAGATTCTTATTATCCTTCCCCAGATGGCACCAGCTGTACTCCTGGACCAATACTAAATGACTGTAGCTTGTGCCAAATATGTACTTGAGTGGGTTGTACATGCCCTTTACAAATAGAAGTTGAATGTTAATAGATACCGAATGAAACCCACTGCCAAACCAAACAGAGCCCCTGGATGTATACAGGGCATGTAGGGAAATTATACATTTCAGCGACGCTTGCTGCAGAATGCATGCAAAGGATTTCGGAGAGTTGGTGGATTTAATGTAGTCGTTACTAATTCTCAGTATGCTAATAGCTCTATGAAGATGCAGGCAGAAGAATGAATAAAGGTTAAAGACTGCTGCACTGATATCATGTAAATTCAGGATAGGGTCAACGTACGGTGTTGTAAACAACATCACATCTAGGAGTACATGGAGTTCTGATCCTTTCAGGTATTTGAGCCTTTGTCTGCTGATATAACGCTTGCCTGTCAGCCCCACGGTCAGAGGCCTAATCTTTTTTTCTTCACTTGCTGAAAAGGTCCCAGCGCCACATCAGGGCAACATACTGGCTGCCTATTCTCCTTCCCTATGGAACGCAATCACTGGACAACTCTGCTATAATTCACTCCCTGGCCAGCCCTTTGAAAAGGTGGGCTGCCTCAGTGCTGTTAGCCCAGCAAGATAAATCATGTACTCGAAATTAACTTCCATTGAAAGGAAGGGGTGGAAGAAAAGCCGACTGGTCAGGCGGAGCATGCTAAAGAAAAGATGACTAGAGTTGATAAATGTCATTGCGGATAATTTGGGGGCTGTGATTAAGATCTTATCTAGGTAGGAAGTAAATAGAAAAGACTTAATAAAAGTCCTACCCGGGGATCCATGCTTATGAACTTGTGGAGTTTTAATTTTTTTAAGTGAATATAGAAGAGAATACCAGAAAGGTCTTCATTAAAGGGAAAGTTGTATTCGGGGTGTTGCCTGCAGAGATTTAAAAAGCCCCTGGGTGAAACAGGGCAGGTTTTTTTTTTTTTTCTCATTACTCCCACACCCCCCCTTTCTTCACAGCATGGACTGGAAACATCTTTGTCTAAAAATTCTCCCCCAAAAGTTAAAGAGCAGACAATCTAGGAAAAAAAATTGATGAGGATTCCTGGGTAATGATCATCTGTTTTCTCTCTCTTTCTCTCTCTCTTTTTTAATGAATGGGCTTTACTGCCATAAAATTCTCTACAAATAAAATGCAACCTTATCCCCTATATGTAGGGGAGAGAATGCAGATGCCTGTTTGTCCATAAATACACATGCTGCTTTCTCAGAAGGCATAGACTGCCTTCTTTTTTTTATTCTTGCACTGGGCAGATTTTACTTTTATTTTATTATTATTATTTGACTCTTTGCAACCAATTACTTCAGCAACCTGGAAGCAATGAGCAGAAAGCTGCAGTAAACTTGGTTAACATCTGCGCGATTGAGTGACAGGGATCTGAAGCCCAGTGTGAATTTTTTGTGACGGCATAGAGGGCCTCCCCTCCTCCCACCCTCTGTACTTGGCTGGTATTACTGTATGAACTGCATTTACAACACAGAATGAGCACAGACAATCCTTAACAGCTGTACAGCTGTTTTCTGTGTAGAGACTTCTGTTAGCTAATGAGAATGTTTAAAATTTTATTGAAGAGTGTATCCTGTGATCTATAACCTACCTAATCCAAATCTCTCAGGGATACTGGACTGCTGGAGATTTCCAGAACCCTTGTAATGCCAGCTCCTAAATTACCCCGGTTTCTTATTCACTTCCTCCTTTCTCTTTTAATTCCTCCTTGCATAGGTAATAATACCTATTTTTCATAATTTTATATATGACCTTTCATAATATTATGAAAGCTAGGTAAACATTATGTATTATATTTAAAGAAGCAAGAACCATGCAGTAAAATCAAGCAGGTAAGAACACACTATCTTGCTTTGTGGTAGAGCATTTTATTATTCCCTAGGTTGAATGGAATTCAGTCGAGTAGGTTTGAGATGGGAAAACACACTGGGTGCAGTTACATTTCAATCCCTTGCCTACCTCAGTGCAGTATCTGCTGGTTTGCAGATCAGCAGAGAAACATGGAAAATTGTACAGAAGAGACAGAAAGTAATAGACACCTTTTGAAAATCTCTTTTTAACTCTGCTGTTTAATAGGTTAATAAACAGTAGTGCAATGCAGAAAATCAGAAGCTACTATTGCAGCCTATTCTGTTGTTAAGATGTGCAGGCCCCAGATGCACCAGGAAGAAGAATTTGGCACTTCCTACCAGTAAGTAAGGAGCATCAGTAGGTTGAGGCAAGCCCATATGTGGATGTGGGTAAACTGGCTGATGTATGCAGAGTTCAGCGAGACACACATACTGTGTCTATACAGCACAATGCAGCTCTGTGCAGAGGGACATGGAGCTTTCTGTGAATACAATAGCTTGCATACCAGGGTCTATAGGTAGGTCTATGCTGGCCCTGAGCCTCCCTTGAGGTTGCTGCTGAGAAATAAGCCTTACCCAGCTCGTATTTGACATGTGCTCACCCTGGAAATGCGACTGGGAGATGGAGAGCTCAGCAAAGCTGATTAGCGTGGGTACAGCACCATGCTAACATGTCCTAACTGCTTCTAAGCCAGCAGAGATCTTTCTGCATGGTTCTGCCTTGCGCTATGTAGACATGTCCTCAACTAGCCAGGGATAATAGAAGCTCTGCTTGGTAACTGGCAGCCTGATCGAAGTCCACTGAAGAGAAGCGTGGAGTCAGTCTGTGTGGTGTGTGTGATCCCAACAAGTGGCTAGCTTTGCTCCTTTGAAAGGCCCTACATTGATTGCACGTACAGAACTGCATCCTCTAGCAGATCAGCTAATTGCACCTTCAGCCCCCAGATTACTTCATATTTTCCCTAATTAACCACCTTTATTTAGATGTGTGGCTGCATCATTAGGTTGAGTTATGGGGTGAAGGGATGGAGTGAGGAGAATGAACTAGACCCTTATTTGGGACTGGGAACAATTGTCTCTCTCTTTAAAACCTCTCTTAAATAGACTAAGCAACACTGAAGTGAGGGAGAAGCTTTTGTGGGGCAGGTTCTGTTATAATTTAAACATGTAAATGTTGAAATGGGTTCGTTCCCATATTGCAAAAGGTGCAGGATCTATTGAAAACAGAAGCAAATGGGGCCTGGTGAAATATTCCGGGTGAACAAATGAGTGATGCCTCTTTGCCTATTTTTTCAGTTTGCACAGTGATCCAGAATTCTGTAATTGTGCTGGCTGCTTGCAAACACACCCCAAATGGTAGAATTTAGGACTTGAGCAAAACAAGTTTCAACCTGATGTTACAATTTACGAAAAGCTGCTGTTCATGATGCAGGATTGGTCACTGAAGTCATGTAGGGTCATTGCTGCTCACATATTGGCTGGCTGAATTTTTTTTTTCCCCAAATGAAAACCTAGTAAATGATGATGAATAACAAATAAAGAATAGCGACTGTCCTTAGGTTGCATTGCATGCAACCATTACCAAGCTTTTGTGCAAACTAAAATCCCTTTTACCCCACTGCTCATGAATAGTGTATAATAACGGGCACAAACATGGTCAGCTGGAATGTGGGTTCAGATTCAAAGGGATGTTTGTGAACTGCATTTCTAGATTTCAACCATCTCTTAAAAAACAAAAAATAAACAGGTCCCCCCCCCCCCAAAAAATGCCTCTTTGTAAACAGGCCTGGACTTAAGTCCCTACTTTGCTAAGGGTCATTCGGGATTTTGTGTGTAAAATTCCCAGCCCTTACACTACATCTGGCATAAAAGGACTATGGTTCTCAGAATTTCATATCCCTGCACTCCTCCTGCAAGGTGTATCCTCTCATGTGTTTTGCTAATGAGATCACACTGGATTTTATTTTTCCTTTTAAAGAAAAATTTAAAAGGTGCTTACAAAGCTAACATCCGTTTAAGGAGCAAATGTTCTTGTAGACTCAAATTATCTGTAAAGCTTCCTTCAGACCATGTTTTTTTCCAGATTGTGTTGTAGGGAAAGAAAAAAATTCTGATGAAATTCCCTATTTTTGAGTTTCAAATGAGGAAATATGCCCCAATTTAAAAACATGCTGTGAAGCTAATTCATAAACATCACCCAAGCAATATACATCATTGTTTTTCAATGGTCCCATCAGCACATCATAATCTCCCTTATTAATGACTCTGAGAAAACTGTGGACCCAATAAACTCCACGTCAGGTAAAGAATACAGTGAGGATTGGAAAGTGACAGATAAAGCAAATATCCTGCTCCTAAACAAACACAGCAGGACAGGAGAAGATGACAAATGATGGGATTGTGTCAGCTTGAAAACAGATTGGACTAATGGCACGCTGGACTTTGCACTCCAGGGGATCAATACTCTATCAGGCAAGAGAGCTTGAGACCTTGTGAATAACATTTGTATGGACAAAAGAGAGATCTTTCCTGATAGCCTGTGCATACGTTGCTAGCAAAGAACCGTCTCCTGTGTACAATAAACTTTAAATTAAGACAGAGGAGGTTCTCAGAACAAGATTTTCACAGACAGACGGGGAAGTTTTTTCCAAGGATTCTTCCTTTGATGGATAGAAAGAGGGATGGTGGCAAACTTTATGCTGTTGCAAATCGACTGTACCCACTGTTATGTTGACTGGATTGCTCCACTTTTTCCCCTTCTCATTTAAGCTCATGTTCTGTCTTGGCTTTTATCCTGAGTTGAGGGGGCGGGGGGAGGAGGAGGAGGAATCTATTTATTTTTAAATCCATATATTTTTGTTTTGCCCTAAGGGCAGACTGTGCTGTGTAATAGGGAAACGGTTTTTTTTCCCTCCTGCTTCCCTCCACTACAAAAGTCCAGGCTGGCCTGCATTAAGAGCCTTTGCACATGGAATTCCTGGGTGCTTTGCAAATGTATATTTTCAATATAGCACCATTTTGTAGCTTTGCTATGCAAAAGCACTTACCCCATCCTTAAAGTGACAAAAAAAAGATGTAATGGCATATAACCAGCTTTGTCCATGCAGGTGCTCCCCTCTGTGGTTCATTCTAGGACAGTAGGTTTTAACATCAAGGCACACGAATGAAAGTCTTGACTTAGATTCTCAGTGCAATGCACTAGTGGTGTTAAATTATGTTTCTCTGCTTCCCTACATAACACACCCCATTGTGAAAGCTGCCTGTGCTGCCTGGGGTCTGGTCTACTTTGCACCCAATGCCATCATCCTTCAGGAGGCATTCCAGTAGCCAGGGAGTGCCCAAAGCACAGAGGTATGGTTCCCTCTCATAATCTACGCTCCTGTCCTTTGCACCAGGGGCGCAGCTAGGAGCTGCATTTTCTGCATTTGGTTTCTTCCTTATCTCCTGTAACTGTGTGTTCAGGGCCGGAGGCCCAGGATGTACAGAAGGGGTCGATCCTGTGAAGTGCTGAGGTTATTTGGCAGAGTGTTGCCCTGGGAGCTCAGTAGCTGTCGCAGGCCGGGGTCTTGGAAGGGCCCCCAGACAGTGTAAGGTCTCTTTCTAGTAGGTGTACACTACTTATGAGAAGAGAGCAAGTGTTTGCGTGCATACTGCAAAACTGAAGTGACCCTGTAAAGAACATAGGGGGAAATTTGCAGAAGTGCCTATGGGGATTAGGATCCCAGCCACTGAATTTCCATAGGATTTCAACTCCTAAATCTCTTTTTGAACTATTTCTAGCCATGTGGACAGAAAAGTTTTTTTTCTCCAAAAACTAAAGGCTGAGCAGACCTCCTTGTATTAGGAATTGCAACTTACAGGATCTCTCCATATTCTGGTGTCCAGAGTTCCCTGGCACAAACCGGCTGGGTTTTTTTAAAGGCTTTTTTTCTTTTTGTCCAACAAAGGACTAAGGGGACCATTTTTTAAAGTAAGATTCTAGTATGCTCCTCCCTCTGAGATTAGCGAGTCCAGAGTCCCACTGCAATTACTTCACCAGGGTGAACCCTTCCTTTCCTTCCTTTTCTACAGGCTGCTACACCAGCCCCACTTCCCCTGCCCCTGATAAAGAACATGCAGTCAGACACATGGCAGATGGGATGGTCTTTTCAACTTTTAGCTGCAAGCCAGGGCAGAGGGGAGGAGCTCAGTAAAAAGTCCTGAAATCCCACAGGCAGCCACCCTGGCAGCAATTTTAGGAGTTCCACAATCGGTGTGAAGATCAGGTCCTCGAAGTCGGAGGGCTTTGTGGAGCTGAAATGTCTCTGATGAGCCTCTTGTGATTTTTGAGTGTTGGAGTTCCCTGGCTGTCTCCCCTCCGGACCTGTATCAGAAGCTCTGCGTGCTACAGGACCAAAGCATGGCTTTAAATTTCCGGCCCTGGAAGGCTTCTGCTTTATGATGTCCACAGACATTTTATTACCAAAATGTTTTCCCCAATTTTTGTTATTTGTATTGATCTGTCACACTTTTAAACAGTTTAAATTGCTTTTTGCTAAATAGTGCAGCCATTAACTGCTATTAGTTGTTTACATATGTTAATAAAATACAAGTCACCCTGAACACGGGGTGAAAAAAATCCTGACATGACCACCCAATCCTTTGAGTTTTTATACGAGTTGCCTGGGAACATTTAGAGGAAATTGTGCTGACTGGGAAACTGGCTGCCTAGGAGAACATGAATGTATAAAAATTGTTTTGTTCTGTATATGCAAAACAACAGACTGACCAGCTTCAGTCAGATCTTATGTCCCAGCTTTGTTAGCCATGCTGCAGTGTGTGCAGACCTGAGATCACAAGCCTGTATGCATGAGTAAGGGTTTAGGGATTAGTCCCGAAATATGCATTTTTAACTTTAGGAGGTCAGGTTCAAAACCCAAGAGAGATGCATGTTGCTTGCGCTTTTCCAAGGTGTTTATTCAGCTTTAAAATCTATTTAGAATGAGGGGGGAAACAGCCTCCTGTGTGCCTATCAGTTTCTCTGTTGATATTTCTCTCCACCCATTTAAATAAATAGGCATATTCTCATCTAAAAAAACTCCTAAAGCAAGTAGAAAATTTTCAACCAGTGTCTAGCAAGCTGATACTTTCTGTTTCTGTACAGACTGAAATTCTGAACCAAGACAGACTTTATAACTAAATTTTTTAATCAAAAGAGGCAAACAAATTAAAATTCAAACAAGACTTCCGTGGAATGACATAGAGTTAAACTTTTGACACTCTTTCATAAACACTTTGTATATTTTTAAATTAATTCTGTGATATTTAAAATGATGTATTGTAAGTTTATATTTACGAAAATATCAGAAATTATAGTAGTTGTATCAACCTGTATGGACCCTTCATAAAATAAATACCTAAATATGTATTTTGGCCTGCAAAAGGATCTGTGTATTTTTTCCCCCTAAGCATAAAAAACTTTGGAATGTGAATGAAAACAGAGCTGATCAGGGAAAGGTTTATATGGAAAGCATGGTGCTGTGGGAATCATAAAAAAGCTCTGTAGGTATATTTCATGCACACACATCCATTCACAAATGTAAAAGGTATTGATTATGATTGGCAGTGTGTTCCAGAATATGGGCTTCCCCCTCCATTTGCTAGATTTGCTGAACCTACAAGATTTTTTTTATTATTTTTTTTATTTTTTTGGTACAGATCCAGTAAGGCAGCTTCAGTCTAGATAATTCATGGTGTATTTCTTATAAGCCATACAATCCTTAACGTAGTTGTAACGGAGGTTGTGGTTCTGCTCTCTCATCCTTCCCAAAACCATTAAGGCTGTGGGCATTATGATGTTGCTCAGAATACAAATACGGACACTAGAAAAGCAAGGAGTTTGATCCCAGCTCCATCACTCAGTAGCCAGATTGGCACATTCTTCTGTGTACCTCGGTTTCTCTGTGTATCTCCTAATGCTGCTTGCCTACCTGCTCAGGGTATTAGATGCTTAAATCATTTGCATTTGTAAAGCACTTTGAAAACCTGAAGGAGACCATAAATAAAATTACAAGGCATCATGAGCATGATTAAATGCAGAATTCACTTAATGTGGCTCTTTCAGAACACGTCACTCCACATGCAAAAAGCCCCAAACTCCGAAACCCCACCCTGCTTCCTGCTCATGTGTGGGTTCAAGTGTTCCTACACCCCACGTCCTCTTACCTGAAATAAGGAGGATACCAAAAACAGACTTTCCACCTTAAGGCATGCTGCTATATGATTTTTTTTGGACGCTGATACCACTGCTCTGTGGGAGCCAAGTTGGATCAAAATCAGATTCTGGGGGTGTGTGCAGCAGGGGAGCAGTTGAGACTGTGTTGTCTGGCTAGCCTAGGTTTCTGACATGATGTCAGCACTCCTGGTTGTCAAAAAGCGCTCAGATAATAGACTTGACATATGAGTGAGGAAATTAAGCCATGCAAGGTATGTTTCAAATGCTGCTTCCTTCTTTTTTCTGGAGTTTCTTGGACATCAACTATTTTTAAAACTGTTTCATTTTTCCTTCTTCCATTCTCTTTTTGCAATGTGTGTTGATTTTAGAGAAAGCAAACTTTTTGGGTTGCTCATTTCCTTTAGTCTGTCCACCCCTGAGCTGCTTTAGGCTGAGAAGGGGATGTCCAGAGAGAATCAAAAATAAGAAAGAGTGGGTGTTGTTCAGGTTTTTGAGAGCCTCTTTGGTGAGCCCAAATCCTTGAAAGGAACTGGATGGACATAATAACACTTAGCTGCAGCACAGGAGCCACTGCAGCTAGTTACTTTAACAGCCAGCTGCACATGAAGGGAAGTATGCGCATTGTATTTGACAAGTAAAAATGCATTGAATCTGCCACAGTCATTTGTCTTTATTGGTACCCTAATTGGAATGAAAGCAAGTACTAATAGAGGTGCAAGGTGTAGCATGACACCATTTAAAAAAAAATACCCATGTTGGTATAAACATCTTATGAAGGGAGAAGCTGGTCTTATGATTTAATAGCCTGGTTTATCCTTGCTCATGGCGAAGTTTGCCGGTGAGGTTATGCTGGTTCTTGTTGTAGTTCTTATCAGCGCATACTGCTTCTCCTCCCCACCCCCCCAGCAAACTTCCTTCGTGAATTCATCTAGAAACATATTGATTCCATGCTGAGCTGGAGTGGGACAGTGTCCTGCTCTGCAGAGAGCTCTCGCTGTTTCCCTTTTATGAACAGTCACAGACTGTGTCTGTCAGCATTACTTGTACTGTAGTAGGTCTTCCTTGTGATTCACAATATGAGCTGCTCATCAAGGCAAGATAGACGTGTTAAATAAAGTGCCATCAGGCCCGCTCAGTCGCACAGTGGTGGCCCATTGTGCTGCCATACGGGTGAGCTGCGGATGCGTTTGTCCCTTTGGAATCCTTTTTAATTACCTTTAACATCATTCCATCTTGAAATGATATTTCGGTTGAAAAGGACTAAGAGGACAATTACCTTTTTCTGCATTTTTTGTTGTTGTAAATATTCATGTGCTGATTCATTCACACAGGGGGCAGGAATAAACTGGAAATCTTTAAATGTTAATGGAAAGGCCCTTGATGGAACAGAGCTGAAAAACCACCTGCTCTCAAAGATGGGGAGAGATTTAATTGTTCCTTGGCTATTTTTAATCAGCCTTGCATACAACGTAAGGTGTAAGTGCAGGCATCCCCTGAGCAAATTCAACAAGTGAAGAGCTGGCTCTAAAGATCTGCTTTTGTAGTTGGAGAAAACCAAGGCTAGGAACCTTTTGATCTATAGGAATTGCCATGTGCATTTTTCCCAGTGTTAGATTGTTCTTACATTTTAATTTCCTGGAGCCAATGCAGTACTTGAAAGTGACCTCAACAGTGCAGCATGTTTTCAGTCTCTGTGCTCTTTGGCTTATGCCTATTCTAGCCCTAGCAGAGAGGGGAAGAGCAAAGTGGTAGACAGGTGCGAGTCTCTCCATTTGCTTGTGTCACCAAATTTCTTTCTTTGCCCTTCAGTGTTGAATTAAAATTTGTTTGAAAAAATGACTGCAGCCTTTCCAATCTACGTTACTGTCCTATTTCCATTATATAAATGGGGGCAGGTCCTGACATTTGGCCAAGCTGCAGAAAGTGCAGGTTGGGATCTATATGTGTGTATCTACTCAAACCTCACCTCTTTGTCCCCAGGATATCTCTGTGTGAGATGATTTCCCCCAGCTAAAGGCTCTTACTTGAGTTTTCCTTCAGGCACCACAGCAGCCGGCCAGTGTGGCACGTGTTTGTCACAGCCTTGTCTCCTTTATGCCGATCAGCTGTCAGCAGTGAGGGCAAGTGACATAGCAGTACTTTCTAGACTAGGATTGGTGGCTGTGGGACTGTGTACTAGTAGTGAAGTTAGCAGTAAAGGAGCTAATCTGCATTGAAAATGGAGCCATAAAGGCCCTTGGTCAAAATTGAGGAGTTGCCTCTATTTTGGGGGACACCTTACAAAGGCTTAATTATCAGTCTTTAAGTCCTGCACCACATTTTTCTCTCCTTTCCCACCCTTATGTCTCCTACCAAACACCGTGTGATATTCAGCCATGACCTACGGCATCCAGTAGACAGTCTGAATTAAGGATCCCTTATAAACGGAGGCTTTTCTAGGTGTGCCAAATTCTCTGATAGATGTCCTCTAGGCAGTAGCAGAAGGCTAAGGCGGACAGGCATTTTCTGAATGTCTTGAGCTGAATTCCAATATCTGGCACTAGGCCCTTTGTGCAGTCTGAGCTCACAGAAGAACAGTGGCTAAGGCTTTTTTAGCATTATGGTTTCTGGTGTCCCGCAGGAGTGTGGGGAAAATAGAAAAAAAAAAAAATCAGGTTCTAATTTTAAACAAATCCCCCTAAATAATTAAGGAGATGGATTCAGTCTGTCTTAGGCATCTTGCTTATCCAGTCTCATGTAATTTCACAAATATTAAGTTTCTCCTTTCCATCATCAACACCTCCCCCCAAGAGAGGCGCGCTACCACCAGTTTTGCTCTTCTGAAGCCTCATTAATGTCACCAGTTGTTCACTCTGACTTATGGGCTTTTATTGCCAGGGAATGGGCCGCCTGTAAATAAACTTGGGCAGCTCTTTAAAATTCCATAACGCTTAAAACCATCCGCAGCAAGCAAGAGACAACAAACACATGTTTTGGATGTAGGGAAGGTTGGGCCTCTGTGGTCTAAAATGGAGCCTGAAACCAAGAACTCGTCCTTCTCGTATGTGGGAAGAGTCTGAGCGAGCAGGGCACTAGTAACAGTTGCAAAACTATCTTAAGAAGAGACGAATCCCAAATGCATTTAGTGATCTTGGTGTGAGGGGCACCTGAGAAATATGGGAATATCAGTTGCTCACCAAGGGCTTGTCTACATGACAAAACATTGGCACTTTATGATGACCAAAGAGGGTTTTTCTGCCTTGAGACTTGCATCAGCCTCCCAGAACAGAAGAACCTTTGTTGGCAGAAGCTGCCTTCTTCCCACACGGCTATAAAGGGAGGGTTTTGCCGGCATGGCTATGCCAGGTAGGCAGTGTAATTTTGTTCCTGGTTATGCCTTGATCCAGGAGTTTCTTTCTTAGTAAATTGAAGTGGAAACTCCGGGGAGAAGTGGCTACATTCGAATGTAAAAGCTATAAAATCCATAGCCTTAATGTTAGATACAAAGTGCTCTCTAGTGATGTTTTACTGTATCCCTGTTTTACAGATAACTTCTTTTTTGCCTCAGTTTCTTTAAGCAATTTACCCAAAGCTCTCCACCGGGGTGGACCCAGTGCGTATTGCTCTGGCCGGTGTACAACATTGCCCTGGGCAGGTGAGGATTGGGCCTTTGATCTTTATTTTCAAGGATTTTCCTCCTTGTGGAGAAGGCATAGTGGCAGCCCACCATGCATGTGCAGTATACTGGTTCCTCACAGGGTCTTTTATACTGGCCCAAGGAATATTACTTGGAAAGAAATATATGGCTGAGGAGATTCACTAAACCAACACACCCATAAAACTCAACCTGGTCCTCTTCAGATGCAGTGATTATAAAAGTACATGTGTGGTTGACTTTTATGTTCTAATCCTTTTTAAGCCTTAAGTTGTAAAAGAGAAAGTAATTACTAATGAAACACATGCAAGCATGAGAGAGGCTACAGGAGCAGATGAGCATCTCTATTGGCAAGGGGTAGTAGTTTAAGTAGTTTGAAAGTATAGCAGGAAAAGAACTGGGTTGCCCATTAAGAACAGCGATTATTCTGAGTCTGAGCAGTTAACAGGGATGCATGTTTTCTAAAGTTCAGAGTTGTACAGGGTTGGATTTATATATGTGTATGTATGTGTTTATATGTATCTGTGTGTGTGTGTATACATATGTGTGTATACACCCCCCCATACATATGTATACATATGTGTATATATATATGAGTAGCAGCATAAAAGGATGATGATTTAACAATAAAAACAAAACAAAAAAAACACCCCTGTGTGTACTGGTGACCTAATGCATGTAGCCATAAGAGTTAAAATGTTTATTTCACGTTCAGACATTCATCGCTGGGACAATAATTAACTGTTAAAAGTGTTTTCTCCTCCCTCCCCTCCCTCCGCCCCTGCCCTTCTGTTGCTCCGAAGAAGAACTTGCTGTGTGTTTAGATTGGCAACAGGATATAGTAAACTTGTTAACACGTCAGAATCCTCTGTTGGGAAAACATAGGTGGGTTTTTATTTTTTGTCTCTCTAGTTTTGTTGGGTGGTAAAATACAGCAATTAGGAGATGCTAAAGGGAATAGCCCAGACGTTACAGTAAGGTGTTTACTAGGAGGCCCTACTTACTTGCCAATTTTGCAGTGTAGCATGGCCTTCATTTTAAAGTGCACTAAGTCAAGGAGACGACATCATACAGGTTAACCAACCCCTCCACCCAATAGATGGTTGTACAGCTTTAGGCAACTTATGTTGGACTCTGGGTCTTTAATAAGGAAAAAAGAGGATAGAAAGATGATGCAGGTACTTGCAGATACAACCTCTATCTCAGAACAAGAGGAAGAAGAGCCAGGAGATTCCCAATTATTAAATGACTTTGATCCCAGGTCGTTTTTGTGGCCTGTTGTTTTTTTTTTTAATTTATATCGCTTTCCAAAGTGATTCTAATGATGTTCCTTTGAAACTGCAAGCTGTTGGCGGATTTTACACTAAAAATAAAATAAAATAAAATCAGTCCCTAATTAAAACAATAACAAGCAAGAGGGAAAAAGTTCCTTGATGGGGAACAAAAACATTTTTGTTGAGGCCTAATAGAAGTTTGAGCTTTGTCCTAAAGCTCCCTCCAGTCTGCAGTGCCTCTCGCTTATTGAATAAGTGAAATGAAGCCCTTGGCGAGAGCTAGTAAGTGTGGGACAAAGGGCAGCAGTGAAAAATGAACACAGTTTCAAAATGCAGAGAAACAGATGTGAATCTGCAACACAGAAAAGGAGGAAGGGAAGCCCATTACAGACACCATACCAGGGGCAGGATTTAAAGCTGTAAGACATTTTGCTTATGACACTTCGCTATTACCAGCCAGTGTTTTTAGAGAAACATACTTTTCATTATCTCTAGTATTAGGGGTTTAGAGAGGCCACTTCTCAAATGGCATATATGGTATCTGAAGATTTTTGAAGAACATGTATCAAAGATATTGGGGGAAAGGTGGATGCATGTTAGGTGCTACTAATGTTAGTGATGTGTAAAATGAAGCAATGCAAAATGAAAGCAAATCCTAGTATAATCTCAACAGAACAAAAGGCTTTCGGTTGCTTTTTGAAAAATGCTAATGCGGCATATATCAAACATAGCTTTTGTATTGTGTGCATGTGGTATAGGATATGGATCATATTATGTGAACTGTTGTTTTTGTTTTGTTTTCTCCCTGACCAAGTACCCAAAGCTCTGGGAAACACTGGTGAGTGCGTGGTTTTGCTCAAGTGAAATCTTGTTTTGTAATTAGGAGCACTTGGAAGAAAGAAGAAAATATTGCTAATCAGTCACTAGTACAAGGTTTACATGCCTAGCCTGGGTGAAAGTGGCTGAACTTCTCATTCATCTTTCCTTGAAGGCGTAAAAGTAATGTATTTGGACATTTCCCCCCTTCCTAAAACCTAACCATTTATAATCAATTAGTGATATTGAGTTTGCCTCGTGACTCTCTATCTTTGTGGATAATTTCCTGAATTGTAATTATTGCAACCGTGTGTCCTAGACGTAATAAAATATAAACCAGAATTGTCATGGAAGTTACATGGCCCCCAGCAAAAGTCAAATGCTCAGAAAGAAAATAAAGCTCTGGCAGTTTTTTTCTAAAAGTCTGGTAGCCTTTGCAATGGCAGTTGTTTGCTTTAATGCATGGAATTTGTTACAGCTCTAAAATGATGTATTTTAAAATAACCTGCGCCCTTAAAAATGAATATAGCCTTCTTTGGCTCATCAAGTCTAGTGCCGAAGTCGTCCTCTTGGCAGTGAAGAGACTTCATCTATTAGTTTAGGGCTCAAGCAGCATAAACAAAACTCAAGTGGCTGGAGGGAAAAAAGGATCATTATGTGAGTGAAAAAAATTAAACGTCTTGACTCAACAAATGGTACAATCCTGTCTTTTAGCAGACTCTCTGAGCACCAAGCTACAAAAAGAAATTGTATCTAAGGGGGGGGGGGGAAGAGAAAAGGAGACTCACAGGGCAGAGGATTTTTTATTTACTAAACTATAATATGTTTCTTTAAATTTTGATTTCACTTCGAACAGGTTGAATTCTTCTCTTGAGCTGGTAGGAATACTATGTCCTTTCGAATATACAAATACCAAATTCAAATGAGGGCTTTAAAAGAACTACATGATATAAAAAGCACAAATGTGAACAGGTTTCTTTCTAAATTTCCCAGAATGGGTGTTGTCAAATATTGGGCCGCCTTCTAGAAAGAAACCATGACAGATTGGAGGAAAAAGATTTCTCTATCAATCTTGTTATGTCACCTCTTATAAATCAACGTATCCTAATTAATTACATTCTTTTCATAGCAGGACTTTAAAATTGATGAGGGTGTGCCAGTGTGTATTTATTGCTCATTAGCTGCATGACTATACACAGTTTCTGTGTTCTATTCCCAGACTCTTAGAAACTCCTCAGCACATTCTGAACATCTCATTTTACTTACTGTATGTGTAATCTTTCCAGTCATGGTGACTTAATTGTGTTCCTGCCTCGCAACAGAAATGCAGTATATATGTGTCAGATAATTCTTTCATGTGTGCACATGTGCGTACATACATGAGACTTCAGATCAATTTTACTTAGTGGCCAGTAGCTTATTCAGGTGATCATCTCTGCACATACTTTAATCAACTGTATTTTAATAGATGAAACATGAACCCAAAGGGTTCAAATACCCAATGGGTTAATAAAATTCTTCATGCTAGGAACTAAATGCTCAGTGATATCACTTCCTTTAAAAACATATGCTGTGTGCCCCATGCTGAATGTTTTAGTCTCTTCTCATTTTGCTGTGCCAAATCCTAATGTTAAAAAAATGCATTTGAGATTAGGCTCCTGTATATATCTGTTATATGTTTCTTTTAACTGAGCTAATAACTAATGTTTGTTAGGTGTATCTGAAGTGAGCTGCTGCCTAAAATGCAAGTTAATCTGCCAGGAGGGTCTGAAAAAAAAAAAAAAAAAAGGCACAGTTTCGCATCTCGGTCAAACCAGTTAGATCTGGACCAGTTACTTTGGTTTACTCTCGTTCATCTGAGAGTTCACGCAACTACAGTAAGGTGTAGCCCAAAAATAAACCTAATTAATTGAATACTATGGGCGATGTCATGCCTGTAATATCCAGGGGCCATAAAGAAGACAAATTAGCTGATTGAGTA
Source organism: Crocodylus siamensis (assembly GCF_052110815.1). NCBI lineage: Eukaryota > Metazoa > Chordata > Crocodylia > Crocodylidae > Crocodylus > Crocodylus siamensis. The sequence goes on from NC_143406.1 coordinate 14,168,197, forward strand.
CCACTTACCTGGCACGGTGATAAATTCCATGTCTGGGCAAAATGGACTACTATCACTATTTAGCCAGTTGTTCTAAAAGCAGTAGCCACACTTGCCAGAGCCACAAAGGAAATAGGGGAAGAAGACAATATGGAGAGCTTCCCAGACGACAGCTAGTATGCGAGAGATAGCAACCAGATGGAAACTGTCACTAATAGTGCTGCTGTTTGGAAATGGAAAGAGTAAGGAATGAGGAAAAGGAGGGGAAAAGAGGCTGGTGAAACAGAGATGAGAGCAAAGAGCAAGAGGGGAGATAATGAAAGGGGGTGGGGAGGAAGAGAGAGAGTGAGAGAGCGCATCTGGGTTTGAGGTGACCCAATAGCACAGCTGGCCAGCAAACAAGAACTCTGATTCTGGAGCAGCTTGAGGTCCCAGAATTGGTTTTCACTTCACAATGGGACAAAACCGTGATCAACTTTTTCGCACGCACATGAATAATCCCCCTCACCAAGAGGAAAAAGCCCCCCAGACAGTCTGCAGTCCACTGGATAGGGCACTTGTCTGGCATATGGGAGAGGCATTCAGGTTCCTGCCCTGCCTGATTTGGAGCAAGGACTGAATCCAGGACTCTCACAGCTCAGGCAAGTATCCCAAGATGCTCCCAATGTACAGACAGTGTCTCCACGGTTCAGTGAACGTTTAATTACTTATTTGAAGTAGAACAACCCCAAGAAAGGCATGGGCAGGGAGAGGACAGAAGCTGATTGGCACGATAGCAGGTTGGACAAGGCAGTTACTGTGGAGAGGGAGGAGTCGCAGGCTCATGCCCCTACTCCGAATCATGCTGCTCTCCTAGGGGTACTGGCTCTTCTCAGGGTTTGAACAAGAAATTCTACTCCGGACTTGAGAAACTGTCCCAACAGCAGTTTCTTTGAACCAGACACATTGCCACAAAAAAAGAAAACAAGCTTGCATGTATATTTTTCTCAATGGAAAACAGCATTCAGTCGATGGATTCCTGCCCAGCTCTTCCCAAGACTTTCCTTGTTATCTCCTGGGCTTACTCCACCAAACCAGTTGGCCAGAAGCAGCCAGTCCTGCTCTGCAGGAAGTCTGTCCAACTTCAACCATAGACGAGACAAGGAGAGCAGCCCACGTGAATTTAGTTATGAGCCTGCCTCCCACCAGCTATTTCTGTCCGAGCCCCAAACCCTACCTGCACAGCTGGCTAAATACCTCCTCCGGCATTGGTCTTGGTCTTTCCGAACAGTGGCCTCTGCCATGCCTCCGTTTTGAGGTCTGGTGAGAGCCCTGATGTTACAGCACCCCTTGTGGAAGTGAGGGGCACAGCTGGAAGGATTTGATTGCCGCGGCTGGATACAGACCAGCTCAGTATTGCTCTCTAGCTCCCAGACTCACTGACACAGTTGTGCTGCTGATTGACTTGACACAGAGCCTCCCTACTTCCTGGCCTTTGAAGTCCTGGATAGGCCTGTTGATTAAGCTAGAGATGCTCCCTTGACTCAGTACATTTTAAATGGATACACTTGAACAACATTTAAAATGCAAGTGAGACTGGAGAGACAGGTGCTTGAAAATGCATCTCAAAAGAGTGTGAATCTCTGCCAAGGGGACTAATGTGGTGAATAAAGCTGGGGTGCTTTTGGACACTAAAGTGGTGGGACTTCTTCACTAGCCCTGACCTTCTGGTTTGTTTAGTCCAAAATGCCAGGTTTCCACATGAGAAGATAGTTAAGGGGTTGATCATGGAAAACAAGTGAACCAACATGTAAAGCTCAAAAGAGTCATCCCAAGTTTAACTTTTGATAGTAATTGTATCCTGTTCTGCTTTTTGGGTCTTAGGGTCCCCAACCCCCCAATTAACTAGTCCACTGCCCATTTCAGGCAAACAGACTTGACAAGTCAGAATTTCACAACATTCAATCTCTCCTCACCACCTTGAAATGTACAGATACAAAGTTGCATATCTTTTATCCTAAATAAACCACATGCTTAAATTCCCTGTGCTGAAGAGCGTGCCCCTGACCCTATCATGACTTAAGTGTGTACTGACATTTATGCATACGAATTGATGCACATCGAGGAAAATTTGGAGATATGCAGACACGTTCCAAAAATGGGGCCTCATTAATAATAATGAGGAGCTATACTGTTGGGGGTGGGTGTGTGGGCTTACTGATGTTCGTACTGGTCATATGAGGACAATTATTACGCCACTGATTTATTTTAAATCAGAATTCTTCATTTAGGTTAATGGGAAGCTCGTAAGTTGATCTGTTGTGAGAGTCAGAACCGCCCCCCCCCCCCCCATAATTTCACATTCATTCAAACCAGCTACATGTGAACTTCAGTTTTCTTCAATATGAAGTACTTTTTACTTCAGTTCATCTGAGGTCAGAATCTGGCCCTATAAAGAGTACTCATAATTTTGTCCATGCTATCTTGATTTACCCAGATCATGTCTCTGATATAATTTTAAAGAATTTCCCTGTATTGTACATCAACGAGTAGAATTGGAGGAGGAATACTGCTACATTACGGACTTTTCTACTTGATGTGAATATGGAACTGAAATTGCTAGGAAAACCTGACAAATATGATCAGCTCTGGCAGGACCTGAGGAAATCTGAGGTGTGAAAAATGTAAACATAATACCAGTACCAATTATTTGCGGTGTTGGGATCTTAGGATGGCATTCTTATTGTCCCATAACGATACCGTATAAATTGGAAATTGTTTCAATTAATATGGCACTTTCAGAAAACCCCTCAAATGCTCAATCACTATATCTGAGATATGGGTACTTGGCATCACTGAAAATAACTGCACTTTTATGTAGGTACCTAAATCTGGATTACATTCCTAAACTTTGTTGAGAAACTTTGGTGAAGTGACATGACTTGAAAGGGGTTGTGCTGAGCTGGAGGAAGGTCTGACTCAACCACTCCTATTAATTGCTCTTTTTCCAGAGCCACCGAGAACAGCCAGTTTCTAGAATGACCGAGTCTGCTCTCTCGCATGGTGCTGTACCATTCTGGCACATTCACTTATGATCTCCGCCACTGCTTTTAGAAGACCTCTGATTGGCCAGTTTGAAGATTTGTCCTTCTCTAACTTTGCTCTTAAAAATAAAGAGTGCAGGACCGCAAGTCCACGTGCAGAGTACTTTTGGGGTCTCTAGGATGCCCAAACAGACATAGTATTGCAGAAGTTCTGGAGGAATAGCAAATTGAGAGCACGTCAGAAGGGCTGCAAAAAGCACTCCTCATTTCTCAGTGCTACCCTCAGTCTTGTACAACGGACTACAGTGCAAAGGCACAAGCTGGCATTGCACATAAGAGCTCTCAGATTCTTTTGCTGCTTATATCAGGGAAGGTAGAAGGAGTACAATTTTCCCTAGAAATCCCCCAGAAGAGTAGAAGCAAGAGGAGCCTGTGCCCCTTCACACTGTGCAAAGCAGAGATGGGCTCTGGAGGGCTGCGGGTGGGCTTGGAGGGAAGGGAAGCACAGGAGGTCAGAAGTGCTGCTCCAAATGCTATTTCTAACAGATTTTTCATCATACCATACCAGGCTCATATATCTATGGCTTGTAACCCTTCATCTAGAGTGGGCAGATGCCACCCACAGCAGCATGCCTTGTGAGTGAGCCATACTGTCCGGGCAGGCTGGGGTGCAGCCAGGAGGGGGCTGGCTCGCTGTGTGTGGATGTCCTGAGGACTGTGGCTCTCCGAGCATCTGTGTGGCTAGGCAGTTCTTCCCCCCACCCTCACTGTGTGGCTCTGATCCCCCCCACCCCATCCTGATGGGAGGAGGACGCCTGGCAGGCACCACATAGCACCCCACGAAGAATTCCCCGACCCTGCCGAGGTTTCGGCACAAAGGGAGACGAAGGGGCCCTATGCATTTCATGCTGCTGGATGCAGTGCGTTTTCTTTCTCCTCCCAAGGAGCTTTGAAAAATGGTGTGGTTCTTAAAAAACACAACATCTTTATGCGTGTGCATGTATATTTGTTTAAATAAAAGTCATGGTTAAACCCTCCTGTGTGCAAACGGGGCTGTATCCCTGCCACCACCCTTCTTGGAGACTAATCTATGACAGGCAGACAAGGCCCCTCACTCATCAGTTCACCAATGGAATTTATTTTGGAATAATGGAGTGCGGAAACGCGAGTACCTCAGCTGGAGCCACATGTTTTGCTTAGTCTTGGAACGAGGGAGGGGGTTGGGGGGCACAGAACAGGAGCTAATAGCTCTTCATTTACTGCGTGCTTCATACAGCTATTTCAGCTTGAGCGTGTATAACCGTGTGTGTATGCGTGTGTGAAGACTTTTTTTTTGTTGTTGCATGTGGGCCTCGCTAAAGGTTAAAACTTTCTCCATTGCTTAATAGCCTGGAAGCTGCCTGGTTCTCAAGAAATTCTGAATTTCGTAAAAAAACCAAACAAAACTAAACCCCAAACAGAATACTCTAGCGGATTCCCTAAAGGAGCATGGTGTTGAATCTGTTCTTGAATAAATTCTGCAGCTGGGTGACAAGACAAAATCTTAGCGAAATGTGACTGTTTCCTGCTCAGCCCTGCAAGGGTTTGGCATGAGAATAAATGGGGGGGGAGGGAAGAGAGAGGTTTGAAGGGAAACCCTTTTTTTGATTTTTGTGGGCTCCGCGTCATAAGAGGACACTACCATTTCAGAACCGCTGCAGCATAGCAAAGAGCTTAACTGACACGGACAATGTCAAAGGAACTTGAGAACTAGCTGGTGTTTTGAAAAGGTGGCGGTGATGTTGTGTTTTTTAGGAAGCAATTATGTGAGTCCTATTGACCGGTAGAAAAAAGGGGAAAAATCTTTTAGGTCCTTTCCTATTAGGTTCAGTACTTTTTGCTGCCTGTTATGGTAAGTGTTGAACATTTGTAACTTGCTTTTTTCCATGAAAGATGATGAAATTATAATGAAATCCCGCACACTGAAGGCGATGTGCCAGTGACCAGTTAGAATACTGGCATTAACCTAATTCATTAAGTGCTAGATGCCCGCTTTGTTTGTGTGGAGCTTGCAGCCCTATTGATGTCAAGCAGGCTGTTAAAAAGCATAATGACATGGCATTAGAGACCCCGAGAGCAATTAACAGGCTGCTTAATTAGCAAAAGGAATTAGAATTTGAGTGGCTGATCTTTGCTTAAAGACTTGTAAAAAAGCTGGAGCAGTTATCTGATTATGCATTGATCAAACAGGCTAACCCTGTCCTTAGGTAATTCTCTTCCTTCCATTGTAATCTTTGAATATACAACTGTTTAAATATTCTGAACTGTCTCAATAAACAAGAGGAGAAAAGCCGGCCATTATGGGAGGGGAGGGGGTAAGGGGGATGTATACACTGCCTCTTTCCTGTTGTTGGCGCCAAGGTTTTTTAGCTCAGAGCAGCAGGTATTGGAGCTTTTATAAATTCATTTTCAAAAACTGTCAGCAAGTGCCTAGGAAATGAATACTATGGTATCTTTAAAGGCCATCTAGGTAGGCTGCCGGCACGTAACTTTTCAGGAAGGAAAATCATGGTCACCTTGGAGGAATATGCATGTGCTTCCTCCCTTCCTTTCCTGTGACAAGATACTTAGCAGAATTCCCAGATTCCTTGCAATTTGACAGGGCCATGCCACTGAAAGCACATATATGTCGCACGCATGCATGCACACGCATACTGATGAGTTGCATGTATCTGCCTAATCTTCTAGGCTTAGTTATCTGTGAGAGAAGGCACACATTTGATTTGTGGCGTATTTTCTCTTATATGCTTGTGTTGGGATCGCTATCCCCACCACTGAAAATCAGCAGCCCTTGTGATGGAATGCAGCAGCTGCTTCGCACCAACAGCCACGCTGCACGGACGTGTAGGGGGGACTGCAGAATATTGTATCCAGTTAAATCTTCAGCAGGAATTTGTGGTCCTTGGCAAGGAGAACATTTAAATATCATCAATGCAAGGCAATGACAAAATAAGAAACATATATAAGTAGAACAGCTTCTATGGAGCCACCTTCAGAGACTCATCCTGGGTTTTTTAGTTCAAAGGTCTTGACAGGGGTTTTGTAGAAAGAACAATATACGGCTCTGACAACTCCATTACCTGAATACTTTCGGCATTAACCGCAGAGTGGCTTTATTTTGTTTTGCTGTGATTATGGGAGGGGAGGGTAGTGTCTGGTCTGCTGTGCATTGAGGAAACAACCCGCCAAAATCGGCTGCAGCTGTGACACACGGCACATTGCCGGACAGGTTGACAAAAAGTGAAATGGCTCCTTTTGAAACAGGCTGCAAAATCTTAACTGGCAGAAGAAGAAATGTGTACAGCATGCAGGAGAATGCTCTTGCCTGCCTTTCTCACTCCCTCCGCTCACTGTTTCAACTCAACTGCTCACATCTGAAAGCCAAAGAAGCACAGAGTGATTGATTCCTCCGCACACACTTACTATATTGTTTCCAGTTACTTTACCTTCCTCTGAGTTGTGATTCATTCTGAGTGTGTTATGACATTCTCCTTCATCAAATAATAACCGTAGAGTTGCTGTAAGGGACGGGTAGAGGTGCTGGGCAGTAGGGATTAAGGAAGGGGAGAATTTAAAAAAACCAAAAAACGGGGTTTTGTTAGGGGGATTGTTTTGTTGGTGAACAATAATGAGATGAATTGTGCTTATTTTTTAAAAATCAACTTTGCCTTATTAAGCATAAAATTCAGTGGTATTTTGTATGGAAGTTCAGACTAGAGGATTATAGTAGGTCCTTCTGGCTTTAACATCTCTATGGTTCTTGCTTGACCTTGCTGTGATTTTGGCAAGAAGTGGCTGTTACTGTCTAGCATAGAGTTATTTAAAAATCTATTAATAGTTGTGTTCGTACTTGCCAAAAGCTGATACACAGCAAATTAGATACATGATTTGTCCCTTGGAAGTAGTTTTTCCCCAGCTATGGTAACATCTTACCTAAGTGATCCTCTAAGTGTTTTGAATCAGTTCAGGAAATGAATATTATATTAATTTTTGCCTGATTTGTGTAATTGGAAAAAAAGGGCAGCTTGCATCTACAAGAGAGTTAATTGTACTGTATCAAGTTTGGCATGGACTGTTCCTTACAGAATATCTGTCTGGCCCAAACAGATTATGTCTGGTTCCTGACTATTTTATTTTGGAAACATTGCTTCTAAATGTAGCTATCCAGGAATTATAAGGCCACCATTGTTTTGTTATTTGCTTTTAAGCGTCCATTTTTTCTGTCTTCTATACAGCCAGAGGAGAGGGCAGAAAACCACATCTTTATAATTCAGTTAATTAAAATATATACATTATTTTTATGTTGTTGATCTCATTTTTATGTTTTTTGTAATATTTCTGTGGAACCCACTTCTGCTGGCTAAAGATCTAGTGAAAGCCTAAAAATTTTAATGCATTGCAATACGTAAACTGTAATTTGGGTTACAGTAAATCTCTGCTTATAGGAAAATTGTTCTGTGGGGAAATATTTATTACTTTACTCTGTTATGTGTGTGTGTGTGTCTGTGTGACAGAGAGAGAAAGAGAGAGGGTGACCGATCAAGCTTGTATTACATTTCATGCCATAGAATTTATTGAAATATCATAGAATATTACAAACCTTAGCTTAATCAGCTAGACCTTAGCTTATTGCAGATAAATTGCTAATTCATCCTTTCTCACATGCACTTGGCTAAGCTGATTTTATTATACATTATGCATTATTAAAATAGCATCAGGCTTGTGTGATTCAAGTGCAGGGAAATCTAAAATATAAAACTCCTTGTGCGTCAGTGGACACTCAGTCCGTGTCGATAGGATTCGGTTCCTATGTGGAGTCCTGTTGACTTAAATGGGCTTTAATCTGTCTGGATAGTTCTCAGAGCAGACCTGGGGCCCTAGCCTGCTACCAGCAAAAAGTATATGGCACAGATTGGCATTTCCTTCATCTTCTATTCCTTTAAAAAAAAAGGAAGAAAAAAAAAAGCCAAACCTGAAACATTTTGAATGACTGCAGGAGTATATTTGAAATAATAATAAAAAAAACTCACTTCTCTGGAGATATTCTTACTGATAAATGGACTACTATGCTGTTCAGCCAAAGAAGAGATTCATATTCTTCCAGAACTTGGAAAACCACATTAATAATGTGTTCTGTCTCTTAAATAAATTCCATATTAAGTTGGATGCAATAGATTTTAAAGAAAAGGAAACAAGCACAGCCCAGCATTGGACACACATCAGTGCATAAATAAGTGTGTAAGGTTATGCATGTGTGTAAATGTTTGAAGGATAAGGGCTTCCGGTGAATACTGAGCCATGTTTGTGGTCTGCTGTTAACTCTCTGATCCATGTACAGCTTGAGTTCATTCAAAGGCTTTAACATGGAGCTGTTTGGAAATTGTAACAAAGCATTTGCTGGGAGAGGTTTTTCATCTCTGGAATGGAATTGGTGAGAGAGAGCAGGAGAAAGACCCCCATATTAAAATAGACCAGAGCCTGGGCTTAGACTACTCACCCAGGGGGTGGGGGACTGGGATTCAAGTTATCGTTCTACCTGACTCACGTGGGAGACTTTAACCTGTTTGTCCCATGTCCTTCCCAAATACCTTGAGCCCAGATAATTCAGGGGGAGGGAGTCCTTTTTGATTCTAGGTTTTTTGTCAGTATGTTTGGGGTTGTTGGTTTGTGGGGGGGGGGTTGTTTTTTGTTTTTTGGGGGGGGGGGGAGGTTTGAGAGAGAGAAACTTCAGGAGGTCTCACTTTCATCCTTGTACAGAGTGGGAAAATTTCAGTGCCTCATGGTCTTCATTGTAGTTACTGTTGCACCGTACCCACAAGGTAGGGCTGTGATCCCCCCATTTTACAGACAGAAAACTGAGGCACAGGGGGTGCCTGTACATGTTCTGGAAGGCTGCTGTGATACGCTGTCATTACAGAGCTTCATAGCAGACTCAATCAAGTTTGCAGGAGCATGCTAATTAGCGCGCTCCAGCCAACTTCTGTCTTGTATGTCAGCATCCTTTCAAAATGGCAGCGGGGGCATTTTAACTAAAGACTTCAGATAAAGTGCCTCTGCCTCCATTTTGAAGCATGAGGATGCTGATACACAAGACTCTGGCTGCTTTAATAAGAGCAGCTCTTGGAGCCACTCTAATTAGAGTGCTTCCCCCCATACACACACCTCGAGTGGGGAAAAAACCCCAAAACCCCCAAAACAACAAAAAAACCCAAAAGAACCCCCCTCCCTCGCCCCCGGAAGATTGAGTGATTTTCCCAGAAGTTACATAGGGAAGTACGTGGAGAAGAAGGAACCAGAAATAAAATGGTAAGCCTTAACCACTCAATCATCAGTTATTTTCCTTTTTCTTTGATCTCAAATTATTTTCCTCTTACATTTATTCATATTGTTACTTTAAACAGGATTTTTCTCATGGTGGTCTTTCCATTTTAGAAAGAAAAGGACTAATTTTTACTTTTTTTTTTTTTTTTTTTTTGTGCTTAGCTTGAAAATTATGGCTTTAAAGTGCTTGAATCCAGAATCTGGAAAGACAAACATGATTTTTAGAGAATTCCAATATGAATTAGACTTTGGCCATGAAAATTTAAAAAAATACATTAGTATTGTAAGCTCCAGCGCAGGAACATGCACATGGCTGGGAAACTGGAAAATTCAGGCTATAAACAGGAAGTGAAACTCACTGGCCTAGTTGGATTGTCCAAGCTGTACAAAATTTAAATGGTGAAAACCAGAGCAAGTGGTGAAGACTAGACCTTATAGTGAAATAAAGATATTCTATTCTTAATATCTCTTCAGGTGAAGTGATCTAGGAGGCTAAAATGAAACGATCTTTTTGAAATATTTGATTTTTTTTAAATCTCTCTCAGTATGTATATTGTGTCCATGACAAAGACATCTGCATACCCTCGTCATTTAATTTACAATGGAGTTTTGCAATATCTTTTATAAATAGGTCTATAGTCTTCAAAGACAACAGGGCTCCTCACAAAAGTAATGCCTTTCTGTGCATAGGATTTTCCAGCCCTTATTTAATAACCATCCAGCGATTAATCTTTGCCGTGTCACATGAGCAACAGGTTGTTGGCAACTTGCAAGAGGAGCTGCCACCTTCACTTCTGGCTCATGTTTTATTCCAACCTGTAATTCAAGTGTTGGGAGTAAAATGTGATGTCACTTCCCTCCCGGAGCATTAGAGTGTAGTGGGTGTAATTATGTGATTACTATGACTCTGAGGCTACTGTGTGGGGAATTTCAGAAGCTGAGTTGTGACTGAGACTGGCGTTTTTCTGTTGTGCTTCTGATCCTCTGCGTTGATAGATATAATTAACTGAAATCTCAGCTCTGTGTTGAAGGATGGGCTGATAACAAGAAGGTGTGGCTAAGAGTCAGGCCACTCTGAAAAACGTGCCCTGTTAACATTTTATTGAATTCTGTTCTACTTGCATTGTTGTCTACATCACAAATCATATCACTATTACTTAGTATTGACTAGAGATAAATGAATGATAGTAAGTAATCAGAGGGGCCTTCAATAATCATAGAATCGCAGTAGTCATAGATAGAAAAGGTCTATTTAGTCTGTTTCCCTCCAGACTAATTTAGGTTTGTCCCTGGCAATAAATTATCTGGTGCTCTGTATATTAATTTAAATGTGTAATGAGCCAGCTAGAGTAACACATTCACTTCTCATTGTAGTTTTTGACTAACAAAGGAGGGAATTTTCATGGGCTGGTGAGACTATCCATGCCTAGTAAATGTTTTAGCTAACTCTTACTCTGCCCTCAGTGATATCTTTTTTGAGTTCAATAATAACAACTTTTTCCTGAATCCTGTGAATAGGAAAGTAGACTAAAGGATTGGCTAGTCCTTCATCTGTTTCCTGATCCCCTTGCGTTCTGCAGTATTGATGTGTACCAGTCCTTTATGCATATATGCAGCGAGTAAACATCTCTGTCAACAACATTTAAGTTCATACATGTCTACATGAGACATTTACTGCGGCGCTGACTAATTAGCTGCACAGTAAACTTCTCAGTAAACCCCTATTAGGGTGCAGAAAACAAACTCCGCAGCAGGGTAGTACTTGTAAAAACAAGCAGTACGCTGCTGCAGAGTTTTTTTCATGTGACTGCCACAGTTTTTTCAGCACATGTGTAGATGCTGACCTGACAGCCTGGGACATGAGGGTGCTTCAGTACGGGAGCTGCCTGTGGGCTAGCCCAGCACTCTTGTGCCTCAGCCAGGCCCTCTGCAGCACGTTGAACCTGGTCAGAGCAGCCCCGGGCTGACAGTCTGATCCCCTGGGCCCCCTGCCAGCTGGGGCTGCTCCGACCAGGCTCCACATGCTGTGCATGAATAAACTCCTGAGCAGATTGCCCTGGATTTAATTGCTCCTGGGAGCATATTCAAATAGCGTGCCCAGGAGCAAAAAACTCCAGATCAGTAAACTCCGGAGTTTATTCATGTGCACTAATTGCACATTAGATGCACAATAACTGACAAGATCGTGGACATGCTTGTCATAAGCAAGAAGATCCCAAAATACGTAGCAGATTTTTTTCAATGATAGGTAGTGACCGTTTTGGCTGGAATGTGAAAAAGGGATCCTTCAAGATTTGTGCTCAGGTCATGTCCCCTACCTTTAATAGTGGCAAGTACTGGGAACATGGTGGAAAACTTCCTGATCTGATGTACCTAATTTTTCAATAATGTAATACTTTGGGGGCTAGGAAAAATGATTTCTTCTTGAACTGTGATCAGGTGGGATCCTGAACTGCAGACAACAGCCGTGGTAATATTCTGTTGCTGTTAGCATAAAAGGGTGCTTTAGCACTTTTAAAGCCAGTCTTTTCCAACCATCACTCATTTCATACTGAACCATGTTTTTAACCTGGCCGCATTTTATTAATTTTGCAACTAACACAATGCCAGAGCTTTATGTAAAACATAATGACGTGAGTGCTCATTTGTTAAAATGGAGGACTGGGTGGGTATGCTGCCCCACATATTGCACAAAGGACAATTTAAAATTTGACAGAGGCAGGGTTGGCTCAAGTGGTTGGAGAGGGAACTGAGAGGAATGGAGGGACAGAGAGGGAGCTGAGGATGGAGGGGGAAAATCAGACCTAGATTTTATTGTCCAGCATGTCTCCAAGTCACCCTGATCCACTCTGTGCCTCAGCTGCTTCAGCTATGGTAGGGTCCTTCTCCCATTGAGATCTTCTGATGGAAGGCGCTGTCTAATAGCAAGCTGCTGAGGAGGATCCCGGAAACGAGGAAGCTTGTGGGGTATGTTTGGAAAAAGATTAAATATGTGTCCTGGGACCAGATAGTGCCCTCAGTTCCCCATGTAACCCTGCTGACTTCCATGCTACTCATCCAGTTTAAATTAGTGCATCAGTGTTTACAGAGCTGCCAGGTAAACACATTCAGGACCTCACACTCCAATGCAAATACTTTCACTCCAAGCCTATAGTAGAATTCCTCTCCATATTAACACCAAGCTACATTTAACAGCTAAAGGCAAATAAATATTGACACACTACAAGCTACAGTACATAAGGGGCGGGGGGGGGTAGAGTTTTAACAGAAGACAAAGCAAGAAAATACACAGATCTGAAGAACACTTTGAGAATATATATTTTTTAACTTCTTAAGTATTTTTGACTCACCTTTTAATGATACTCAAGCGTTTTTCAAAGAGTCTAGGGTAATTAGGCACCTAGGTCCAGGTACTCATACGTGTTTAGGTACCTGTTTCCCATTTGATGGCAGAGGGAGTTAAGATTTTAAATGCCTTTGAGTATCTGAGCCTTGATTCTTTTATGCTCCCATAGGAAGTTCCTGTTACTATCTGGACTCGGGCTTTTATTCATTAGGTTTCTTGAGTTCTTTCCAAACTATAACTTGAGAAGCAGCTGCCTCTTGATGTGTCGGGTGCCAGGCTATTCAACCAGATATGGCTAGGGGGAGGAGGACTGATGGAGAAGAAGAAAAACAAAGGGTTCAGATCCTAGTTTAAGTTCCCTGTCTCCTTGATCCTGTCCCTCTTTAAGACTGAAGCATGTACATGCATATTAGATGTTCCAGTGTACAAGAGCAGTAGGGCACCCTAAGCAATTAGGTTTCAAGGACTGAAGGACATCTGACAAAATGTACTTAGGTTTCTTGGGTCATAACAAAGAGTGGTGACCATGTTTCTGAGGGCTGCTTGATCTCTTTGTTATGTTATCACAAACACCAGCCTCCATTATAAACAGCTGGCCCAGGTACAGACATTCAAAAAGTGGGATCAATCTCCATTACGCAGTTGTCTATAAGTGGCATAGTTTAGATCACTAATGAACAGAAAACACATTCACCCTTTGGTTGGGGGACAAATTTTAGACTAAGTTCCACCATTTCTAAACCAGACTGTGTGCACTGAACTTCTGTTATGGGTCTAGACTGGTTTCTGATGACATACTGATAAAAGTGTAGCGTCTGTACCTGGCCCTGGAGACCAGCTTAGCTGGAAAAGTACCTCACTCATCATTCATGGGCAAAAGCTCTGGGCAGTCAGTGTCCTGCACCCTCTCATTGGAAGGCAAGGCCTAAATGGAGGCTGGAAGGCCATTCAGACTCCATTAGGGAATCATGTAGGTCACTTGGCTCATCATGTTCCTGATTTAAAATAAAATGGCATGTGTTCTACGTGAAGTGCCTGGGAATCTATACAGTTTGAGGGCTTTTTTTCTAGGGTGAAGGGCTGGTCAACATTTTGTTTTCCACTTCCCTCTCCCCAGTATCAGACGTGATGGTTTTTTGCCTGAACGTGAAGCCGGACGTACAAGAAATCTTGCGTGAGCGTGTAGTCCAAAGCTTTCCAGCCAGAGGTTGCTGATACAGGAGGTTTGGATGTGGTGGATGTGGCCTGGGATGTTCAAATGCTTTAAGGAAGTCCCAAGCAATCCGCATACCTTGAGATTCACGCAGTGTTAATTAACACTCACTTCAAACTCCTACAGCTTGTGCTGTAATTCTCAAGTAGTTAGCATATTTTTGCTTAACTGACTTCCCTTTTCACAAAGCCCTTCTTCCTGCAACTGAAGCATTGGGTTGTTGTAGGCTCTCAGGAGGCCTTATTTGCTGAGCAAAAATCTTTTCCCCCAGAAACTTGTATGCTTTTTACCAGTTCAGGTTTGTTCTAGCCTCCTTTGCTTCACAGCTTAATGCTTTGGCTTCGCTTGGCCTGTGCGCGTGCGCAAGGATTCCAGGAGCAAATCTTCTGTTTGTAGTTCTTCTGCTGCACCACACCATATTCTCCCTTGGTTTGGGGCTCATTTCTTTCATTGTACTTGAAGCCTGTATTTAAAAAACAAAAACAAAAAAAGTACAAAATTGCAGTAGGAGAAAACAAAGAAAATGATGTCTCTATTATAGAATATATGCATGTACATGAAACAAATTCATTAATGAGTACATGAACAGTCTAAAGATTCCTGAGCAAATGTACATTTTACTGTTTTGTGTGTATGTTTGTTCGGTCTGATTTGCCTTAGGTAACTAGTTTGGGGCTCAATATGAAATCATGGGTAAAATATCCAAAGACTAATGTTTTACCTTTAAAAGCATTGATGTTCCATAGGAATTAGACTCCTAAGTGAATTAGGAGCCTTTGAAAATAATTACTCCTGCCCCCCCCATTGTTAAGTTGAGAATTTATGCCAGTTTCAAGCTGACAAAACCACACATCATTTTGGCCTTAGCTTTGAGGCAGTTAAAAGAAATCTTGGAAAATAAACGTAAGTTTAAAAAATGAAATCCATTCATATACCTTATTTGGTGGAACTCCTGGGTAGGTTGATGCAAGAGGCTGTGGTGGGTGTTTTGATGGATAACTATTATTTAACAAAAAAAAAAATCACTGACTTCTCTCTTTTATTGCTGTCAGCTGCCCTTGAAGCATTTTACATCTCTTCTAACTTTTTTGTATCAAGTGTCATTTGTTTTAATGACTTCTAAGTGCTTGGAGTTTAGCATGGGTCCTAAAAATGGAAAGAAATAAGAACTGAATGAAACATCAGCTGTCATTTCTCGGTTAAAAAAAATGATGGTTAAAAAAATGATCAGACCCACAGCATAAATGCTCCAAAATATAACAGCATCAAATCCCTGATGGTGGAAATTAGTACAGCCCTGCTGTTCTAATGAAAGGTTTTCGAAGCAAAAGATCTGACACACAATCCTTGCAAATAGGCAATACTAGAGCAGACACTACATTTGTAAAACAAGATTCACAGACAGACAATATATGCATCTCTAGGACAGGACATAAGAGCATCACATAGTTTGGGCATTGTCCTGTTGAATGAGTTGAGAGTCTCATGGACTACCCTGAAGTCAGTCTTTGGAGATCTGGGCCCAGGTGTGTTCCTCCTGGAATTATGACGTTACATTAGCCAAGGTACTTCTTCTGTCTTCGAAAAAAGCAAAACAAAGCAAAATCCTCCAATAAACTGTGCAACCTCAGAAAAGAAGGGGCAGAAAGAATTTAAATCAATCTGGCGGAGTCATACTGTTTTAGGTAATCTTGACCTAATTAGTCTAATAGAACATAGTCCACCACTAAGCATGTGTACCCAGAGTTTTCAAAAAAGTAAAGATTAAATTTAAAGAGATTAGACAACTTTTTTTCCCCTGAAAGATATTAGCTGTTCAAAAATGACAAAAATGTTCTTAAGCCTTTCTGAAGGAAGGTGACCAAACAGGCTCTCTTTTGTTTTGCAATGGAGCCTGCCTGCAAGCCACTGAGAGGTGGTGTCCGGTCGCTGTGTGCGGGACCCAGAAACATGACTTATCTATCGCCAGTAAAGCGAATCAGGCTAAGGTATTAGCAGGGGGATTAAAAGTCAGAGTTGCTAGTGCAGCAGTAAAACCACTGGCCACCCACAAGGTGTGTTGGAGAGACTAGTTAGCAAACCTGCTTGAAACCTATGGAAAGTTTGATGCAATGATCTCCCTTCCAATATTAATTTAAATGAGCCTTGAACTAATGAACTAGTAGTCATATGCAGTGGATAACTTTTTCAAAAGCTTCTAAACAGTATTTTTGCTTTAGTTGCAGGTGTGCAACTCGCTTCTGAAACAGGAGCTTGGGCTCCTAAATCACTTAGATGATCTGGAAAATGTTACCATGTGTCTCTGTAATTGGAAAGTCGTTAAAGCCATGAAATTTGGGATTCATGCTTGGGAAACACGTGATCATTTTGCAGAAGTTACCAGCAGCTACTGTTTGTTATGCCAGTACTTGTGGAGCAGGACTAGAGTCAGTAATTCAACTGTCTACAGAATGCACTCTTCTTATTTCATTGTAAGGGGATAAAGACAAGTCAAGGGAACTTTGTAGTTCAGGGGGCTAGTCATGGAAACCTCGGTCCTTCAGCCTACTGAATTCAAGTCCTCAGCAGTGCCCTAAAAGATTTTGCACACATGTGTTTGCCATCTATAGTAAGTGAGTTTGTAGGCTTAAACTAATTCCTAATGAGCAGAAATGTGTATTTGCAACATATCAGCTTCATGGACCAAAATTAGCATCCTTGTCCGGGACTCAATTTGCTCCAGATAGTAAGTTGTCCTTTTGCTTTAACACATGCCCCATTCCATTCTGTTCTTTATTAATAGGTGCATAGTGTAGGGCAGACTCCACTGCTGCATCCCCATTCTGGCTGGGTTTTGGACAAATAAAAAGACCTTGTTGTTAGCCCCAGGCTGGCACCGGGCACGTTGGCAGGAGGGTTGGGTTGGGTACTGGGGGAAGGTGGGCTATACCTTGAAAAAGAGAGAAGTGAATCATTTGGACCAAAAAATGGGACATGCCCAAACCTAACTGAAAGCATTTGGGTTGATATTGCCATTTGAACTGATGGCAGTGAGCAGATCTTTCTACTCCTGTTCCTGAACAAATATCACATATCTGTGTTGTCATCATAGTCTACACAGAACCAAGGAAATATCACCTAAACCTGTCTGATGCAATGTTCTGGTATGGATTTTTTCTTTTTTGCAAGTATTGTGCCTTTTCATACACTTGCCTCCTTATTTTTCTCAGTGAACACCCTCACAACCTGAGTGGAGATTGGTAATTATGGGGGTCATGTTTCCTGAAGAGAAACAGGTATTTCCACGCTACACACATACCCTGCTGCGAAACCAAGCAAGTAGGGCAGCCCCAGCACAGTTCAGCATTTTTACTCTTCAAGTCCTTGAGCTGCAGCCATTGCTGCTGCAATGTTTATACACAAAAGAACTCCCCAAAGATGTCTATTAATAATATTTTTTCTTATCCTCCTTTCTTGATTTAGCTAAGGCCTCCTCACCCTCTCGACTTTGTGCTGCCAGCCTCTGTTCTGTCTCTGATGATGATCATCAGAAATAATTGCTGACAACCAAATTTGCATCCCAGCACACTCTTCCCCCCCCCTCTGTTTCAACTACTGTTTGGGTCTATCCTCAGAATATTTGACTTTGGCCGTTTTCTTCTCTATTTGCTCATCTTGGAGATGCTTCTGCTGTGAGAGATCATTCCGGATACACACATTTACTGCAGTTTTTCTAGATTTGGGTATCCAAAGCAAATAAAGTCATGAGGAGCCAGATGGGTTTATTTTCGCAGCTAGGTCTGTAACACCTTCTAAGCAAAGAGAAATGGGCAATATCTGACAAGAATCATACAAAAGATCCTGAACTGCAGGGACCTCCTGCTGTCCAGGGCGAGGGCTGTCAGTGCACCTCTGTGCTGGCCTGGAGTTCAGCTCCTACTGTTCTAGCAGTCAGTGGCTCGCTAGTCTATTTTGTTTGTTTGTCTTGGATTAATGAACTATACACCTGATATGAATAATCCCTTTGCCTATATTCTTCTTGTATATTGCCTGCCAGCCATGGGCCAATAAATTGATGTAGTTTTTTATTGGTCTGGGGGTGGGGGAGGGAATCCAGTTCTATCCTGCCTGGGGTTTGGCTGAGTGTGGGAATCCAAAAGTAAAAGGCTATCCACTCCTCTCTAAGGATGCTTTATATCAATGGCTAATCACTCTGTACTTTATGAGTTCTGAGTTCATGTATGACACAGTCCTTTTACTCCTAGATAGACTAAGCTGTAACACACTGCAGCTAGTAAGAAAAAAATTTAAAGTAGCATTCCCCACCCCCACCCCCAAAAAAGTCATTTTCAGTGATATTATCTAACCAGTTCCCTCTTCAGTAATATTAAGAATAACAGTGTTTCCAAGTTGCGAGAATGTATGGCAAGACATTCCCATACCATCTGAGGCTTAGCCCCAAGTGTTAGATATCTGCAAGCCTCATAATTGCAGAATATTAGGAGTCCCATAGCCAGTGCTTTCAGTTCCTTTTGAATCTCTTCATTTCACAAGATGAAACCTGATCATTTGGAAAGATTAAAAACAATCATTAATTGCATAACCGAGAGAAACTGTCATTTTGCCCCTTCCTCAGGTCTTTTCTCGCAGAAATCCCTTTGTTATTCCCTACCTTGATTTATCTACTGAAAATCTGACTTGGCACTGTTTCTAGGCAGCCTTTGGTAAAGTCACTCCTTTGGGTGCAACAGTACTCCTTCGTATATATGGAGATGAATGCTCTTTAGGGAAAGGTACATTGGTTAAGATAAAATTAAGACCACCCTGCACATCTCTGGTGGCTATTTGAAATAGACTTGAGCAGAATATCTTAAAGATTCTGTACCAGAGAGAGGTGTCTGATCAGCAGTGTTGGTTCACATCAGTCACATCTAGGGGTGCACCGAAAGAGATTTTTGGAGCTGATACCGAAAGCCAATTTTTAAGGAAGCGTATTGGCTGATACCAATTCGATATCCAATACAGCATGGAAAGTTGCATGCAGCTGGTAAGTCTGTTGTGATGAAAGGGGAGGGTGGAGGGAAGGGGCGTGGTGAGGCAGATCAAGGCCCCTGTGGTGAGGGAGGGAGTGGGGCTGGGGCTGGGGCAGGTGTTGCCCAGTGGGAGCAGGGCGCAAAATGGAGCTGCAGCTCGTCCAGAAGTTGTGGGTACAGGACAGCTTCCACTGCTGCGCATGCCCCAGGAGGACATGGGGGGGGGCATGTGCCCCCTGGATCCCTCCCTGCTCCCCTTCCACCACAACAGATTTCCCATCTGCATGCAGCTCTCCAAGCTGCCGGGCTGAGGTCCTCACCACCTACGTGCTGCGCTGAGGCTGTGCACATGCACAGGCCGTTTATTGTCCACATTCTCGACCACATCTGGTCAATTTTTGATGCAGGCAATTTTCTTGATACCAGACCAATGTATCGGTGCACCCCTAGTCACATCCCATGCCATTCTTAGGTGAGCTGGCAGGCTTAGCTCTGGATCCAGGCTTTGCCAACATTTCTGATGTGCAGAACCAAGATTTTGGTTCGTGTCTGGAAATGTGTGAGGAACGTGTTCTGCTTAGCTTTGCACGTCAGGTTCTCACTGGGTCATGGAGCAAAGCTAAAATGCCAAAATATTTCTGAGCAATGTTGACCTGTGCCA
This sequence comes from Crocodylus siamensis, assembly GCF_052110815.1. Classification (NCBI taxonomy): domain Eukaryota; kingdom Metazoa; phylum Chordata; order Crocodylia; family Crocodylidae; genus Crocodylus; species Crocodylus siamensis. The sequence continues at coordinate 14,187,791 of NC_143406.1, forward strand.
GAAACCTGGTGAAAAACCCTTGTTTTTGTGAATTTTCCAGCCCATTTTGGCAGAATTGGCAGCATCTAACCCATCCCAGCCATTGAACAGTTTAAGGTTCACCCACTTAAGCATTAGGAGGAGGAGAGGAGGATTGTGTGACTCAGGAAAGAGAGCTTATACTTGCACTTCTTATCACCTGTAAATACCAGTCTCTGTATAAGAGTGGGGCATGTTCACAGCATCTTTATGAAGCCCAAGTTCTGTCAAATAGGAACATTTAATAATCACCCCTTTGACTCTGAAGCCTCAGCTCAAACACTCTTTGACCTTTCCAAGTGCATCGGCCAGACACCAACCATGTGAGGTGGGTCATATGGAACAGATTTAGATACAAACCCATATCATCCCACCAGAGGAATGCAAAGTCCCTCCCGATCCCTTCCGCAAAGCTGCATCATGTGTGTGAGATAAATCCTGGGGACATAAGGGGCTGCCAGACAGCCACAAAGGACAATAACTTCGCTATCTCAAACAAAACAGACAGCACAACTTTGAGATTTCACTCTTAAAGGTGTAGCTGCCTTCTCCCCTGGCCAGAGTGAATAACTGTAGTTGTAGAAGGTGTAGCTGTCATACATCTGAAATGCAGTAGCAAATGTATCTGAGGGTCTAAGGCTAGTATAGCAATTCATACGAGTTAGGAATGAGTTGCCTTTGGAAAGCTACATGGGAATTGAAGAACTAGAAAAAAATACCAAAGAAACATTTTTTTCTGAGCCTTGAAAGGACTGGGGAGAAGGTTTAATCAGTTTTCACTTTACATGCACCAAATCATCTCTTCCTGCAACAAATCTGCAAGAAAAACAGTTGCTTTCCTGAAAGCTCAGGAGTGATTTTGGCATGTTATCTTTTGCCAAAATACTAAAATGTGTGTCAGCTGGACACATATGCAACAGACAGTATGTGCAAAAGGTGCTGTGCTGGTAGATCCAGTGTAAAAGCCTAACCTAGGTTTAAAACAAAAAAAATGTATATGCAGTACATTTAGCTAAACGCATGTGAAAGGGAGAAAACTATGAAAAATGGGATGTTATTCTGTCCACCACTGAGTGATGCATGAGTGAACACGTTTTTCAAAAGCAAAATGTGGGGAGTATGTTTCCATTTTGAGACACAGCCATGTGTAGACACACCCCAAATATGGCGCTGTTGCTATGGCACAGTGCTTGAGTACTTCCTTTTGGAAGTACTAAAGCAGGGCACAGTAATTGGCTCTACTGGACTGGGTGCATGGCACATGGTTAGATTTTGTCACTATGTGGCTGTAAGTGGCTCACTCCAACAGGGGAGCGCACCGCTACACCAACATGACTGCCAACCATGTGTAGACCCACATGATCGCTACGTCACCATAGCATGCTATACAGCGACGTAGTGCAACGTGTAGACGCATCCATGCAGCTGTTAATTTAAACCCCTGTGTATTAATTAGTATGGGCATGTAGCACTTAGATATGGATCAAAATCAGAACCTTGCATTCAAAGTTGTCTACTGTATGGTGAGGATTAGACTAAGATATCCAGATATGAGTGCACTCTGTATTCTGGCTCTGGCTGGGCTCCAGAATCAGAAGAAATAGATGCAGGCTTTAGCAAGTAAATGCAGCCTTTCTCATGGGAATCACACAGGATCAGCTGACTTTGTATGATGTTTCCTGTGCCGAAAACTGCTTAAAAAGTTGAATTCCAGTTTGTATCCCAGTCTGATCCTAACTTGTATCTGCTGCTGCTTCCTCACTGCAGTCTCTCTTTGGATATCTCTTCCATTTATCTGTCCAAGTGCACAATCCTTAACAACGCTGCCTAACCAGTCAATTCCCTAGCCAGCTGCAGACTTCAGCAGTGGTGTTCCCCAGGCACCTAAACTGCTTCTGCCCACAGCCAGAAAACCTTCTCTCTTGACAGGGCTGAGTAGGCATCTGTCCCATCGGCATCCACAGCGTTGGTGTTGCTTTACTTGGATCCCCTGAGGGCCCTGCTCTAGTACGTGTGCTCTGAGCACATCATAGAATCAAAGAAAGTGAGGGTTAGAACAGATCTCAGGAGGTCATCTAGTCCACCCCCCTGTTCAAAGTAGGATCACCCCTAACTACATCATCCCAGGCAAGGCTCTGTCTAGCTGGGTCTTAAAAATCTCCAACAATGGAGATTCCACCACCTCTCTGGGTAACATGTTCCAGTGTTTTACTACCCTCCCAGTAAGGGAGTTTTTTCCTAATATCTAACTTAAACTTATCTTGCTGCAACTTCAGACAATTGCTCCTTGTTCTGTCATCTGTCACCACTGAGAACAGTTTAGCTCCATCCTCTCTGTAACCACCCATCAGGTAGTTGAAGGCTGCTATTAAATCCCCCCTCAGTCTTCTCTCTTCCAAACTAAATAAGCCCTGTTCCCTCAGTCCATTCTCAGAAATCATGTGCCCTAGCCCCCTAACTATGTTTGTTGTGCTCCGCTGGGCTCTCCAATTTTTCTACATCCTTTCTGTAGTGGGAGACCCAAAACTGGACACAGTATTTGGGATGTGGCCTCACAAGTGCTGAAGAGAGGAGATTAATAATATCCCCCAATCTGCTGGCAATGATCCTACTAATGCAACCCAGTATGCCATTAGCCTTCTTGGCAAAAAGGGTACACTGGCTCATATTCAACTTATTGTCTACTGTAACCCCAGGTCCTTTTCAGCAGAGGTTCTGCTTAGCCAGTTGGTCCCCATCCTGAAAATACTACCAATTCTCTTGAACTTTCTTCCCCCTCAGACTAGGCTTCCAGGGGATCCTGCCTGTGTTCTGGTGCATAGGATTTTTCCATCCTCAGTGCAGAATTTTGCACTTGTCCTTGAATCTTGTGAGATTTCTTTTGGTCCAATCTTCCAACTGGTCTAGGACTCTGTGAATCCTATCCCTATCCTCCAGCATATCTACTATTCCACCCAGCTTGGTGTCATCCGCAAACTTGCTGCGGGTGCACACCGTCCCATCTTCTGGATTGTTGATAAAGATAGTAAACAAAATTGATCCCAAAACCGACCCCTGGAGCACTCCACTTGATACCAGCTGCCAACTAGACATAGAGCCATTGATTACTATCCTTTGAGTTCAACAATCCAGCAGGTTTCTATCCATCTTATAGTCTATTAATGCAACAGGTATTTCCTTACCTTGCTTGCAAGAATGTTGTGGGAGATGGTATCAAAAGCCTTTGCTAAAATCTAGGTATATCATATCTATTGTGCTCTCCACATCCACAGAGCCAGTCATCTTATCATAGAAGGCAATCAGATTGGTCAGGTATGACTTACCCTTGGTGAATCCATGCAGGATGTTCCAAATCACCTTCTCCTCCAAGTGCTTAGAAATGGATTCCTTGAGGATTTGCTCCATGATTTTTCCAGAGACTGAAGTGAGGTTGACTAGTCTGTAGTTCCCCAGATCCTCCTTTTTCCCTTTCTTAAAGATGGGCACTATATTTGCCCGTTTCTAATCATGCAGGACCTCCTGATCATCATGAGTTTTCAAAGATAATGTCCAACAGCTCTGCAACCAGCCACATCAGCCAACTCACTCAGCATCTTGGGTGCATTGTCTGGCCCCATCGACTTGTACACCTCTAGCTTTTCTAAATAGTCCCTAACCTGTTCTTTCACCACTGATGGCTGCACACCTTCTCCCCAGAGTGTGCTTCCCAATGCAATAGTCTGGGAGGTGACCTTACTTGTGGAGACTGAAGTAAAAAAGGCATTGAGCACTTGAGCCTTTTCCACATCTTCTGTCACTAGTTTGCCTCCCCCATTCAAAAAGGGACTCGCACTTTCCCTGATCTTCCCTCTTGTTGCTGATGTACTTGTAGAAATCTTTCTTATTATTCTTCACATCCCTTGCTAGCTGCAACTCCAATTGTGTTTTGGCCTTCCTGATTTCATCCCTGCATGCCCAAGCAATATTCTTATACTCCTTCCTAGTTTACTGAAGAGTTCCCTGCTAAGCCAAGCTGGTCTTCTGCTATATTTGCTAGTCTTCCTGCACATCAGGATGGTTTGTTCCTGTGCTCTCAGTAAAGTACAGCCAGCTCTCCTGGACTCCTCTCCCCTTCAGTTTGATTTCCCAGGGGATCCTGCCCATAAGTCCCCTGAATGAGTCAAAGTCTGCTTTTCTGAAGTCCGCTGTCCTTACTCGGCTGCTCTCCATCCTTCCTTTCCTCCAGGATCTTGTGGCTGCTGCTGCCCAAGTTGCCATCCACTACTACATCCCCCACCAATTCTTCCCTGTTTGTGAGCAGCAGGTCAAGAGCTGTTCCAGCACTTGCAGGAAGTTGTCCCCAGCACTCTCCAAAAACTTCCCAGATTGCCTGCCCACTGCTGTATTGCCCTCCCAGCAGATGTCAGGGTGATTGAAGTCCCCCATGAGAACCAGGGCCTGTGATCAGGAAACTTGCACTAGCTGTTTGAAGAAAGCCTCATCCACCACTTCCTCCTGGTCTGGTGGTCTGTAGCACACACCTACCACAACATCACCCTTGTTACTCTTCCTCTGACCCTAAAGTCTGTATGCATGAGAGGGTAAGAAGAAGGTGGCAAATGCCCCAGCTACTGGATTATCAGTTATTTGGACATGGGGAGTTGGGAGGATTCTTCACCCCTCCTTTTGAAGAAATTCCACTTTTGCAGGATAGGATCCATATGCAGGATAATCTGTAGTCAATGTAGTGAATCCTTTAGGGACCTTTCCTGAGAGGTGAGCTATGTGGAATTAGAGGTAGGCAGCTCTCTGCAGCCCAGAATTGGGACCAAGCCCTGGAGAACGGCAAAGCTTTCAGACGTAGCACTTTTCTCAGGGTCTTGTGTTTGCTGGATTGGACAGCATGCCGGTTGCTGGGAGTCCATTATGAGGCACCTGTCTCTTCCTGCATAGTGTACAGTGGGCCTTGAAGTGCATGAATTCCAGCTTGGGAGAGAGGCACCTAAACATTAGGCATTGTGATATGCCTCTATGGATTTAACCTTTATGGTCTTGACTACATTCTGCCTACCTGCAGATAACTTTGGGCCAGGTTCTCTGAAGGACTCGGATCCCAAGTGGTCAGTAAAATAAGCAGCTCTGTTTTCTGAAAACCGCAGTGTATTCAACACATGTAAGGATGCTGTGCAATTTCCCTGCCTCCTAGTGGGGATGCTGACCCTAGAAAACCTGCCTCTTTGTTAGTGGGAGTTAGGGAAATGTGAGGATACAGGCTGGCCAGACAAAGCCTTAGGCTTTTTAACCAAAGAGACATCAGAGCCTCTTGACCAACGCAATTCTTCATCTTCTTATTTCCTAGCTTGTTCTTTCAAACTGCTTTTGCCTTAGGACTCTGCAACTCTGACCTCTAGCACCAATATTATACCTTTAATTATGTCTGCTAGACAAATATGTCACCTTCAAGTTACTTTAGTCAGCCCATGCTATGAATCTCCCTTGGTCAGTGTGCTGTAAGGGTCTGATTTTTGACAATGCTATTAGCAGGGAAGCTTTTTAAGCTGTGCATTGTATAATCATCTCTGTAAGGCAGCGTTTTTCTCCAAATTAATCAGCAGGGCTCATATTTAATCAACAACAATATATGTATATTTTTTCCCTAAGATTACAAGCCTTTTTCTCAATGTTTTATGGCAAACCAGATTTTGCACCATACTGTATTTGTGAGCTTTTAATAAGTATGACCTGCACATAAGTAAACATACACTTGACCTTGAACATAACACCAGAAGAGGAGCCACAGCTCCCATTGGTGTTGCTGACAAAGCAGAGGGTTTAAGTATCAGAAGTAAAATGTTACTTTGAATATTTATCCTGTTTTTATTTAAGCTATGATAGGAGAAAAAACACAACACAGATTTCATGCGAGCCAAGCTTCACTATTCTAATATTCATATTAAGATCTGTGAGGATACAGAACAAATGGGAATTTCTTTTGCTTGCTGGCACTTGAGCTTAAAACATTATTAAGATGATTTGTTAAATAATAGGAAGGGTTTTTCATTTCCTAATTTCCGGCTCCAGCTAAAGCTATCTCCCAGCAACCAGCTTCTCATTCCTTAATATTTAGACTTATGGACCAATTTGAGAATATTTTCTTTCTTGCTATGATTAATGCTTCTATGAAACAATGTCATCGCAAGCCATCTACCTACCTTGTCAGCTTGGCATCAGTCTGGCTGTGCTGTGCTGTAATTTATGACTTGAGCCAGTAATTTGCAAATCTAATGTAGAGGAGGCTATGAGGATCTGAGATTTGAATGCTTTTTACTGATTTGGTAAGTATCTCCCCCATTAGTAAAACAAATGGCACAGGGATCAGACATCATCTCCAAGGCTCAATAAATATTTTATCAGCCATAATGGAAATTGTCAAATTGATCTAATTGTACAATACGTTATCAACAAGATATCAAAGTTGGACGTGGCCTTTGCCCTTGTCTCTCATTTTCAGGCTTTTGTCTTCGATTGCTGCTCCCTGGGAGAAAAGTAGGGAAGTGCAGAGTTCATTACCAAGTAGTGTAAATAATACCCCAAGCACATACCCATTCAGAAGATAAATTCTGAAGAAATAATTAACTCTACCCCACTTGTTTATAAAATATGGCTGAAGAAGATTCACGCAAATCCCCTGAACAGCCAGTAATATTTTGGGACTGAACCTATTCAGATTAAACTAACACGTTAGGGCAAATTTCCCATTTATGTTAGGGGGACTGGGATATAGCTCTTGAGGAAACATTCATAGTTCCATTCCTTTTAATAGGAATTGAGTGAGTGAATTCAAAATCAGATTTCAGCCCCTGGTATCTCGGGGAAGAATGAATTAATTAACCAATTAAAAAAAATTAGGACAAAATGTTCTAACTTTGATGGCTAAAATTAAACTAAATAATTGCTCTGCTTGACTTCAGTGCAAGTGGTGAGTGCTGAGTAGCACAATGAAAAGCAGCCTAATTATTTAGATGACTAAGTATGGATTTGAGTGCCTAATTTTAGACAGCTAAGTCTGAAAACTTTACCTTTGCAAATTCCACCTTTTCCTTGGTTAGCAGAGTAGAGTTGCTTAGTTTTGTCTATGCCTCTCCCTAGAAGGACAAAAGAAACTGCACTCACTGGTAAAAAAGTCCCGCTATGATGAGGGACCTGAAACCTTTTATTCTTACTTCCTGAGTTTCTTGGGACATGAAAAGCAAGTGTGTTACATCTCTCAGCAGGTTGTTTGCCTGTGCATGTGGATGTACGTGTCCCTATGATGGAGAGAGAAACGGTAAAGGCTCAGATTTTCAAAAACGCCTGTTACTTTAAATAGGAATTTGGCATTCAAATCCCTGAGGAGACTGACAATTTTAAGATTTTTGGTTGGAACAAATTCTAAGTTTTGTCCAGCATGAGTGAAATTTTGCTGGGTTGGTGGGTTTATGAAAGGTTGCGTTTATCAGCAGACACAGTAATATATTAATCCACGAAGACTAGTAAAAATATAAGGTGATTGCACAGGACTCCTACCTAAGACATGCGATCGCCTTGTATAGTTCTATCAATATCCAACTTCCTTTGTTCTGCTTCCTCGTGTACCAACTCCCATGCAGGTTGGCAGTGTTTGCTAGCAGTAAGAGAACAAAACTCATTGTATTTATCTTGACCTCCTTTCTCTGTGCCTCAGTTTGCCTATTTCTGAAAACAAGGGTAATGATACTTTGCTACTTTTGTGGGATTACAGATTTAGAAATACTTTGAGATCCTGGAACAGAATGTGCTGTACAAATGGAAAGTACCTTAATTTTCAAAATGTCTTAAGCTATTTATCAGTTGGGTAACATCTTACCAGAGCCTGCCAATATCTTATCCAGGGTAACCAGATGAAGAATGTCAGTAGCCGTTTTCTAGCCGGAGAATCCTAAACATTTTCTTGGATGCAGCCCCTAGCTATGTTTTTCATTAGATCTCATGGAGGCTTAAATAAAAAGTCTACACTTCATGTTTTTGGTTTCCTGTCATTTCAAATAAAAATAAGAATAGAGAATGTGGTATCTTAATAGGAACCTTGAGTTAAAGTAGCTTTAGGTAGCGTTGTCTTTGAGGAAGTGTTTAAAATTAAAGCTAACAAGCTGCAAACATCCTGTAATGCAATTTTGCCATTAATTTGTCAGGCACAGCCACTTTCTGTATGGTAAACAGGGCACAGAAGGTAATAGGCGAGTGCATGGAATTAGAATCAATTTCTGGATGTTCATAACTGATCACCAGTTGGATCATAACATTTGTTAATTCAATCAAAGGTAAATGGGCTATTTTAACAAAGTATGGCAGACACACGACTAGGAGTCTATGTTGAGTTTAGGCTTCCATGCAGCCTGTAGCCTCAGGGCTGTTGAGTCAAGAGAGGTTTCTAAACGTAAGCCATATGCTAGTGCTTTCCTTTAAACTTTAAATTTTTAAGTGTATGCCTTTTTTTTTCCACCCCCCTTACTTTGGTCATTGTGAAACTTGCAGAGCTAAGCATGACGGTTGCTTTGTGTGGCTTCTCCCAAGGATTCCCGGGCCAGGATTCTCTTTCCTGCAGGGGATTTGGGGGTTGACAATGTAGTGGCATGGACGGAAGACAGAAACTTGATAGTGTTTCCAAAGAAAAAAAATCTTCTTTTATAGAGAGGTTTATTGAGGTGGCTTTGAATGTGACTCTTCCATTCCTTGGATGTGAACAGGGTGTATGGAAACATTGTGAGTTTTTGAGATATTCCACTTCTTAAGCAAAAGAATTCAGCTAGTCCCTAATCCAAAAGACCCAAACATTTTAAAACAGCAATGCTGCTTGCTGCATGGCAAAGAAATATCGTTCCCCTGGAGCATCACTGTTCTGCCAGAGCTGGGAGATGGACAGGCCAGCCCAGCCAACTTGTCAGAGCAGGGGCAGAGTCTACTACTACTGTAGTAATAATAGTAGTAGTAGTAGACATTCCTCTAGTGCTTATCCAAATGGGGGCAGAGAAGCAATGCGCAGTTTAGAGGAACATGAGAGCTACTACTTAGTTATCAGCAGGGTTGTTGTTTTTATTATTTTTTCATATTATAAATACTGTGAATATGAAGCCAAACTGTGACATATCAATAAGTGATGAGAAGGTCTGGGAATAAAGCATGCAAAGTTGAACTGTTTCTTTTCCAGAGGCAGCATCAAACTGGAGTATGTAAACTGCCAGCACTGGTTTGTGGCAGGGAGAGGCTGATCCACAAAAAGCACATCAATTTTGAGGCCTAGACAAGCTGTCTGTGACTATGGGGGTTTGTCTGGGTTTTTCTGCCTTACATGGGCAAGGAAGCACAGGTACTACATGGGTGCTTCATGGCTTGAGTTATGGGTCTCCCTTAGGACTTTTGCAGATTTTTTCAGAAGCACAGTATTGTGGACCAGGAAGATTTGGCCCTCAATACGGAGGCTCCTTAACCTGGCTAAGGGGGCTTCTGGCTGACTTCAGGGCCCATTGCCTGCAGCCGTTTTGCAGTATTTTCTCTTCCCAATGGATGTGCGCACACACACAGCTGTTTGCTGAGAGTGATGCCATGACTGATGACAGAACTGAGGGTGTGAATGAGCTAGGCATTTATAGTTGATGATCTAGTGGACATGGGTTAACTTTTGGTGAAGGGGGTATTTATCTCAATGCAAAGTTCATGCAATTCTTCTTTTTCCCTCCACCCCCCACACACTCCCACCCCCACTCCAGTGAACCTAGATTTTTATCTGTAATGGCTCTTGCTGGAAAAAAAAATGTTGTTCTTAAGCATTCATTTTCTAGGCCAACAATAACCCCAGCCTAGACAAGTAACTCCCTCCTAGTTCCTACAGAGAGAAGTGTTAGACTACACAGACAGTGAGGTCATTCATAGCCACTATTGTTTCCTGATAACCCAATTAAGAAAGTGCAATTTATTTAGACTGTTTCCATTTAATTATCTAATTTGTCTGACTGTGTTGGACTAGCTATCTCCTGGGCACTCCAGGGCTGCTATCACAGTGAGGACTTGTTCCTGCAGCACGCTCCCCAGGTGCTTTTCATTCATTTGACCTATAGTCATAGATGCTTATAAATCAGGAAGGTGGAAGGAGCCATCACATTGCATTCCCTTACTTTATCATTAGGAGGGAAATGTGTGTATTAGATTTAGAGTCACAGCACTATTGCCTCCTTGCTAATCTAAGACCAAACTTTAATAAAGATATTTTATAGACTTCCATTTAGAACGAAAGATGTTTTTAAAAAAGTGCAGAGCAAGGGAGATTGGTCCAAGTGGATGTTTCATAGTGAAGGATCCAGCACTCAGAATGAACTCTGGTCAAATAGAGTTGATTGAAATATAAGTGTTTGTCCTCCACTATTAACATCCCTGGCTGAGTAATGAAAGATGTAAGTATTAGTAAACAGTGCCTGCACCATGATGAGACCACAGGGGAAAAACTGTAAAAGATAACCTATCTGAAGCAGAAGGATAATTTTAAATACATAAGCCATTCACTTCAGACTTCTGAGACACGGGTAATTAGCAGCTACAGGTATGGGTTGTTTTTGGCCTGTTTCTCAAAGGAGGATTCTCCTGGATTCCTTATTACTCCCATTATTTTTCCCATAGTTGCCATGTTAAGCAAGATTTATCCTACACATGTATAATGCCCATCTCTCTGACTAAACTAGGCATGGGTTCCTGGAAATGTGCTCAAACACAATGGGGTGGATGCAAGTGAAGGAAGGTCGAGGTCTGTGGTTTTGAACACCAATTTGTGTTATAAACTTTGACAAGTCCATGCCAGAGCTTTCAGATTTGGGTACCTTTTTCTGAGTACTGAATGCCATGTTATGCTCATTATGTGGCCTGACTTCTCAGAGGTCTTAATGTTCTTAGGTTCTGCAGGAGTTGGCAGTTTTGGCCCTGGTTTCTCTGTGTCTCAGTTTATCTGTGTGTGAAACTGAGTTCTGGACACTTAAGGATTACTAGGCCAAATCCGACCCAGCATCCTGTCTCTACTGGTGGCCAGCAACTGATGGCTCAAGGGAAAGTACAGGGCAGGGAAGGAACTTGCAATGGTGAGTTAGGAACTTTCTTGGACACAGGGGATGCATTCAGGTGAGCGGTACTGTAGAAAGTGGGGGGGGGGGGGTGAGAGGGGTGACCGCCCTGGGCACCAAAGTGAAGGGGCGCCAACAAGCGCAGCCCAGCTGGGGCTGGCATGGGATGGAGCCACAAGTGGCTCATTTCATGGGGCATAGGGACAGAGGGAGGGCAGCTCCCGCCACTGCGTGCAGTCCTGGGCAAGCATGGGGGGGCATGTGCCCCCAGACCTGTGTGCGGGGAGAGGGTGGGCTGCCACTGCGGGCTTGCCCCAGGTGCCAGACTTTCTTGCTATGGTACTGCAGATCAGCAAGCATGTACATTTCCCTGGGGACAAGTAGCAGTGGCACATATTTGTGCCACTAGTACTTATCCCTGGGGAACACCCTGCACTGGCGCACAGCAAATTGCCTGGGTGGGGTTGGGAAGGCTGGCCCCAGTACCCTTATTTGAGGTCCTGGGGGCCTCCCAGGGCTGCAGCAGTGGCAATCTGGGTGTGCAGAGCCTGGGCAGAAGCTGGAGTGTGGCTCTGGCTGGCTGGGCTCTGGTTTCACGCAGCGCACACAAGTGCCACCACACTTTTTTTTAGACCTTTGAGGTGCTGCAAAGCGCATGTGCATGCTTGTCTGGACGCGCCCAGGAGAGTTTTCTTTCTAAGGCAAATAGAATTGTTCTAAGGACCAGCAAGCGTTTGGCAAGTCTGTATGTGAAAGGTGCTACAGAAAGGCCAAGCGTGGTACTGTATTGTGGCTACTCCAACTGAGCAGTGTAGTTGCTGTCAGTACCGGTGTCTTGTCTGTTTATTATTTGGCTGAAGGCCCCAGCCAAAATCAGGAATCCCATGGTGGTAGGCACTGAACAAATGTATAGCAAGAATTAGCTGCTTCCTCAAAGTGCTTTGCTACTCAGTTCAGCAAGATTGGTCTCATCCACAGGGCCTCTGGGTGCTACTGTACTGATAATAGTAAATATAAAAATCCTCCTATTGAAAGCTGGAGAGTGTTTTAGCGCCTTCTTAGTCAACGTATTGACTTTTATGTTTTGCATCAATTATCTTGTTTAAATTGTTTTTCTGAGTCTTGGAAGCCTGACACATCCACCCTTCTGACGTGTTTTCTTAAAGTTGTTTGATCTGCCATTTTTGAAGAGGTGTGTTCTCTGCTACTTGAAATTACCCATGAACTGTGCTATCTGCTGATATCACAGATATTTTGTTTGCTCTGCTACAGTCCTGTGCGATCCAAGCAGGTGGACAAATACCTGAGCAGGGTTTGGCTTTGTTTGTTGATGTATGTGTGTGGGTTTCTTTCTCCCTTTTCCCTCCAAAGCAGAAGTACTGCTGTACATACAGTTATGTGTGTTTAGTCATGCTGAATCATGTTTAGAGATGATTTAACAGTTCATCAGGAGTTCTGTTCTACTGGAGTGTCCGGCATGTCACCGAATACTTTAGATCCCAAGCCAAAAGCTGCTTATAAAAGGATCCATGTACTTAACAAGTCTTCCACATTTTGCACTAAAGAAGATTGTGCTGATATAGGCTGGAGTAAGACTTCTGAACCCACCTTTCAGTAAGAGCTGTAGGAATACTTCTGCCCCCTCTTTTAAAGATAACTTTTTGAGATAAAAAGGGGCTTTAATAGCTTCTTCAGCTGCAAACCGAGGCTCTCGCAGCAAACTCTATGCTGGTGCCATTGGAGCTAACATCTGTCTGCTCAGATCTTATTATAGGAGTGGGAGATCACATTTTAGATGTTTTTAAAAGTTTTTGGCAGGTGAGGTGCAGACTTTTCCCACAGTATGTTGCTTGCTTTCCCTGGTAGAAGAGGGGAGTTGAGTAGTTTTGGTGTATCGTAGAATATCAATAACTGAGTTGTGTTGTGTGATGTTTATAGAGTGTCATGATTCAACAAAATGGTATGATGTGACTTCATGTAATCCGATGCCTCTGTTTAATAGGAATTGTCGGATCAAACGCCTGTGATACATCAGGCCACAATACAGTTTTTGGCATGTTCCTTAGTGTGGTGATTCTGAAATATTTATTTCTAAACATTTTAGGCATGTCTTTTGCATATTACAATAGCAATGAACATGATGATAGGCTTATAACACATTTCATAGAGAGATGTAAAAGCCCCTTTAAAGTACTGTGTTAGCCCCATTATACAGGTGGGGGATCTAGGGAAGAAGAGGCTAGGTGACTTGTTCAGGGTGCATGCAGTTGTTTGCTGCACTTGGTCTATGTTCATGCAGCTTACTTTAAGCTATGTAAATGGAGACAGGGAGCAGTGCTGGGAAAACAGAGTAAATAACTTGGGGTAGAGGGAGCGGCAGGTGGGATCAGGGGGAGCTAGTAGGTGGGGAGGGGTTAGTGGGATCAAGGAGGGCTGGTGGGTCTGCTAAGGGGGTGCTTGGTTGAGGGGGGACTAAAAATAGCCTAGTGAGGATCGGAGTGGGGGGAGTAGCACATCCCTGGGGCTAGGGCAAGTGCTGGGCTTTCGCAGCCCCAGGTCTGTGCTGAAATTGTGTGCAGGTGTTTGTGAGATCAGGTTAACCTGACCTAAGAAAGGGTTAACCCAATTTAAGTTAGTGTACCTCCTCAGGTGAACTAACTTAGATTGGGCATGCCATTTTAGGGGCAATTTAAGGCCTCTGAATGCCTGCATCATTAGGCATTTAGACCAACCTAAGCCTAGTTGGGTCACACCAGCAAGAGTGGTTGTACATACTCTCAGGGTCACACCAGCAAGAGTGGTTGGTCACTGGCTGACCCCGGTCCTGTATCATAGCTGCTGAATGCATTGCCTTCCCTGTGACTGGAGAAGCAGAAAAGCAGGAATGATTTAAAGCTTTGTTTTCCTGAACTACTTCCACTTCCCGGTGTGTAGCAAGTGCTGGCAGATCCATTCCCCACCTACCTCAGGCTCCTGGATGGACGTGGAGAACAGCCAGGCTGCCCCCTTGCCAGCGCTAACAAAGACTCTGCTTCCTTGTTGACCGCACACGTTTTCTTTGTTTGCTTTTACAGAATCAGTTTGGGGTGTTGTTTAAAAAAGGGGGAAAAAAGAACCTGGTAAAAAATGAAGATGTTACTTTGTCTCCTCTCTGGGCAGAGAAATCCCTCACTATGCCTATCAGTTACACATGGACACCTGCTTAGAGCCAGTTGCTAAGTATGCAAAATGATTGTGCTTGACATGGTGGTGGCTTGATTATTCCTGGTTTTTCCCTTGTCTGTAAATGCTGAGTTACAGATTTTGGAAAGTGCTGTTTTTCTTGTATTAATATTTCAAGCATTCTTTGAATAGGGTCCTCTCTGGATAAAAATAGGCTCAGTTCATGTTTACCTGATGCTTATCTCTTTTAAGGTCAATTGCTGGATTAGCCAATAAGTGAGTGAGGTTTTGTGGCTGTGTAAGGTGGTTTAAAATTATGAGTTCTCTGCTGTTCCTTTTGAAGGACATGTATATTTTCTCTCCAAATACAGCACCTCTGAGAGAGAGAGGTGTAAATAACAGGAGCTAAAAGGGTAGTGCGCGCTCTGCAATGGCCTGGAACGTCCCCCATTGCTTTGCCTGTGCCCTGGGACATGGAACATCTTTGGCTCTTCCCATCCTGGGCATCTCCAGAGAGTGACTGGAGTAGTTTTGTTGTGAGGATAAGTGTCCACAGAAGGTGCAAAAGAGACCAGCTCTTTTCTCCTTCGTTCGAATGTTGGTCAGATATGATCTCTTGAAACCCCAAGAATGCTAGCCTCACCTCTGCGGTGAAGTGGACGGGGGGACAAGGCAGTGAAGGTGACGCTGAGTACAGCGTCCCCTAAATTGCTCACTACTGTGCTGGGCGTTCCAGCAGGCTGCTTTGATGCCCAGCAAAGTACGTAACAGCTAATTGCAGGGCGCTGTTTTCCCACTGAGTGTTAGAGGGGGTTTGCAGAGGTACACGATGTGTTTCCTGAAGGACTCAATTAATAATCTTACAATCTAAGATGCCTCATTTCAGTTACTTGCCTGGACATTCTTCTTCACCGAGTCACTTCGCAAGTTCTTTTCTGAACGGCGTCAGCACCAGCCTTTGCTACTAGGCACTCAGCTGTACTTCCTTCCACCACCTAGGTACGAAGTGGCATGTGAGTTCCTGAACTTGCTAGTCACCTCCAAGAAAAATTCAGCTCAGTAATACCCTGCACCTATTAGTAAATAAATACTAATGCCCCAATGCTAGAATAGCATCAGGTCATTGGAGCAACCACCATTGCTTCAAAAGTTCCCTGTAATGGCATCTGTGCAAATGTCCTTTCCTAGCACCTACCACTCCCGAAGCACTTCTCTTGTCTAGCAGGTTCATGTATAAGCCTCTGGCAGCAGTTCATAGCCTTACAGTTGATGCCAGGAAACACAGGGATACTGTCTTGTGTGTAGCAGAGTATAAACAGGTTAGTTAGTTATTTTAGCTTTATACCCACCTCTCCCAGCAAGTTACAGCTTAGAACTTCCCATGTGGTAAGACAGGAAAATGGCCCACGCTGCAGCTCTGTGGCTAATTAAGCACAAATCCCTACTCGCTGGCAGGAAATACCTCTACCTACCAAAACCAGTCAAGAAGCAAGGATGAGATGACATTTCACCTAGATTGTGATTCCTGTCCAGACTAGAAAACATATGGTCTAAAAATTGTTGCGAGTCAAGTTGATGGAATTTAACCATTTTTGTAAAGTAGTTGTGAATCTTTTCATCTTAAAAAAGGACCAAGTTTGGTTTGTGCTTCAAGGGGTTGTATTATTTGATAAGCACTCGGCTGAATGCCAGGTATTCACAAAAATGTTTGTAAATCCTGAAAGTTTCACATATTTTCTCCTGAATGATTATTTGTTCAAATATTTGTCCTGTAAAAGTATGTCAGTCACTATTTGTTATTCTCTTGTTAAAAATGCTTGTTGTCCAGTCAAGAGGCAGAAATAATATTATGTGACTAGCCACACAATACACGCTTAGGTCCAAACCGATACAACTGAAGTTGATAGTTTTGCCATCAGCTTCAAGCAGAAGCAGGTCCTGACAGCAAAGAACTGAAGTGAACAGTTCCTAAATAATCCATGTTCTCAACATGATCATCCCAAGTTCTTCAGCAAATACTTCTGCATAGCAAGCAGGTTGTGAGAAAAAAATAACCTGTTAGGACTGACGAGGGATAAATCCTTGAGGTGTGTAATTCATGCCAAGTAGGATCTGCCATAAAAATATCAGAAATGGAATTTAACCCATTAATAAGAATTGATCCCTCTATGTTTGACCAGTCTGACCTTCCATTACCAGAGCCTATAGGGATTCCTTTATGCTATGGGATTTCTCCTGTTTGGTAGCCTCTTTCATGAGGAATACCGAGGCTTTCTTGAATTTATGATAACTAGTCTCAGCATATTATTGCCAATCCTGAAATGCATATGAAGTCACATTGATCCAAGAGTTGATCCCTGTTTCTCTTTTGTCCACTATGTTGCCCTCCTAATATAGACATCCTTCCCTCCCCCCTTCCACTATTCTGTGAGATCAGGGGAGTGAAGTCTGTATCCTCTTACATGGCAAAAAGCCCAAGAAGGATCCTGTGCTCATTTCCATTATGATAAAAGACAAAACATCTAAATTAAATTGGAAGCAATCTCTGCATTACACAAGGCTGCATACTCCAGAATTCTCAAAACAAAAAGAGGAGTAGGGGGAGCCAATCGCCATCAGAAAAAAGTGTCTCTGGGCTAGAGTGTGTACTGTTCCTTAACTCAGGACCAAAATACTTTAACTGCTCCAAAGCCAGTGCCATTGACATGTGCAGCTTGCATGCAGCAAAGCCAAGAATGTAACATTGGAGCTGGATGTTACCTGAGTTTCTTTCTCTTATGAAAATACATAATTTTAGAGCAAATATGTTTGTAATTAATGTCAGTGACTTTGTTACAATGGGACTGTCTGAGGCTGTGTTCTCCACATGTTCGCTAGGGAGAAGCGTTAGCCAGCTAGAGGGAAAATGTGCTAGGGACTTGGCAGTGTAGGATACAGAGGAAATCCAAACTGTCTTCTAGCACTCAGGGTTTCTTTCTTTTCTTTTCTTTTCTCCTTTTCAAACACATCTTTGAAAGACTAGACTATTATTTGCTATGGTTAAATTGGCCACTGACCCATTGGCACAGAATACAATCTTATTCAAAAACTTGTTGCTAGATTTTATTTCACTGGAAATGGAGGAATGGCAAAGTTAACTGATCAGGTATCTTGCCTCATCCAGTTTAATCATTTTAAGGAAAAAAATGTGGAGAATTCCTTGGAGCTCAAGTCACAACATTATTATCAATTCAAATTCAGTGAGTCTTTCCAGTTCACCTCTTGTCTTTGGGTGGAATCTGATCTTCTGCAACACAGGCACTCTACCTATTTGGTGGGGTCGGGGGGGAAGTCCTGAAAATTATTCCCAGTTTCTTTTTACCTTGTTTTAACTTGTATTTAAAAACTGACACGTTCATTCAAGAAATGTATTGACTTATTTATATTTAAAAATTTCAGGGTCTTTAAAAAAAAAAAAAAAAAAGGGAAAAGAAAAAGTCTTAAAAATGGGGAGCTCCCACCTTCCATGTTGCGCCATATGTCCATAACCTGCCAAGTACGTTATTACAAAATGCCAGGAAAGGAGATGACTTATTGAAGCGCTGGCCAGAGCTGCACTCAGCACCATGAAAGCTGAAACCTTATCCCTCCAGATCAGGAAACAAATGAGGCTTCCACTGGAGAAAATGCAAGTTTGCAGGGTGCAGAGATGGGTATTACATGTGAAGACTTAGAACCAAATTGAGTCAATCCAGTGGAGAGGATGGACAGCCCTTATGGCTAACACCCTGGATTGAGACTTGGAAAAGATGTGTTGTGTTGTAGGCTCTGCCACAGAATTGCTATCTGACCTTGGACAGATCAGTTAAAATCGTTGTCTGGGTTCCCCATTTGTAAGGTTGAGAGAGACTTCCTGTCTCCCACCCTCCACCTTTCTTTTGTATTTAGAACGAAATCTTTTGTGAGTAGGGTCTGTTTCTTTTTCTGTGTTCATCACATGTAGGCCCGTGTGAAGCAGCTAGTATTTGCTTCAGATTTGGATTTGGCTGATTTGGGGGCCAGTGATTCAATTCAGTGATTCGAATGACTGTCCTGATTCGATTCAGTCAAATCTGATTCGGCGATTCGGCTGCTGCCAAACCTCCGAATCAGCCAGGCCAGGCCCATCCTTCCCAGCCCGGCAATGGCTGCCCTGCCTGCCCCAGCTTCTGGCACTTGGGAGAAAAAAAGCCCCAGCTCAGTGGGTGCTGCTGAATGGGGAGCGAATCCCGCTGTCCCCCACTGCCCCATGCTGCATGGGGGGGGCTCTGTACAAGCCTCCAACCCCCCCCTCACTCCCCCAGCCCCCCCACGGGTGCCCCAGCTGGGCCAGCTGGCCCTTTAAGAAAAAAAAACCTGAAAAAAACCCCAGACTTACAACTCCTGGCGCTGGGGCGCGATTCCCCACTGCCTCACATCGCCGTGCGCCATGTGAGGGGCTCTGTGCGAGCCCCTGAAACCCCAAGGCCGCTGCAGGAGTGGTGAGTCCCGGGACTTTTCTCTGCTTTTTTTTTTCTTAAAGAGCCAGAGCTGGCCGGGGCGGGCACCCGTGGGGGGCCTGGAGGAGCAAGGGGGAGGAGGACTCATGGCAGAGCCCCCCATGAAGTGGGGGGCAGTGGGGATCACCCTCCACCTGGCAGCACCTAGTGAGTACTAGGGCTTTTCTTTAAAGGGCCTGGAGCTGGGGCAGGCGCGGTCGGGGCTGGGGGAGCTGGGGGGCTGGCAGGTGCCCCCCCATGGTCCCCTCCCTCAGCCTCCCCTCTCCCCCACCCCTACTACTTAACAGCTCAGAGTGGCTGCTGCTCCCTGCTGCAGCCACCGGGGACTGCCAAAATCATCAAAGCTCTCCGAATCTTTTCTGACGATTCGGAGCGCTTTGAATCAATTCAGACCTTTTAATTGATCCCCTGATTCAATTCGGATTCAGTGATTCGGCCACTGAATCGGGCTGAATCTCCTCCAAATCGAATCACCACCCGAAGCTTCGCACAGCCCTGCTGTCTGGCACAACAGGGCCTCAGTCTCAGTGGGAGGTGCTAAGCTCTACCTTTAAAGCAGCTAATGTACACTATTGCCTCTTTATTTCCATAGGAGTTGTAGCATCTGAGGACAAAATTTGGCCGGTACATATTTTAAGTGAATATACATTAACAGACTCACTAAAATCAGTACTTCTTTCTAACAAGACTAGAATTCAGCCTTCTGTAGCTCCCTCTCTGCTGTAGCTGATGATGACACCAAAAGCTGGACTGGTGTGAGGAATGCAGTTTCCTGCTCTTTTAGGTATATGTGATGTTGGCAAGAAGAAATGGACAGTCATGAACTTAAGGCATAGCTTTTGTATTAATCTTTTTAAGTTTCTCATGAGAGAGGGTTTTCACAGGGAGTGGTTCTTCCCTGGGACCAGATCAGCATTACTTTGCATAGGCCTGGAGTTATTCAGAATTGGTTCAGAAGTGAAAGATGAGGGGATTAAACAAGAAAACAAAATAAAACGTCCTTATCATTTAGACTGCATTTACAATGCACAAGAATTAATCTGAATTAATGAAATTCCATTTTCAGGTTGCTATCAGAGTGTGATTTGCTTTTGCTGAGGTCAGGGTGGGGGGGATGTGGAGAGGGGAAGAAGCATTTGCATAAAAGAAAAAAAAACCCTTGGTTTTAAATGCAGTTTCAAACAAAACCTGAGAAAATCTTGCTCCTTTTGATAGGCATTTTACTTCAAACTTAGCTGTGTTTTCCTCTTGACTGATAAATTACAGCTTTATTTAGATGTCAGTGTACAAATGGCAAGATAGCCGAGACAAAGGAGGGGCTTTCTCATGTTACATAAGTGGTTACCCTCAGGTAAAGCGACTCAGTTGTTCATAAATTGACCCCCTGACCTTCTAATCACTGACAAATTATCCAATGCTTTATTCTACAGTCTTCATTATGCTCTGTTATTAAACAGACTAATTTCCTTCTTATTAGGACAGCATCACTGAGATGCTGTAATAACCCTTTTCATCAACTTTTAGTGAGGGCGTAGGGAAGTGCCTAAGTGGTTTGCTTTAAGTTTCAGTGTATCCCTGTGGCTTTCATGGCAGTTTTTCAGTCATTTGCTATTAGCAGAGTGGCACCATAGGCTGTCAAGTGTTGTCTTTTTAGTTCTTTTTCCTTTCATGCTTTAAAAATCTTAAGGGTCCCTACAGATTAAAAGTCTTCCTACCAGGTTCCCTGGTCCCAGAAATAAGAAAACTAACTGTGTCCCATCCCCAGCCTCCCATCCTCCTTACACAAGCCAAATCAGGGCCTCTTCAAGTATCAAGGCCATGGTGGCAATGTGTTTGTTAGCAATTTGGATCAATCAACTTTGCATAAGCGACCTGGTACAAACCCCCTCTCACAGACCTGCCGCACCAGTGTGCAATATAACCTGCATTAGAGCTGATCATCCTGGACACCATGTTTAAATGAGAGTATGTGGATAGGTGAAGGTGCGTAGCCGCTAAGATGGGTGTACACCAGTAAATGCTCCTTCTGAGTGACCTCTCTACTCCCTTGATTGACAGAAATCTCGAGCAGCCTAGGCTCTACAGCCGACTTGAAGTCAGAAGGGAAAAGAACAGGAAGTATGTTTTGCTTAAAATAACAGAGATAACCTCATGTTGCTCACATGATAATTTTCAAAGGTTTCCCATCAGTCTTTGCACTAAAGCATTTCCAGTTTTGCAAAGGATTTATTAAGGTAAGCAGATGGCTCTAGGAGGTACAATTTACAGGTTTAATATTACGTTCAGTATCCACCTCCCTCCAACACTTCATACCTAGAACCTTACTTCAGCTGGAAGGAAATCAGTGAACCAAGGCTTAAGTTTTTAGACATGAGGAGTGATTGCAGGTGTCTGACCTTTGATACCTCTAAGGGGCCTGATTGTTAGGCGGTTCAGAGACACCTGCGTTCTGAAGATCTGGTCTCTGTAAGGAGGCTAATTTCTGCTTTGAATTACTAGCTTGTAATGCTTTAAAAGTGCCAAATGCTAGGACTGTGAGCAGGATCAGGCTCTTACTGTATATTACTTTAGCATTTGAATAGCTGTATATGTTAATACAATGGCTTGGTACAGACATTCAACAAGTTTGAGGTGGGATCACTTTAAGTTGTATGATTTTGTATAAGCGGTGTAGTTTAGCTTGGTAGTGAACAGAACAGATTCACCCTTTCGGGGAGCGGGGGTTGGACAACAAATCTTAGACCAGGTTCCACCATAGATTCATAAATTTGTAGATGCTAGGGTCGGAAGGGGCCTGAACAGATCATCAAGTCCAACTCCCTGCCCTGGGCAGCAAAGAGTGCTGGAGTCAGATGACCCCACCAGATGCCTATCCAACCATTTTTAAACCAGTCTGTGTGTTGCAAACTTCTGTTCTGTTCCATGTATAGACCAGTTTCTGATCACTTATACCATAAAAGTGTAATGTCTGTAACTGGGCAATATTTAAAAAAAATGGGTTTGAACAGGCATCTAACTCCATATTTAAGCACAAAATCAAAACATCCTGATTTTCAAAGGTCCCAATCACCTGAAGTTCCCTTTGCCCTTGATAACTGATGGGTACTTAGTACCTTCTAAAATCAAGCCACTGATTTTTGTGCTCCAGTATAGATTTAAGGGCCTAAAGTTTAGACTTGTAAGTTGGCTCTTGGGCAATGTCTCGCTCTGTTAATAGTGGATATATTTAAGCTCAGACAGTTTTGATAATAATTATTTTACTAATATTCAATCCGCAATTTAAAATCTGGATTAAAGACCTATTTGAGAACTTCAGGATTGCTGGAGTTCCTTATAAATCAAAAGCCTGATAGAAAGCACTGGCTGCTTTAAGCTGTATTGTATGCATTTCGGTAGTGCTAATACTTTGATTTTTGCAAGCAGACATACTTTAAACATATGGATAGACTTATTAAACCCTTCTGGTTTATGGACATGTTTGAAGTTAGGCCTAGCAGAATTTACCAGACTGGGAACCTGAGTAAATCAATTAATATTCAAAATCAGAATTGGTATAGATAGTGAATAGGAAAAACCAATCCTACACTTTTTGGACAAATTATTCACCAGTAACTCAGTTGGGATGCAAAACTAATTACCAGTAAATTAACTTAATAGTGGCAAGTGGGCGCACATTTTAGTTAGTCACTGGTAGATGAAGGTAGTGGGTATTTCAGCTCTGACATCTTTTGTTGAAGGGTTTATAAAAAAAAAAATGAAATCAAAGCTGTGGTTCTGCATCATGGGAGCTATATGCAGACTGTGTTTGGTGATTAGCATCTCTTACATAAAGTACTTTCAGTTCAGGTTCACAGAATTATTTCCCTGTTATCTTTGTCGTCGATGGTATTATTGTATATAGATTTTCACAGTAGTGTTCTGTTATTTTGGAGTAAAAGGGACCTGTTGTATTGTTTAAAACGCACTTGTTCCAATTCTGAGTACTTTCCATCTGTTTTCCTTTTTCCTTCCTCTTGATATGAACAGCATTTCCTCCGCCTCTCACTCTGCTGGTGGAATGGGGAGGGAGGTTGTGCAGAGCCCTGCGTTAGCTCTGTGTTACATGTAGATCATTGCCCAAGATCCCAGCCCAGCAGCTTCTGGTAAATAAGGAGGGGATCAGGCCCTTGTTTAATTATTTCAGAGACTGTGGATAAATCATGCATGGAAGGATTTATGTAAAGGGAGCCAAAGACTTTATACCCTTTAAAAAATGTGGGTTTTACGAGCAAAATATCTCTTAGCCTAGATTAGTGGAGACCATGTTTCTGCTATCTAATAGCTGTTGGGTGGCTTATGTGATGGGTGTTTGGCCCTGGGCCAGTTCACAGTGGATGAGGGTTCACATCACACAAATCACTGTTGCCGTTAGTGTTAATTGTCCAGACAGACGGGCATTTCTTGACAGCTTCAGTGAAGAGGCCAAAGAAACTGAGGTGGGTGTGGAGAGCTGATCCTTCTTTCACTGGGAGAAGGGGGGCTTTCCAAAGCATTTCTGTGGGAGATTCCTGGGATTCACTGCGTGGGAGAGGTTTGTCCTGCTCCTGTTTATGACCATTTGCAAATCCTGTTTATGCTCTGTCTGATCGGCAGATAAGCCGAGCTCCCAGACTATTGATCACTTTCACCAGGCTTCAGTTAAATTAGAAGGGGGAAAAAAGGAAACAAATGTGAATTATTTTGCACAAAAGGATCTGGGGAGCTAACTGGCCGATAGTGATGGAGCTGGGATTATAGCCTCTCCTGACCCCCAGGCTCTCCTAGCAGTTCTTATGTAACCTTGTCTTCCTCCTCAGAGCTGTATGGTGCAATAGATTTCTTTAAATTAATAATGCGTAAAAGGAGATTTACACCGCAGTGCTAAAATATTGTCTTTGCCTTTTATTCATGCATTTGTCACTGTAGTCTCTAATAGAGGTGTTCAGCAGGGGGATAAATAATGAAGAGAAAAAAATTCTGTCATAATCCAAGACCATTTGCAAATTCATCACCAATAGTCTTTTGGAAGGAAAGACAGAGAGAAATGAAAAATATGCACCCGTGCTAATATATCTCACTGATTTCCGTCTCCCATTTATTCAGAGAACCTACTTTGAGCTATGATAGAATGGGAATCCCAGAAATTGCCATTCCTTTTTTAGAGACAAGTCTGAGGCTGCTACTGAGCTCCCAAGCAACAGATCGAAAATTGGCAGGGAGCACTAAGTTAAGGTACTTAAAGTTAGGATGTAATGTACTCACCTTTCGTCTTGTTGATTAATTTGGGTTTCAGACATGTGTGAAGAACAGCAAAGGAAAGGGTCAGTGCTTCTTCAGCAGAGAAACCTCTATGAAAGTCTTTATTTTAATGTGCGGTGAGGGGGAGGACCCAAATGAACTCTATATATCATTTACAATTCTAAAAATATGTTGTGTTAATTTTATTCATGGTTAAAAATAAAGATGAATAAAACCATCCCCCCGCCAAGCTGACTGGAATACGTGACCTGGCTTATCCTGAATCCCAAATTCTATTAACTTTCAAGGAAAGAACTGTGACTTTTAAACTACGAAAGTCAGTTCTGATTGGAAATGGAAATGCCAGAAAAAAAGTTTCTTATTGCCATATTCTGAGATCTGTGATTCCCAGAAGTTACTTGTAAGTTTTATGAGGGAAAAAAGAATCTGGCTCCTGGCAGGCTCTTGGGAGTTTTTCAAGACTGCCTGGTTGGGGTTAGGAAGAAACTTAACATATTACTGCAAATATACATGATAGAGCATTTTACACCTTTCTCTGAAGTCTTTGGTACTGCTTAGGTTGCCAGGCTGGATGGTTTCTTGATTTAATGAGCCAGGCACTCCTTCAGGTCCTAGCATCTAAACTTGAACCTCCGCAGAAACAAGTAATCAGTGGCAATGCACCATGACTGCAAGTGTTCGCTTCTCCCTGGATAGGAGCCAGGAGTATTGTTTATAATGACAGTCTCTTCAAGTAAAGGAGACTCTGTGGTCTTTGGTGATGTTACTCAGTGAAGGTGAGGTGATAGCACCCAATGGGGAATGATTTGGGGCATGAGAACATGAGCCCAATTTGTATATGCTAAGGCAGGAACATCTTGTACAGGACCTTGTGAATTTAACAGTATGTGGACTGGGTAGGCAGGATCCACTGCTCTTTGGTGATGAATTTGCAAGTGGTCCTGGATCCTGACTTTCCCTCTCCCCTGCCAAGCTGGAGCTGTGTTGAAACCAGCAAGTGGAGTGAAAACAGAATGTAGTAGCACTCTGAGAAGGGGAGAGGATGAAATATATCGTAAGATAATAAAAAAATAAACCATTAAAAGGCTCTGTTTCCTATTATCATGTGGTTTTATGTTAATGAAGTTGTTCCAGGCCTGTTTGAGTTTAACTCAAGCAGGGGAATATGAGTAATATGAAAAATATGTGGGGATGAAGACCCTGAGTTAAAAAGTCTGTGTAACATTTAATGTTTTCATTCTACATGCATTTTAGGATAAAGTAAAAAGCAACCAGAAAGTGGCAAGGAAAAGACCTGCAGCTTTTTTTCTGCAGTCCTCAAATTGGTGCTTATAAATCTATGAGCACCCAAAAAAGGCCTGCGCAGATTCCAATGCATATGCACAATGGACAGTTGTGCATCTGGATGCCTGCTTGGTTGTACATTTATTCTCACTTTACCTCTGAGAATAGGTTCATAAATGCTGTGAACAAACCCCAGAATTTGGAGGGACACAGCTGAGTTCAGTGCATCCTGACGACATGCATCTGCTCGGGATGAGAAGTGGCAGTTTTTTCACTTGATAAATATTAAGTTTGCCCAAAAAATGGCATTTTGGTGGGGCCTGAAACCATTTGTAAATTCAGGGAGAATTTGGTGAAATGTTTTAGCTGGGAAAAAAAAAGGGGCAAACAACTTTAAATGTGCCTAACCATTTCATTGTGACTTTTTACAAACAATAATTTCTCCTAGGACATGCCAAAATGTTTTATTTTGCCATTTTCTAATGAATCTCTTTTACTTTTTATTTTAAAATAACATTTTAAAAAATTAAAATTGACCTAACTTATAAAAAAGATAATTAAACAGGGTTAAAAGCCCTGCTTGAACAAAATGATGCGGGTTGACCCTAAATGATTTTTTTTCCCAGTGGTTTCATTTGGCCAAAAATCCCCAGAGTTTAATATTTAGGTATGAGATGAATGGATTTATTTTTATGATTTTTCTCTGGTTCAGCCATGAACTGAAAAATTCATTATTTGCTCAACTCTGCCTAGAATTGTGGGAAGCTGAGGCTGGGGTTGACTCGGAAGAATTGACAACCGTTATCAAAATGGAGCTAACAAAGGAGGCAGTTCACAGCTTTACCATCTGCTATTCATTCATACCTGGATTTTTTTTCTCTCCTACTCTAGCAAGTAAGGGCTGAGGGGCTCAGGCATTAGAGTGCAGCAGTTAACCAGAAGAGAGGAGTCAAATTTGAACTGTTCACAGGTGGGTAAAATCATACAGTGAGATGTTTGTTTCTATAGTCACCGTCTTGGTGCCATTCTGGCTGCTTGAAACACTGAGCATCTAGCCAGCCAAAGGACTTTTTACAACTAACCCTCTCCTCTGCCTTCCTGCTAGAAATAACTGGGGCAGAAAAGCTATGGTTTCTGAATCCTCTACTTCACCTTAGATGGAGATGGGATGATTTTTTGTTCTTTTGCGGGGGAGAGAGCTGAGGTTTCTAAAAACAATGTATTAAAAAAAAAAGCAAGGCAAAATGGCCCATTTAAATTTAAACAAGCAAATTCAATTTTGCACCCTTGTTTTATTTAACAAGAGAACACGTATGAGAGCATATACATGGGTGCACATAAGTAATGTAAGAAATGCAGGGAAGAAAAAAGATGCTTTCAGGTGAGACAAGAAATGAAATCATTTAAGAGAGGAAAGAAAGACAAGGCCTGTTACAGCAGCTCAGGAGGACAAGCAGATGGAGCAGAGTGCAAGCCTGGAGCTTGTTGAAGTTTAAAGCTGCCTTGCTTGCATGTGAACATTTGAAAGAGAGAAAAGTTATTTAATAAGAAAGATACATTGAAAAGTATTCAACACTGTTCCCAAACCCATCTGGGAACAAGGAACCACACATTTGGGTCAGTTTAGTTTTTGATGATTTGTTGGAATTTTTTTCCCCTGAATTAGATAGCTTGTTTGGACTGTCTTGCGACTTTGCTGTCATTGGCTTGTGTTCAGCAAAAACCTTCTTTATGCGCTTAACTTTCAGCACATGAGTAACCCTGATCCAACCCCCACTGAAGCTGACTGAAGGAGTCATATTGAGTCCTTCAGTCATTATACACTTCAATATGCCCCTTCAGTAAGTATGCTCTTCAAGTTAACTCTGCTTGTATATGCTTAGCTGAATCAAGGCCTTCAAGGTAGATTTCCAACTTTGCAAATTTCTTCTTTTAGCAACTAAAATATTTTCGTAACCTTTTCACTCTTGTGCTTGTTTAAATTTCCAGTGGCGTATCAGTCCTTTATGGGGAGATGCGTGGTATACTATGGCTAGAATGCTCTTCTATGCGGTACTTTGTTTCTATTTTGCAGCGGTCAAGTGGTTACTAGGAAAAAAAAAGGTAGGGTTTATTCTTTGTGGGAGAATCTTCTGATGTGTCATATTAATGCTTGTAAGGCTCCGACAGGCTCAGCGTTCAACATAAATATGTCTCTTCCACAACGAATGTACAGTGTCATTAGTCCGAGTTATATTGATTGCTTTCAGAAACCTAATATTTTGGAGGTGTTTTTATGAATTATGGTAGGACAAAAGGTAAAAGAGGGGCTTTAATACCATGAACTTGAACCCTGCTAGAATTCACATGTGTGTATGGGCTATTTTGTTCCATTTGTTTCCAGTCTTACAAACTGCACTTATGAATTACATCCCGGTCACCTATCTGTCTAGTGGCATCAGTATAATAATATGTGATAAATGGGTGGGGAGTGGGGGGAGGGCGATTGTTTCATCTTCAGTTTTTTTGCTAAGTTTTAAAAAGCAATCAAACAAGAATCCTGTTTTGTCCCAGAGCAGATAAATGCTGTCACAGTTAATCAGAGGGACAAATTCTGCAATACTAGCAGCTTGGACTTCTTGGTCATTACTCAGAATAATATCTGAAAGTGACCATGAACAAGAATTTGTTCAAAACCCCCGGCTGGAGTAATTTTAGGCCATCTGTTGTTTTTTACTTTCTCTTTCAATAATAACCTGACAAATGCAACAACACTGAGACACCTGGCTGAGTGGATAAGATGACTGTTTCTTAAATCTGAAAATCACTTTCAGTAAGTTAATGAGTTAAGCGATATGAATCTTTGAAGTGAGTCTGGGAACTGGTAAGGCAATTAAAATGGTGAGATGGACCTTCTGGCTTGTTCCAGAAGGCCCCGGTTTCTTATTGCTCACCAATATCTAGTGGAGTTGATTTTAGTATGGCGGTCTCCAGCCATGTGCTTGTGCAGCGTTGAACCTGAACAGAATCACTGGTGGTGGTCGCCACATGTCCATGTCTTTTGTCCTGAGACTGAAGTAGAGGTCTCCCAGCAAGATTAGATGTACAGTATATGAGTCCTAGGGTGATGATAATTTGGGACTAAAACTAATGAACCCAGCACCAGCAACTAATGAGATTGCCTATAAGAGACATTGGGAGAGGTGAACACTCACTTTGCTTATGGCATCACAGGTGGGTACAGAAAACTGTATATAGACAAGGTTAGTAATGCTCACATCAGTGTTAGAGGTTGTAAATGGAACAAAACTACTGGGGATGAAACAATGTAAATTGGCCCACAGGCAGTCGCATTGGGTTGTCAACAGACCAGAGAAAATGGCAGCAGATGGAATCCTTTTTAGCCCCTGGTTATTACTGTATCCAAACCTTAGCATTAAACAAGAATATCACCTTGCCTTCTGTTTGGCTGAAATGAATTAACTGACAGGAAATCATGGATTTCCGAACCCAGATTTCCTCATAACATTCTTCCCTGGCAGTGGAGAATTAAACCGATGGAAGTGGGTAACAAGAAACAGGCCTTAAAATTATTCTGGATGGTAAAAACAAAATACCATCAACCTGTCTAGTAGCAGTCCCGCTCCTTTGCGGATGGCATTTTAGGAAAAGGCAAAATCTTTAACCCTAAGCCAGAGAGGAGAGGTGTGTGTAACCCTAAGCCAGAGAGGAGAGGTGTGTATGACAAAGTAGCTTTGAAGTGCTAGGTTACAATGGAGACAGAATGTATTATAAACAGAGGTAGTCATTTATTGCTAGCTCCTATTTAATTCTTTTATATTAATGGCTCCTCTAAGTTCTGACAATGGCATGAATTTTGGTACTTTGGCATGCATGCCTCTCCTCTTGGAAAATGCTGAGTGCATTTGTAAATTTTGCATTAAACATTTTTTCCCTAATAAAGAAATACTACTTCAAAACACCCAAACTTTCTGAACAAATTATTGAATACCTGTCATGAGTCTATTATCTTCATCACTGTGAATGGCCTCTCTGTTGAAACTGGTGCTTTCCAGTGGGAGTTGCAGGCTGATGGTACAGAGCAGGACTGAATGAATGCGGTTCCATTGCCCTTCCATGCACAGGAAAGCAGGAACATTCAGAGTTGTTGCAAAGATTTGCCATAATCCCTTCTCTCGTAACACTTATGTAAGTCTCTAATTTCCATGCATTTAAATAGAAGCTGCATTTGTTCAGACTTACTCTGTACTGGGGACAGTCGAGGTGAAATTTTTCACTGTCATTTTTAGCTCGTGTAAATAAATAAATAAATGCATGCTACTATAATAAGGTAAGTGTATTATTTACCTGGCCAGTTGTACCTATGTCATGATCACACACGTCTGAGTGACTCTCATTCCAGGGAGGTTTGCATTTTCAAAGCTAACTGCTGGATGTGGGTGCCTGTGGTTTTGGGTGTCCAAGCTGAGACTCTTTCACGTGGTGTTTGGAAGTTCAAAAGCGTTTCCTAAAGAAGTGGGCTGTGGGCTGAGTGAAGTTCACGTATTGCACTGTCAGTTCCTTCCAAATGGTGTTTGTAGCCATAATTGTCTCATTCTCTGAGTACTTGGGGTGAGGTCCTGAGTGAAACTGGACACCAGATTTGAAATGTGAGGGAAGGGAGGGGGAATTTGAAACTAGACTCAGCTTTGGTCGGCCATCATCCTCTACCCTGCTAACAGTGAATGGGACACGCACTCCTAAGTCAGCTAGACGCTTGAAAATGAATTTGTCCAAAGTGCTTAATGGAAACACCCCAAGGTAGAATGAAGGGCTGAGTTTATCCTTCCATCTTCTGTTGTGAACCTTTGTGCCTTCCCCAATTTCTGTATGTAGTGCACTTCAGCTTCACTGTTACTGACTATCTAATTTCTCTCTTTTTTTCTGCCTCAGCAGCTTAAAAAAAATCCTTTCTTTCCTAGCCCTGTGGCTGTGCTCTCCTTTCCTCTGCTCGTGTCCCAGAGCCGTGCTCGGGTCAGCAGCAAGCTAACGCTTTTGTCAGCGTGATTAATAGCGCTGTGGATTGTCGTTAATTCACTGGCTAATGACTGCAACTCTGGCCGCTCTTGGAGTAATCGGGTGATGTATGTGGGGAGCGCACACCTCATGGCAGAGGTGAAAATCATTTCGACAAGTCAAATATTGTCACAGGGAACAAATGGCTCTCCCTGTTAATAAAAATTAATGAATTTTTTTTACCGCTGGCCTGCTAAATGAAGCCGTAGAGTGACTGAGCGAAGGGGACAAGCTCGGTGGAATTAAGCACTTTATTTGATGGTTAAAACTATAAACATCTTTATTACGGTTGTGATAGGATGTGGCAAGTGTTGGGGATTTTGTTTGTGCTCCAAAGCGGTTTGCTCAAATGCACGCTCATTTTTTACAAGTGGGTGTGTGTGCAGTGTGCGTGTATGTGAACGTGGGAGCAAACGGCAAGTAAAAAAGACTTGAATTACTGTGAAGACGCAAAGGCAGGATAACAGCAAGAGTCACCTTCAAGCACATTCAGAGTGCCACCCCCTCTCTGGCTGGAGTAAACTGTGAAGTATTCACTTTCCTATCTTCTACCATCCCAAAATATCCAGCTGGCCCCATAGCACTCTCTTTTGCCCACCCAAGTCCTCTATAGCTCTTCCTCTTTGCACTGGAGGCCAGCATTCAGTGATGTCTGCCTGCTCTCCCTGGGTGAGTTGCAGCCTTTCCTATAGGCATGTTGGCTTCGGAAGCTACTGCAGCGTATGGGTGTGGATCAGCTCCCAGTTAGATGCAGGAAGCAGTGACCCCAGAGCAGCTGCCAGCCACTTGTTGTCATCTCCTTACCTGAAGCAGACACAGGTGTTTATTTGTCAACAAGCCACTTACCTGCCAATACTGGGCAAAAAAGAGAAGGGCTGCTTCACCTTTTCCAAAACATCACCTTTTTCTTATTCTGTCCAAAGCTGCTTACTGTTTTGAGCTAGTCTGTGCCCTGGATCTGTTCACGACTGAATTGGTAACATTCAGAGGGTGACAAAACTGCAGCCAGGCTTCCAACTGTAGCTCAGGATAGTGCAAGTTCTCTTCAATGGGGAAGTGCAGGTCATGAAAATTTAGGATCCTATAGAAACTTGTAGACTCGGATGCTTCAACTCTTGGTCCATTGCTTTCGGGAACCTGTAGTGTCCCCATTAGTGGCATTTCCATTATAAAGCTCAGGGCAGCTGCAATAGAGCCCTTTTATATACACTAGGTTCAACCTATATGCTCCTGCTAAGGGGGATTTGAAAATTGTAGTGCAAAATAGAAAGCAGAACCCACACAACCCTGCTGGAAAGCCTTATTCATTTTATCAAATATTTATAAAAAGCTCTAAAAAGAGATTAGGCCATTTTAAAGAGCCTTGAAGGGGAAGAAGAAAGACCTGTAGTAAGATCTCCCACTTCAAAGCTTTCACATAGTTGGCTTCCAACAAGAGCAGAAAAGCTAAAGGACTGGAGAAGGGAAAACAAGGGGGAAACCCTAAAAAAACACCCAAACGTTTCGCTGGACTGAATATTATGTACCCAGGTGCACTTTCCAGTCCATAAGGCACAGCAGTGATCCCACAGCATTTTGTGTTTTCCTCTGTTCTTGAGGAAAGGTTATTTTATGTGATGCATCCATTCAATTTCCTTCAAGGAATTCCTGAAAGTGAGTTTCTCTCCTCTAGTTAAAAAAAAAACAGCTATATTAAAAACAAAGAACAAAAAACCAAAAAAACCCCCCATCTTCTTAACAACTCGATGAGGCATCATCTCAAATTAAGTGAAGAAACTGCATTGTTTTTCGTTGTGGTTTTTTTGTATGGTCTTGGGTAGAAATTTTATTTATACACAAGCCCCCAAATTGTAGTAATCAAGGCCAATTAACTCAAAATGAGCCTACAAGAAAACCAGAAGCATTTTGAAAGTCACGTAGATTCGACCAATTGGGTATTAATGAAAATATATAACCTGTAAATCTTTTTAAAGAGCTGCAGGGTGGAGCAGACTCTCATTGTATCACTTGCTGGAACTATTGAGCACTGCGTTACTGAGGAGGAAGCATGGAAAAAGATCCTGGCTGGTTTTGGCCATTAAAGATCCCGTTAGGGTCTTAACTCCAGTTTCCTGAGCAACAGTACAAATGGGATGTTGGCTAATGCCACATTATCTAACTTAATTTCTACTTCAGGGTCAACTGAATATGGTGTCCTTCATTTCTGCCTTTTGAACTGTTAAGCAGTGTTATTGTGTTAGTAAAAGATCCTAAATTTCACTCCAGAGGTAACTCCATTTCTGAGATGCTAGAAGTGAGCTATATAATGGCTTAAATTTGTAAAGCGTTCTGGGGTCTCTGAAGATGACAGGTGCTGTGTACATGCAAAGTAATTGTGCTCCTTGTTAGAGTTATTGCTTTCAAATTTTTCTTTTCATACTGCACTCAGAAATGTTCTGGCATGTGTGCATTAGGCCTATTTTTTGGCTAAAAAATGAGGTATAGATTCTGTCACAGTCCAGTCCTAAGGGTGCATTAGCAAGTGCTGTGACTGGAAAACAGCTACTTGTATCATGCAAGAAGCAACAATAAACTATTAGGCCCTGAAGTTAAAAGCTACACTAACTTTATAGACTGAGAGATGTTAATCTCTTAATGGGTCATTATGTGGGCACAGGAACCTGTCTGCTTGGTGCTCATTGCAGGACTGGATCTACAGAAAGGCAGGTGAAAGCCTGATGCCATCCAGGCAAATATTCCTAGTTTGCTTGGGTGTGACAACCAGAGAGTGATGGCTCCTCTTAAAGTGACTGGGAGAAGAACGCTGAAGAGACTGAGGCTTTTTTGTTTTTTCTGTTGTTGTATGTTTAAAAATTCATTTTTATTTTTGCTGTTGTTTTAGTTAAGAGCTTGCCTTTTCCTTTAACTTCAGAGGACCTGATCTTGCTTGCCTTGAAGCCAGCAGCTGTCAAATATTTTTGATGAGTCTATTAGTGGTATATTCCCCATCATTTTCTGTTTCCATTTGCATGCTCTTATTAATGCCGACTTTGCATTTTAGTTGAAAATAACAATGCTAATCCTAAAACAATTCCTGCCTGATAAAGCAGCCATGCTGATCTTCAGCTGGATCAAGCTGTTGCTGTGCGTGTGTGTACGAGAAACTTGCTATTAGTGCGGAATAGGAGTGTTGTGTCTCCACAATAACTATATCTAAATCCCTGCACACCTGCGTGTATTTTTTTCATATATGTTATTTCCCAATATACTTGTCTGTAATTATCTCTATAAAACAATTTTTAAAACTGCATGAATCGCAATGAAAGTTACTGGCCCAGAAGAAGACATTCATTTTTAAATTTATGCTAAATGAATAAATGAACTGGAATGTGCTTGTTTCAGGGACAGTCAGTTTTGATGCTGATTGCAAGTAGCTTAGCCTGGTTTTCTCTGACTTGTCTCACTCTCAACTATCACTATCCTTTGCAACAGTGGACTGGGCAGTTCTGGCATGCATCTCTTTAACGCGGCTTTGAAAGTGTTACAATTCAGGAGGTGAAGAGTTAAGGCAGAAATAAAATCTTGAGTTCAGACTGTCAGCTTAGATAGTGCTTAGCAAGGGTCGAGGAAAAAAAGTCAGTTGTGATTTAGAAGAAAAACAGTGAGATTTGAGCAATTCCATGGAATACCTTTCCTAGCCCCGAGGCAAGTGGAAGTGGTATATTAACCAAGGAATAGAGCAGAGGAGGAAAAAGGCCAAATCACATTTCTTTGAAACAAAGAGGCTTTTTACCAGGAACAAGCCTTGATAAAAATTACAGTGGCATCGCAAGTCATTTCACCCGCTTTGCCTCAGGCTATATTAAAGCAATGAGGAAATAGGGGATGCGGCAGCCCTGAAATACAAATACTGGAGTCCCAGGAGCATTTTCAGTATAAATAATCCCTTTTAGAATAATGTATTGGCTTTAAATAGGGCCAGGTGGTGTATGCAACACCTCAGCTTGCTTTGGAAAATCTCTGATTGAGGCAGGGCACTGTTTGTCTACACATGCTGGTAGGTATGCAGTGAATTCTCCCTCATCTTCAAGTCCCCCCTCAACTGCAGATCATTTTGTATTTAGGCATTATGGAGATCAGCTCAGAAATAAAGGCATTGTTGTATTTCATTAAGTTAAGATTGTAAAAACAGAATGGTGTGGCGGGCAGGTTGGATGGCCCAATAGTTACAGTAGGGCTGGAGTGTTGCTGTGGCCATGGTTGTCTGTGACAGTCCTCCAAATGTACAAAAGGCGAGGTTTGCTTTGTGATAGCTTTCATTGGACCAACTGTATAGTTGGGGGAGAGATTATAGTGTTACAGCAAACACTTCAGTATTGGATGAATTCCCAATGGAAATAATCAGAGTTTGGGGTGTTTGCGCCAGAACTGACTTTGCTGCTTGGTATTTTTCCCTGTTATGTTAGGTATCTCACCAGTCACTGTGCCTCTCTGTGCCTTCATTTATCCATCTGTAAAATGGATAAAAGACTGACTGATTTCATGTGGGTGCTGTAAGGTATAACTAAAGGTTAGCATAATGTCCAGAAAGGAGCCTAAAATAAATTTGGTTGTATTATTATGCCTCTGTTATTTCTTGGATTTGCCATCATTCCCCTTCTGAACATTACAAGAAAAAACTCTAGAGGCACTTTCTCAGTTGGAAGAGACCTGTAAATGGGCTTTTTCAGTGAAGTAAAGCATTAGGATTAAACACATGCTTAGCACTTTGTCTGAGACTTTCTATTTTTTTTTAATAGAGAGGAAAGCCTGTCTTCAAAGAGCACTTCAGTGACCAGGAAAAAAAAAAATCTACAAAACGGTAGTCTCTATGGAGAGACGTTCACAATACAAACATTCATTGAAACCAGGAGATGAAACATGTTGAGGGAAAAAGAAAAGGGAACGCTCGGAGAACTGCATTTTAAAAATAGGTCTCATTGTGTTTCTCGCTGTCATCTTTTGAGATAAATTTTGTTTGTTTTAAATTTTATTTTTCCTGACTTTGATTTAAGCAGTTTCTGTGGCCCATTGGAGCAGTGATAGCTGGAGGAGAAGGTGCTTGGCACAGAAAGGGATTTTGCCTGAATTCTGAGTGGAGGGATCCTCCCCTGTTAGCCAAGCAAGAAGAAGCTTTTAGGAGTCTTCCTAGGGTACATTGCCAAGTTGTCCTCAGTCAACTGGTTCAAATCAGTAAGGTTAAATCTGGGCAGGGTGGGGAAGGACAGGGAACTGTTTTAAGTTATAAGTTCACCTCACCCAGGGAGGTAAGACATGGATCTGAGGGTCAATGTTGCCTCCTTTAATGCTTGTATTTAAGATCTTGTGATTTCCAAAAAAAAATTACAGCTCCTGGACGGAAGTGATTATGGGAGATTCCAAATTCTGTTTCCCTTATTATCTCTTTAATTAAGTTTCCAGCCTTTGGAATTGGGAAGAAAAGATTGAAAATCATTTTCGATGCTTTGGGACCAGAAGTACTGGGTTGGGTGGCATCATTACTTATGACCAGGCTTGGAGAGAGGTTAGAGTGATTCAATGGCGTTGGAATAAAACCTCCAAGTCAACCAAGACTTTCAAACCCCACTGATCGAGTGGAAGAGGTTTACAAAAGGCAATCAAGGCAGTTCCTGAATCCCGCACCCACTTCAGGAATCTGGGAGCCTCCTGCTTCAATCCTTAGTAGCTCTTAATATCCCTAAGCCTCCCAAATGAAGGTTGTGTTAGAGACTCAGTTTGTGTCTGTGTGTATGAGGCTTCCCTAGGTGAGATCTGTGTGGAATTTAACCAAAGATACTCCTCTGGGACGATTTTAGGCATAGAAACATTGCCTAGGCGGTAGTCCTCGCATATGCGCATGATTATAGATGAGTATAATGGCACCTTGTAGCGTCCTGACCATATCTCCCTTACCTGGGTGGGGTAGTTGTAAGTCCTTCCTAGTTTGAGAGCAGCAGCTAGAGGAGATCTAGAGTCCCATACTTCCTTTGCAGCCAGGGAGCAGCTTGGGGCATCCATCACTTCCCCAACTGAGGGCAGGAAAGAGCCAGTCCCACTCCAAGACAAGGGTAAGCAGCAGCCATGCCTAAGGACCTTGCCTCATCTTAGCCATCGACTCATGGGTAGAGCTCCAAGAAGCCTGAGTTTGACAGTCAAAGCACATCAAGTCTTTTGCTCCACAAGCTTTTTCCATGTGGTGGTGTTGTCAGTCTTCGTTTCTGGTAATCAGGGGATTTTCCTGTCATCTATGCAGAAATGCAACACATGTTCTTCAGTTTAATACTTTTGCATAACATGCCTACATGTCTGAGTCTTTCATGTTATCAAGCCTTAGGCCCTGGCACCTACCATTTTACAAGCTTTGCCATAGGTTTCCGTTCAGATGGGGTTCACACAGACTTCACGTTGAGCTGTACATGGGGAGAGACATCATTCTGAAGTGAAGGTCTGATACTTGGGGATGTAAGGAAGATGTAAGAAAAGCCTGGTGGGAGCTCACTTCACTGTAAATTCTTTTAAAACTCACATGAATCCAATCTTGATGGGCTTTGTACTGACCTACCAGGGATCAGCCCAGTGATGTGTGGGAATCCATAGCCTGATTTCTAAGAGTCTCAAGATGGAGAACCTAGAGCCCAGCTTTGAAAGCATTAATGTTGGAGTTGCTTGGATGAAGTCTGTACATTCAGGATCTTCTATAAGCAGGAGGGCTCTGCAGCCTACTTTTGCAAATGCCTTGGCTACTGATAGCTAACCTTCTCACACAAGAGGTTTCACAGATTTCTTGTATTAAAACAGATCCCACATGTGGTGAAAATTAACTTGTTTCAGCACAGAAGGTGGCTTAGAGAAATGTGGGTATTTCTCATTGTAAAAAAGACATCGTCGTCACTGTAACATGCTTTGAGGAAAACAGGAATTGCAAAGTGCAAAATTACCCCAAAGGGTGAAAAAAAATTAAGGAGAAAATTGTCACTGCATTTGCAGAGCTGTGGTGTTGAACACGTGATGTGAAACTGGTGCACTAGGGGGGATTTTTGTTTTTTGGTTTTTTTTTGCCCGGGCA
This sequence comes from Crocodylus siamensis, assembly GCF_052110815.1. Taxonomy (NCBI): domain Eukaryota; kingdom Metazoa; phylum Chordata; order Crocodylia; family Crocodylidae; genus Crocodylus; species Crocodylus siamensis. The sequence continues at coordinate 14,225,290 of NC_143406.1, forward strand.
CAAAAAAATCCATCTGACATTGTTACTTGAATATGTGCACCTCTTTCCTCTTAAAATAGAGTTCTGCTTTTGACATCCACCTCACGGCTTAGTCCTGTGTCCTGCATTGATTCACTGATTCTCTTTTTATTCTGCAGAGTCTGTTGATACTGTCCCTTCCCTGTGCAGTGCCCTTTCCCTCCCTCTCTCTTTACATGCCTGGGGTATGTTTGTCTAGCTCACGTTAGGAAATATAAATTGTTATTGATTATTATTAATATTTAGCATGTTTGTGAGAATGTCTTTTCCCACTGCTATTAATCTGCTATGTTAATAATGCCAGGACTCCTGTTCTGGACCCTGGGGAACCCGCAGTGAGTGGAATGACAATGAGACAGTGACAACAGCAGAAAAGCTTTCACTTGGCAGAGATGTGAATTCCAAATGCAAGGTCTCCTTTTGGAGAGTTACAAATGCTTTATTCTTGTTCTGTAGTTTGAGGTCCAGGACTGAGGGAGAAATATCCAGCATCATTTGTTAGTTTTTGGAGAGCTAGGCTTACTGCATTTATTTATTTTATTTTTTTTAAATAGGCTGAATTTCTCTCACCAGGAAAAAAAAAAAATCTAACACTCTACCTTTTTTTCACTTTTCCAAGAGAGAACATTCTTTTAAGTTAGGGACAATGTCATGCTTTACCAAATTTGATGGGGAGGTTTTGTAGAGAATATAATTAAACTAGCAAAAAGTAATTACCATTTTCCTCTACGAATCAAGGCTTTCCCCTCATGTCTTGTCTTTCCTAGATTCAGTTTCTGCTTTATTAACTGTGTATATTTTGTGCTCCCAAATTTGCAAAAAAAAAATGGTTAACATCAAGTACTGGAGCTGAAATATACACTGCGCATTTCTTTTGCTGCTTTGTCATTGGGAGTTAGTTTTAGCAGATGATATAGTCATAAAAATCCCCAAAGACTGATATTTTTTCCAGTGGCACTGGCTTTGATAATGAAATATCTTGGCCATATTTAGTTCTTTAAAGATACCTAATATGATCTGCTATTTTGGCTTTGCCATGAGCTGTTTTTTGAATGTTGCAGAATTTTAAGAAACAGGTTCATGCACTTCAAATTCAAACATAATATGGAGAATATAAAACACATAGGGAAGCATTCAGGTAAAGTTTAGCTGCAGACAGCAACCTTCAGTTAATAAGACTTTGATTCTAATAGGCTCTTCTGTGAAAATATTTTTGATGCCTGGCTGAACTAGACTTTTACTGGAAATATAATACTGGCATTTAGTGGAGAGTTATTTGGACACTCTCCCTGCTGGTTTTACTAGGGGAAAATGTGTATTAAGGAACACTTTGAAATATTGTTACAGGCTTTACTCTCCCTTCTGCCAGCAGAAATCCTTTAATAAAAGAAAACACTTAATTTTGTTTTTAAAACCAGTGGCACTTTAAAGCCTTTTCTCTTTACAATGAACTTCTGCAGAGATGTTTTTAGAACATTTATTTTAAATGCGATTATCTAACTCATCAGTTCCACTTTTGTCATTATCAATTCTTGTTACTTCTACTATGTGTAGATGTGACCTTTTTCCAAAAGAATTGTAGCCTAACCTAGGGGAGGTGGAGGGATTTAGGGTAAATCAGAACAGATTTGAACAGTGGCTAAAAACTTGAACTGTACCTTGGCTTAAAATTAAAATGAGCCATTGAGAAGCAATCTCTCTCTTTCTTTCTCTCTCTCTCTCTCTCTCATTTTTTTTGGTCATATTCCGCCACTTCTGAATATTTCTGTGCTTCCCAGGTTTACCCAGGATTGAGAGCCTTAAAATACCTTCAGAAAGCTGTTCTCACACAAGGCAAGGGGTCAGAAAAGGTATACCAGTCACAAGCTTATATATAGTTTGATGGCTGGATAACGTGGATGCTACTGAGGTCTGACAGTCAGGTTCAGTAAGAGCCATGGAAGTTGTTACACCTGTTGTTCAAGAAAAGCATTTCAGAGCTGGTCCTTTCATTTTGTTTTCTGTGATTGTACATGAGGGAAAGATTAAATGAAATCCCATATCCTCTCAGAAGCTAATTTCCAGGGCATGTATGAATATGAATTTTCCTTAAGTAAGACTGCAAAAATGAATGTCTGGGGATCCCATATTTCACACAAATTTTATTAGGATGCGTGTTTCAGTTCCAAAAAGCAGCATTATGTAACTGTTAGAAGGGGGGGGGGCCTGGGAATTAGGATTCCTGAATTCCATTCTTTGTGTTGTCTGTTGCTTCTGTAAGCGAGGCCTCATCATTTCTGGTGCCTCCCATTACTCTTCAGTAAAATTAGCATCTATACCAGCCTCCTAGGCATGCTGACTCTTAATTTTTTGTATAGTGGTGTTAGACTATCTAATAAAGCACTAAAGCAAATGAAAATATGCTCTGTGTAATATTTATATAATAGATGGAAAATGTATGAAATCAGTTGTCCAGTTATAAGAGGGAGATATGAGCCATGGATATACAGGGCCTGTTGTCTGGATGTTGATTAGATGCTAGTACCTATTCAGTTTTTATGGATTCACTCCGGCCACTGTCTCACCATAGTCGCATTTATTCCCTCCATGGATTTGAGTGGGTTAATGTTTCCAGAAGCAAAACATGAAATGCATATGCAGTAACGTAAAGAGGTGTGCGTGAGTGGGGCACTAGCTCTAGACTCCCACTTAGAAGAGATGCATGCATGGCAGCTACCGTCAGTGCCAGCCCAGCTGTGGCTGCAGCCAGCTGAGCCCCTGTCACCACTGCTGCCACCCAGCACACAGCCCTCTGTTCATGTGCACAGTAGTGCTGGTAGGTGATTGGACATTCAGTTGCAAGAGAAATGATGCCACGTAGCCTACATAACCAATTGTATCTTGAATAATGAATTTCACACATCAGATCCTAACACTGAATTCTTCCTAATGATCTCAGATAATTAATGCAAGGAAATTATGGTCACCTCGCATGTATTCCAGGAACCATAAAAACTGGCACAGTTTGCCAAGTAACTTACATGAATGCCTAAGTGCTCGGCTCTAGCATCACCCATTACTCGGCCACCATGACAGAACACAAAAGGAGGAAGAAGAATCACACACGACTGAATGGAGTATGTAGCATTATTCCCAGCTGGAAAACTGCCCATCAGATACTTACCCCGACTATTGAAAAACAGAGACAAACATACCAAGCTACAGCAGGAAGTCTGCCAGATAAATACAGATTGGGACCAAATCATTAGATATAAAGTTATAATTCAAGATGGAAGTAAACCATATAACTTTCTGTTGGCACTGCTACATCAAGTTCTTGGTAGGGCTCAGTTTCCCGCACGCCGTTTTTCCTTTGGTGCTGATCTGCAATCTTTTTTTTGCAACTTCTTGGGGTTTCCGTGAATGAGTGAAGGAGATATTTCTAAATGATCTGCTGCATAGTGCAATCTACTTCACCTTCTGTAGTGCTCCCAGAATTGTACAGAAGACTTCACAGAGTACTGTCCAAAAGTCTAAGAACGATTTAGGCCGCTGGAAGCATGCATGTGTCGATCCATGTTTATTGGCAGTTTCCTGAATACACTGCTTTGTGATCAGCATCCACTGGCAGGCAATGTAGCAATTTGCTTGTACAACTGACCTAGAGGTGAGAAATTCCTGCAATGAACTGGGGAAAACCAGCCGAGTGAGTTCATGAATGTGAAGTAACTAACTTTTTGAACCTCCATCCTGAGTTTATAGCCGTGACAATAAAACTACTGTTGTAAGCAGATCAAGGAAAGGAGAGCATTGCTACACGGTTAAATGGATTTTACCTTTTGGGATGATTCCTAGTGAACCGAAAGGTGTACTCATCCCCACGACTGGCGCTAATTACCATGTTTACTAGGGCTGTGCGAAGCTTTGGTCCCGGATTCAATTCAGCGGAAATTTGGCCTAGTTCGGTGGCCAGATCTCCAAATCTGAATCAAATCAGAGGACCCTTTAATCTCTCCGCATTGAGTCAGAACCCTCCGAACCGATTTGGAAATATTCAACGATTGGGACACGGACACAGCTTTAAATGTTTTTTCTACATACCTCTAGGTAGCAGGCAGCTCGCGAATGCTGTGATGCTGGGGTGCATGGAGCGTCCCACAGGAGCATGGGGGGCTTCCCAGCGTGCTCAGCAGCAGATCTGGAAGTGGACCAGAAGTACTTCCGGTCCACTTCCGGCTCAGCCAGAGAGCGCCTGCACCCTTCTGGTTCAGCCACTGGTGCCTCCCGGGTCTGGGGTGGGTCTTCCTGGGTCCCCCTGTGGCTGATCACTGAGCCAGGGAGGCGCAGGGGGGTCCCCCAGTGCACTCCCCAACAGACCTGGAAGTGGATCAAAAGTACTTCCAGTCCACTTCCTGGTTTGCCGCCAAGCACATGGGGGGAGTGGGCCTCTTCCCACCCCCACCTCTCTACACGCTCCTGTGGGACGCTGCATCTACCCCATGATCACACCATTCACGAGCCCCACTGGTACCTCGAGGTATGTAGAAAAAACTTTGAAAGCTGTGTCTATGTCCGAATTGCTGATTCTCTGAATCAGCATTGAATCTTGAGATTCAGCCAAATGAAATCAGGGACAGTGATTCAAATCACCGAATCAAATCACTGTTCCTGATTTAGGCCAAATCCAAATCGAATAGGGCCCGCTTCTCACACTCCTAATATTTATTCAAATCCAAGACAAGACTTTTTTTTTTTTCTCCCCCCAATCAACATGGGGGGCTGGGGGTGAAGAAACCTCATTTTATATTCAAGCATCATCCCAGAGTAAGTCCACAGTTCAGCTCTGGCTTTGGCCCTGGCCTTAGGGCTGAAGCTGGAACTGAGCTATTGCCTGCCACGGATGGGAGTGACTCATTTGGCAGGGAAGTGGGTTGCAGAAGAGACTGCAGGTTCATGGGGGAAAACCTGCAGCCTTCCCCCTCACCTTGCCTCCTTGTTCCTGTGCCTACCCCCCACCCCCTGCCTTGCCCACTCCCTGGTTCCCCCTTGCACCCTGTCTCTTCAGCCCTGCTGCCTTCATCCAGTTTTCCCCTCCTACCTTACCTTCTTCTCCAGCTCTGGTTCCTCTAGCCCTGACTTAACCAGATCAGGAGCCCCCACTTCTCCATTGCTGGGCTGGGCTGGGGCTGCTGCTCTTTGTCTCAGGAGCAGAGCTGCAGCAGAAGATATGGGGGTGGGGGTGAGTGGGAGGCAGGCTGCAGGGAGGATTAGGGGTTATGGGAGGTAAGCTGCAGGGAGAAGGTAGGGGTGGGGGAGGCAGGCTGCAGCGGGAATCAGTAGGTGAAGGGACAGGGAGTTAGGGGCAGGCAGCAGGGGGTTGGCACAAGCATGGGGTAACAAAGTGGAGGAGCAAGGGACAGAGGTCTGACCTTTTGCTCCCCGCTGCTGCTTTTCTCTCTATAGCAGTGGGGAGGGGTGGGGGGCAGAGCGGGCATATTTAAGACAAACTTCCGTTAATTAGATTCTATACATGGAAAGTTATAACAAATTTGTAATTTTCCATGGATAGATCCTATTTATTGAAGGGGTAGATCTTAAATTCCCAGTCGTCTAGGATTTGGTTAAATATGATAGCACACTTTGTGGCATTAGGAAAGCCAAGCACTTAAAAAATATACTGTTAAGTGCCGCCTCAGCCCTTCAGCCTGAATTACTTACCTCTTTGGATAAGCACAAATATGGAATATTCGGCTCTTCTGTGTCCTCAGTGAAGGGGCCTCCTACCTCAAGAAAAAAATTCCACCTTTAGGCTAGGGACAGAAATTACACACAAAACTGGTATAAATGATCGGAAACCAGTTCAAATCTGAGATGCAACAAAAGGTCAGTCCACATAAACCATTTTCAAAATGGCTGTAAGCAGTTTAAGATAAACCTGGAACGATGTAGTATTAGACTTAACTCATTTAGGTTAAATTGGTTTATTGAACTTTTGTCCCACATCTCCTCCAGATTCAAATGAACTCATAGACCCCTAGCATCCCAGGATGCTTTGCACCTCCCCTGCAAACCCCTGCTTTAGCAGCGCAGGGAGGCATGCTGTAGCACTCCCATCTCTGGCTTCTGGCCTGGGCCACTGCAGGCATGTGGCTGCATTTCCGGAATCAAAAGTGAATGTCTGTTCAATTGCTTATCAGTTCAATCTATGCAGCTTAAACTAACCTGCAAAGATTGAATCAGTTCTGCCTTGAGCTGTCTGTTATGATTGTCTGTTACAATCCTGAACCACTTTACTTACCAGTCCATAAATGATGGCATGACAGGGAAAGCATTACCAGATAACATGGCAAGGGAGTTTTACTGGAGACGGTACTTCCTTAAAGGCCTTCCTCCTTCCTTGCCACTTTGTCTGACAATTTTTGAATGAGCACCACAAAACGTTAGGTTGACATTCCTAGAAAACATGAGCCTGACTTTTTGAGAGAAACAGTCCTCCTACAATAAATAGGAGAAGTTAAGGCATTTATTGCTCCAGGAAATTAGGCCATGTCTTCCAGGAATCCGGCTCAACGTGAGCAGAGCCAGTGCAGTCTTTGCCTCCACTAGGCTACCATATTTCTGTCCTGGCTAATGTGTGCGGGGGAAGATTGTTCACCATGATCTTTTACTGTTTAATGTTTTAATAGTGCCTACTAATGTGAGTGTCTCTGGGTGTCAAGTGATGTTCTTTATGAGTTATAGATGTGGCTTCTAATATGTGGACGGAGACCATGAAACCATTTAATTTGAGTTCCCAGAATTAAGAGATAAAGATGTCATTAGTTTAAAAAAGGTAGCATAGAGGGGTGGGAACATAGGCTGTAGGCCCCTTCAGACTTTTAGAGAAGATAAGGGTAATTCAAAGACAGTTGGTTGCTAGAAATCCTGATGGGAAATTACAGGTTAGCAACCTGGTTTTCAGAAATACTGATCATGTGAATTTCTCTTGACTTGCATGAAATTAAAGCACCTGCTTAAAGCTAAGCAGATACTCACGTTTTTTTTTACTGAGGTAGGACTATAGGCTATGTACAAGTGTTAGTTAATTCAACGTAGCCAAAGTAGGTCAATCTAAACGTTCTTGCTTGTGCAGGCGTTCACAGGGCTTAAATCAGCCAAAAAATAAATGGTGCACCAATTGGGAAAGGGGTCAACCCAATCTGCAAAGGAGTTAACTCAATCTAGTGAATGCTTGTAGGTGTCCCTAGCACAGTCCCAGGGCTGTGCTGTTTCTACCCATCTCCACACCTATTTTTAGCTCCCTGATTTACCCCTCTCTCTGCCACCCCAAGTTACTTACCTCTGGCTGTCTGCGCCACTCCAGCAGCGACGAATGGCTGCAGGTGTGCTTCTGGTCTAGGTTTGGGTGGCTTAAAATAAGCTGCCTAAACCTAGACTGGGTGTAGCAAATGCGTATGTACCCGTAGTTACGTTCTTTTGCCCATTGGTATGTGATTCTGAGGCACCAAAACCAAATTTTTGCTGATGGAACAACAAAAAGGCAACTGCCAAATAGAGAAACAGATGCCCTTTCGACACATAATAAAAAGCAACAACAAAAAAAGAAAAGATGTTTTTATTTTTTGCAGTGGTGGGAGAGGAGTCATTTATTTGTTTCTTTACTTTTATTTTTGCTGGAGGTGTGCAGTTTTCCATGCTTTCCTTTTACCATGACAATAACCTAAATAATTCCAGTGCACATTTTAACAAAGAAGAACCAAGACTAAAGGAAAAACCACCGCAGTATCATTGGCACATTCCATAAAGTCACAAAAGGACTGGTTACGTTTCCCTGTCCAGGTAGACACATTTTTGATGCTGTTACTGCTGCTTCTTTGGAGTCAGCACAACGAAATAGGTCTCAGCAAAACCTTACATTAGTAGATGTTTTATACCTTTGCTGTTTGTTTGACTATGCCTTTTAAATTGTAGTAGGCAGCCCCATAATAGTTATAGACATTACCACTATAGTTTGCAGCTATGTCTAGTTTGAAACCTGCAAATGGAAATAAATTATGAAGTTGGGGCTGTATAGTTTTAAAAAACACTCAAGCAAATATTAATCCCCCTCAAGGTGCATTTTGACCAAATATCTCCATCTCTCTCTACAATTTTTCTCTCTTTTTATATGAGGAAGTAGTTCTTAGATATTTATATTTTCTACCCTTTCACACACATTCCTTTCCGTGGGCTGAGATTCCACATTAGCCTCCAAGAAATGTGTGAATTCATTGGGTGCCTTAAATTCTTTGCTCTTCAGTTCAGAAAATGAAAATATCAGAAGTTTTTATGTGTATGTTGTATTTACGCAAACCAAATCCACCAGAGAATCCTCTTGCCCTGGCAGATCTGTGGACTTGAGACTGTTGCTATTTTATGTGCAAGTAAAAATGACCTGTTTTCTGTGAACATCCAGTTCTTAAGTTGTCTGCCAAATTTTAGCGTGGAAAGTCACCATATATCAGCCAACAGCATAATGTAATGGAGTATGACAAAAGTGTTGTGGGCTCAATCCTGCCTTTCTCGCTGCTCTCAACACTCCCATTGCACGTGATGGGAGTTTTGAGGGGAGAAGGAATTTAGGATTGGGCCCAATTTTATGTTTATTAACTGGTCAGGGAAATCTAAAGAAGATCAGAGACTGTCAGACCGATCTGAGTTCATTGTGGGTACGTTCTGTAGGTCCCTAAGGATCTGCAGCGCTCTTACCAGTGTCTGTGAATATAAACGTCACATTTCAGATAAGGGGGTTCCTCTCTAATTGGTGTTTATGCCGTTTCAAAAAAAACCCTAATTCTTTTTCTATCTTATACAAACATTAATGTTCTGCTACTTCTTAGCTAGAATCATGCACATTTCCTTTGACACTGGATTTTTTTTCCTTTCATTACAGCTGCCAAGTAGATTATTCATGAGGCCTATCACTAATAATAAAGCATCACTTTCATTGTTGTAGGAACCTCATTGGTGTCGCACAGATTTTAGGCCTATGTCCATATCTGATTATCTATGGAATCAACCTTTCAATAGGGTCTTTTATCGAGTAATTTTGCTAGTGAGCTTTGAAGGAGTAATTTTAGTTTCATGACAATAACAATAAGGTCAAGTTGTATTTCTATAGTGCTTTTCACATAACCAGACATTCCAGAGCGTTGAAATACTTGCCAGTAGAGGAGGGAATATGTAGGACGGCATGGTTGTCATTAGTGAATGGCAGCATCCCACATACCACACTTGAATAAGAGCCAGGTATCTGTGATGAAACTTGGTAGAAGGAGATAAGCTAGCGAGCTTTGTTTTTTTCCAGTCGTGTAACACACAGCAGCAAAGAGGACAGCCAGAAAGGGTTAACAGTGCAATATGTAGTATGGAGGTGTAATGCAGAACATTTAAGACAATAATATTTTTATAGCATCTCCAACAGCAATTGCTTGTAATCAAATGGTAAGACTAACTAAAGAGGTTCCACCAAGTAGTAGAGTCCACCCACTCATGCCTGGCCCTGCCCTGCAGGAGTCTGGTATGCAGACATAGTCCAACCTAGAAACATGATCCTCTTGGTTCATGGTCATCAGCTTTTAAAAGTGAGATAAAAAGCAGCCTCCATGCCTCTCAGCTGGTAATGATTTGGGTAAGAGTCCTGGGTAGAAGTCAATCTTTGCAGATTTTGCACACTTTTTTGTTATTTCTGGGTGGACATTACTGAAAAATATCCCAGCTAGCTTGTATGACTTCTTATGTAGAGATGTTCTGCACCCATATTGTCCCAGATGTTTTCTTCATGTCTTATTTCCTTGCATAAGGGTAGAAAAGATAGGGGAAAAGAGAGTGAAACAGCACTTTAGAGTAATACCACCATTTACTGGGTGCGTCTACATGAGACATGTAGTGCACAGTAGATTAATTCTACTGCACATTAGCTTGTCATGACAAAGAGCATGCTAATGCGCAGTAGAATTAGTCTACTGTGCAGTAAGCATCACAAAAACTCAGTGGGCTATTGCTACTGTGCACTAGTGCTGGCTGCTGCGCATTTACATAGTACCTCATATTAGATGTACTAAACAATGTGCAGTAGCAGTGGCACATTAATGCATGTGTAGACGTGCCCAGTGAGTGACTTATTTTATTCTAAGAGCCGCAGATGAACATTGTACTCCAGAAGGATAGCATCATGTAAGTATGCTGGGATGACTCTTAATGACCACCATGCCTTTCTCAGCCATGGCAGGCCATGCCACCTGACAGTGAGGTCAGACTGATGAAAAGCCTAGCTTATGAGAATACCACTAGCAAGCCACCTCACAGATGCACACTCCAGGCTGAATTGCTTTGGCTTACCACCAGCTATTGTTCTATTATTATGCATTAATGTGACAGAAAATATAAATCTGTAAAACATTTGCAGGTTGGGAGCAACATGAGGCTTTCCATTGGCTTCAACAGGCTTTGAATCAGAGGTATGGAGGTATTTGAATCAATTGCCTGGCACTCAGGCAATTCTTCTGGGTTGTTTTTTCAAATGGGAGCATTGCCTGAGGAATATACTGAACCCTGTTGATGCACAGCCAATAGGAAGGATTGCTGTGGAGCTGCACTGCCAAGAGGGAGCACTGAAGTCAGGATGTCTCCTGAAATTCCTGGGCACGTTCAGAGTAAATTCTGTGTCAGAAATGCAGCTACTACCCACCCTGCGCAATCCAGCTCTTCTGCAAACTGGCGTATGGGAAATGGGCGCAAAGCAATAGTTCTGTTTTTCTCTGTACCCATCCCTCCTCTTTTTCAAGGGATGGAAAGGACTGAAAGATGCAAAGATCCATTTGGACAAACATCCCAAAGTTGAAATGCCTTCAGGCAGCCTATCTGAAGTCTGGAGATCCTGTATGGTTTCTAAAACTTCCTCTCAGGTACCGGGTAGATCAGAACTGCCATGAGAATATTCTGTTTCCTGGTCACTTGGTATTTCCACTTCAAGTCTCAGAAAGTGCAGCACTACATGGAAATGGAAAAGCTAACCCTGCTTCACTGATCCTCCAAAAATAGAGTTAAATCGAGTGCGAGGTTAAACTGCAGGATGACTTTTTAGCTTTATTTGGACTAGTCTGTTCAGCCCTAATAGCAATGTAACTTAATTAATGGGCTTTAATACTGAATGGTCTTTATTCTCTACCTGCACCATTTCACGTTTCTCACAGGCTGCTCTCCACCAAGCCCAATTTTGCTTTTCAACTCTGTTGGAATTCCTGTTCCTTAAGTGCAAAAGAGGCTAATCATAGAGTAGAAAATAATTTGACTTGCTAATACCAGGAGAGAAAACATTTACAGCAACCACAAGTATTTTCAGGATTATGGTGTATAATGCTTATGAAAGCTTGTTTCTGGGGACATGTTTGCGTAAGCAGGGTTGCGCTTTTTACTAGAGGAAACACTGGTAAGCTGTAGTAGGTGGTTTGCTGCATTTCCTCAAAGCTGGAACAGAAAAAGTCAGCAAGTACAGCAAAATCCTCTCCCTGGGTGAAATAGGCCACGCAGGTTCTTAGAGGGAGGAAAAAAGAAGCAGTCTCGAGAAAATCTTTATTAGATCTGAAAAAGTGAGGAGATATTTCTTTAGTACAGGAGGCCCATTCTGAGATTACAACAGAGATGCAGTACATACTCCTTAAGCTGAGCCCCACTGTAGTAGCTGCTCTCCCCTGATAGTTCCTATGTGGCAGTAAAAATGTCTTCCATGCTGCAGTGAAAACTGTAATTTTTGTTGGGTGCTATTTTTTCCCCTGATTACATCAGAGGTCAGTCATTAATATGCACTGTGGGAGTCCCTCTCATTTCTGCACAGCCCACAATGAAGCAGTTGTTGGACTTGTTATCATAGTGGAAACTACTGTGCAATGAAAGCACAGTCATGCTGCCTCATGTTTAATTGAGAGATGGTAAATCTGTTCCCAAAATACTTGAACTACTTGTATTGTATGACAAATGTGTTTTTCTTTTTCTTTTCATCTGTTTTTTTCCTTTTTCCCCTTTGGATGAAGAAAGCTCCATTTCCCCTACATATGAAGGTCATCGCTCAGCAATTGACTCTTGTTGGAAAATCCCCAAACATTAGTACTCTGAGAGTCACCCATTTTCCCTCTAAGGTTTCCTTCTTGCTCATTTTGAGGCTCCTCTGGGTTGGTATGCTTTGCTTTTCTGCCCTGTTTAGAATTGAATTACGTGGCCCAATTTTCAAGGCTCTCTGGTGTTTGCATGGGCAGCTGGCAGCATTTTGACAGCCTCTTTTGTCATGTGCTATCATGATAGTTGAGATCAGCATGAATCATCTTGATAAGATCCTAGATTTGAATGTCAAGGCGCGGAGGAGTGGAGGGCATTCTCCATGACTCCAGAAGTCTCTTATTACTCCACAAAAACACAACAGACCTTCTTCTCATCTCACTTACATGAAGTCTTAAACCCAGCTTAGCTTCACAGAGCCCTGTAGCAAGAGATCAGAATCCAGAGACCAGGGCTGTGGGCCACAGTAGAAAGCCCAGCATCTGTGTAACATGTTTGGTTTGAAGGGGTTCTCGCATGTTACTCACACATGCAATTTTATTTAATTAGTTGTTGGTAATTTTTCACATTGGGCATATGCTCAGCTCATAGATAGTTCTGATGGGCCCATGATATAATTTAAAAATAAGCAATTAGTATTTAGATGCCAACATTTGAGTGTCACTGCAGGAAATACTGTATGTTTCCACATTAGGAAATCAGAGATCGGGATATGGGCACTCCAGTGCCTGCCTCGAGCAGAGTTGAAAGTCAGGGAGAGCCAGGGTGCAGAGACTGAGGTGAGATCTGGAACAGTTGACCTACACGGGAATCAGGGCATGGAAAGGAAGCAGAAGGGTGAAGGTCACCAAAGGGCGAGGCTGATCAAAGCGTCTGGGCAGGGAGGATCAAAGACAGGACTTGAAGGCAAGGCGTAGGCTTAGCAGGGCAGCTCAGACTCTAAATGAAATGTGCTGAAGAATTGCCACTTGCCAGCAGCCTGTTCAACCCTCTTATGACTAACTGTGGAAGAAGGATGTTCAGACAGAAACAGGGTTCTAGCTAAGCTCATTTCCAGCATGCTGTGGGCATAATTATACAAATAAGCTGGCTCCCTGTAATTCACTGTGCTGTGCCTTTGGTTCAGTGGCAGCCTTTTTGTGGGTCTTTTTCGCTTACCCAGTTTCATCTGCTTCCACCCTTTGTTCCCTCACACTCAGCCTTCCGTTCACTTCTGTGTTTGCCTGGATATGCTCTGTGTCCTGAAAGACACTACTTCACAGTCAGGGCGGCTAGGAGCAGGAACCAACTTCCAAGGGAAGTGGTGCTGGCTCCTACCCTGGGGGTCTTCTACAGGAGGCTTGACGATTACCTAGCTGGGGTCATTTGAGCCCATTTTCTCTCCTGCCCAGGGCAGGGGGTCAGATTAGAAGATCTGCAAGTCCCTTCCAGCCCTGCAGCCATGAATCTACGAGCCAATCCCAAGGTTTTGCTTTGAGAGTTTTCCGTTCCAATAGCATATGGTGGTCCAGGCACTTCACTAGCCATTTGTTTTTCCCACCTTGAAATCAGACAGTTTTTTGAATTTGTCACTTGAAAAATCAGGTATCATAGGTTTGTCTTTGCACTATAAGTCCCATGATTACCAAGGATTAATAGGCCACATTCTATTTCAATTACATTTACAGAAGCTGTGTGTTCCAATGCTGACATGTTAATTGATGGGATATACATTTATTTCTCTTAATTTAGGATTAACAAGGATGGAATAGACTTATTATGATGTAACTGCTACTAATCTACAATAAATATAGTTTAAGGGGAACCATTATTGTGTTCCTCCACATCTAATAACTGTCTTATTAAGGCTGATATTTGGGAATAATAATTTAATGTTTTACCCAAGTTTCTGTTAAAGCTTCTGTCTTCTTGCCAAATGTAAAACCTATATTTATTGCTGTAAATGAATTTTGGAAGTAATGTCAGTTTGGCTTCAGTATAGTTGGAGGCCTGTGAATACCAATTTATTATGCTTCATTTAAATAATGTATATTGCAGTGCACAGTAGCCAATACACTAGAGCTAATGTGGCAGAAATTATGGAGACCCATGATAACTCAGTTTTCATTTCCTAGTAACATTCCTGGCAAAGGCTGAAATTTATTTTATGCTAAATTTTAGCCCTTGGGGAAGAAGGATATTTTTTTGGAAAACACTTTAGTGATAGTTTGTGATAAAATTCTGATGCTGTGACTCTGGTTTACTGGAAACTTATCCGGGGTTATTCCACTGGCTTCAGCTGAGTCAAGGTATTAGGCATCAGCAGTAAAAGTATCAGACTATACACTGACTCATAACTTTTATGAATACATTTATGCAAATTGAAAAGGATCTGGCCCATAGTTAGGAACCTTTCTTCCTCATAAAGGACCAGTCAAATGCCATATTGTAAATAGTTACAACTCCTTTGGAGCATGCCCAGTTGGTGCCTGCTCATCAGTGACTTGGATGATCATCAGTGACTTGGATGACGGGGTAGAAAGCACCCTGTTCAAGTTTGCTGATGACACTAAGATGTCGGGGGATGTGGGTGCACTAGAAGGGTGCAATAGGCTACAAGCTGACCTTGACAGGTTGCAACGGTGGGCGGATGAGAATAGGATGGGGTTTAACACTGATAAGTGCAAGGTGTTGCACATGGGGAGGAAGAACCAGCACCACACTTACAGGTTGGGGAACTCCCCTCTTGCCAGCACGGAGACGGAAAAGGATCTTGGAGTCGTCATTGACTCCACGATGAACATGGGCCGGCAGTGTGGGGAGGCAGTCAAGAAGGCCAACCGTACCCTGTCATGCATCTACAGATGCATCTCGAGCAGGTCCAGGGAGGTGATCCTCCCCCTCTATGCGGCACTGGTCAGGCCGCAGCTGGAGTACTGCGTCCAGTTCTGGGCGCCACACTTCAAGAGGGACGTGGACGATATGGAAAGAGTTCAGAGGAGGGCCACTCGTATGATCAAGGGTCAGCAGGGCAGGCCTTATGAGGAGAGGCTACGGGACCTGAACCTGTTTAGCCTCCACAAGAGAAGGTTAAGGGGGGACCTTGTGGCCTGCTACAAACTGGTCAGGGGGGATCAGCGGGTATTGGGGGAGTCCCTGTTCCCCCGTGCGCTGCCAGGAGTGACCAGGAATAACGGTCACAAGCTGGCGGAGGGTAAGTTTAGATTAGATATTAGAAGGCGCTACTTCACAGTCAGGGCGGCTAGGGCCTGGAACCAGCTTCCAGGGGAAGTGGTGCAGGCTCCTAGCCTGGGGATTTTTAAAAGGAAGTTAGATGAGCACCTTGCCGGGGTCATCTGACCCCGGTGCTCTTTCCTGCCAAGGCAGGGGGTCGGACTAGATGATCTACCTAGGTCCCTTCCAACTCTAGCTACTATGAAACTATGAAAGCTCAGTCAGACTTTGCACCATCACAGCTGCACTTTCTCCTTATGTATGAGGCCTGACAGCAGCTGCTGCGGAGACAGTTTCAACAATCGCATTTGTAAACATCAGATGGGATCATAACCAACAGAATCCCTCTCAAAGTTGTGATCAAGATTATCCCCAAATCCTGCAAAGGTGCTGCCTACCTAGGAGGAGAGAGGCACATTAGCAGCTCTGTTCCCATCCAGGGTGCTTTGCAGGACTACTTTATATATGCTGGTTGCAGTGAATAATCAGCTGATCATGAGCTTGTAGTACAACACTGGTTAAAAGGACTAATGCAATCGTTTAGTGTATGAAGTGAGGACTGTTGCATAGAAGTCAAAGTCCTGTCCTAAGCCTAGAAGCCATTGGGGTAACACAATTAAAATGCACCAATTTCTGTAGGCAATGGCACACAAAGGACAGATGTAGCTAGCATCATGTCTACTTGCCTTTGACTCTGTACCCTGAGTGAATAGGGACCCATTTACAACTACTGTTGACTGGAGTAGCTTTTAGCTGCAGTATTGGGAAAATTCAGTGGCTGGAAGTTGACAACAATTCAAATAAGAAATAAGGTGTGCTTTCTAATAGCAGTTATTCACCGAGACTAGAATTGTGGTTAATTCCAAAACTTGCAGTGGATTTGTTATCACTGGACATTCTTGAGTAAAAAATTGGATGTTTTTCTAAACTGCATTTTGAAACTGGGCACTGCATTTTAAAGAAGGATGCAGACAAAATAGGATTCAAAAGCAAGCAATGAAGATGATAAAGGGGTTGGAAAACGAGCCATATGAGGAGAAGTTGCAGGAACTACTTGTGTTTAGTTTGGAAAAGAGAAGATGGTGGAGGGGGGATCATGATAGCAGTTTTCAGATATTTGAAAGGCTGCCATGAAGAAGATGGAGAAATAGTGTTCTCTCTTGACATGAGAAGAGACAAAGTACAGTAAAGTAGATACAGCTTAACTCGCATAAAAAACCTCCTCACTGTAGGAACGGTAGGGCAAAGGAACAAGCAGTCTAGCTAGAGATGTGAAAGCTTCATTGGAGGTTTTCAACAAAAGGCTGGATAAGTATCTGTCTGTTAGGAACGGAAAATCCTGCAGCTCTGCAGAGGTTTGGACCAAACGAGCATTGAAGGCCCTTCCAACCTACGAGACTGTGATTCCAAATTATAGTTCAACCACTATTATTGGACTGAAAACAGAAATTAATTCAGGGAAGTTCTAGGGCTTGTACTACACAGATGATCAGGCTGGATGATCACAATAGCCCCTTCTGGCCATAAAATCTATGAATCAGGTACTTGATTACTAATATAGCAGACTGTCTTGATTTCCGTAAGAATGGGAGGTAGTTGGCTAACATTGTATTTTCCGTAACCTAGTTGCGTTCCACTCCTCACCCCCATCCCTCTAACGCTAGTCCCTCACTCGGGTGCTCTGTATTTCCCTTCTGGCTTTGTCATCTTTTTTGGTTCATGATTCTTAACATCTACTAATACAATTCAATCTGCTTAACATAGTAGACCCACTTGGCAAGGGCCACCAGCTGATTTAGTGCAAGTTTTAGAGGAAGAATATTGAGGCTGGCATGACTAAGTGGAACTCATGAAGATTTACATTTTTATGACTATATCCTGGAGTTTTTTTCCCCTAGATACATCCCTACTCCCAGTATTTTGTTTTTTTCTTCCTTTTTTTTTTTTTTTTTAGGCCTCCCTAAAGAAGGTTTTGGAATGATCATCATAGTCATGAACCTATAACCTGAAATCACTGAAAAACCAAAATAAAGCATTTCAGGTTTCCTTACAAGTAAATAACATACAATTGTGTAGCATATTTCTAAGTCGTAAAAAACTGATGTTCTTGGCAGAGCCATCCAGCAAGCTAGAAGAGAGTGATTGGAAACACTTCTACTGTAATTGAAGCCTGGTTAGCAGTCATTGTAGGCCTATGTTTGGATTGCAAACTACAGTGGTACTTTTACAAATTACCCTTCTCTGGATTGTTGTGTTTACTGAAAAATAGATCTCCTCCATTCATGCTTAAAGGAGGTGTTTGTGGGGTGAAAGGATGCCTTTTTTGGGAGGGAATGAGAGTGGAAACCTTTATAGAAAGCCTAGTTTTTCCTTCCCATTCCACTTCAAGGGTGAGGAAGATTGGTCATTTGGTGAAGGCAATAAACAACCTGCTTAACATAGTAGACCCACTTGGCAAGGGCCACCAGCTGATTTAGTGCAAGTTTTAGAGGAAGAATTTCAGTTTTGTTTCCCAGCTCTGCAACAGCTGTCCTATGTGAACACAGGCATGTTACTTAATTTCCCTGCACCTCAGTTCCCCATCTGTAACATGGCATGAGGATCCCTTGCCTCGTGCCTGTTCAGGCTGTCAGCTTTCTGAGACCACAGCTTTCTCTTACTATGTACCAGAGGCTGTACAGACTGAACGGCACTACAGTAATACCATATAAATAATAACCAAATCCTGTAGCAAGCCTCATACACATCAGATGTGCACTCTGTCTATAGCAGCACAGTAAAGCAACTCAAGGCTATTTTTTTTTCGCTGCAAGAGGTTTGCTTCGTCCGACTTCTGGAGCAGGCTGGTCAAAAATCCCACTTTCTGAGGGAAATCCTGAAGAAAAAGATTCCATTTGGAATGAAAAGCATGCATTTCAAAAGTTCCTGCTGTTGGGGAAACCAGGGTGTGGGGAACTGGGGTTCATTTCCGAATGACTAAAATAAAAATGTCAAAATGACATTGAGCAGGAGAGCTGGTACTCTGAGGCTTTCTACCTAGCCACAGCTTCAAACATTTCCTGGTCTGACAGAGATCTTGGAAACCATTAAGTTTTCCACATTCCCAGCTCTGCGGTGTGAAGCTGGAGCCAGGGCTTCTTACTGCTGCAGCAGAACCCCAGCCACTCCTGCCATCAGTACCAGGAGCCCCAGAGCTCCCGGGACTCTAGGCAGTCCGCAGGGCAAAGCTACGCTAGAGCTGCAAATGCTGGAAGGCCCTTTCTTCCCAGTAGTCTTGCAGATGAACTGTCGGGAGACGAGGCGGTTTGTCACGGGCACGCAGGGTTCTGCTGGAGGTTCGTCCAGACCGACGTGTTTCCATGCCCCGTGTCCGTTTCAGTGAATCGGCATTTCCCGACGCAGATCTGTTTTGTTGGAAAATTCTCAGCTCTCTCTCATTCTGGGTCCCAGTGTCTTAGCCATCCTCAACACCTGATGGAATAGGCTTCAAATCCTCACTTTCTTTTTTTTTTTTTCTTCAGGGGGTGAAGCGAGGAGGCATTTAGCTTTTAGAAGCGAAAATCAAACATGAAAATTGATGCTTGCGGCTATGGCTTTAATGACGGCATGTCCTTGTAATTATCTCAAGTGTAATAATTTGTGCTTGCTAAAATAACAACACTAATTTCCTAATTGTTCTGTAAGAATGAAGCCTCAACACTCTTGCAGGATTAAGGATGTTTATTGTTTAAAAGAAACAAAACAAAACCCAACAAAAAAACACAACTCCATCCCATTTTCCAGTCTGATTTGGCCCAGTCATTCAAAGCACTGAGTACCTTCTACTTTATTTGTAAACATTTTGAGGCAAGGGTGCTAAGCCCTCACTAGCTTGGACACATTGTTTGTAACTGGACACAGTTACCAATTCTGACTAATAATGCTAATTGCTCCTACTTACAATTTTACCTTTATTCTGCATACATCCCATTTAAATGTTTTATGTGGGTGTTTTTGTAACCTAAACAACTTAAGAACTTTAGGCACAAGGGGAACAGCTGCAGTTCTGCTGTTGCTTTTGTGAAAAGATCACACAAATCAATTAAAAAAAGAAACCGCCAGGCCACTTAAATACTAATAATTGCTGTTCTGAATGCTGCTAAATTAAAGAAGTGTTTTAGCCACATGACTTTTAAAGGTTTTGGTTTCCTCAGAAAGAACGGTTTTAAATAGTTCTTGAATTGATCTGTTTCTAACCAGATTATGAAATGATGCATGGAATAATATCAGTTCCAGAAAAATATACAACTTTTCCATAGCTTTCTGTTTCAGTGTAGTAGCTTCAAACCACACCCCTGTCCTATGGAGTTTTGTGAAACAATATATGTACTGTGGTTGGGAAGGCAACTTAAAATGTCCACTGCTTAAGCATATATGATACATTACTCTTAATACAATATTGTAAACTAGTGATGCTATAGCTCTGCTTGAGAAGGAACATTCATTGCCAAGTGCCAAGCCACATATAAAGAAGGAGACATAATTTGAAGGTCAAGTTGGCCACAGATTTTATTAAATAACCCATTGAACCAAATCTAAAACTAGTCAGGCAGCTCTTGCCAAACTTGAACCACAGGTGCTGATGACTATATTACTCCTGAAACCTGTAGACTGTCTTAGGCCCCGTCCCATGTCCTGGGACAGAGCTTCTTAGGTGGTAATGTGCTGTCCATACTCTAGGACTGATTTCTACTGATGCTCTCCACAAGCTATAATGATGTTGCGGGATGTTCGTGGAGAAGTGCTGTTGTTCATTCATTGTCACCATGAACTGACAGATTCTTCTCACCTCAGCCCTGTAGCTGGGGGCAGGTGAGGCTGTTCAGTTGAAAGGCTGCTCATGAGAGATGTTCACAAAGTGCAAATAAGACATTTAGTAGCTCTGTTGTGCAAGCACTTCCTGCCGTACTGTCAATGAGTGGAAGGAAGCACCTATGCTTCCTGGTATGGAGGTGTGACTTATTTCATGGCCCACAAAGGAAAGAGAGAGCTCCGTTTGATGACTTAATTTTTGTGCATGTGAAATCTCAACCAAAATTTTGCTTTTTTGTGGCCTGTGGCCTTTGATGTAAAGTATATTGAGCCGCTTAGAGAAATGAACAATTATAGGCAGCTCTAGTTCCTTGTCTGTTTTCCTCCAGTCTCATTTCCTCAATGGAGGTTGTCTGTAATGACTTCCCTGAGGCAATGCAGCATGATAGGCCTGGTTAGTAGCCCCCATTCCTGCTGTCTCATATACTGCACAGCCAGTATCTCTATGTCCTTTTTTTCTGGCTCACTATTGCCTTTTATTCCTTTCAAAATACAACTTCCATTCTGAGGTGTGAAACTTTGTGACACTCAGTACTCTTCAAACCAACAGACATCTTAAGCAATAACTTGGACCCAAAGAATTAGCCAAGGAAGGGGGAGCCTTATATCATTATCATTAGCTGTGCATTATTTTAGACGTAGACCCAAACTTGAGCCCTTCTTCTTCAGGTTATGGAGGAGGCATGGAAATACCTCAAAATCAACAAAGGTAACTGTGAGTCTGAAGTCTGGAGCTCAGGATCATCATTCTTCTTGCACCGTTTCTTAGCACGTCCTCAGCATTTTGATATTTCTTGTTTAGGGCAAGGGAGATCACTAATTGTTCACCTCAGGATGACAGGTTGTTTTGTTCTGTTGTTTCCTCTGTAGGTGATAGCGAGATTGTAAATAATATGTACGAGACCGATCCCGATCTCCTGGCTGGTGAGAGTGCAGAGGAGGAAACAGAGGACAGTATTATGTCCCCCATCCCTGTCGGCCCTCCATCACCTTTTCCCACCAGCGAGGACTTCACCCCCAAGGAGGGCTCACCTTATGAAGCTCCTGTCTACATTCCTGATGACATTCCAATACCAGCAGATTTTGAACTCAGAGAATCCTCGATTCCAGGGGCAGGGCTAGGGATCTGGGCCAAAAAGAAGATTGAAGCTGGGGAAAGATTTGGACCTTATACGACAGTGCAAAGGAACACGCTAAAGGAAACAAACTTTGGATGGGAGGTAAGCAAGCTGAATATGATTGATCACACTCATTTGTCTTGTACAAACTGTTTAATAAGCTAGACTGAGTCCTGACTGGCCTGGGGATAGGAGTGTATGGGAAGGAGTGACTTTACTAATGTTATGTTTCCCTGGCTTATCTTGCAAAACAGTTTGCATGCACTATTTAAAGAAAAAAGCATCCAAAATCCTGTAGGTCTTCCTCTGGGGTACAAATACTGCTCTAGCACTATTTTAGTACGGTTGGCCTTACTGATGTTGGACCATTTCTTAAAATACATATTCTTGCAATTTTCAAGTTGTGTTTCAGAACTTGCTGCCACAACAGAACAAGTAAGATTAATTGCACTATACATTTGCAGATAGCAAAATATTTCAATATTCCACCCTAGATATTCAGTCTGTGTTTGCGTTGCCAGACCTTACAAGCTGTTCAACGAAAATAGCTTGCTAACATCCTTGAAGCAGGCATTCTGGAGCTCACTATCCTGTGACCATGGTAAAGAGGCACAAAAAGACATGGGGCGGGGTTTCCTCTAGAAGAGAACAAGGAGTTTTTTTAGAAAATGGAAAACAGTGTTGAACCCCATTGGGAGTCTATCCTTAGACTCTTCCCAAGCCTCCCCCATTTGTATATTCCTACATGCTCCGACACGTTCTGATTCAAATGCATCAGAGCAGACTCAAGTAATTAAGTTTGCTCCAGCGTGCTGCAGTGTCTCATGTATTTAGCGTCCCCGTGTTTCAAAATGGCAGCTGGGGCACTTTAAAGCTGGTCGAACAAGCTTTAGTTAAAGCGCCACCACTGCCATTTTGAAACACGGGGCCCTGAATACATGAGCCACTGCAGGCATTTTAATTAGAGCAACTCCTGAGAGCTGCTCTAATTAAAATGCCCCTGCCCCCCACCCCGGAGCATGTGTATGGGAGTCCAAAGTATCCTTCCCCACCATTAAATGGGGAATCCATTTAGAACTGAATCTGAAGGCCAGATCTTCAGATAGCATGAACTGGTGTCAGTCTATTGCTTTCAGCCGTTTCACATTCTCCAGAGAGTTGGCACAGCATCTGTCACTTCATGCTTACACATATCTAATGAGGTCTAAGAAACTGGGTTCGAGAAGAGAAACTGTGGAATTCCTTTTAAACTGTATTGCCCGTGATTTAGTCATGTTTGTGATCTGTGCGCTGCTGGAAACGACAGTAACATCCCAATAAGCTTTCTCATGTGGAAAAAAAAGAGGCAGGTATAGTCTGTATGATTTAAACCAGCACAAGGCAATAGAACAACAATTAATATCATGTTGCTCTGAAATTCTCTGGCATACTTCGTTTCACTACCTCGATGCAGACAGCTCATTCTAAGGGAAGCTTAGCTACTGGATATCTTTACTTGTGCCTGAATCTCTTTCACTTACGAATGTATTAGAGCACAGATCGTCTATTTAAGAACCATTTAAGTGTCTTCAGTGCAGGATGGTGTAACAGTCACAGACCCATGAAATCTAACTTGGTTAGACTTTTCTTTTTCTCCAGTAAGTTATAACTGGGGAGAATTATTTCAGAATGTTACATTAGCTCAAACACATATTGGCAGCTTTGCAGAAACTTTCATGATTTTCAGTAGTGTTAAAACAAAAATACCTGAAGTTCTGTTAACCCCAGTAGCTAGGAGACCCTTGGGGAGATGCTCTCCAGAAAGGTTTTCAGTATTTCTTGGTTTTGGTCAGGTTAGTAACTGGATAGCACAAGAGTCACCTTTCTCTTGGTATTTCTTCTTCCTGTCCTGGCTGAAATTCAACGCAAACACATGATGTAGTTACTTTACAGGTTTTATGTTGTTCACACACACAGTCCCAAAACCTTAGAAAAGTTTTTATAAACTCACCTCTACAATCAGAAACCAGCCAGTGAAAAATCACCAAAAATAGCATTCATTTGTAGCAGCTTTCCTCATGTCTGAAACAATTCACTTTGTATTAGCAAGGACCTACTTACTCCATGACTTACAGGGATGGATAAATTGTCATTTTTTTCCTTGAATATCTTTGTGCGTAGGATTTTACTCATGTGAGTGGTCACAAACACAATGAATAATAAGAGCGATCTGAAACTATTTGTGTGAGGAAATGAAAGTTGTCTTGAAATTAAATGGATCTTGAGGCATATAATATCAAATGACACTAATCCTCACTAGCAATAAGAATTTTATACATTATTAAAGAAACCTAAACAGGAGTTATTTGAAAAGCTGCTGATATGCCATAATTTTTTTTGTCCAAGTTCATAAATAACAAAGAATTGTCAAAAAGAAGAAAGGTCAGATTTAATTTAAACTAAGTTTATGCTCAGCTCTTCTCGTATTTATACTTCTAAAATGTATTGATTCTGTAGACTTTACAGTTACATTTTGTGAAGCCCAGAGAAATGTGCCCAGCTGCAACAGATGTGTTTGCTTACTTTTTAAAATACGTCTAAAGTGTATAAAAGAGCTGAAGGTACTCGCTGCGAAAACAAAATTCAACTATATTTTGCCTTCCCTCTGCAATAGGAAGTTTCTGAGGTGCTAGAATCAGGGCTTGGTTGAATGAATGAATGAGTCAGATCTCCCTATCATAATTTTTTTTTTTTTTTAAGAGAAAAGGAAAGACATGTGAAAAGAGAACTCACAGCTTAACTTTTCCGGATATGTAATGGAGGTGCCTCGTAGGTTCATCCTGGAGTTAGCTTTTTCTGTTGTGCACTTCAGAATGTGTTGAATGTTGGGTCAACATTGCTTTCAAAGTGTGCTTGTGGAAAAGGAGTTTTTCATCCGTTAGAGCATTGGAAATATTTGGCCATTTCAGGGAGGGTGTGGGTACAGAGAAGCTGTGGAATCGCACAAAATACTGTTCACATGTTAAATATTCTTTTATGAGCAATATGGTAATACCTTGTGGAACGAAGGAAAACATTCCTCAAGGAATATGCCGTCTAAATGGTTCTTAGGCCACAAAAAGGAAGTGCCTTTAACAGAGAAGTTAATCCTCCCGTTTTTTTCCAAAACTGTTACATTCGGAATTAGGTTTTATTCAGGTCTGTCCTCCTTAGGCTGTGCACAGACATCATTTTTAAAGTGTGTAAAAAAATGTGAGTGCATTGTGGGGAAGGGCTTGTTGCACACAAGTACATATCAGCTGTTCTGATTTAGCTGCTACGTCTGTCTGCTGTGATAGCAGTGTAAGAGGCCCAAGAACTACTGTAGCCCTACTTCATTCAGGGTTGAAGTTATACCAGTTTTGCTCCATCTTACACCATAACAGGAGCATACAGACATAACAGCTATAGTGGAACATCTTACGCAGGTATAATTTAATGCCAGTGTAACTGTTACCGTGTCCACACCTTTGGAACACTTGGTAGATAAAACACTATCTTTTTGGCTCACAAGTCTTGGAAATTGGAAGAAATTTGAATACTGGAAAACTTTTTCTTTGACCTTGAGGTAACTTTGTTTTTGTCTCCTATGTTATTCTGATAAAGGCTTTTGTTTACTTTCATATTTTTAAGTAATGTTGCATATCTCCATTACTCACCAAATGCCAGGCCCGATACAGGCCATATCTATTATCTGCCATATATGTTGACTTTGTGATACTATTTATTTTTGTGGTGTACGTGAGTGAATTTCCCTTCTCTATGGTATTCCTCGCATTGCTGCAGCATTCTTTTGTTCCCTGGCTGACAGGTACATTTCATGCCAGAAAGTTAGAAGTATTTGTCCTCACTCCAACGTCCTCAAACACTGTCTTAGATCCACCCTGACGCTATCTTGTTTGACCTTGGTAGTACAGACACCAATCACCTACTTTTTGGGCTCCTCCCCGTTTTGTTCTGGGTCATTTTCCAATCACTTCTAAGCAGTTTTAAACTTGTCTTTAGAAATCTGCGTTGTGTCACGCCACCTAGACGTGCCACATAGGAGATGGTTTTGTATCTTTTCTGTGTTCTAAACTGGAATCCACGTTTTGAACAGTGCTTCTGCCTACATTAGTTAGTTAAGGTGGCTTAACTCTGGATGCTGACAAGAAACGTCCTCTTTTGGTTTTGCTTAGTATCCTCTGTATTAAAGACTATTGATTATTTAGCCATGTGTTTCCATCCCCTCTCAATGAAAGTCATTGCAGGGAACAGCAGACATGACAAAAATATGATCAGTGGATCTTTGAAAACTCCAGAACTAAACGCGTGTGTCTACATGCTCTTTCTTACTATAACTGTGGTTATCATGGTAGTAATGTGCTAGTAGATAATGATTGTAGTTCTAGTTCTGTACTTCTCTATCAGCAGGTACTCTTCTTCTGTTCAACATTATTTTGTTAAATAGTTCTACATAACCTGTTCTTTCAATCTGCCTTGTCTTCTCATGCATTTTAAGGGGTATCCTATCACAGGGCTACTTACTTGTTGCTATTTATTGCTGGCTACATGAATGATTTGTTCTGCAATATCAAATATATTTCATTAGTGTTTTTATTTCACACAGGATAATTTTGGCATCCACCATTTCATTCTTCAGTTTGATAACTTCATGGATGAAATTCTTGCACTAAAACTTTTCAGTCTAGGAAATCTACTGGCATGGGCTCCCCCTGCCTTCTCCCCCAGGGTGGACTAGTCTGTTCAGGTCAAGAATGAAAGATCAGCTTTCAGATTTTAGGCTTGGATATGAATATTAAAATGAAACTAAAAAGTCAACTGAACCTCTTCAAACTTTAGAGGCAGCTCGGTGCTGCTTGAGGTAGGGGCCAGTTTTATTTCATATGCTTCATCCATGCCTGGCACCAATGTTAAACATCTAGCTCCAGGAGGAAAAAAAAGAATGCCATTTACTGAAACTTTCAGCTTACTCATTATTTCCTCTTAGTAGCCTGAAACATCAGGTAGGGAATACATAAGGATGGGTCTGACCTTGAAGGAGAAAAAGATGCATAATTGTTTATTATTGACATTTTCCTCTTTAGCAGGATGGGAAGAATCAGGTCTGAATAGGGTGAAAATCCCCCGCTTTATCTGCTTCATTTCTTTAACCACATTGTGTCTTTACACATTTTTTTTCTCAAATATTTGCTTTCCAGAATGTATTTTTAAACAAATTCTTTAATTTAAACCACACCTGTTATTCATATGCCTTTTTTTTCCTAGCATGGAATGACAGTGAATGACTCACGCTCATTTCATAAGAATATATGAGATGTGTCTGGCTGCTTATTCTCCCCCCTGCCCGAGATGATTCAGTAAATGCTTATATAGGACTGTGTGTGCTCTATGTTTTCTCTCTGAAGTCAATTCCCTGAAACCACGGTGCTGGTCACATTTGTCTATTTATTTTTTTAAAGAAGAGGACACAGCACAAATTTAAAAGCCTTTGATTATTTAGTGTGATGCAAGTGCGCTTCTGTTTAGCTGCTTTGGTCCTATTACTCCCTTGCCTGCTGACACAGACCACACCAGACACAATGCCCCAAATAAATCACAACATGTTTTCACTTTATTCCCCCTGGGGCCTTAAAAAAAAAAAAAGCCAGCACAATGATTTTGATCATTTTGTTGAGTAAATAATGACATTTATCATTGTGCAGTTTATTCTGCTAATTAAAAATGGCTGGGAGAGACTCCTAGAGGGAGCAATTGAATGTAAGGGGACTTGGGAGTAATATTTAGATATGCTACTAACTCATTTTGTTTCACAGAATAGAGTAGGTCAAACAGAATGATCAGTTCCTTTGTTTTTCCTTTTTATTTTTTGTTTTAACAAGTGAAGCTCTATTAAATCAAAGAAAGTGATTCTTCTTCCACCTGGATTTTAGGTTTTGTGAATTTTTCTTTTCTGTGAATAACCCTCCCCACTGCCCTGTGCCGTGTATTAGTTCAGTTTTTAAAGGTGGGATAGAAAGCATCCTATTAAAATAAGTGATTGGCGTTGATAAATTAACAGTAATAAGCAGTTAAGTCACAGCAAGAGTTCTTGGCTTGAAAGCCCCAGGATCATATCCAGGCCAATAGTGAACTCTGCTTGAATATCTGAGTTACTTTATGGTGTCAGTTACACATAATAGTTCAACCTCTTTGCTCCCATAGGAGAGAATATTTAAACATTATGGGGTTCTTTGGGGCGGGGGGGTTGGGTTTTTTTTGAGAAATCATGACATACGCGCACTAAGGAAGAATGTGCTTCAGAGAACTGGCTCTGAGAACTGAAAAAAGAATCGTATCATACTTCCTTGGGGCTTAAACAAAATTAAATAAAGTGGGAAGAGACATCTGCACATATTTCCAAGAGTGAGGGTTTCTCGACCGGCTCTTAGTAGAAGAACACAGAGCTCAAATAATTTAACTTCACTTAACCTGATCCAAAATCTGCTGAAGGGCATGAGAGCCTTGAGAACACCCGGCCTTACATGCATTTATAATTCCTACTGTCCTGCTAGACAAGCAGTTTCTTTAAAATAAAATCCAACCAAGACCTGAGTCCCTAGTCTGAACTGAAGCAGAGCCCTAAAGTTTTTTTTTAGCATTCATATTCAGAATCCAAAGTGCTAATGTGCCTCATGGGAGCTGCTGTCCCTGCTGTTGCCAATTCTGCTTTACTAGAGAAGCACCAGAATAGATATCTTTCAGAAGAGCTTGTTCTCATCTGTCTGATTTCTAAGCCAGCGTTGTTTCAAGCGGTATCTGATGTCTTTCCCTAAACAAATCAACCTTAAAACCTGTTTGCCCCTTCTCTTACTAAGTACATTGTGATATTTTTTTAGAATAAAAGGACAAGATGCCATTTTCTTCTAGGTTTTTTTTTCCTGTATTTTCTGATTCATTCATTTACCCCAACATCTCCCTTTCTCTCTGGCTCTGAGAGTAATGTCAGTAGCCATTACCTCTCTTAAGGCAGGAATTTAGGAATTGCTGATTTCAGAGCTGCTTCTACTGTTCTCTCGTGGGTGGGCTGTGGCGGTCGAGTGTACACAGTCCTTCCAGAGTGGAGCATATTACCTGGACAGTGAAACTTTTCCCTTTGCAAGGGTTCCTGCATGGCTCCATACTTTCTGTTTTGCCAGCTTAACTCTGCAAAACCAGCAGTGTACAAAGCAAAGTTCTTATCATAAACAGGACATGGCGGCAATGTGGGACTTCTAAATCCTGCCATAGCCATTAATGGCTGCTAAGTAATTAAAGCTTGCCTGGAAATGATTTTCATGAGTTGCAAATCTGGCCATACATTTGCTTTGGATTTGAGCTTGATAAAATAAGTGTGCCTTTAACGAAAAAATCTGATTACAAATGAATATCTCTTGAACGTTTTTGTTTCAATGGTGTGATTGGGGAGGGGTCATGAGAATTTCTAGACTTAAAAGCCCTGGAGATTTGATTCATCTCTCAAGAAGATAAATACAATATGGACTTTAACAGTGGAAATATCTGCAACAGTGCAATATCTTTAGTCTTTTTAGATCGGAGTGGACGGTGCAGTCACCATGCCCCTTCAATCACTGGCCTCTCGGCTGAGAGTGGCATTAAAAACATGCCTAGAACCACTTTTTGTACAGTCACTTCCATGTTGCTGGGTTCTGGGACAGAAATTAGAAAGGAAAAAATATTTGAAATCTTAAAAGTCTTTCAGAACTGGGTTCTTGAAGTTTAATGACACTAATGTGAGGTTTTCGTGTTATCAAAGGGATGCTCCCTTTCTCTCATTCTGAGTCTGAAGGACATTGATACCGTTCCCATTTTTGCCTAGGGTTAAAAATGGTGAATTAAGAAAACCTTTAGAGTGAGCCCATTTAAATCTGTGCTACTGTCTG
Organism: Crocodylus siamensis; assembly: GCF_052110815.1. Lineage (NCBI taxonomy): Eukaryota > Metazoa > Chordata > Crocodylia > Crocodylidae > Crocodylus > Crocodylus siamensis. The sequence continues at coordinate 14,254,502 of NC_143406.1, forward strand.
ATGCTTCCCAAAATGCCATGACACTGGGGTTAAAAGAGTGAGTCTTTTTTAGGCCCTGGAATGCCAAAAGATCCTGTGCTATCTTAGGCACTTCTCTGCAACATGGGTATATAAGGAATTAAGAGAAAAAGAGACAGAGAGAGAAGGAATGACTAAGAATACCTCACTGATATTTCTCCTTTATTTCCATAAGGGGTAATAACTCATGAGCAGTCCCCGGCAGAGGGCACTTTCTTTAAATAGAACATTCTGATTCACAAGCAGAAAAAGGAAATAAATATTTTCTTTTCGTCTTTGAGAGACATCCATGAATACCAGCTTCTGAACCAGTATTTTATCATCTACATTAAGAAGAGAGAGAAAACCAAGAATAGCTCACTTGTGACCACAGGACATGAAAAATGGCCTTGTCAGAAGTCTTGCAGGATACAGGACACTCACTGTGTCTTCATCTGGAATGGTCACTATCATATGATTCCAGGCTTTATAGTTCAACTCTCCCAGAGAGTCAGGGCTGGTGGAGCACTGGACTACCGTAGCCTTTTGTGAGGAAAATCGTCAATAAATAGGAATTACATCATGAATGTATATGGAAAGTAAGGAAGACACCTGAATCTTGTCCCATCTCAAGTTCCAAAGTATGGAAGCATCACTAAGTCACTTACAATAAATTGTCCACTGTGTACAATTTCGAGTAAGTGCAGGCCACAATCACAGATTTATTCACAGTACAAGTGGGGGTTAGATTTGTGCTCACTTTAATCTAACTCCAGTAATCAAGTCTCCTTCTTTTGTTTGTAAAAACCACACCAATGTCCATGCCACTAGGTCTACTGCTGCATGCTAATTAGATAGATTAAAGCTAGTATAGGTCTAATTCCACCTTTGGTTCAACATAACCTTGGTAGTTGCACTTGGTAGTCAGGCATTTTCTTTTCTTTAGGTTCACTCAGTGTAGCTCAGTCCTAGTACCTGGATGTCACTGAGTTTTGGGTTGGGACTGGAATCTCAAAGGTCAAGCCTAAACAAAAACATCATGACTTTCATGGTACATCATTGAGAAACCTAGAGTATATAGGACCTTTAGACAATCTTTGGTTGAATCTGATTTGAGTTTCCAGATGCAAGTAACAAAGCATGTGAAAATGCAAACTAATGGCACAACTAACAAATTAGACCCCTTAGAAATAAACGGACAAATCCTAAGAGAGACAGGGCACATCTACACATGACTATTAATATGCAGCAAAAACTCCAGAGTTTATTGCTCCAGAGCTTACTGCTGCCAGGCACATGTCTGCATGTGCACCTGGGATTGCAGCTCCCCACAGGTCAACATGCTATGGAGGGGCTGGCTGGGGCATGAGGGTGCTTCAGTGCAGGGCTAGCTGGGAGGCAGCCCCCACACTGAAGCACCCTTATGCCCCAGCTGGCCCCTCCAGCATCTACACATATGCTGTTGCAGTTTTACTGAACAGCAGAATAGTACTTATATTTACAAGTGCTATCCCGCAGCAGAGTAAATTAGTTTATTCCATTTACTCCAGCCTAATAGGATGCACATGTAGATGCTGAGATGGTTAGTAAGCAGCTAATTAGTCTACTGCACAGTAACTGTCTCATGTAGACACACCCACTGAATACCAGCACTTCGGCGGTTTCCGCATCTTAGCTGTGCTCAGATTTTGGCACATTCCTTGGTTCTTATCTGGCTGCAGAAATGTAGGAAGTTTCATTTTATACTTTTTAGAAATGATCTCAACCTAGAAATGTGTAAAGATAGCTCTTCATCCTTTGGAATAGTTTGGATGTGGATCAGAGTCTGAAATTCCTAGCCACTGAATATAATTTTTAATTGTTCAACCTCTTCCCTTTTTGTTTATTTAACCCCCAGACAAGCTAGGTCCTACACAAGACACAAAATGAGACCGTTTCTCCCCTGAAAGTTTACAACTGAGAAAAGAAAGACCTCACCGGGAAGGTCTGACAAAGAAGTAACTTGGAGCTGCATATGTTGGGTTCCTTAGCTGTTTCGCACCATTTTGGCATGGCTGAAAGGTGTGTGTCTTCAGAAAGGACTTCACTGCATGAACAAGATGACAGTCTAAGCTAGGGGTGGACAAAACGCGGCCCGGGGGCCGGATGTGGCCTGCCAGGCCATTCTATCCAGCCCGTGGGACCCCTAAAAAATTTTGAAAATTAATATTAATCTGCCCTGGGCTGCCTGTCGTGCGGCCCTCGATGGCTTTCCAGAACTCAGTAAGTGGCCCTCTGCCCAAAATAATTGCCCAAACCTGGATTCTAAGCAGAATGGTAAGAGCGTGGGCTGGTTTTGATAACCTATTTCTGGCTTTACCTCTATTCTAGATACTTGCTTTCTTTTTTGCCCTAAATTATTCATCAGGTCAGCCCAGCCTAACTCTATATAATAGTGACCTAGCCACATTTTTGCATCTCTCTCCTCATTTCCTCCTCCTCCCTGCCCTCTCTGAGAGTGAACAGATAACAGAATCATTTTGGATACTGGGCTAAGTGGAAGACAGTTAGCTTAATCAGGTTCCAGACTGGTAATTGTGCACTGTGACCATTTAATGTGTTTACATTGATTGAAAACATGCACATTCAAGTGGGACATGTAAATAAAGGAGAGGCATCTCTCTCAGAAGGAAAGTCAATCTGTGTACACATCAGAAGGCGCACAGTGGGAGAGTGGTTAGTCAGAACTTGCCATCACTTATTGTTTTGGCCTCAGGTGTGTACAAATTTGACTTAAAAAACTTCAAGTTCCTTTGTACAGAGGACTGTTCTCACCCAAATGTTCTGTCTTGTCTGCTGCTCTTTAGCTGGGGCTAACTTGACCTGGCTTTGATGAGAATTTGCTAATTCTAAAGCAAATCGCCAATAGGTCTCTGAAGCGAAGTACTGTATGATAAATGACACCATAGCTCATAAGCACTGACCCTTGAGAAATGCCATTGTATTTAATCTGTTTTATAACCTTTATGGTATAGAAACCACTGTATTCCCACCAGCTTACCCCTGGGTTTGCATTAAGGCAGTTCGTTCAGCACAGAAAAATGGGTATTTTCTTCCTTTTTATCTGATTAGCCAGCAGTATGTTTCTTCATTTTGAGATAATGCCCAGGCAAATCATTGGTTTAATTGTACATCTTATTGTGTCATCCCTGTTCAATCATGTTAAAAAATACTTACATGTCACCCCCTTCCCCCCACCTCCCTTTTCCCATTTAGATCTTGCTAAAGTCCATTCTACCTTATCAGCACAGTAATTTCATGAGCAGAGCTAGGATTTCTGCCACTTAGGCCGCGGCCATTGTCTGTCGCAGCTGCAGTTGAGATAAACCCTCACCCAGAACAAAGTTGGAATGACCTTTTACAAGCAGAATCTGCCTTGTTTCCCTCCAGACTAATTTATCAGCCTTCATTTCAGCCTAGTCTCTCAGCAGAGGCCTGAAAGAACATTACGGAGAGCATGAATGAACAGGGGGATTAAGATGCTTGGCTAGTCCCTCTTTTTCATCAGACACCTTCTGGATTTACTGAGATGTAAGCTGTAAATGACCATAAGTGGTGAACTGCCTTTAACTTGGGGAGGAGAAAACAGAAACCAACCAAATGTTTGTGAAAAGAGGAATGAAATGGGAAAGTGGCTAAGTCTTCTGCCTTGTAGGTCTAAGGAATAACTGAGGTCTTTACCTTTTCGCTGGCCTTCCTAGGGAAGTACCTTTGTTGCCAGAATAGTCAATCCTGCAGAGAGGTAGGAGAGGAGAGTAGGGGAGTACAGGTAGGCAGGGTCTCCAGTGAAACAGATGTTTCAGAGAGTTCTGAACAGCAAAAGTCTTCTTCAGTTTTAGACCGAATCTGTTGTGCACAAAATAAAAATGTAATTACTTATCGAACTCCTCTGGCACAGGAATTTGGTCTACTCGTGTTTGCTTGTCTTCAATGAAAGAGTAGAGCTTTAAAAAAGAATAGGAGAGACTGGTTTTTAAGAGGAGTTGATTTGTTTTTTTCCTAAGTAAATTTAGTGCTGCTGAGAATTGTCAAAATGACAGATATAAAGGAAGTGCCATTTTATTCTCAAAGCAGCCCCAGTCCAAAGGAACTACTGTGAGAAGTGAAGGTAATTGTTTCTTGGGGAAAAACATTAACCAGCAGAGTTTAGCATAAACCTGTCTGTGCAGCATTGGGACCTATTGCTGTTTTACTGGAATCAGATAAGCAATCCTAGTACTGGAGGACATCAGCTTTCACTCTTTTGCTTATGCCTTTTACCCTTTTTTCCCCTCCTGCTATTAAGCAGGATATTTTTGTTTACTGGTGGTAAAGGAGCTGCTGTGTTGGGAGCTAAAGGGTCTCCATGTCCATAAGAGTTGCATCACCATGGTGGATTACTTTAAGTGAATTGACTTGGAAGTTTTGGCAAGGGAGGAATTAAACACAGTGCTAGTGGTTTAATTTTTGGTACTGTCAGTGGTGATGATTGTTATAAATAAATTGTCTGCCATTAGCATACATAGCATTGAACCAGATAGAAATGGAGACGGGGCTCTGCCTGGAGGAGCTTGCATTTTAAACTAGTCACACAATAAGAGTCAAATGCACTGAGTTTTGGAATTACCCGATCAGGTAAACTTTCCAAGTTGCAGAGTTACATACATATAAGCATTTTAAGGCAGGGAGCATATTTTGATGGATTTAATGCTGGTAAGTTTTAGCCTTCTGCTTCAATGAAAGAAAAGGGAAAGGCAAGGAGTGGAGTCCCCAGGCATGGAGGAGCCATTGGGAAAAACCACTGGTGGACCAGTTTGGGATATGTATGCAACAGTGAGAAGTGACAAGCCTCAGAGTTTAAGAGCTGGGTCAAAATGTTAGAAGCTTATCTGGTTATTTGATAGACCCAGTCAGTGAAACCGTTCAAGCCTATGGCTGCCAGCTTTCTGTTTTTCCCTCAGCACCTTTCAAGCCAGAAAAACATACCATGATAACTGACCTTCCTTTCTGATCTCCCTTACTAGGCATGGGACATAGTGTAACACAGCAGAAAATGCACTGAGTCCTGATTTGATTGAAAATTTGGCAGAAAGTTCAGTCCACTCTTTACGTTACCTGTTCCACTGAACTGATCTATAATTGATACATTCTGTGGCAGTCATTTAGCTGGCAATTGGGAAGCATCAGGCAATGGTAGGGTTAATGTGCTTGTTTTTCACTCATACCAGAGCTGGACTTGAACTCGAATTCTATTAGATTGCGTTAGTGCAGGTCCACAATGCAAAATGTCTACGTTATTCTGGTGCCTATACCCACTCTGTGGTTTACTTGCAATGGGACAAAAAGATTTGTCCGTCTACTCAAATCTTCTGAATGCTAGCAGGACGATTGCTTCAGATGCTGATTTAGAGATGCTTCCCGTGTAGGAAGTTAAGGATCTTTTGCTATTCACAAGTGCTTGATCATCACCAAACTGAATTTCAACACTGTAGGAAGAAAAAAAAAAAAAAGGCTGCCGTTTTTGGAGTGTTGTTGACGCAAAATGCAGATACTTTCTGTAAAGGGGCAGGTTATCTTTGGCTGTGCTCCAATTTCCTAGGAAACGGACAGAGAAGAGCTTAACTTTTCACAGTCCACTGCAGCTGTGCTTAGGTTTTAATGAGCATACATGTTTTATAAAAGAATGTCAAGAGGTCCAGATTCCAGTCAGGTTGTAGGCTCCTTGGGGCAGAGATTGTGCATTTTCAGTGGTCTGTGCACTCGCAAGCACCATCGTCAGCACTCAAAAAACAACAGGTAAGCAGTTAACATAAAGCAATGAGTTTTCACGTACCATTTCCACTACTCAGGGTCTTTATTGTCCCATTACTGACTTCTAAGTGCAATTCATATCTATCTGAAATTTCTCATGCCAATTTTCATTCTACATGGTTTGTTTGTTATACTATTTGATAACCATCACCTTTCAAGTGTCATGTTTAGAAATGTGAGTTAGTGTAATCCAGTGTACAGAGCAATTTGTATTAAGACTTCATTCTTTTTTACTTTCTTACTCTTCTTACAATGCTGGGCTAAACTCTTTTTAAACTACTGGGAGGAATCAAAAGCGAGTAAGATAAAGAAGCATCATTAGCATCTACCAGATTAATTCACCTCAATAACTCAAACTGGCATTTTACCATTTCCACTATAACCAATTCTTTATTTCTACTTAAAGAATTTCTAGGAGATGATTTGCTTAAATCCACAGGCTAGTTATTGTCCTAAAACCATCCTGGTTAGGAAATACCAACTGTATTAAGTAAGGTGCCTGGCTTCCCTGCATGTTAAAAATGGCAGCCAGAATCACCTTGTGCAGTTTACACCAGATTACCATGGAAAAAAAATCAGAAATGATGTGAAAGGTGGTGGAACTAATGATACGACGTGCAGCAACTTGGATTTACTTCCTGGTGCTGACATATTACTTAGGCCTCCTTAAACTAACTTATTAATGAGGCTCCATTTATTTGAAACTTTTATATATATATTTGTGTGTACCTGTGTGTATGTATGTGTGTGTATATATATATATATATATCACTGTTGATATGACTGCTACATTGTAAATGCAGACGAAAGTAGCTTGATTTAATATAGAATACATGGGCACACATGTAATACAGGTAAATAAATGTGCGTCTGTATATGCTCTTTATAATTGGCAAGACTAGGAGTATAGTTCCAAAAGTGAATGATAAAATACTGATACTGTACCTTTTAATTTATTACCTGTATTATACGCACTCTACATTTTCTCCCCTGTTCTCTCTCCTTCATGAGTTGTGTTTTCACTAGACTGGCATTTTCCTACTCTGATGAATTAACTGTCAATTGAAGTTAGTGAGATAAATCAAAACAAATGGACACAGTGCTCTATATTGACTTTCTCACTGCCTGATTTCAAAAACCACTTTCTGCTGCTATTACGCTCACTTGATTCTAAGCAAATTTACAAGAGACGAGGAATTGTGGGGATGCAGGTGTTTAATAGCCATCAGTTCCTTTTTTCCTTATCTTTTTTTTTAACATGGATTTTGTGAACAATAAGACGTGCATTATTTACCTGGCAAGAAACCATTTATGTTGTATAGGAAAAGTTCTTGACTTGACTAAATGTTCAAGGGCTTGGACTATGTATAAATGAGAACTCTGTCATTCTACACTGAGGACCGCAGCTACTCTGAAAGAGAATTGTGGGAGCAGCCATATTGGCAAACGATTCTAGAGTCAATGCAGCCAATACAAACAGAAGTGTGGGGGTTTTTTCAATGTAGGTTATACAGATTTCCCAGGCAAATTATGCTGGCTAAACTGCATCCATGTCTGAGCTTCAACTAGCATAGAAATGTCATACCAGATTACAGCCTTAATCAGCATGGCTCTAACAAACTTTTCTAGTGTAGTACTGGCCAAAGTTTTTGTTTTTTGTTCTTGCTTCTTACTGGGATTTTAAATTAGGGTTTAGTTTCAATTTGGATGAACCTCTAAAATTTTATGGATGCTTATTTTAAGCTTCTCTGGAGTCTCCTGATTCAGAAAAAAATTGCCTTAAAATCTTGTGAGAGGAGAGTTTTTTAAAAAAATACCTAATGCTCCCTGCATCCTTTTGAGGCAAAGCTATGACAGAGGCCTCTGAAATTCCAACGTCTGGTCCTGACAAAGTCATAGAGGTTTTCTGTCTTCCATAGATAATAATTATGGATGCCAGATACAGATGTTACACTTATTGCATGGTAGGTATGCAGAAAGCGCTCTGCAACTGTAAAAATGGTGGATCACCCGCTAAGATAATTCTGGATGGATGTGGTATCTGACTTCAGCGCTGTAGGTTAAAGTGCTGTAATAAACTCCCTTGCCACATCCCATCGTGACTCATGGTAGGCCACATTCTGCCAACATCCCATGGAGCATTGCAACATCGCGCTCACCCCCCTTCCGAGCAGTGGAATAGCCTAGCCAGAGCTTGTCTGCTCTGGCCGAGAACTGGGCCAGCCCTGACCCGGGGCTCTCAGTGATCCAAGGCAGTGAAACCCCTGTTTCCAGCCCCCCTCTCCTCCTTTCCCCCATTCCCTCTGGCCAGCTATGAGTCACGGTCTCCATTATCACTCTGTGTGTGGATTCCACCTACCCTGTCTAAGCATTTATAAAGATTATGTCTTTCAATTAAGTGCTGTGCTGTGCTGTCTGCTAGGAAATGGACAGAAGTTCCAAGCACTGGTTTGACCTAAATCAAATGAGTCTGACACTGCATAGATCCAGGTTTATCTTAAACTGGGTTCTGCAATTTTTAAATCGGTTTGTTTGCGTGCAACTTCTGTTCTGTTACAGGCTTAGACTGATTGTCAGTCACCGAGACTGGGTCTGAAAGTGTAAGGTTTGGCACCAGGATGAGCTAAATTTAAATTGGGCGGTCAATTTGCACCCAATTTAACCTGCCAAATAGCTGTACTTAGCCCTGGACACTGTGTTCAGATAGGGGGTTGTCCAAGATATTCATCCTGTACAGTGTTATTTTGAAGCATCCCTATCCAGATCTCAGTCTGTTCAGCTTGACCCATGCTTCTCTGTCAGGTCGTGCCTAATGGGGGACTCATTTGGTGTTGGTATAAAATGCTGTAGGAACAGATTTCAGACCAGATTATTCTGAAAAATCATTTCATTTCTATTCATCCCACCCCTTATCTAAATTTAGCTCTACACAGAAGGCCACAGTACTCAGTTTGCCAGGCTCTCCATGGGCCCAGAAACCTGGCGGTAGGGGAGCAGTTAGGATCTGTCTTCGTATGTCATTTGGTCTAATCCCCAAGAGTGCAGGGAACACATCTATGTGTGTCCAAGTTGTGCAGCCTGTTATGAGTCTGCACACTGTTAAGTACAGTGTTGAACTCTGCAGTGTGGCAACTTCTGGACCATACAGGAGCACAATAATCTGCTGGGGCATATACTATTTTAAATGCAGTGGTCCTGAGCACTTTGAAGTTGGCACTCCATGTCCAGTTGGCTAAATGTCTTAAGGCAGATATTTGTACAGAGACTTTACTGATGACCTTCTGACTACAATGTTTATAGGTGAGAGAACAGTCTCATGTGATTCCTTGGTAAGTTGGGGTACGCTCACGGGGAAGGCTGTGGTTGCTTACTCTGATACTCAGAGCTTAATGATTGTCCACATGGAAGCCCAATGATAATTATTAATTGATGCCCCTCATTGACCTGGTGTCTCTCAAACAACTCCCCCTTCTCCCCCACAACTTCCATGCCACTGGCCTGAAATAAAGGTATGGTGCCAGGCTCAGCCCCCCTTACTGTTGTTGGGGGCTTATAAGTTTGTGTTACATTGAGTGGGGCCATAAATCTGAGTATTGACAACTGACTGCCCCGTCCCTTAAGGTCGCATTGCTTTCCTGAGAGGTCAGCGAGTTTACCCGGATCCACTTGATATAAATCCTAACCTAGACAGACCCTGATATACACTGAAAGATTTTTTTGAGCCCCACAGCCAAGGTGTAACCAGCAGGCAAAACTGCACACTTCTGCTGGCAATCCTCTGAGTGCTGTTTGGCAGAGCAACTATGAATGAGCACTGCTGCAGGTAAGGTGCAATGGGAAATAGGAATTCTCCCTAGCAACACCCCCCCTTTCCCCCCTCCCCAGCTCCCTCCTTCTCTCCCTCTCCTTCTCAAAGAACCGGAGAAGGTGCATCCCTCTGGGCCCTGATGCTTGGGTTTCCCAGCCCTCCTGGCTCCCACAGCAGGGAGATGGGATCCAGGTATCTGGGTTTTCCCAGCTGGGAGTGGCCTGTTGTGTGCTGTGGTCAGCGCTGGGTCATAAGGGGCTGCACAGCTTCCAGCCTTGCGCAGGGGAAAGGGTCTGAACAAAGGACCCACCGGGGTCCTTCGGTGTCTCCCTTGTCTGCATGCTCTGTATTTGTGCACTGAGATGCTGGATCCAGGATGGTTGCCGAGACACCAGCAGAGTGCTGGAGACGTGTATACACGGTACCAGCAACATGAGGACCAAAGGGGACCCTCTATGTGGGGCATTAGAATGGACAGGCTGGCAGTTCCTTGCACCCATGGTGCCATCGCACTTGAATGAGCCATCCAGCCCCAGGAGCGTGCTGTGAAGGTCCAACAATGAAGTCTATAGATGGCCACCCACTGTGTGAGGGAGGTCACATGCATTGCTATGGGGCTCAGAGTCACAGCACCAGGACAGACCTCTTCGGATCCAGCTATGACACCCCTGAGTGGTGTCAGTGCTGCTTCCCATGGGGAGCATGAAACTATGAAACTATGAGACCGTTGATTTCTCAGGCTGGAGTAATGGGGCAGGCTGCCACCCACTCCCAGTCCAGGAACTCCTACCTGGGATGACAAGCCTAAAGGTCCCCGGGGGGAGGGGAGGGGACCTGGATAACAGCTGTGGAGGCATGCCCCACATTACACATTGACTGAGAGATGCTGCAGTTCTGGGGAGCCCCAAATCAGGAGATATGGCATGTGGGAGCCACTGACCCTTGGTCCAAGGAGCTAAGAAGGCATCCAGCAGGGCCTGCTCCAGGGATCAGCATTTGTGGAGGGGAGGGAGGGAGACCAGGCTGCCCAAGACCCAATGCCAGGGCTTGCATTGCCTTTCATGGCCAACTCACTACCCCTGGCTGCTGGTAGTCACTGGCATAGGTGCCGGGGCCTAAAGAGGTTCCAGGACAGTCCCAGAAGGAGCAGGAGCACTCAGACTGGGGGGAGCTACCAGCCCAATAGGCCAGGCCACTGCATGCCCAAGTCCTCCTGCAGGGAAGTGGCTCAGCCTCTGCAAAGCTAGGCAGCCTCCTGAGCTCTGGTCCAAGTTCCAGAGTGGGCAGCATTCCAGTTTTTCTTTATTATGTGCATGAAAAGTTTGGCAGAAGCAACATTTAATTAGACTGAGGTGTGGCATAATTAAACTGAGGTGCAGCATTCCTCCTGCCACCCCAAGGTTTTGTATTTTGTTAAGTTGAGCTTCCATGGCTGCCCATCCCCATCTCCTGCTCAACATCAGAATTGCCCGGTGCAGCCAGGGTCTTTCCCCACTCTCTCTGTTTTAACGAGAAGTTGGCTCCAAGTTTTGGAGTGGGCAACGTTGCAGTTTTTGTTTAATAAACACACCAAAAGTTTGACAGCTTCAACATTTGATTAAAATGAGGCATGTCTCTTCTTGATTATTCCCCTCTATTTAGCACGGGTGAGGCCACATCTGGAGTACTGTGTTCAGTTTTGGGCCCCCCATTACAGAAAGGATGTGGACAAATTGGAGAGAGTCGAGTGGAGGGCAACAAAAAATGGTGAGGGGCTGGGGGACATGACTTCTGAGGAATGACTGAGGGAACTGGACTTACTTAATCTAGAGAAGACTGAGAAGAGATTTAACAGCAGCTTTCAACTACATGAAGCGGGGTTCAAAAGGGGATGGAGCTGGACTGTTCTCACTGGTGGCAGATGATAGAACAAGGAGCAACAGTCTCAAATTACAGCAAGCAAAGTTTAGGTTAGATATTAGGGAGAATTTTCTTACTAGGAGGGTAGGAAACAGGAACAGGTTACCCAGAGAGGTGGTAGGTCCTTGGAGGTTTTTAAGACCCGGCTACACAAAGCTTTGGCTTTGATTATCTAGTTGGGGCTGGTCCTGCTTTGAGCAGAGGGTTGGACTAGATGACCTCCTGAGGTCCCTTTCAACCCCAATTCTCTATGATTTTCCATGATTTTTCTCATGCCGCATTTTCCTGCACCCTAGTGTATGCCCCTGGGGGGTTTGGAAGGGGACCAGTGTGGGTTGTGGGCAGTGGTGCCCAGGATGCAGGGCCACAGGAGCCTGGGGCAGGAAACCCATGGTACAGTGCCAAGGTAGGGGCATTTGATACCACCCTCTGGCCCTACTCATCTAGAGAGGGCTCCCAGTCCACACTGGTGAGGAGCTACTCAGTCAGGGCCTTGCAGATCTGGATAGCCTGCTGCAGTGTGGGGCCAGGGCCACCAGTGTCAGCAGTGGGAGAGTACAGGCATCCAAGAAACGCACACATAAAGCAGGTATCTGGGACACAAACAGAACCCAGGTGTTTGGGGTACACATGTGCGTGCATGCACACACACTTGGCGGATGCAGGTTGTGCTGGATGGGTACACACAGGATGGCTGTCTGATGGCTTGTGGTCGTGACGAGCCGCTGCCACGTCAGGGCCAGCTGGGCAGCCGTGATGTCCCCGCCAACCAGTTGGGGCAGTTCAGCTATTCAGCTTCGCTTGGGAGTCTTCAGCAGCGTGGGGAGCATGCAGGGAGGCACAAGAGAGTCCCCACCACCTACCGCACTTGAGTTGTGCAGACAGGCTCCAAGTCCCTCTGCCCTCCAAGGGCTAATGTGTGTTCTGCTTCCTCCCGACGTAAGGTGTGTAGACTAAAGCTCAAAAGTTAGAAGGCTTCTGCCATGGACTTCTTGAATGCCTGTCCTTAGCTGAAAAGATTAAGAGATCATTTAAGAACCCTTGAATAGGCGCAGTTGAGTTTCACCGGTAAAGATGGTCAAAGGCTTTTATTTATTAACTTACTTTTTGTAACATATTTATCTAGTTGGGCTTTAATTTCAGAGGTACTTTACTATTAGCAGCTTTTATGCATTTTGAGCCCATAGCAGTAATTTGGTAGATTCTATAGGCTGATGAAGTAACTGTGGCAATTAACACAAGCTTTCCAAGTAGATTGTAAGTGTTTCTGGAAAAAGGGTCTTAAACAAAATTCTGTTCAGATTCTTCTAAAGCTGCTTTTAAAATTCAGACAAGTTACCCTGCTGCTTCTTTCTTTCTTTGTTTTTTGTTTGTTTGTTTCGGTTGTTGGTTTTTTTGGAGAGCTGTCTCTTAATATTACCACATGTAAAATCCAGTTCTTAGCATGGGTGTAGTAGGGGAAAATATTGAATATGTGTCAAGCATTCTGAAAATGTCAGGTCTGATGTATAAACCTAGGAGTTCATATGTTTTTGATGTAACCGTGTTTTCATTGCTTAGGGCATAGTGTTAGAGCACTCACCTTGGGAATGGGAAACCAAGGCAAAAGTCTCTGGCCTGGATCAAGTGTGTTCCCAATAGTTCCTCTTGGAGATGTTCCACTTCGTATAAATAATTAAATATTAATTGGAATAGGGTAGTAAAACTGGGGACAGATCAACACGACAAACTCACCCTGCCGGGCAATGGCACCCTCAGACATGCTGCACTGTTTGGGCTTTCTCCTGAACCAGGAACAATGTGGCTGCATTCATATAGTCAAAAAGTTTATTGGCTTAGAAAACAATTCCCCCCGCCGCCAACTCCATTAGCATACGTACTAAAGGACTCACATGCAGAGGCCCTGTAAGTCCCTGAACAGGTAGTACTACTATCAGTGATGCTGGCAGTCAGTAAATTCATCCTTAAATGCCATAGGCCTTATTGCATGCATGTGGTTTTATCAGTTTAGGAAACACAATTGACCTAACTTGTCTGAACAGGGACTTGTTTAGGTGACACTTTATCTTCTGCAACACACATCACCACTAGTTAGCCAAAAATCCCCCTTGTTTTATTCATTGCATGGGAAAGGAGGGGAATATTCAGTCAAATGTCACCAAAACCAGAAGTGGTTAAACAATTATCTGAAAGTATGAGAGTACCAATCTGTGTAAAAAGAAACTTTTTGAACATAGCAATTGCAGGAATGCATATCAAGCACTAATCAGACATTTGACTGACCTTAGCTACTCTATGCGGTAGCAAGCATATGCTTCCTGTGCAGCAAGTGTTGAAGGTCTTTTGTTATTTGTTTATCTTGTATCTTTAAACATATACAGTTTAATGCTTGGAGTAGAAATGATTTCTAGATCAACGGGATCATTTTTCCATGACCCTCTCATTGGTCTTGTGTTTTGTCTTCCTGTGTTACCAGCCCCAGACTTTGTAAGAGCTCTTCAAGGTGAGAAGGGACTACATTTACTTGCTAAGTTTAATTCAAGAAGTAAAAGGTTAAAAAAGAGAGTGTACAGAGGAATGGATAGAGAAGAGGTAAAGCTGTCTCAGCAGTAGGTTAATTGGAGAGTGGAATACCAGTGTAGATGGGAGCACATAGTTTCCTTGGACAATGTGCTAAAAGAGCTGGGAGCTGGGAAGGACCAGCTGGGATTGTTAGTGAATTAGCTGAAGTCAGAAACCCCTGAATGAAGCAAAGAAGTAAAGGGGAAATGAAGGTTAGGGTATAATTCAGTCTAAATTAGGTGGGCCATTCATAATGCATAAAAGGGCTCTGAGCTTCCTTTCTTGGGGAAAATGGGTAGGAAAGCTCACTTTTGTTTGCTTGTGGGATGAGTGGTTGATTTTTAAGAATGTACTTACCTACAGCCAATAATGTTGGAAGCACATTATCCTGCATGGGTTTGGGTGAAGCGTTAAAAATAATCATCCAGGGCATGAACTTGAATGATAACAGGTTTAATAAGATAGAATTAAATCAGTTATGCTGCAAACACATGTTGTTTAAAGCCATTGTGACTACCTGAAATAAAGCCTGTTCTTTTATATTGGCTTTTTCTTGCTTGCTGTTAAAGATGAAAACTGAATCCAAACACCTCTTGGATTGTGGGTATTTGAAATCCATTTGTGGCACAGGCTGAGCTCTACTGTTATCCTTGGAAAGATTTAGGGCACCATTTTCATATGTTTATGAGTCTCACTTGCTTCCCTTGTTTTCTTTATAAAAGGTCGTGCCATTGGAAGTGACACTGCAGACATGGAAATGCTGTGGAGTATAAACTTGTGCTACCTTAAATCCGTTTTTATTCTTTTTGGTTTAGAGGGGTTGTTGTTATTGGGGGGAAACTTAAGTGGTTGCTGTAATTAAATAAGAAAGAAAGCATAAATGATTACTGTAACTGTCTTGATTCAGTTTTTCTTCTTCATAAGAGTGGGAAAACAGAGAACCTTCAAATGGGTCTAGTAACAACACAAGTCACTTCAATCTTGTTGCATACCAAAACAAAGACAATTTCATTTTTTATTTTTCACTGTTATGCTTCTCTGGTCCTAGAATTACTGTTTTAAGGCTTAGAGAACTTTAATACGTTAGTAACTTCCAAATACCGTGGATTATGTTTGTGTTTTACCTGTAGCTTCCTATTTTGTATTTCTGTATGTGCCATTGAAATCAGCAACACAGTGCTGCTGACTGGAGTTGTTGATCTTGTTCCATATGTTTTAAATATAATTATTTGAATTCCTTTTGGCTGGCACAGATGCTTTACCATCTGATGAAGTGAGCTCGGGCTCACGAAAGCTCATGCTGTACATCTCTGATTTAGTTAATCTATAAAGTGCCTTTTCACAGAGGTGCTAAGCCATATTAGTTTGAAGCCCGCCTGCCTTACCTTGTAAGTAACTTTCTGGATGTGTTTGCTTGAATTTGCTGAATGCAGTTAGGTGGAATTGCCAGCTTTAGGAGGCTTCATTTGACTTCATTTGGCAGATGTTAGGCAGAATAGGGTAGCTTGGCTGTCTTCGAAACATAAACCAGCTGGCATGGAGACTTAACTTGGTCTTTATATCTGAGGTGGGATTTTGTGATCATTGACAGGGTGATTTGGGTTTTAGAGCAGTGGGAAGTGTGAGATCTATGCCAGAAAAATAGGGAATATTGTGGTAGAGGAGCACTGAGTTAATTTACAAATAATATATATGTATCATGAGTTGATTATTCAGGGCACCACATTCAGTATAGGGCCTTCACCCTGCAAAGCAATCTGCTAGAATGGAGCCATGTGTCATTCAGTGGGACTTTGAATAAGTGCAGGGATTTATGGCAACTGATGGAAATGATGGATGGGGGGAAAAGGCAGTAATTACTGCTTGGTTATTATTAGTAGCTAAAGAGTGTGTGTCCTACTCTCTACATGCCTTTGTCTTACCATTACAATCCTTCTTCTAAACACAAATGAAAATCTCCTTTCTAAAAGTAAATATCTGTACTGCAGCACTTGCTTTCAAAGAATTTTAGCCTTCCTTGCTCCTTCTGATATCCTCTATAATAAAATGTTCTTAGGTAAAGTTGTTTGAACCCTGCTTGCCTGTGGTTTGTGGTGCTTGGTGTTATGGGAGCACTCTACAAAGATCATGCAAGTACTGTCCTGCCTCCCAGGATGTCACTTAATTGATATTTGAAAAGTGCTTTGAGATCTCTGTTGCGAATTGCTTTTTGAGCATAAAGTGCTGGTGCTGAGGCTGTTTAAGTGGTGCAGCCTTCATGTTAATGCAGAGCATAATCAGATTGCGGGCTGCCGAGATTCTGAAATGCAGGAATGGATATCAGCTGCTGTTGTAGAAAGTCATGTAATGTTAGAGTCTGTTGTGGACAAATAAATTGTGTCATGAACCAAGTGCAGAGACATCACGCCAGCCCATTAATGAGATAAACCCTGTCTAATAGACAAAGTTGTGTTTTTATCAAAGATAAGATGCATAACAAAATAAATTGTGTGTGGCTGTTCTGTCTGCACATAATTCCACAAGTGTCGAATAAAGAAGTAAAATTGTTTCTCCTTCCACAGTACTTGCCATAACCCAAATCTGTTTCTCTCTGTTCATTCAAAAGGCTTATGTCAAGCACAGTCAATTTAAATGAGATTCAGAACTGGAACGGCAATAAGTGTTCAATCAAAGTATTTGATAAATCACTTAAACAATCTTGCAGATTGCAAATTCTGTAAATGTAAGTTCTGCACTTATTCAAAACTAGTGAATGTGACAAGACTAAGAGACAGGAAAGTCAAAACAGCAGGAAGAAAAACTCAGATCCTTTGATGAGATTAAAATACCAGCAATTTAAGTGGCAAGCAGGTAGGACTGTGCTGCTCCTATAGCTCTCTAACCAATACTGAAGCATTTACAAGGAGAATATACAGATGGGATAAAGAAGAGAAGGCTGATTTGATGATTGCAGCATAATTTTACCTTTACTGTGTGTGTGTGTGCATGCATGTGTGTGTGTGTAGTATCCTGAATAGCATAATTTGGATGATCAAGAAATTTTTTCCCTCATTAACTAGAATAAGTGACTGTACAAATGGGAGAGGGGAATTCTCAGCAAATCCCAGATGGTTTTGAATGATAAACTTATCCTGGATTAGCCAGAATGAAGCACTGGTTTCCTCAGGAGGATCTTATTCTGGTAAGTGTCTCCATGTGAAAGGTGAAAACAAAACATTACAACAAAATCTTTTGACTTAATTCTAAACTGATTATTTGTTGCTCGACCACTGCAACAGTGCATACGTCAAACTCTGTATTTACTGCATTGTGATTACAATTTTGAGTCTCTCATAAAGAAATGTGGAAGAAATTAAAACACCAGAAGCTCCTCTTTGACGAACTGCCAGCATTAAATCCATTTCTTTGAGAGAGGCCCCCTCTTGCTCTTTCTCCTGTGCCCTTAATCTCTCCTAAGTGTGAGGCTGTGAATGACAGAAGGTTATCAAATTATGGGGGGAGGCAATTTATTTAGTATCAGCAGAAACACAAACAAAAGCCCAAAGTAAGTTTTCATATAGTAACATTTTTTTTTATTGCTAACAAAACAGAGGCTGTGTCATACCAGGCCACAGGCACTGCTGAGATACGAGAGGCAGCTTCTCTTTAAGACACACTTGTTGGCAGTGTTGCTCCTTCCTGTGTCTGCTCTGGTTAGACACTCTGCCAGCCCTTTTTTCATAATGCCACGGGACCTTTTATTACAATTCTGGATCACACACCATTTCAAAGTATGTTTATACCTCTCAGTTTTCTCTCCTTTTAGCCACAGACATACTTCCATGCCTCAGAAACTTGGTGTTCCCTCACTTCCGGCAGTTGCATAAGAAATCCTGGCTCACAGATGTGAGGTTATAGGAAAAGTCTAACTTTTCACACATGCAAAATCCCTAGAAGGCAAGCAAAATAAATACTTAGGAGGGAGGTTGTACCAGGAGGCAAATGATCTGGGTTCTCTTCCCATGCTTCTTCAGTGACTTTAGATAAGTTCCTTAACTTCCTTGCTCCCTTTTCTTGATCTGTCCTGCAGTGGGTGCGAGGCCTGAGGGTTTTGATATCCTGAAACAGGCAGGTGTTTTAGCAGGGGCACAGCATTATATTACAGTTTGCAAAATTTCAAGAGTCCAGCATGTGGGATTTGCAGCATAGTGTACTTAGGGTTTGTGGTTATTAGTGTTAATTTTACTTTGCATCCTTTGAATGACAGCCTTGGTTTCACTTCATGGTTCCCTACCCGATAAGAATGAGCTGAGCAATCCTCTTCTCCCCAGAGAAGTTTTCCTAAGGATGCTCAAAAACATACAATACGAATGAGCAAGCAAAGGTTTGCATTCTAGACCAGTAGCTACTAAAGCACCTTTCTCATTTTCAAATACCATGATTAATTTTGAAGGAGCTGGCTAAAATCATCTCAAGGGGACATAAACACAGATAGGTACTCTGTTGACTATCTCAGTGAATACTAGAATTCTTGTGTATTAACATAAAAATAGATGACGGTTTTTGTAATATCCGATCTGTATGTACAGATGCTCATGACACAAAAAGCAGATTTTATATTTGGGAAGTGTCAGGACACCATTTAATATGCATATTTAGTTGTTATCGCTACACGTATTTTATGAACATTGAAAATAGAGAAAGAATAAAATTATTCATTCTTATGTAAAGAATACGGTCTGTGTGGCCCTCCCCTTTTAATCCCATTCAGTGCTACCTTACAGGTCTTTTTTCCACTTTTAAAAATGAGAAGGAAGAACAGGTTTTGCATACGAAGGGTCAGCTTCTGCCCTTGGGATTGCAGTTGCGTGAGGAATCCCATGAATGTCAGTGCCCAGCATCTAATACATTATGAGTCTTTCATTTTCTTGAGAAATAAACAAAATATTGAGTAGCCATGTTGTCAACCAGCCAGAGTCCCTGGATAGTTCAGGCAGTAGGTTGATTAAAGAGCAGCTGAAATTAGTTAGATTTCCATGTTGGTTCCTTAGTTAAAAAGCAGGAAACCTTCCTTCCCCAAATCTGAAAAGGAAAGGAGGAATTGGTTTGCATTAAAGTGAATGAATGTACTTACTCTTCTTTTGATACTAGAACAGTGCAAAAAATGAGGGGTTTTCACGTTTCTATTTTAAAAAACATGGTGAACCCAATTTTGCATTATGAAATGCTTTCTAAGAATTTGTAAGCCAGAATCCATCCAGGAATTAAGTTTCTTCTGATAAGTTATCTGAGAATTTTAAGGGAAACTTCAGCTTACCCCACATTTACGTAAGGCTGGCACAAATGATTTTTTGCTGAATTTGAATCAATTATTTTCCTCTTAAAAACATCTCATTTTAAGGCCTAGTTGTTTTCTAGTCTTACCCTATATAAATGTATATGTTTACTAGACTGAACACGTTATCATTAATGAAATTTGACATAATCATCTATATATTATTTCCATTGTGCTCATCTGTAATTGGTCCTTTCAGTCTTTAACTGACAAGCGAATGCACGCTGCATTACTTCTGTGTGCAAGGTAGGATTTATAAAGAGGACTGGTTTGTGCGGAGGATGCAGCAGCCTTTATTTTCCGTTCTGGTCATGGCAGATTCTAGCAGGCTTGCAGAGGTTAAGCAGTGTGTGAGCGTGTGTGCGCGCGCTTCTGTTGTTTCATTCTTCTTGTAATGCTTCACCACAGTAGGCAAAATGGATGAAACATGGAAAAAAAAGAGACAATAAATAGTTTCCTAACCTGGCTTTGATAATAGAGAAAGTTCGTTAGATTTATTAATCCTCATTTTCCTTTGGACTGTCAGGTTTGGAGTGACAGTAAAAAAGCTTGTGACGACTTTGCCTAATTTGCACTCCATTCACTTTCTCATGAAAACCCATCAGGATGACTGAAGAACTGCTCTGCAATTGACCTTATTCAATGGCAGAATGATATACTGGGAAACAGGCCAGTTTTCACAATGCCGAAAAGAGCAAATTGGACGGAATCTTTGTTCCTCTCTTTTTTTCTCTTTCCTTTTTATGCCAGTCTTGCTCCAGTTAAGCTCCCTCATTTGTTCCAGCAGTAGCTCTAGGGCTCAGGTCACCCTCTGTGGCTGCCATTGCAGGTGATCGCTGGACTGCTTGCCTTGGATGCAGAGGGAGGCTAGAGGGGAGGGCAGTTGCTGCAAGAAGCTTTGAGGTTAAAGATTTGTCACAATGAGGAAAATCCAAGGCCACAGTATCTGGCCAGGTGTGGGTTGACGTGAACACTTTATAATGTGCAAATCCCTGATGTATAAAGAGCCCTTCTGTAACTAAAATGCAATTTATCTCAACTTCCTATATTTTATTTTTTTAGAGGAAGCATAAGACTGAGTTCATGATTGCATTGGGGGTCATTGCAGAATAGGCCTTGGTGGGAATCGGCTTGCCTATCCCAGGAAACTTTAAAAAAAAATTAAACGTTTTCATTCCCAGTGACACAGAACTAAGACCCTTTTGAAGTTTTTAAGGAAATGAGAAGGAAAGTGAGAGCACTCAGAAAAGCCTTTATAGCCTCATGGTTTAACTCATCCACTTAGGACAGCTGGGGATACCCAGGGGGGTATGCCCAAGTCCATGTTCCAGTAAATTTGTAATTGTTTATGCAAATGGAAGCACTCCAACAAGAAAGTCTGGGTGAAAACATACTGAAGTGGGAAAGAGCCAAGAGCGGTAGATCGTGGATTACTGGAAGGTGGGACCATGGCTGAGTATATCCCTGATGAGGTCTTTACCATCATGAAGTTGACTGGTTTGAAATGAATGCTTCTCTCTTTCTTTTTCTCTCCACCCTCCCCGAATGGAATTCTTGAACCTAGGAAGCCTTTTCCAATGAAAGTTTCACTGAAACTCAAAGGTGTCCATGAACATCTTGGCATTTTTGTCACAACCCTTTCTCAAAAAAATCCCAGCCGATTTTCTTCTTATCCCATAGTGGCTGTGTAATGCTGCAGTACATTGTAACATATGTGCCTGTTTCACTCCAGAGAGGTGGCAGCTATTTTAATTCATGGATGCAATATGCACATGTATTAGTTTGCTTGATAGAGCACCCTTTTTAATGAAGGATATTGTATTATACAAATGAAAGCTAATTAGCAGTATCACACAAAAGCATTCCTAAGAATGAAGTGCTACCTCTCTGCGATGTGCAGAACAGTGCCTGGATGGGTGACGCCCAGGGCTGGATTATGACATGCTGGGGCCCTACGCTAGGGGTTCCCAACCTTTCTATGCCGCAGCCTGGCAAACTGCAGACCAAAAACAGCCATGGCCCGGCAAACTGTAGACCACCGTGCGGAGCCTTGTGGCTGGAATTTCTGGCTGAAACACAAGAAAAGATACTTCCACCCCCTGGGCAAGGAGGCAGCTGCTGCAGGCCCTGCGGGAGGAGTTGCAGCCTCTGCCTGGCTCTGCAGAGCCATGGTTTCCTGGTATGCAGTCACTTCCAGTACAGCAGCCGACCCTTCGTGGCCCGGGGGTTGGTTTAGAGGCCCCTCATAATGCGAGGCCCTAAACTGAAGCTTCCTTAGCTTTGCTTAAATTTGGCACTGGTGATGCCCCATGCTCAGATTCATGGCAAGGTTCTGTGGACTTCCATTCCAGTGGCAATGAGAGAAATTCAGAATCTATTTATATATGCTGTACTGCAGCCCTTTCCCCTTGTTGTTTTTAATATATTACACGGGTCTTAAATAAAGATTGTTGGAGTTCCTTCAGTATCATTTCAACTGCCTCTCTTACATTTATATACAGAGACATACCTGGTTTTGTTTTTGTTCAGACCCCCTCTTGTCCTGCTGTCACTGCAGTAGCACTCAGAAAATTCAGACAGGCAAACAGAAGATGGTCTTATACAACTCCTGCCCTCCCCCCCGCCACCCTTGTGCCTCTCACATTTCACCTCTCATTTGAAAAGCAAAACTAACTAGCAAATGTTTCATAGTCCTGATTTTGGAGCTTGATCTGATCCATGTAACTCCCAGTGAAGCTAATGACTTTTCAGTAACATTGTGGATGTACTTGCTACCAAATTTGCGGGGGAGTTAAGCATACTCAGAAAGTTGCAATGCTGGACACTTTAATTCAGGGGTGGGCGAAGTACGACCCACAGGCCAGATGAGGCCTGCCAGGCCATCCTATCCAGCCTGTGAGGCCCCTAAAAAATTTAAGAAATTAATATTTATCTGCTTCTGGCTGCCTGTCAAAGATGGCAGGAGACAGGGGCAGTAGGACCCAGGAGAAGCCAGCAGGACCCAGTAGGAAGGCCAGCCCTGCCCTCCCCTATCCCCAGCTCCCTCCCACCCCTGCCCCTCCAACAGGAAACCACTGCCTGCCACAGTTTTCACTGCTTCTCTGCATGCCAGCTGGCTGCTCCAGCACCACATGGCCCCTGGCTGCATGGGCAGACCATGGGAGCACGGGGCCCATGCCAGTACCCCAGGACCAGGAGCAGGACGGGTGTGTGTGTATGTGTGTGTGTAGGGAGGGAGTGAGACAGAGAGAGTATGTGTGTGTGTCCATAGGGTAAGTCCCACATGCACCCATAACCCCCTCGCACTGCCATACATAAGACACCCACACCCCCTCACACACTCCAGCCACCCTCCCCCACACACAGGCCCCCACAAACCCCATACCCATCCACACCCCATATATCCACACACCCCCACATGCTCCCTCATCCCACAGACTCCCACAAAACCCCCATGCGCACACCCACACCCCGCATACCCACAGCCCTCCATAAACCTATCCCCCCCCCCCACAATATGCAAGAGTAAGAATTCATTTTAAGCTATTATATATCACCTCTATGTACACTACACAAAAACAGTTTCATAGTAGCTAGGGTCAGGAGGGACCGGAACAGATCATCTAGCCCTGACCCCCTGCCACAGGCAGGAATGAATGCTGGGTTCACAAGACCCCAGACAAGTGATCATCCAACCTCCTCTTGAATTTGCCCAAGGCAGGGGCGAGGACCACTTCCCTGGGAAGTTGGTTCCAAATTTTGGCCACCCTAACTGTAAAAAATTGCCTTCTGATCTCTAACCTAGACCTATTCTCCATCAGCTTATTACCATTGGTCCTCATGACCCCAGATGGTGCTGGGGAGAAAAGGGCTCTACCTATTTGCTGTCGATCTCCCCTGATGAGTTTGTAGGCAGCCACCAGGTCCCCCCTCAGCCTCCGCTTGCTGAGGCTGAACAGGTTCAGGTGCCTCAGTTTCTCCTCATAGGGCCTGTCCTGCTGCCCTCTCACCAAGAGGGTGGCCCTCCTCTGAAACCTCTCCAGGCTGGCTACATCCTTTCTAAAGTGTGGCGCCCAGTACTGGAGGCAGTACTCCAACTGCGGCCTCACCAAAGTCGCATAGATGGGGAGTATCACCACTCTGGACCGGCTTGAGATGCATCTTTGGATGCATGACAAGGTATGGCTGGCCTTGCTGGCTGCAGTCTGGCATTGGCGGCTCATGTTCATCTTGGAGTCAATACTAACTCCAAGATCCCGTTCCGCCTCTGTGATTTCAAGAGGGGAACATGTAAATCAGGACACAAATATTTTTTTAAATCAAATCAATGAATGTTGTAGATGTTCAATTTGTAGAATATATTTTTGATATTTATGGTTCTGACATGGCAAAACTCCTTGCTGAAAGGAGTGCTTCTTGGGGCAAGGGGTGGGACTTCTGGTGGCAAAGGTCGGGGGCTAGGGGGTAAGACTTCACATCACAAGATGGCAACCAGGGGGCGGGGCCCCTGTCAAGGGGGGCAGGGCTACCCATGAGCCCTCGACAGCTTGCCAAAAGTCAGCAAACTGCCCTCCACCCAAAATACTTGCCTGCCCCTGCTTTAACTAGAAGAAAACATTGCAACAAACTTATACTACGCTTGCCTGAAATCTGGAGATGCAGTTCTGTCTGTGCTAATACCTGGAAGGAGAAATAATTGTCATCTTGAAAAATGACTGTAATAACATAATTGCCATATTATGTTGTATCTCCGTGCCCACCTTCAAGATACCGGGTGAAATACATGTCAGGGAATATATTACTCAAGAAAAGCAGTGCCTTGGAGGCAACTCCATGATCTCTACTATGATGAGTATTGCAAGCAATCCCAGGCACTGCCACACTAAAGAGCTTCAACCCTTTTCTAGAAGGACCGTGTCCAAAAGCAAAAATGTTCTTTGCTCTCTGTGACAGATTTAGGTCTTGACCTTTTCAGTGAAACAAAGAAAGAGCTTCACTGTGGTGGCAGCAACATTCTGGAAAACTCAGAGCAGCTAGACTGCTACCTGTCACATGAGTCAACTACCAGCCTGCAAAAAAACATTTGGTCATTTGTGGCCACTTCATCTATCTCTGTGCTAAGACATTAGGAGTGCAGATCTTAAAGCTCTGTTAAACAGACATAGGGTCTGTAAAGGACAAATAAAGGGTACGTGCAGACGTTACGCTTAGATTGACCTAAGTAGGGTTAGGTTGTTCAAAGTGCCGGACTCTATATATGTTCAGGGAGTTTAGATTGGCCAAAAAATGGCCAGCTGGATGCAACTTGGTTCACCTGAGGAGGTGCACTACCCATATAGGGCCCCAGCCCTAGGGCTATGTTTTCCCCAGAGTGGACCTGCTAGCCCCTCCTATTTCTGTCCGCCCACCTCAACTTACTTGCATCGGGTTTCTGGCACAGCTCACAGCACTGGGAAATATGTGGATTAGAAGGACCCTATCTACAATCACACAACTTAAAGTAAGCCATGTGATTATAGATTGGATCCTGAAACATCTGCACTTGCCCACAAACAGAGAGAGCTTGTCCAAGTGGCCACAATTTATTTGCATCCAGAAACATTAGAATAAGGTAACACTTAACCTGTCCTGGCCAGAACAGAAAGGGACAAAGGATTCATGCCTTCCCCTTCTTTCACAGACTTGTCTTGTGCATGCCATGCACTGTCCATGGTCTAACCAATCAGGTCTGTACAATCTCAAGGGTGCCAGGAAGCACAGGTAGCCTCAGTGCTCATAATGAGCTCACCTACCTTGAAAGATTGTCTGATGTTCTTAGACTTAGGCCCACCCCTTTAAACATCCTGGTACTGACCAATAGCAAGCATCCTTGCAGGAAGGATGGTCTTCGCTAGCTGTAGCACTGGCCCAGGAATTAGATATGTCATCCTCCCGCTTAATTTTTTTTTTTTTTCAGTGAATCTGCATGTTCCCTAAAATGGATAACCTGTTGTTTGCTCTAGGAAATCCTTTATACATATTTAAAATATAGGCAGAATACTGTAGGGACCCTGCTTTACCCAAATGAACTTAAATCATAAGCAAATAGCTTAATATAGATTTATCTTTATGATGTTCCTCTTCATATCTTTAAAACAGAGGAAAGCACATATATTCTTGTATACTTTTCAATGCTCAGACCACATAAGTGCATTTCTATTCTCTCTCCATTTCTCGGTGTATTTCACTGAAATCATAGGCATATGTTTAAAACAAATATTTACTAGATCTTTGTCTTTTAAATAATACCGAATACATTCAGATGTCTTTCATATCAAATATATGGTGAAATATACTGATCTCAGAAAAATGAACTGGGGAGGAATTATTCCGTGAACAATATTTATGAAATGTAAGCACTGTACAGCTTCTGTCTGCTCCATTGTTAAGCACAAATCTGAAGCTATCAAACTGAAACATGCCATTTTAATTTTTATAAATAGTTTGAAGAAAGACAGAGCTGAAATAATCAGAGGACAAACTTTGGGAGTTTATTATTTTTTATTTAGTTTTAAAATGTTTAATGCTCTTTGTTACCACAGCAGGAAAAAAATGTGACCATATGCTACAGATCTCTGTAGTGCCAGGGTCCTAAACAATTTAATATATTTCAGAACGTGCATTATTTTTCAACCCTAACTTCACCAACTGGCTAAGCACACTTTAAGTGTGTTCTCCCAAAGGGAGATGTGGGTTTCTTTAAGCAAAGCTGGCTTTTCAGTTGAAAACAGTTGTGTTGTCTGATCAGAATCACCTCCTCAAAAATTGTCCATCTGAAAAAAATGCAGCAGCATCTCACTGAAATAGTGATAGCGTTTTGAAAATGTTAATCTCTCCGAAGTGGCATTGCTGAGTCAGCAAACCTTGGTTGGAAGCAGTCTTTTTCAGGAAAGTTATTAATACTGTACTACATGCTATGGACTCCTACAGGAAAGGTTACAAACTTGCTCTCTATTTAGATCGTGAAGAATAAATCAACAGGGTTGGGGATTTGGGGTAGAAATAGGATTAAAAATAGTAGAAACAGCAAAGATTTTTTTCTCTTCCCCCCACCCCCGTGGGCATAGTGGCATCCTGACACAGCCAGTCATGCTCTCTAGGACAGATCTCAGCTAAGATGTGACACTGTATCAACTACTCTGGTGTCCCGTTCCCCCCGCCCCCTGTATATTCCTCATTGTAAAAGAAGCACATTCAGCCCTATCAAAACTTTTTGGGGTGGTACTCAGTGGCACAACTTCTTCCTGTCACTCTTCCCACACACGGCACTGGCATCATTCTCATGTACTCTGTCATCTTCTTGCTCTCCTCCTTCTGGTGCCCTCAGGTCCTCTAATTTCCCCTTCTCTCTCTCAAATTCTGCCCATGTCCGCACCCTCATTAATCAATGTCAAGTCACAGAGTGTACAACAAGGGCTGTATTCTTCAACTGCCCCCTCAGCCCTCATACATCCCATTGTTCCGAAGAACTGATTCAGATGGCAAGAAAATGGCCGATGCAGCACATAAAAGAGATGAGACAAAAATGAAAAGAATCAAGAGAGAGAGAGAGAAAAAAAAAAAGAGGAGGCATTTTTTTCCCCTGAAACACTCGAATAAATACTCGGCAATGATAATTTAAATTATTCATACATTTATGAAAACATCCATTGAAAAGTGAAGTGTATGATGCTCTTTGTCTATTTTACTTGTCTCTTGTTTGTGATTAACCTTTACTGTAACTTGGGCTGGCACTGCCACTCACAAAGACCAGGCTTTTCCTTCCATGGGAAAAAAATGTTTCATCGTATCAAAATGAAAAATTAAGTGGAGGTATTTAGTGCTGATGTGGCAATTCATAAAGCATTAAAGATGCAGTATTATCCATGTCCATAGTCCAAATATTGTCTGTTCAACAAAAATATACAAAGCAAGCTTTTACTAGTATATTCCCTTACAGCTGAGCTTGACACATTCTATTTTCAGTACCATAAAGTCCTTCAGGATCCAAGTAACTTGACATCCCACTATTTACAGGTTTTACTGTGCTTAAATCGGGGAAATGTATGTACGCATGTGCGCATGCGCGTACAAGTTTGAAGTTAATGGAAAGTGTCGCTGATTCTTTTAAATGCCACTCGCCTCAAACCTTCTGAGCTGATATTGCCCAAGCACGTCTCTGAAATGTTTCTTCATCAAGTAATACTTGCATGTTTCCTTTTTCTAATTACAGCAGTAATTAGGTGGCAGATTATGTGCCTGATCCAAAGTCCATAGGGGTCTTTCTGCTGCTTTTTTAGAGACCTTTTGATCAAGCCCTTTTGGTCACTTGGACTGATTTTTCCAAGTTTGTGGTCAGATAGGTAGTAGAATCTGAACTGATTCTAGAGTCTGATAAATTAGCTTCTGCATCATGAATAAGCCTTGAGTCTGTTAGATATTAAAATACTAAAGCAGAGATGGGAGGGGGTTGCATGTTTGGTCTGTCTCTGCACCTCTTGCTTTCTATTTAAATCAGACAAAGTTCTCAAAGAAAGGCTTTTCCTTTAATTTGTGTATCTTGGTTGGAACTCATCGAATTTCCACCCAAGCTCCAAATGAGAGAGATCTGGATAATGTCACATAATCTATAGATAATCGCCTAAACATTTTTATTCTCAAACAAACCAATTTAGTCCTGCAAAGATGCTTTTATGCTTTGCCATAACTAGCTGATTACATGGGAGAGAGAGCCATTGTCTAGTGGTTAAACCCAAGGGATTTGAAGCAGAGATTTAGTTCCTGTTCCTGTACTGACTCTGCAATTGACTCCCTATGTGACCTTGGACATGTCACTTATACTCTCATTGCTTCGGTTTCTCTTGTAAATGGATATTAACATAATAAGTACCTGCATTAAAAGGGTGTTAGGAGACTTAATGTATTAACGTTAGTAAAGTGCTTCGAGATCTGCACGTGACAAGCACTATAGGGGCCTGGGCATTGAAATCAATGGTAGTCTTTCTGTTTACCTCTGTGGGCTCCAGATTAGATCCCAAGAGAGTAAGCCTTATTATTGCTGCATTCATTTTGCTGGTGTCTAGCTTTCCTTTTACACCTTTTTTCCTTCTCTCCCTACCTTCATATTTTGTCTGCTTTTTTCATTGTATCTGTCTAGCAATATCTATAGTGAATGGCACTGAAATGGTTCTCACCACGTTCCTCTGGCTTAGGTCTCGCTGCCTTTTGAATTTTAACATAGTCTGTTGGTTTGCCTTTTCCAAACATTTCAGCAGAAAACCTTTTTTAGCAAATCCACTTGAGGATAAATCTACTAAAAGAGCCTGTCATCCTTAGGATACAGTATTTATATAGAAAGTGTGGTGGAAAACTGTATATTAAAAGAGGAAAGGAGGTAGAACAACAGTCCTAAATCAAACTTCTGGCAATATACTGTCTTGCTCTGTATTTCTTGTTGGGCTGTGATTCCTTTCTCCTGGAAGTTGTCCAGAACTTCCTGGCTTGGCGAGCTGGGATACTGGCAATTCAGAATGATTTTTTTTTTTTTAATATACTGGATATGTAGAGCAAGGAGAAATCTGCAGTGGGGCCTGAGATGTGCTTTCATTCACAGAAATATCCACAATATTGGTTGTCTCTTAAAACCAATTTGCACAAATCCCCCTCCAGGTCTTCTGTACCAATGTAAGGTTCCTGATGGAGGCCAGGTACACTTACCAGTATAAGTGGTTGGAAACCAGTCTATATCCAGAACAGAAGTTTGGCACACAAAACAGATCTATACCCGTAACAGAACAGAAGTTCAGCACAGACAGACTGGTTTAAAAATAGCAGAACCTGGTCTAAGATTTGCCGTCCCTTCCCCACGAAAGGGCAAACGTGTGTTGTGTTTGCTGCTGATCTAAACTTCTCTGCTTGCAGAAAGCCATGTAACTTAGATCGACCCCAACTCAGGCTTTTTGAATGTCTGCACCTAGCCTGAGCAGCAGGCACAACTGTCCTTCCCTCTCACTTGATCTGATAGTCTTCGGGAACAGCTAGCCAGGTGCAGAGCTGGCTGGATGTACAGTAAGGAGCCTCACCACAATGCTGCATGCCTGTCTAATGCATAGACAAAGATATGGCCTTCTGCAAATCTCATTCTCCTATCTTTTACTAATGTGTCTTCTGAACTGTTATAAAGAATTTGAGAAAGGATACATTCTCTTTGGAAATGCATCCTCTTCCCCTCTCTACCCTCCAAAAAAGTTTGAGTCTGAATTCTGGGTGAAGATGGCTCCACCGGGCACCTGGTTTTGCTATGTTTGTAAATTGTTACAGTGGCAAAACTCCAGTTTTTTGTTTTCTTTTTTTTCTTTTAGTCTCTCCCCTGACCCTGCCACCTGCAGAGTTTGAAACAAAACTTCCTGTGTAGGAGTTTCTCAGCAAACAAGTCTGGGGTGCAGGATTTGGGAGGGGGCAAAGACGGGGCACACTTGGCTGGTGACTGGATGATTCTGCAAGTGCATTTCCACAGCGGCTTCTTTTCTTACATGTGCTCACAGTGACAGTTTTGTGATCCTTCCCCCCACCCTACTTTGCCCATACAAGGTAGCGAGATGCTTCAGTTAAGTAGCAGCCTCCCTCCTCCCACCACAGCCACCAATGCTGGGTCTGGGAAGGTAGCCAAATGCCACTGAGGACACTGGAGTAATAAATCATCCCCATTCCAACATCTGCAGGCCCCAAAGGCTCACCCCTCCCGATGATCATCTCTCCTCCCACTCCCCGCTTTTTATCCTGTCCCTCTCTGACAAAACACCTATTGTCATAGCCTGAGTGAAGAAGAGTCCTTTTTCCTTTACAAAGGCCCTCTGAAGCCAAGTTGTGAGCTGCCAGAGAAGATGCCTATGTCTCTGCAGGGAGTCTATATCTCACTCTTTTTCCCTCTAGTTCATACTTTTTCTCTCTCACGGGGGTCACCCAAAGCCTTTCACTGTGGCTTCATATTCACATAAAGACATCAAGAAAAAAAAAACCTCACCAGAAAGAATTATTAGGCATGGCTGTCAAATGCTTTATCAGAAGGGGAGGGGGTAGAACAGTAACTCTTTATGTGCTGGCATTGTTATAAGAGCTAATGTACTACCGCACAGATCCTGTTTGCTTCCAGACCTTAAAAATGACATAGAAATATTAATCCAAACCGCAGGGTTTACGAAACAGTCGTTGATGGTAAGGCCTTTCCCTCCTTGTTCCTAGTCTCATTTAGCCTGTGGTCCTACTCTCTTGAAGAATCTTTTTTAATTGGATAGGTTCTTATTGACTGTCATTTGTATGCCATTTCCAAACTGCTGAGCAATTTATAGGAACTGCTAGGTCAAAATGTCCCCAGCCCACTTTTGCTTATGAAAGGAACTAAAAAAAAAACCCCAGCAGCCCTTTTCAGGATATTAGTTTTTTGCATTAAAGCAACAGAGCTGCACTAGTGCAAATAAATTGCAGCTGCAGAATCTCCTAGTATCCCTAACATATCTTTGCAGAGATGCAGAGAGCTTTTTAACTCTGTCATTTATATGCGCCGTGAAACTATGAGGCTAGTAAGCCTATTCAGAATTATGAAATTGCTCAGTTGTGACAGGGTAATGCGGCAGAGTGTTCCTGAATATGCTACACCTGTCTCTGCACCAAACTCAAGGGGAAGTTGGTGGAGACATGAATTGATGGTTTTGCAAACAAATTGCCTTCCAGTGTTCATAGAGGTGCCAAGTGACCATGTGTATTTTTAACCCTTATGAACCCTGTTTCTATATACTGGTTGCTGAAAAGTGGGCAAAACTTTGTTAGGGGCTACTTTAAGAAGGCCTCACTGGCTTTTGAGAAGGGAGATAAATTAAAAACTGCAGCTAATCCTTTGGAAGGCTGAGACTGTAAAGTTAACAGTTGAATAACCTATTAAAATTTACAGTGCAAGGCATCAAAACAGAAGAAAAGTGCATATATATAAAGTTTAAAACATCCTTATAAAAAGCCGGAAACCTAACACTGCATTCCTACAAATTATTCCCTTAGCAAACATTTTTATTTCCAATTAGTAAAAGAAAAATTGCTAATTTGCTGCAGTTGGACAGGCCTGACGTCTCAATCTGCAAAGTGTCAGTGCTGTGAAAGGAAATGTTTCACACTGTGCTGGAGAGAGAGCGCAGCTCTAAAGAGGGTCAGGGCATTGGGCCCAGAAACCAGATTGACTGGCCATAGTGCTAAATTACTCACACAAGACATACATTGTCTACAGTGCCAGCTACAGAGTACTCACTTTCTCATTCTTTCCCTTTTTTAGTTGGTGCTTGTGGGGGAGGTGAGGGGAAAAGACAGTATAGGAGAAGGGGGGGATAGGGGAGAAGAGGGAGGAGGGTAGCTGTGGCATTAATTTAGTCTGCAGTCTCATCCTCTGCTGCTGCTTCAAGCTGGAGCTTCCAAATTGTTGCCGGGAGGTTAAATCCTGCTTTAACCCATCCGTAACTTTGCCTGGAGCCGAATGCTAAAATAACCCCGATACTGGGCACCCAGTGGATTCTAGAACAAGATTAATTTTTCACTGGGACGTTTTTATTCAGTGTGTAAATGAACACAAATAAAAATGTACTAAAATAGTACAAAAAGGGGACCATTTTATTATCCTTATTTGTTGTTCTGCAAGGCACGTGTAGGTGTAACTGGCACATCACCACATACATCTTTGCCCTGAAAAATTCATAGATTAAGTTAATGTGAAAACTACCAAAGAGAAACAACAACTTGATGAGGGAATGGGAGAAAGGAAGAGCTGGGGGAGGACAATGTGGTGCTTTGGTTGCTTAGAAAGCTGATACATGCCCTTAGGGAGCACTTCTTACTGTGGAATGCTACCATAGTACACAAGGGAGAAAAATCACTGGGATTTTCGGGTAGAAAACCTTATAAATATGTCCTTTAAGAAAGCCTGACCTCATCCACCTCCCTGGAACCAATCATTAGGGAGGGGGTGTTTGAACCTGAATGTAAACCTAGGAAGCTAGGAAAACTTTTCAGCTGCCTGAATAGGACTCTCAGGTCCAGCCCCTGGTGTCCTGAATCTTGGGATGTTCAATATGTCCCCGGGTCTGCATTGTGTGGCTTCATCTCCTCGTTTCCCCCTTGCACAGCTGCACTGACCATAGAGGGGGTGTGGCCGAGATCCGGTGGCTTGCCTTTATATTAGATTGCATAGCAAAGCATTTATATTCCAATACATTACAGTTCAACATAAACTATGTCAGGAAACCCAAAGTAAGGGTCAGAAAAATCCAGAGTGGTTTTTATTGTTTAAAGCAATGTCACTGTCTCTGCTTGGACAAGTTGCTGACCCTTTTTGCTTCAGTTTTCCCTACCTATAGTTAGAAAATACGTGCTTATAACTCAGAATGTCTGTGCCGTAATTTGAAAGCCTCACATGCAGCAAGTGCTGAATATTTGTTATTATTAAGTTTATTATTCAGATGTGCAGCAGGTAGAAGCTTTCTGCCAAGCACCGTTAGGCCTTTCTATTTCAGGATGTGGTTAGCTCTGGCCGGGAACTCAGAAGCATTTGAGATCTACCCTCCTGTCTCTTCCTATCCATGACGAATAGTGTAAGGCAAGTCGTACGTTCTTTGTGTGGGAAACCCTACTGGAGGCACACAATCCAAATGCGCCTCTGCAGGGGAGACCAAGTTACTGTATAAATCACTTAAGAGTGAGATTGTTTTGCCTGGAAATAAGCTGGTGCATCTTGACGTAACAGTCTTCACAAGCCCCTTTCCTTACTAGACAGGTTCTGGGTTTCTTTTTACTGATAGTCCCATCAGGACCTTTGTTTTCCGATAAAACTAGATTCCACTGGAGAAACCTAAACACATTAAGGGCTCCATTACATCCTCCTATCCTCTGCATAGTTCTTAAAAACTGCCCTGTGCTTCCTGTGCATTAAACAGAGCAGATGGCCTACTCTGTTCCTCATGGCACAGTCCATTCCAGCCATCACAGTTATTGCTGATATCTATGCACAGCTGCCATGATAACACTGCTAACATTTTCAATGTGTCGCTATTTTTTTTTTTAAAGAAAAGCAATGGCCCTGCCTTAAGTAAAATAAATTACTTCAAAATGCCTTTACAAGGTAGACTTGGCATATTTTATTTTACTGAGACTGAAGATGCTATTCTATATTTCCAAATTATTCATTCCTGCAAATCTCAGCAGGCTGCTGTTTACGATCTGATAAAGAAACGCTGCTTCCCTTAGCTGATGTGAGGAAAGGAGACAGAAAAGGCACTTTATTTGGGCACATATAGAGCCAGGTTTGAATGTTACGGAATTGGAAGCCAAATTTTTTGTTTTCTCTTTGAGGAAGGCATTTTACAATGCTTACTGCGAGAGCTCTGAACTACATTTTGCATGAAATCAGAGTGGGTCAGTCAGCAAATCCAAGAAATAGTTTCTTTTGAAGAGCTACATTCTAGCTTCTCATACAGGAAGAAAAAGGAAGAGATGTTCAAAGTTTGGGTAGGATTTAGACAGTTTTTTGGAGAGGAAGAAGACATCTCTGTACCATGTTCTGCATCCTGTTTGCCTTTATTGGAGTTGGCATCTCTGTATCTTTGGGCAGCATTTTGCCCCATAAATTCTTTAAAGGATTTTTTATTTAAAAGAAAAAAACTTTTCCCCATGCAGAGTGCTTCTAACATTTCTTCCTTCCTCATCTGCCCATCCTTCTATCTAAAGGATGCATAATAAATTAAAACATTGCAGTACAGATTTCCCATGTGGTGCTGCCTGGCATTCCTCGACTTCATCTGGATGCACTGGCTCAGCAAGAAGGAAATCCATGGACCTGGAAAGCCAAATAAAATGTTCAGATACACTTCTGGTGAACGGATTTGTCATATATCAGGTCGTGCAAAATAAGAAGTTTGTTCACGAGCACCTTTAATTAAAGTTTTCCCAATTTGCTCCTTTTTCAGACCATTGAAATGTAGGTGCTCAAAACACAGATCAAACATGATACTTTCTTACTTGAAGACAAAGGTATTCCGGCAGAATTACCTTAGCCATTGGGTTCTTCCCACGTTCCAGCCCACACACTTTATTTTCAGTTCAACAGGGCTGGAAATAATCCAAGCACGTTACATCTACAAACACCTCCACCTCTGAACAGTTGCTGTTGTCACAAAGGATGCTTTCTGTCCACTGCTGTGTGCACGGAGCAGCAGAGGGACTTTCCACTGCCCACAAAGGGTTATTTTGAATGGGTTTATATGAGCCCAAACATTTATATCGTGTGGTGAAGAGGGAAGCTGGTGCCTTCCATCATATCGGATTTCTTGTTTGCTCTTTTGTTTTCTCTCTGTCTCTCTCCCTATCCTAAGCCTTCAACATGACTCTCTAAACTGAAAAATACTCTTAATACTCTTTAAAAATGATTATGATTATTTATGGCCATGCGTGGCTGCATAAAGATCCTCTGGAAGCTAGATGTTACATTTTCTAAGCCCTACTGCCATGGTAAATGTCCACAAATACTTACTGTATGTACATTTATGCTTTTGTGGAAACAGCCTTGATGTTTTCGAGCAATGGTTCATCAGCTAAGCAAACTGGCCCTGGTATGTAATTTTAGGAAAAATTTGTCACTGTTTTCTTGTTGCTTGTGGTCTTTTTCATGTCCTCTCCTACTCAGTGAGTTCCAGAGCTCAGTGCCAGCCACTACTGGCTACTCCTGGTGTGTGCCTGGCAGCTGCGGGCACCCACATGTCCAGCCCTGGAATGCATTTTCCAACAGAAGCAATCTCCAAATAGCTTTTTGTGAAGCCTCACTGCTGGCTGTTAGTCTAGCATCTGCTGCCATACCAGCATGGGCTGTGCTCTCATCAGCAGTTACAGCGAAAGCAGGGACGAGCCTTGGTTAGTACTTCAGTGGGAGACTTCCAAGGAAGACCTGGGGTGTTTCTGGAATTGGTAGTGGTTAAATAGGCGGCACTCATCCCTCTGTATCAGTATTGCATCGGTGCCTTAATATAGCGCTTGGTGCAGCTGAGCTGCTGGAGAGTTTAACATTCGAGCAGGTAATATGAATGAGTAATAAGAAGGAAGCTGTTGGGCCAGGTGTCCTGGGCAAATTCCATTCAAGGTAATTATATTCTGCCTCCCGGTACAGCTAGCAGGTGATAGCTCTCCTCTTCCTGTCCTAAACTGTTTTTAAAAAGCTGTCATCATGTGCCTGCAGAGATGCTCACATTTCAGTTGTGCGTCAACAGAACCTAGAAGCGTACGGTCTGTGAAGCATTTTGGTACTCTTTCAGGGTGGAAAAAGCACCATAGAAATAACAGTTATTTTTGGCTCGAGCGTCTTTTTTATCGGGTAGCTGTGACCGAGATTGTGGGGCAGAGGGGACAGTTAAACTAACGAGATAAGCCAAGCTACAGCAATCTGAATTGATGTCTGTCTAGTTATGAACTGACACAAAGGTCAAGGATGCTTGTGTCTGCGCAGAAAAGACGGTCTTGTTACTAAAGCTCTTTACAAGAGGCCTAAATTTAGTTTGTGACTGCCAAAGCTACTCTGTGATTTGGGTGCATCACCTACTCTCTGTCTCAGTTCCCTCTGTCTCAAACTGAGATAGTAACCCTTCTTTTCTCGCCCTTTTATCAGCTGTCTTACTTAGACTGGAAAGCCTTTGAAGTACGCACTGTCTCTTATGATGTATTCATCTATTGTCTAGCATAGTAGGGCTTCAGTCTTGGTGAGGGGCCCCCAGGTGGAGTAAGGGCAGACAGGGCTGGTCTGCTGTAGAGAAAGGCAGTTTAGCCCCAAGGCTGCCATTTGGAAATACATACCCTCCGCCCCCCGAATTTGGAGGTGCTTGGGTGGGAGGAGGAGCATGTGAAAATTTGGCTCCCTCTCTTAATTGAGAAGTCATGTAATCTCGCCAAAGATTGTTGTCTGGGACAGAAGATGATGACGGATTGTGACATTTCTCTTGCAGTGCCTGGGTGAAAGTAAAACTTCTGTGTGAATTTGTTCGTGTGAGCTGAGAGCATAATACTATAGGGAAATTATGTAAAGGGTGCTTTTTGCTTCTGTGTTCATATCCGCTGCATGTAATAGCGTGTGTATTGCTTGTGGAGTTGCTTTACCAAATGTGCTCTGAGAGGAGCCAAATCAGTTGTACCATTCTCTGAAACAACCACTGTGAAAACTGGTGCTCTCTGATACAAAGCCATTAAGGCATTTCTTCAAGGGAATTACCAGATGAATATCTACTGAGGTCACTTTAATAATGACGCAGCTAAAAAAAAGTGTTGTTTGTGAAGTGGCTGTTGATTATCATTGGTGAATAAATGTCTCTTGAATTTATAGCACCTGTTATCTGAAACTAATAAAAACACAATGCCAGTGATGAGTCGAAGGTCATCTCTTCTCTACAGGTGGCATGTAGTTGTTCAGCAAGACTCAAGGAGCACCCCTCCCACATCCAGTGCTTGATTATTAGTATAATAAATCCCTTACTATATTAATAGAAGGTGGTCAGGATATATGGACCTGGAGAAAGGCTGACTTCCACTTTTCTTTTTTGCTGGACAGTTTAAACTTACAAATCAGATTCCATTGCTATAACCCATGCATTATTTGATAATATGCTCTACAACACCTTGGGTCATATTTTCAAAACCAGGCCCCATAAGTTCATTTGCAAAATCTTCCTGTTCAAAAACTGCATTTTTGGTGCAAATTAGGCAGCCATGTCCATTAAAAGATCTCTATTGGAAAGCATCCAACTCTATACTTTGCCCATTTATGAGTACTCATGGAAATTCGGTAGGTGGCATTTAGATTGGCAGCATTTGAAACCCAGCCCTGTGATCTGAATTTTCTCTATAGGAACCCCAGGGAAGTGTTTGGCGCACATTTCTGCCTTTATAATTTTTTAACCCCTCTGATAGGAGGGTGTCATACTCCAAGGCTATTCTTACACATTTGTCTTTCTAGATTGGTTGGGAGGAGGGATTTTAAAAATATTATTTGCGTATTTGAGAGCCTAATTCCTTATCACCAGCATAGGAAGGTTCTACTTTGACAAAGTAGTGTCCTACACCTACTTTGCAATTGCACTACTGACTGCAAGCTGAAAGGTCATGGAGAATCAGATTCTTTCAAATTGCCAGTATATAATCTTAATGCACAAAGGTGCACTAAATGCCTACTTGCTTGCAGTTTTCAAATAACAATTATAGTTGAAGGTGGTGCTATATCCCTCTACAGTATCACATTATAAAAAACCCCAAACCCGAAGAAACAGAAAAACTTGTTCATCTCTCATAATGCTACCTCTACCCTCTGTAGCATAATGGAAACAGGTAGTTTATATCAGTCTCAGTTAGGTGCCATCCCACTTAAACAAGCACTGGGATTGTTGTGAGCCACTTTTGAAAAATTCAGATTTAATAGAAAATCTATTGAAACAATCGAAGTATTCATCTTTCAGAGAAGCTTTTGTGCAAGTGCAACGTAAAGGGACAGCAATAAATCACCATGCTGTGCACCTCAAATAGATAATCAATTTCACTGAAAGCATCAATAATCATAGTTTGACATTTATTACCCCTTGGATGGTTTATCTTTTGGGCCAGGGGACAGCAGGGGCAATGATGAATGCCAGTTCTGCCATGAAACACAATTAAATGGAAAAGGATTTTATATCGTGCAAAAAAGCAATCAAATTCATAATTGAATCAGATTGCATGAAATCTATAGGAGATAAATATGACCCCCAAATGCATAAAACTTGAATCCCAGTGTTATAGCTCATGAGATAAATGTTACAAATGCTGCTTTTGTTTCTTCTCTTTTAAGTGACTTATCTAGGCTTTCACTTAAGCTAACAGTCCTACAAGGCCAACCCCCTCTCGGCAAAACATCATCATTTCTCCCTGTGCACAAGGGAGGAAAAGTAAAACAGTTTTTAAAGGCTGAATTGCCTCCATCTCCAGATATAATTGTGTGCACTCACCTGGTCATTTTCATTATGCATCCTCAAAGCGGGGAAGTATTAGATGGACAAGTTAGACTAAAAGGCTGTGAGACCAAAGAAAGGATCACAATGTAATCCCTCATTTATTTGCCAGGAGAGCGTTCCCTTTCTCCTCCAGTATTGCTTCCTTGAGCAGGACCTGGAGAACAGTGTACTGTCCAAATGAAATAATGGAGTACATAGCTAGTGAGCTTGTTGGGAAAGCCCTTAGGACTGGCTTGGTTGTATCGTGTACAGCTGTTCCTTACAAGTTCTGGAAGATTTTCAAGAATGTGAGAAACCCAAACTGGCCAAGTTAGTGTAGAATAAATTGTGCAGAGCAGGAGAGTGGGTGCCATTGTTATATGTCGAGAGAGTTCGCCTCTCCAGGCAGGTTCTGAACTTTTCATTTTGATCAGTTTTTTTCTTTTGGAGAAGGGCATTGTTTACCGTCTACTAACAAACAATGTGGGCTACAAACAGCGGCCTAAAATGAAATTTTGTATGCACACCTTTTAGGACAGCCCAACCAATATGATCTTCAAAAAACATGCAGTGTGACTTCAGATCCCTTATAGATGGTTAGAGGGAGGATGGAGATAGACTGTTCTCTGTGGCTGCAGGAGACAGGACATTTTTGAACATCGATCTCAAATTGCAGCAAGGGAAATTTAGGCTGGATATTAGGAAGAACTTTCTCATTATGAGGGTGGTTAAGTATTGGAAGAGACTACCCAGAGAAGTTGTGCAGTCTCCATCCTTGGATATTTTTAAGAGCAGAATAGAAAGGCGCTTGACCGGGATGATGTAGTTGAGGACATTCCTTCCTTGAGCAGGGGGTTGGACTAAGTGACCTCTTGAAGTCCCCTTCAGTCCTCCTGTTTAATGGTTCCTTGACAGATGACATCACTACCATTCTGTTTTTGGTAAAAATGGGGGAACAGAATCAATATTTTTATCTGGTGGAAGAATATTGTTCTGGAGTGTCATTTTAATAGTAATAGAATGTTGTTCTGGAGTGTAATTTTAATAGCTGAATATATGAATTAGGAAAGGGGTATATACCATCATGGGTTTTCATTTTACAAGGAAGCTGAAAATATTTGCCCTGACAAAAGAGAGGAGCTGTGTCATGCTGCATATTTTCTATCATTGTTCTCAGTGTTCTTCTTTTGCTCATCCAACGATCTAGAAATACAATCTTTATTGGACTGCACTGTACAGGATTCTGTTTTGGTGGAAATACGGTCTTTTTATAAGTTTTAAATTTGCTTTATTTAAAGAAAAAATTTGGAAGGCAGAAAGTATTTTGTGGAGGCAGGGTTGGAAAGGTGTGGTGAGGAGGAACAGACACAAAAATCCCAAACACCACTAGCTTCTCCCAAACTCCATGGTAAAAATCTTAGAAGATCCTAGGGGGCTTTCTAAATTTTCTCAAGCTGTAAAACGCTGAACCAGATATTCAGCGCTGTGTAAAAACAAACCTGACCACAAAAATGTATTCACATTCATTATGGCATAGGTACATGCGCATTTTTTTCAGTTAGTCCATGGTGTTCACTCCACGTATGTGTCTAAAGAGGAAAAAGGAACAAGGCACAGTCAGATTTGCCAGGTGTTGGTTAGTTTCTCTTCTAATTACAGTAAGCGTTGGGTTAAACTACTGTAGTCTTTGCTAATGAGTTTCTTTCCCTTACTCCCAGATAGACTGGGTCAGCTGATCACAATGACCTAGAAGTAGATATTGAGAAGCACTAGGGAGTTTGTTGAGTTTAGGAAACACAAAGCCAAAATCATGAGGTTGCTACAATGCTGGGTGCTTTCCGTAAGCGGCAGTTTCTTTGGTGGCACATACTGAACACTTGGTGATTCAGATGGAATCTCTAGCTGTACTCAAATTAGTGATTATTTACTTTGGACGGGCAGTCAAAAATGTGCTTTACTTTCATTAAATCCTCTTCAACAGCTTTAAAAAAATGTTAATCTTCAGCATCTGGATGCATTATGAACATTTCTGTGTCTATGAAATATCAATGGTAGTTTCAAGACATAAACAGAAATGCTATTTGGCAAGATCATGCGAAGAGACATCTTTTTAACCTCAATTTTCCTTTTGGCAACAGATTAAAAAAAAGAGAGAGAGAAGTCTTGCATTCAGTACTCAAAGTTGGATTTCCCAAGATTTTCTGAAAAATTGCATTGGAGCATTTAATAACAATGAGGGCTGTATGTGTGCATTTTCAAAATATATAGCAAAATAAATAATTGTCTTTGTTGCTGGTGGTGGTGGCTGTTCTGCAGCCTGTGCCAAATGCAGAAAGAATTTTGAACAGGGAAGCCAATAGTTAGAATGCCATCAGCAAATGTTTTTAAAAGTGATTAGTGATTCTGGGGAGCTTTAGCCTATGGAAGCCCAATGTGAAAACAATTTAAAGGGTCTTCTACAAATTCTGACCCCTGTCTTCCGAAAAACAGGCCCCTTTACCTCCAGTTGATGCAAATAAAATAAAGGCACCTACATTTACTAATATCTTTGAAAGTGCTGGCCTCAAAATGTGTCTTCTGTTCATAATAGAGGCAGCAAAATGGATATTCCTTGATTCATAGTTTGTGAGGGCTGGAAGGGACCTCGCAGGATCATTGGGTCCAGCCCCCTTGCACTAGGCAGGAAAGACAATGGGGGTCAGGTGACCCCATCAAGGTGAAGATTTCCAGGGTAGGCGATTGCATCACCTCTGGAAGAAGCTTATTCCACAGTCTAGACACCCTGACTGCAAAGAAGTTCTTCCTAATGTTGAGCCTGAAATGGTCTTCGACGAGTTTGTGGCCATTGCTCCTAGTTTTCCCCAAGGGTGCCCTGGTGAACAGCTGTTCACCGAGCTCTTGATGTATGCCCATGATGTAGCAGTAAGCTGCTACCAAGTCCCCTCTTGGCCTTGTCTCGTTTAGGCTGAAGAGGCCCAAATCCCTCAGCCTTTCCTCATATGGTCTGCCTTGCAAGTCTCTGATCATAGAGGTGGCTCTTCTCTGGACTCTCTCAAGTTTTTCCATGTCCTCATTGAAGTGCAGCACCCAGAACTGGACACAGCACTCCAGCTGCTGTCTCACCAGTGCTGAGTACAATGGAAGAATCACTTCCTTGGTTGTACATGAGATGCATCAGTTGATGCGTGCCAGAGTATTGTTTGCCCTGCATTGCATGGATGGCTTATGTTCATGTGATGGTCAGTTATTACCCCTAGGGTCCCTTTCAGTTGTGGTGCTAGTCGAATTGGTGCCACCAAGCTTGTAAGTATGTTGAGGATTGTTTGCCCCCAGTTGGAGCACTTTACATTTCTCAGTGTTGAACTTCATCTGGTTCTGATTCACCCAACTTTGCAGCCTGTCCAGGTTCACCTGAATCTGCAGCCTATTTTCAGATGTGACCACGCTCCCCCATAACTTGGTGTTGTCCATGAACTTGGCCAGTTAGCTCTTCACACCCACATCCAAATCATTGATAAAGATGCTGAAAAGCACTGGACCCAGCACAGACCCCTGAGGGACACCACTGGCCACGTCTCACCAGGACAACACAGATCCATTCATAAGAACTCTCATGGATAATCCTCACGGGATAATGGTAGTACTAAAAGCAAACAATACCTTTATGTCCCTAATGCAAAGAATAGCAGAGTTAACTTTGATATAGGTCCATGTATCCTTTAATATATCAATCTGTTTTAATCAACATTATGGCAAGGCTGTGACCTGCCGCTGAATTGGTGCACAAGTGAGATGTGCAGGGGCAAAGTAGCTTTCTGTCTTGTACTTCCAGAAACTAGCAATCGTATTGTTGAGAATGCTAACACACAAAAGGGAGTGAGGGAGGCTGGTTATGTAGTTCCATGGTATTTTTCCACTCTTTGCCAGGCAGGCCTCCTTGGGGGAAAAAAAAAAAGCCCTGTGTCAAGGCCACGAAAAGTTTCCAGTGTATGTTCCCACTGGGTTCTGACTGCACCATTTCTGAGATGAGGCTGTGGAATGGCTCTCCAGTCTGACCTGTATGGTGATACACACGGATACTATCTGCCACTTAGGCCCTGTCCCAAATCCAGAACTCAGCCATAGATGGAGGGGATAGAATTAACTGTAGGTTTCAGGTTTTGAAATGTAAATGCATTTCCTGCAGGCATCCATAACTGTGAATGCATTTGACACCACATGGGCTCTTCCATATAGTCAGTTGGCTGCCATGGCTTTATTATACTTGGGAGCAAAACCAGCCAAAGCTGCAGTCTCCTCAAAAATCAGGCCCTTACCCCACCCCCCCCCACACACACACACAGGTATTGCATGGTATTCTTCTGTTCTGCTATTTGCCTTACATCACACAGGAAAAATCAAGGGAAGTACTAAAATGTGACAGAGAAGTCTAGGAATCCAAATCTTGTGGTATCTTGTTTAACATCTACAGCAAATGGGCAGGAGCCAGAGTTAGTCCTGGGGCAGGCAAAAAGAATTCATGGTTTCCCTCTGTGACTTAGGCATGGATGCTCGACCTTCCTTATGTCTCAACCAACTCAGCTGGAAAATTGGGCAAAAAGAATGCAGTGTCATGGAAAAGCAAATTTACCTGCCAAGTGGAGAGCTTCTGTCACAAGCAAAATTACAGATACAAATGAACTGACTGGCTGAATTGCTGTAGCCTCCTATGGCCTGGGACACTGATAGCTGGGGTTGTATCAAATGACTACAGGAGAGAGAATTTAAAATGGGATGTGCTTTATATAACAGGGTGAAGCTCTCTCTCATTTTCTGCATTATTTTCCACTGTATTGCTTATATATTCTATTATTTTATCATATTGTTTGCTTTAACAAGCACATGTATGTACATGCACACGCACACCACAAAACTCTTGGCTGACTGTCACACAGAAAGCTACCTACCAAGAAAATGTTACAACATATAAGGAATGGCATGGAAAATGATAATGAAAGAATAATTCTGTTATACGAATAGATAGGGTACTTTCACCTTGGAATATGGCATTTAGTTAACGCCAAGGTTGAGTCTAACTACAGACAATCTGTTTGGGATGGATGCTAAATGCCTACTTAAGTAACAGATCTCAGCATTGCCTGCTCTACCCTTCCCCTCTTGAGCTTTCATGATTGCTTGGTTGTGGTTCAGAGGAGGGACCAAAAAAACCTCTGCTCTTAACAAACATGCTTATGTCTAGCAAATATTGTGGCCCCATTTCTATTCTACATGCCTGGAAAAGTGAAAAGTGTGCATAACTACTGGTAAATACGGCATACTATAGAGCTGTAGGTTTAATTTGGGGACTGATCTGTATTCACTGTTTACACAGATGCTCTGGACCAGATACAGACATTACACTTTTACTGGTATAAGTGATTGGAAACTTGTCTAAACTTGTAACAGACCAGAAGTTCGGCACACAAAACTGGGCTATACCTATAATAGAAGAGAAGTTTGGCATGCATAGCCCAGTTTAAAAATGGCAGAACCTGGTCTAAAATTTGCTTCCCTCACCAAAGCGCAAATGTGTGTGCTGTTTGCTACCGATCTGAACTACGCCACTCACAGAAAACCACATAACTTAGATCGATTACACCTCGGACTTTTTGAATGTCTGTACCTAGCCCTGAAGATCTGAAGTCTAACCATTTACCTTAGCTTTCCATTTCTTAGCTTGAACCAGTATATAATCCCTTAATTTGTCTTTTGCCCAAAGACTTGACTTTAAAATAGATACCTTGTTTGGATATTAGAAGTTAGGATTGTCAAGGGAGAGGGCATTCCAGAAGTACCTAACTACATACCATGAAGGTTTTCAGCACCCTGAACCCAGCTTAATTTCTACCTGTCGACGGCATCAGCAGCCCAAGAAGGAACAGAAACTCAGCTCACTTCGGACTTTCTGAATTCCTGTCTCAAGGAAATGCATTGAAATTGCCACCCACTCTCGGCCTGGCTGATTAAAAAAATATTGACCCTTTCCAAACACAATATTATTATTCCAAGCATAATATTATCCAGTTGTATCTGAGATTGCTTCTATATCTCTCAGAAGTGAACTTACCTGGCACCCTCTATCAATTCAGATAAAACAACAGTGCATACTTTTAAAAAAGGAAACTGATTATGCTGCTGTCTAAAGTTGATCCACAGAATAGTTCTGTTAACCTTCTTTTATAGTGAATATCCTTTGCCTAATATTGCTTCTGAATAAAGGGAGAAAAAGTGCCCTTTTCCGTCCCTCCATTGTTCCTTTTCCCTGCACAGAGCATTACTACTGGGAACCATTCTCCAAGTTTACTTACCCATTCAAATAACCCCCCAAAG
The DNA here is from genome assembly GCF_052110815.1 of Crocodylus siamensis. Classification (NCBI taxonomy): domain Eukaryota; kingdom Metazoa; phylum Chordata; order Crocodylia; family Crocodylidae; genus Crocodylus; species Crocodylus siamensis. Next base: position 14,299,329 of record NC_143406.1, read on the forward strand.
TATCCTGTTTTTGAGCTGCAATGAGTTTTGACAACAAGTGGCAAAACAAAGGCATACACCAGAGCACAGGGTGTTCCTCTAACACACACACATCCCAGCGAGCTGGAAACACACTGGGTTGATTTTCATCCCTCTGTGAAGATCTCACACAGGGTACGCAGAACTTAGTTGACGTAAGCCTTGCTTTGAGAAGCTAAAGCAGTCTTAAAGGGCACCTAGATTTTCTGCAGACTCTGCACATGTACAGCAAACATACTGGTCACAGCTCTTCATTTTTGCTTCATTTTTTTCTTCCTTTCAACTGCCTTGCTGAGAGACACCAAGCACCTACAAGTTCCATAGAAATCAATGGGACTTGTGCATCTTGTGATCAGCCTTACATTTCACTCCTGGTTCTTCTCATGGTTTAATGGGGGTCATTTTCCTACTGCATCACATGGACTGGCTATGACCTTGTGATGTTAAAGTGACAGTTGTTCAGTACTGTTAAGGAATATCAAACTGACATCCCATCTTTTCTGTCTGGGTGCCCAGTACAGATACATTCCCCAGACAGACCAAACTCCCCCTGAATGGTACAAGTATTAGAAAGCCTGCTCTGTTTTGTTTATAGCTATTTCTTCCCCAGTGCAAGCAAAAAAAACCCCCAAACACACATAACACCCCCCTGCCAAACCAGAGAATTTTTTGGAAATTAGTGAGGCCAGGGAGCATTGCATATGGGCTTTCTTTTCCTTCAAGTGTGATTATTAATCACAAATCTACATTTAAGCATGTCACAACTTAGATATCTGCCTAGGAATGGCTGCAGTGTGGAAGGCCATGGTTTTGATTTGGCTTTTAGGCAGCTTGTACTTGGAATTAATGGTGAATTTATTGGCGGGGGTGGTGTGTGCACATGCATGCCTGTGTGTGTTAGCACACACGCTAACCTTTAAAGTATTAGAAGATTTTTAGTGAGATGGCAAAACTTGTGTGCAAAAAAGACCACTGGCTTCTTGGAGGTCATGTGAAAGACAAAAGCATATATACTACTTTTATTATGCACATAGTAGGTTGCTTCAAACTTATCATTGCCTCTTAATTGAGGCCAAAAGCAAAAAAAGGAAGCTAAACTCTCACTCATTTTCTCTCAAAATTTTTGTGTATAGTTACAGAATTGATGAATTACATAAGTAAGGAGATTAAATCATTCAGGAGGGGTGATGGGTGAAACCAGAGCAAACACAAATCAGAGTTTTTGTGCTTTTCTTGCTTGAAGCCGTGAGAAGAATCTCTGCTAGGCCTGTGTGAAGCGGCTGTTATTCACTTCGGATTCAGCCGATTCGGGGGATAGTGATTCGATTTGGTGATTTGAATCACTGTCCTGATTTGATTTGGGCAAATCTCTGAATCAGCCAGACCAGGCCCATCCCCTGTCCCTCTCCCAGCCCAGCAATGGCTGTCCTGCCTGCCCCAGCTCCCAGCAGTTAGGGGGGAAAAAAAGCCCTGGCTCAGCAGGTACTGCCAGGTGGGGGGCAATCCCCGCTGCCCCACGCTGCGTGGGGGGCTCAGCATGAGCCCCCAAAGCGTCCACCCTTGCTCCCCCAACCCCCTCATGGGAGCCCCCTTTGAGAAAAAATTCATGAAGAAACCCTGGGACTCACTGCTGCTGCTGGCGGGGGGCGATCCCTGCTGCCCCCTGCCACATGGGGGGCTCTGTATGAGCCCCAAAGCCCTGAGGCTGCACCATGAGCAGTGAGCCCTGGGGCTTTTCTCCATTTTTTTTTTTTTTTTTTTTTCTTAAAGGGGTAGAGCCCCGGCTGGTGGGGCGGCCATGGTGGGGTTGGTGGAGCAGGGGAGGGGGGGTCGAGGAGGCTTGTGCAGAGCCCCCCATGCAGTGTGGGGCAGTGGGGATTGCCCCCCACCCAGCAGCACCCAGTGAGCACTGGGGCTTTTTTTTAAAGTACCGAACTAGGGTGGGCAGGGGAAGCCATGCTGGGGGTCTGGGGGAGCAGGGGGGAGCAGGCGGGGGTCGGGGGGACTGGCAGAGGTCCCCCCATGGTTCCCTCCCCCCTCCCCTGCCCGACAGTACTTACCAGCTGGGTGTGGCTGTAGCTCCTTGCTGCAGCCACCGGGGACTACCCGAATCATCAGAGCTCTCTGAATCTTTGCAGAAGATTCAGAGAGCTTTGAATTGATTTGGACCTTTACATTGGTCCCCTGATTTGATTCGGATTCAGAGATTTGGCCACCAAATGGGCCAAATCTCCTCTGAATTGAATTGCCACCTGAGGCTTCGCACAGCTCTAATCTCTGCTACCTGTATCTTTGTCCTTCTGGTTTTATTACTTTACAGCTGGTGACCATAAAAGGTGTTGTGATGGGAGGATTAATGCTATTGTTAGCCTCAAATGTTTAATACTTAATTGATGCCTTTCTACATGACAAGGCTTTGTCACGTGTTGAAGAGTGACTGTCTGGTAAATTCATTGTCTTGCCAATTGTCTAGAATCATGGAATCACAGAAGGGACTTTCAGAGGTCATCTAATCTAATCCCTTGCCTGAGGCAGGGTCATCCCTATCCCAACTATCTCATACAAACCATAATCTAAACTCTACCATCAACCCTGACACAACACAGGCCTAACACCCTAACTTGCCACCCCATCGGTAAAACAGGGGAACCACAGCAGCCAAGATCCCGCTTCTATGAAAAGTCATCAGTGTTTGCTCAAGAGCTCCCTGGCAGAGGGCCATATTCCCTGCTACAGAGGAAGGCAAAAGCCCCCACAGGCCATAGCAGTCTGACCATGCGGTAAAATTCCTCTCTGATCCCAATGATGGTGATTAGTCTCACCCTGAGTTGAAAGGCAAGGCCCTGTAAGCCAGAAAGCTCTTGGTTTGGTCTTAGCAGAAGCATTGGCACACCCCAGTCATAGTCCCCCACCTTGGCTGTAGCCAGTACCTCTGGGAAGACTTAAAAATACCCTGACACATACAGCAGAAAAAGCAGGGTGGGGGAGGGGAGGAGGGCAACCAGAAAAGCCCAGAAGCATGGGAAATATCCATGGTAGAACATTGGCACAGCTATGACTAGATCACCCCTGACCAGTGGCTGTCCAACCTCTTCTCAAACATCTCCAGTGATGGAGAGCCACAACTTCTGTAGGCAGTCTATTCCACTGCCTACTGTCCTAACAGTGAAGACATGAATATCCAGTCTAAACTTATGTTGCTGCAACTACAAGCCATTGGTCCACATCCTCCCCTTTGCAGCAAGAGAGAAAAGGTGCTTTCTCTCTTAGTGCCAGCCCTTCAAGTATTTGAAGACTGCTCTTGTGTCCCCTCTTAAGCACTATTCCGCAAGCTGAACATGTGTAGCTTCTTTAGCTTCTCCTTGTATGATTTCATAGATTTCATAGACATTAGGGCTGGAAGGGACCTCAGAAGATCATCGAGTCCAGCCCCCTGCCTTAGGGGCAGGAAGTTAGCTAGGGTCAAAGGATGCCAGCAAGATAAGCATCCAAATGTTTCTTAAAAGAGTCCAGAGTAGGTCCTTGCACCACCTCTGGAGGGAGTCTATTCCCGGCCTTGGGGGCTCAGACAGTAAAGAAGTTTTTCCTTATATCCAGCATAAAATGGTCTTGGAGGAGTTTGTGATCATGTGACCTTGTCATCCCTTGGGGCGCTCTGGTAAACAGGCGTGTCCTCAGATCCTGAAGTACACCCCTTCTGTACTTATAGGCAGCCATTAAGTCACCCCTGAGGCTGCACTTTTCCAGGCTGAAGAGTTCCATGCCTCAGCCTCTCATCATAAGGCCTGTTCTCTTGCCCTCCGATCATGTGCATGGCTCTCCTCTGGACTCTCTCAGAGTTTTCCACATCCTTTTTAAATTGTGGAGCCCAGAATTGGATGCAGTACTCCAACTGTGGCCTCACCAAGGCCAGGTACAGTGGGAGGATGACATCCTGAGATTTGTTTGAGAAGCATATATGGATGCAAGCCAGAGTTTTGTTTGCTTTACCAGCTGCGACATCACATTGGTGGCTCATGTTCTTCTTGTGGTCAGTCAACCTGCAAGTCCCTTTCAGTTATGGTGCTAGCAAGCATACTACTGCCGAGCCTATAAGCGCAATGTGGGTTTTTTCTCCCAAGGTGGGGTACCTTGCATTTTTCCATATTGAATGTCATCAGGTTTTCATCCGCCCATTTTCTAAGTCTGTCAAGGTCAGCCTTGGTCACCAGCCTATTCTCAGGTGTGAATGCTTTACCCCAAAATTTGGTGTCATTGGTCAATTTGGCCAGTCCGCTTCTGACACCCATGTCCACATTGTTAATAAAGATGTTAAAGAGAACCAGTCCAAGGACAGAGCCTCGGGGGACACCACTGGTCACTAAGCACAACAATGATTCACTTCTTTCAATTACCACTGTCTGGGTCCGACCTTGGAACCAAGTCCCCAGCCATTGGACTGTGATGTAGCCAAGGCTGTAGTTAGCCAGTTTTTCCATGAGGAGATCATGGGACACCAGATCAAAGGCTTTCTTAAATTTCAGATATATGACATCAATCTCTTCTCCCTTATCCAGGTGATATGTCACCTGATCATGGAAGAAGATGAGATTGGTCAAGTAAGACCTACCAACAATAAACCCATGCTGACTGTCCCTCAGGATGTTGCCATCAGCCAGCTTATCAAGAATGGTCTTTTTGATAATTTTTTTCAAAATCTTCCCGGGGATTGAGGTCAAGATGATTAACCTGTAGTTCCCCAGATCTACTTTCCTCCCTTTCTTGAAGATAGGCACCACATTGGCCTTCGTCCAATCTTCAGGTACTTCACCTGAGCACCACGAGTTGACATAGATCCTTGCCAGTGGCTGGGCTATGATGCCTCCCAGCTCCTTAAGTACCCTGGGGTGCAGACTCTCAGGACCAGCTGACTTGAAGGTGTCCAGCCTATCAAGGTGTTCCTTTATGAGGTCTACACTGATGTTGGGTATAAATTCACCCTCACCCTGGCCATCCTGCATTGTGTTAGTCAGGACGGTCCCTTTGGGCTGGTGAAAAACAGATGTAAAATACCCATTAAGCAGAGTGACCTGCTTTCCAAGCCCTATATGATCTTTGTCACCCATTTCTAGGCCCTCTCTAACTTCTCCATGTCCTTTGCCCAGAACTGCAATAGTACTCCAGATGAGGTCTAACCAGTAGGGCTGTGCAAAGCTTTGGTCCCTGATTTGATTCGGTGGAGATTTGGCCCGATTGGTGGCTGAATCTTCGAGTCAAATCAGAGGACCCTTTAATCTCTCCGAATCAAATCGGAACCTTTTCGATCAATTCGGAGAGATTCGGAAAGATTTGGCAATTTGGACATAGACACAGCTTTAAATGTTTTTTCTGCATACCTCTAGGTAGCAGGGGCTCATAAATGCTGCGATGCTAGGGTGCATGGAGTGTCACACAGGATCACGGAGGGCTCCCCAGTGCGCTTGGCGGCAGACCTGGAAGAGGACAAGAAGCACTTCTGGTCCACCTCTGTGTCCACCAGAGAGCACATAGGGCCTGCCCCCCCCCCCCCAAGCTCAGTGACTGGTGCGTCCTGGGTCTTGGGGTGGAGGGGTGGAGGGGGACATCCGGGGTCCCCCTATGGCCAATCACTGAGCTGAGGTGGTGCAGGGAAGCCCCTGGGTATGCTCCCTGGTGGACCTGGAAGTGAACCAGAAGTACTTCTGATCCACTTCCAGGTTCATTGTTGAGCATGTGAAGGCACCCCCTCCCCAAACACACACACAGACTCCTGTGGGATGCTCCATCCACCCCCGCATTGCAGCATTCACAAGCCACACTGGTACCTCAAGGTATGTAGAAAAACATTTCAGGCTGTGCTTCCATTATGTTGGGACAGTTTTTTGTTGGGCTTCCAATACTGTACCCCTTAGAAACTCCCAGCCCTCCTGGGCCCCTTTATCCTTCAGTCTATTCTCCGATGACACCATGCCTTTTAACTCCTTGAGCTGGATGAAATCTACCTTTTTTAAAATCCAGTCTCATAATTTTGCTGACCTCATAGAGTTCCAGATCCTGAGACGGGAAAAGTATCGTATAGTGATGGCTTCCTTGCAAGTTACCCATCACCTTCACATCCTCCACCAATTCTTCCCTGTAGGTCAGCACAAGTTCCAAGGTAGATAATCGCCTAGTTGTAACCTTCACTTTTGGGAAGAGAAAGTTGTCTTCCACATAAGTTAGGAATCAGCTTGACATTTTGTTTGGCTGCTTTGTTCTTTCAGTAGATATCTGGAAAATTGAAGTGTCCTATCAATAGCATTGCATAGCTTTTGGATAGACTTGTCACTTGCTTGAAGAGTGCCTCATCTGCCTCCTGTTCCTGATTAGGTGGCCTATAACAAATCCCCACCATTATATTGATATTACATCCTTCACCTTTCCTCTTCACCCAAATGCATTCTGCTTTGCTGTCTTCTTTCTTCTATGGCACAGACAGAAGTGACATTTTTCACCCAATCTGGCCCCTGAAAGTGCTCTACAGCCACAACCTAACACATGTGCATGGCTGCAGAGCACTTTTTAAATGGCTGATCACACAAACAATTAATACTCATCAAAATCCTTTATTAAATTAAGGTGTTCTGCTTTCCAGTGCATTAGGGGACTTGTGTTCCCTCGAGGGTTAATTTCTCATGTAGGGTCGGGGCTGTCAGCCAGGAGTTGGGGGAAGTGAGCAACACAGAGTTGCCAACTGGTTTTTGCCTGGCCTGAGCTGGAAGGAGGGGGAGGAGTGGAATGGAGCCGCCTTGCCTAGTGGGCCCAGACTGGCTCCCCCCAGTACCCCAGCCGGGGTAACTGGTGTAAGGTTGGGGGGAGCTCATGAGGTGTGGGGGCTCTGTTCCAGCCTCCCTCTCTCCAGCTGAGACGGGCAGTGCCCAACAGGCAGCTCTATGCTGCTTGCTTCCTCCTCTCCCTCTCTCCCTGCTGACAGGTCTAGAGCCAGGGGGAGGGGAGGGACAGAGCTGGGGACAGGGGTGGTTCAGCAGCCTCCAAAGAGGCTGCTGGAATGCCCCTGCCTGCTGACCAGGAGGGTCAGAGTAGATAGGCTCAATCCCCCCCTGACCCAACAGGTGAATGTCTGGTGGGTTGGAAGGGTGATCTAACTCATGGCACTTTATGTAAAGTGTCATGAGTTAGAGCAGGGGCCTGAATGTCTATCTGCATCCCTTGTGCTGCATTCCTTTGGCAATCTGGTCTTACAGTTGATGTGTTCATTGGTCAGCCTTTGCCTTTGAAGTGGGAGTTTCTTTGTGGATTTTTTTATTTCACGTTCACTGATTCTAAATAAAAAATGATGAAAAGTGAAACAGGATGTCTTTAGGTACTCCAGAACAAAACTATTCAGTGTAAAAAGGTATTTCCTTACACCTCTGTCTTCCCCATATAAAAAGCCTATTCGTGAGCATACTGAGGCGCCATGCTTTGACTTTATTCTGAGAATGAGAGACTATAATTCCAGAGATCTTTGAATAGTGTCCTGCTTTCAGAGGAGCCCATCTTTAGAACTGATGCCTTGATTCAAGAGCATGCCTTGGTTAAAATGTTCATGTTCAACTGGAACACCTTTCAAGGTACTGAATGAGAAAGTAACTCAACTAATGGGATGTGAAGCTTGTACATGGAGGGACCCACACACAAGCCAACTTATATTGGGTTATTTTGAAACTAATGTATTCAAATGTCAAATGCATTTTAATAACCCTTTCTCTGTTGAGATGAGTATTTTGAATGTATCTTGGGGTAGTAGTTCAGATCTGATATTTAGGTTTGATTTCCTCTCCATAAATGCATGGATAGGCAATATATATCCTGGATAATAGGGCTGCAATTTAGTAGGAGGTATAATCTCTTCAGCCTAAGATCAGAGGTCTTAATACTATAGATCATGTGCATGTCATTGGTGTCATTACCAGAAGATGTATGATCTCTCCTTATTTACTTATGATTATTATAGATTATCTTAATAAACAGGTTTTCAATATATAAATAAAGAAGGAATTCATTTATATCATTCTGTCAATATCAAGGTCATTTCTATAACTAAAAGAGGCTGAGAACTAAAGATAGATGGAACGTACATGGCCAAAGCTAACCATCTAGTTCATTAAATTGTTACAGAAAGCAAAGCTTTATCCCAATTACCCAAAACAGCTTGTTTATCAATTTTTGTTTTAATAGTAGATGAGGGTAGAAAAAATTATTAAAGGAATTAAATGTTGTTGTCTCCAGTAATATGGGACTGAAATTGAGAACCCAAGATGTCCGTTTCCAATCCAGTTTTTTGTGTTCCTAATATGACTTGACTGGAAAATGAATAATTTTTTGCCGTTCAAATGCCCTTTCCATAAGAGAAACTCAAAACACATTCTATCATTTACTTATAAAACTTCAAAATCCCATTGTGAGGATGGGACTGTAAGCATTGTCCCAAATTTGCAAATGATTCAACTGAGTCAATGCCGTACTTGGAACTAAACTCAGGATTCTGGAGTCCTGTTCTGGCTGGAAGAAAAAAAAGAATCTTAAATACATTTATTTCCTATTTTGTTCTACTGAAACTTCCTTTTTTTTAAAAAAAGGAAAAGAAATTTGACATACTAAAAGTTTAACAAAAGGGAATGTAACAAGACTGGGCCTCAGGGGCAGCCCTAATGCCCCCTGGTGGGCCACATGGCTCCTGCTCTGTTCTGGCTCTGTTTTTTCCCTTGCCTCAGTGCTTCATGTAATTGGTTAATGGGTAATAAGGGTGGTTGTCTTCAGATCCCAGATCAAGGCCCTGTTCAGGTCTCACCCATCAGGTCTCTCCCAGACCCCACTGGTCCCAATCCCATCCCTCAAATCTCCTAGCCCATCTGTGCCCCTAAAGCACCTGTAGCCTTAAGGCTATTCATGGTCTCCAACCTTCCTTACAGCCACCATGCCCAGCCCTTGCAGGGGTTACCAGTCAGCCATTTCAGTAAGCACTTGGTCTCAGTTGAGTATCAGAAATGTTTGTAAAAATGGCCTTTCCTTAATGGAACAGGCCTATAGGGTGAAATCCTGGCTCCACTGAAATCAACAGGGGCTTCATCATAGACCATGGTTTCACCCATGTGGCAGTGGTTTCACCCTCGTTATTTAACAGTGATGGCACAAATTGGATTTGATGGAAAATGGAGAGGTTTATGGATGTTGCTCTTTAATAAAATTGAATTCAGAATGAAGTCCTTCCTGTTGTATTTTTATTGCTTCTATGAATCCCTCTACCATATTCCATTAACGGCAAACAAACTTTTTTATAAGCAATGCTGGGGGACCTTCTGCCTCCAAAACTAGCTGTGAGTAAGGAGTTCAGTGGGAGCTGGGAAAACAGAAAAGAACGGGAAGAGATCTGAATTTTTTCAGTTTTTTTCTAATATGCTTTGGGCTTGGTTTAAGTTTTGGGCAAAGTTTCTCATCAGCATCTCTTGGCACATTCTGAATTACATTCAAATAGTTTCCAAAATGGGAAACTTGAATCAGAATCTCCCTGAACTCTGAAAAAGGTCTAGAACCAGGTCTACCCCTAAACTTTGAGCCTAACCTCTGCTTATACAGAAGGAAAGTAAACCTCCCTTGCACTCCACTACTGATGTTTGGGAAAGCTCAACTTAGTAACTAAGTTTTCAGTGGAGGTTCATTTCAAACGATGAATCTAGCAACCTGCAGATGACTGCTAGAATTGATCAAGGAAATAATGTGTCAAACTTACAAAGTTTTTTTTTTTCCCTGGGAAAATTTCATTTCCAGGTCTCATTAAGCCACATATCTGTCACATTCCTCCGTTCTGTCCAGACTTCTCCAGTTTAGCAAAGTAATCAGATTTTGCAGGATTATTTCACTGCAGGTCTCTTCTGCACACTTTATGTTTAGCAGGGTGATTGCAGAGCTGACTTATTCCTCACCTTTAAATGATTGCTTCTTAGCATTTTCAGAGTGACCTTTCATAACATGCAAAGGTTGTCTGGCTGATTTTCAGTGAGGCTGTTGAAAAAAAATGAGTTAAATGAAAGAAAAATGTCTTTCCTTGTGCTGCATTACACTGGAGGAAAAAGCTTGAGGGGACACAGTCTGCTTCCCTTACACTGAATAATACTGAGTTCTCTTACTTTACAGTATTCAGTGGGACTACTTGTGGAGAAAAGTACAACTCATGCCTTTAAGTAAAGGTGGAACAATTTGTCCAGAATTTATTATAGGCCCAACCCAAAGCCCACTGAAGTCAATAAGAAGTTCACAGTTGATTTCACTGGGTTATGAATCAGGCCCTGTCTCTATTTAACTCTTAAAATGTGATCACCACTGAAAAACTAAGAGCTACTAGAGTTCTTGAAACATTCGGTGGAACCAAATTAATTTCTCTGACTCATGAATCATTGTAAAAGGTTGACTGTTTTTGGGTGGCAGTTGTTTTTTCTGCTTTTTAAATAGTTTGCCATCTTGGAATTATTACTATACAAAGGCCTGAATAATTAGCTGGGACTTGTGTTTCATTCTAGTGTCAGCCTCAAAGTTTACTAGGTGTAAGTCAGCCACATCTGCATTGCATCCTAGCTTCAGGGCCCCTAAGGATTGCATTCATTGTGGTAGGCAGTAGGCATGGCTGGTGAAACCTATTTTTGTTTGAACAGTATAAGTAAGTGGTTGTTAAAAGTGATGTTGGGTTACTGAAAATGAAGAAATAGACCAGATTGAGGTCATAAGTAGCTCTACTTTGGAATAGTATAAAAGGCAAATGTACCTCGTTTGTATCCAAAGAACACACATAATGAATGAAATACTTTCTCTTTTAGCAAAACTGCCAGACTATCAAGTGTGTTTCTCATGCTCATTAACACTGGACTTTAAGAACCTGATAAGAATGCAATATAAAATCAAACAGCCCCTAAAGACTGTGAGATTATATTTAATACTTTCCTATCACCAGCCTCTGAGTGCTTGGCAAGAGAAATGGTGACATTTACTAATCAGTACCCTCTCTTATTTGTCTTGGCTGAAAGTCTCAAGTCCTCAGCTTATTGAAGTTATTACAAATGCTCTCCATTAGATTGTGTTTAACTTCCTGGTATTTGCAGTAGAATTTGATCACAACGTTGTGAACGAGTTATGCCTTTAAGAAGTGATATAGGAGTTCAGATACCATGTATGTAAATTGCATGTTTATGTTCTCTCTTGCAATCTTGTTCTTTAGCTTATTCTTAATGTTTGACATTCATTGTTTTCTGCATCATCTGACCTTGACATTTTTTAACTCCTTTCTCAACACATAGGTTTTTGCTTTCCGTAGGGGAGACAACATTGTTTGCTACTAGTATGTCATTTAATGAATTTGTTTCTTTCTTTGGCATATCCTTCTTAATATCCTGTAATAACTTATTCTTATAAAAGTGCAGTTAACCCTCTAGAAGGCTACTAATCTGGAAGAAGTCCCCTGCATAGCCCCACAGAGATATGGGATGAGCACTTGTCCATGAGGGTTTCCCTTATCATGTTCCAAAAAAATTGCTTCGGCTGCTTCTATCAGTAGTTCATTCTTTACCTGCCACTCAGTGGCTGGCCTTTTTTTGCCAGATGAGGTAGAGTTTCTTCCCATGTGGAAGTCTGTTCAGCTGGAATGAAATTAAGACTCCCAGTACAATTTCCACTGATCTCTAAGCTGCTTTTAAAAAGAATGACTTTTGAACTTTGCCTGCTGTCTTTTCTAGTGGCAACCTGAAGACATAATTTGGCCTTTAGTTTGCTAAGCATCTTGGACATCCTGGGTCCCTGCTTTAATGTGATATTGAACTAGCTTGTGTTATAACAAAACCACAACCCAAAGCATCATGACTGTATATTTTACATATTCTGATCATAGCACATAAAACACAATTTAATGTAAAGTTTGTGATGTAGTCACTGGAGGTTAATTATGAATGCGGGGCCCAGTTCTCTTGTCTGATATGCTGGTGTAAATCGGATGTCCTGATTCATACATACAATTAATGCAACTGAATATACTCTGGCTCAATTTGAGCCAAAATAGTTTAATCCAGATGTCACAAGTTACGCATAAATTTAAGTGCAGTAATTTACTGCGCTGCCAGATACCACTTGTATCTGACAGGACTATCTGGCAGCCCAGTAAATTAGTTTACTGAACCCTAATTGCTGTGCATGTGTAGATGGTAATACTTTGTTGCACAGCAAATTAGTCCACTGCTCAGTAAAGTATCTCATGTAGAAGTGCCCACAGAGTCTGAGTCGTGTGGGAAAAATATTTTGGATTCGTTTTTATGTTTGGCAAAGGGTGAACAAAACTTGCAAGCTGGCTTCAGCTTCAAACCTTAAAAGACTCTCCAAAGATATAAATTCTACCTCAGGTAAGTAGTGCAGCATTTTGGATTGTTTGGAGCCCCAACACAGGCAATTCAACAAAACAACAGCCCCTCTCACCTACCTAGTTAGGAAAGGAGATGCTGGACACTAGACAAGATCTTCTCTCCATGCACTATTAATTCCAGCAGTTCTAAGTTCCTAGAATGGGGTATTAAAAGAAGTTCCTCAATTCAGCAGAGTTATTTAACACAACACATTCTGCCTTTTCATGAGTTGTGAGAAAATTTTGTGAATTGCAAATGCCTTTCCTATAACAAACACTTAAAATAATCTTAAAGTGGAATCAGAAGAGCTGGCTGTAGTATCTGTCTTCCCTGGTCCTCATTGTGAACTGACAGTCTCATGGTGAAGCACCTAACAGAACAATATCTGATGACCCAAAAATGAGGTTTAAAGGGCTTGTCTGGTGTTCTCCTGCCAACCTTAGCATCCAACTTGCTGTCATTGCTGAGCTGCCTTCCATATGCTGTGTTGTATGCAGGTTTCCAAAGCTTGTCTTCCTGCTTCTCCATGATTTGAACTTGTCACATATGGATAGCCTTTGGGAAACACCTTAACTTCATGAGTCTATGTAGTCTGTACAGGTATGGGAGAGCCTGATAGAGAAATCTAATGCAAATGTGCTCTCTGGGAATCAGATTTAACTTACATATATGTATAGTTTCATATAGTGTACAGATGATTTTCTGGTCAGGAGAGGATCTGCAACCAGCCTTCCCTGTGAATCTTGCCAGTAGAGCAATTATTGTATGCTCAGGTAGAATGATGGGCTTTTCTTAATCAATCCATTTTGACAATATTGCCATTTAATGTCATTTATGACCTTTCCTGAAACTCCATCTAGAGGGGCTGGAGATAGCCGTAATTTAAAGGCACTCCTAGATGAGTCCTTCATGGCTGAAGGATGGTGTATTTACAAGTGAAGGATGGTGAGACAAGAATTACCATCAATCATGGCAGTGTTTGAAGAGTGTCAGGAGGCTCAGGTGAAGAGTGCAGCTCTGCTCAGCAAGGTGAAAAGATATACGCACACTATGAGAGAAACTGTTTACACAGAAAGTGTCAGGATTATAGTTAATGTTAAACCAGCCCCTCCTCTGTCCCTATTCAGACGTTGTCAGGGACCTAAATTTACCCCATTGTGCCCAGGTCTTCCAGTTTACTACGAAATGCTTGGAGACCTACGTAACTTTCTGACATACCACAGTGAATTAACTGTGATTTTCATTTGTACTCCTCAGTTTTATAGCTGTAGTAACATTACACCAGTTTTAAAATTATTTCAAGTTATTTAATAAGGTAGTCAAGTGCTTGAACTGAGGATTATAAAGTACAGCTTTTATGTTTAATTCTTGGCTTCTGCTACTCACTGACATTGTTACAATGGGCAACTCAATCATTGTGCCTCAATTTCTCAGTTTGGAAAATGGCTATACCTGCTTCTAAAAGGTGTCCTGAAGTAGAAGTGATTTAACATGAGTTTTAGTTTTTAAAACAAACAAACAAAGAAGATTAATAAGTCACCATGCAAGTTGTAAAGGTCATCTGTACGTCTGGATATGGGTCTACAGCTAAAATCAGAAGGTTCAAATCTCATGGGCTCATCACTGATAATTACTTAAATGCAGAGAAAATGGGAAAAAGAAAAAATATTATATAAAGTCATACCTGATAGCCCCAGAAGCTTTTATGCTATTCTGATACATGGAATCGTCGGCAGTCCCTTGAAGTCAAGGATGATGTCCATCAGGCTTGATGGGTCCCCAGGTGACTAAAGAGCCCAATTCTGGGTGCACACATTCTTCAGCAACGGGGGCATGTTGTTGCATGGGGGAATGGGATTTGCAGCCCCGGATCGGTCTCTTTCTCCTTCCTCCACTGCTGCCGTTCCACCTCGGTATAGAGTTGTTGGGCCTCAAAGTGGCACATGCCTTGGTGGACCAAGTGGTGCCATGCCAGATGATCAGCAGTTTGCTTCTCCTAGCCATTGGTGTCGATGTCTCTGTGCATGAGGGCGACCTTGAGCATGTCTTTGTACTGTTTCCTTTGGCTGCCCTTTGAGCGTTGGCCAATAGAGCTGGGAGAAGAGAATCTGGCAAGGGAGGCAGTTCTTGGACATCCAGATGCAGTGGCCCATCCATTGGAGTTGATTTCTCAAGAGAAAGGTTTTGATGTTGGTGGATGCAGCTTCATGGAGGAGGCTTGTGCTGGTCCAGCAGTCCTCCCATTTGAGCCCCAGGATTCGATCCAAGCGCTGCTGATGTAAGCTCTCAAGGGTCTTAATGTGGCATCGGTAGATGGTCCAGGTTTCACTGCAGTAGAGGAGGGTGGTCAGCATGACAGCCTTGTAAACCAGGACCTTTGTTGACTTCTGAAGGTCTCTATTTTTGAAGACACATTGTCACAGCTTGAAGAAGGTGGCACTGGCGCAGTTGACCCAGTGCTGGACTTTTCATCAATGATAACTCATTGAGAGAGATGGCTGCTGAGATACGGAAAGTACTCCACATAATCCAGAGCCTCCCCATCTATGTAGATAGCATGAGGGATGTTCAGCTGGCCTGGGGAGGGTTGGTGGAGAACCCCCATCTCAGCGATGTTCAAGGACAGGCCAACTCTCTTACACGAAGCATTGAAGAGATCTAAGGTTACTTGCACATCCTGTGCAGAGTAAGCCATCACACAGCAATCGGGTGCATGCTGAAGGTTGTGGATGTCCTTGGTGGTGAGTTTTGTTTTTGCCCAGAAGCACCCAAGATTGAAAAGCTTCCTATTCAGTCGGTACTGGATACTGATGCTGGATGGTAGATCATCTCAGATGAGGTGGATGATGACAGGTAGATGGTGAGCAGTGTGGGAGCGATCACGCAACCTAGTTTGACCCTGGTCCAGATGCAGAAGATGTTGGTTTCAGATCTTCCACTCAGGACAGTGACAGTCATATCATCATGCAGGAGTCTCATACAGTATATATACTTTTTGGAACCATATATATACTTACATATATGGTGTGTGTGTGTGAGTGTGTGTGCGGTTCCAAACATGTTTGAAGTCAATAGGGGTGCTCAGTGACAGAAAGAGAATTAGTATGGGATCCTATGTGACTTTTTAAAAAAGGAGCGCATATAAAATATGTGTTTGTTATATTCCCACATTATATCATATTATAGTATATATTATATAATATTTACAGGCACACATAATAGAAAGTAGAAATCTAATTTATAGGAGAACTGTTAATTTCGTTGTATAGAATGATTCTCATACACTGTTAATGTACATATCTAAAGTATGAAATAAACATCAAGACATTTGCTACAAAGAACCTGGAAGGTTTCGTGAACATTAATAGCTTGGCTGTACCATAAACGTAAGCCAAAATCATAAAAAGCCTTGTGCATAAGGCCAAACTTCACTGAAAATTATAAAACAACAACCTTTGTTATTTCTTTTGCTATAATAGTCCTAGACCACTGGATTTTGGAACAGACTGGCTGCTTGTAAAATTGGCAAACAGCATTTAAAAAATTGTTACTAGATATATTAATGTGTAAGGGTCTCCCATGTTTTAGGGTAATAAAAAGGAAAAATATATTGCATGCCCTTCACAAAACCATCTTTGTAAAGCAGGGATTGGCAATAGTATTAAGATGAATGTGTTGTAAGAGAAGCAGTAATCTTATTTTCATGTATCTAGGAGACAGGGTATTACAGCTGTGTATATGCATCTTGTTAATTGTAGTGATCTTATAATGAGGACAAAACACATTTTGGTATCAACTACTCTATCTTTTACATAAGCATAACTATGATCTGTACCAGTAGTGTAGTTCTGATTGGAACTTTGGGTCAGCTCCAGTGTCTGATGGGTTGGCAGCAACCAAAGGTCTGATATTGCAGCACTATATGCCAAATTATTTTAAAAAGGCTCAGATTTCAGGGCTGATTGGGTGGTCCAAGGGCTGTATGGCTACACTTGGTAAATGTGTGACTAGATTTAAATTTTGGATGTAAAGAACATGTCTACAAATGAATTTACACATGCCTAAACTTAATGTCCCTTAGCCTAAGGCACATTATGGCGATTTAAGCATGCGTCTAAGCAGCACCCTGGACAGCCCCCCACATGCACAGCTGCACTGGGGCCCATGGGCAGTGGGCAGGCGCTGCTCTGGAAAAGTAGCGAGGGGCAGCATGAACAATGAGTGCATTCCTGGCTGGGAAGTACAGAGAAAGTTGTCGGGCGTGCCCAGGGGCCGTGGGGTCTGTCAGCAGCATCTGCATAGCCAGGGCTGCTGGACCACAGCCAGAGTGAGCAGAGGGTGCACCCAAACCCCCAGGCCATGTCCAGTGACTCAAAGCAACTGCACCCAGCACTGGGCCTGTCCACTGGGTACTCTGCCACAGGCTTTGGGGCACCAGTGGGCAGCAGTGTAGCCAGGTGGTGCAGCCCAGTGCCATCCGAGGGGGTGGGAGCCTCCAGTCCCCCTGGTTGTGATCAGACCAGCCCTAGCCCTGGCCCCCATCCTGGCTCTAACCCTCTTCCTGTGTTCCTGCCTCCCCAGTGTCGGTCGAGAGCAGGCCTGAGTCAAGCCTGCAGGGCCTCACACTGTCACTGGGTGCCTCCAAGAAGAGGCAGCGGTGGGTACAAATTCCAAATGCACAGATGCTGGAGCTGGAGTGGTGGTTCTTGCACCAGCAGTACCTGTTGGTGTGCTGACTGACTTGGGACTCAGTCAGGCCCCAGCATGGCTGTGCATGGTGGGGCAGGGTGGTCCAGGGTGCTGCCCAGGGCTGCTTTATGCAGGTACCAAATTTAGGCATGATTAGCCTAAAATCGCCATTTTTAAGGCTCGTTAAGGGCATGCACATATAGACCCGCTCCCTTAATGCACCTTAAAAATTGCTAAAGCACCTTAAATCAGCATATGTAGATGCACCCAAAAAGAAACAGGATGAAGGAAAGACAATAACATTATTAATCTGATGTAAATGTTAAGAAAGCAATAAACAATGACAGAGAGATATGAGGAATTTGCCAGTGTCTGAGCTTTGCAAGAGCTAAGTAAGAAATGAAAACAGAATCGTTTCAACACTATTAACAAAAATTCTCAGCTGTTAGTTCACAATAACAAAGACTGGGATCAGTAAGAAAAGTGGGAGGCAGTGGTATGCTTAGCACTGTTTGTAGTAGGGAGCAAAATAAAAAGGGGGCTTTGCCAATAATGTGAATGATTATAAAGTTTCAGGGTCAGATTCTGGGCTCAGTGAATATGAGTCCCAAATAACGTCATGGACAGTGTAACAGATTTACACTGGGACAGACTGGAGCTGTTAGCCCTTAAATGGAAAAATATTTTCTATTGTCCATATGGAATAGGACTGTGCAAAGCTTTGGGGGCTGATTTGATTTGGAGGAGATTCAGCCTGATTCAGTGATCGAATCTCCAAATCCAAATCAAATCAGGGGACCAATAAAAAGACCCAAATAGATTCAAACCTTTGTGAATCTTTGAAAAAAATTTGGACAACTTCAATGATTGGGGCAGCCCCCACCAGCTGCAGCAGAGAGCTGGAGCCGGACTTGGAGCTGGTAAGTAGGGGGCAGAGAAGGGGGGGCTGGAGGAGGAGGGAAGGGACCATGTGGGGGACCCCTGCCAGCCCCCAGCCCCTACCTGCTCTCCTAGCCCCCCCAACCCCTGCCCACTCCCCCAATCCACACATGGCTGCCCTGTCTGCCCCAGCTCCTGGTGCTTTAAAAAAAAGCCCTGACTCACTAGGTGCTGCTGGGTGGAGGGGTGATCCCCGCTGCCCCCCCCCCCACTGTTCCACGCTGCATGGAGGGCTCTGCATGAGCCCCCCTCCCTGCTCCCCCAGCCCCCCACCCCCCCATTGCTTCCCTGCCCACCCCAGGTCTGGCCCTTTAAGAAAAAAAACTGAAAAAAACCCTGGACTTACCGGTTCCTGCAGTGGCTTCAGGGCTTCAGAGGGGCTTATAGAAGTGCCCCCCATGTGGCATAGGGCAGGGATCGCTCCCAGCCAGGCAGGAACCAGTGAGTGCAGGGTTTTTTTTGGGGGGGGGGGTTTTCCCTTAAAGGGCTGGACCTGGGGCAGGCAGGGCAGCCAAAGGGGAGGCTGGGAGAGTGTGGTGGGGTTGGGGACTTGTGAAAGAGCCCCCCCATACAGCATGGGGCAGTGTGGGGCTGGAAAGATTGCTTCCCACCCAGCACCACCCAGTGAGTCAGGGCTTTTTTTTCGAAGTGCCGGGAGCTGAGGCAGGCAGGGCAGCCATTGCTGGGCCTGGGAGAGTGGGCGGAGGATGGGGCCTGTGTGATTCGGAGATTTGGCAGCAGCCAAATCTCTGAATCACATTCAGCTGAATCGATTCAGGACAGTGATTCGAATCGCTGTCCCCTGAATCAGCTAAATCTGAATCTGAAGCAAATACTAGCTGCTTTGCACAGGCCTAATAAGGACAGAAGTCAGGCTTCCTCCCTCCCCACCCTTGTCTTTGGGGCAGAGTAATTCATTCTATCACTTGTTTAGTATGATATTGAAAGTGAAAATAAAAAGGACCCCTTGTGAGTTTCTGAAAGCCCTCTCTGGCTTTTGACTCTGAGGATTGAAATAGTGGTTGCCTTTGCACCACCGTGAAAGTTTTTATGGTGGCACAAAGTGAAAATAGATAAATGTTCCTACCTTTTGTAGCACCACAAATGCCCAAGTTTGTGGCTGTGACTGAAGATAGTAATAATTTTGTCTTGCTTTATTGTGATAGATGTCTCCTTGCTTGTGGGGGAGTGCAGGCAGCCTGGGAACTGCCTGTGCTCTCCAACCACCTGCTCTGGGGCTTGAGGGCCCAATCCTGATCTGATTCCTGGGCAGAATTGGGCTCCTCAAGCCCTCTGAACACCTGCTCTGCTTTCCAGAGCACAGGTTGGCATGGGCCCTGTAAAGGTGGTGTGGGGTGGCATGGAAGCTGTGGAATTTCTCGAGTCTTGTACCTCCACATTGGGACCTGCGCGGGTTCCCATGCCACCCTGTGCTTCATGCCGGGGCACAGGTCAGCACTGGCCGTGGTGTGGAGGCAGTAGCACCAGGGATTCCCCAACTCCTGCGCCTCTGTGCTAGCCCATACTGGGACCTTTGGAGGCTCATGCCTGCATGTGAGGGGCACAGATTGGCACAGGATGTGTGCTAGTCCTAACAAAGAGGCACAGTGCAGCAAGAAATGCAGGGACCCCCCCACCAGGCAAGAGGAATACACCACACTTTGTCCCACATGAGGCTCTTGCCCCATGTAAGACAGCAGGTGAGGTGTTTTGCCCCCAAAAGTGGCTTAGCTGTGGTGGGACATGTCCCACCACATCTGATCTTCTGTTTGTTAATGGGTATTTGTACCCTGAGTTGCAATGAAAAAGCAGGAATTACAAACAAGTTGGAACCAGTAGGACCAGTAAGTAAGCAAGAGTATGCTAAGTCTACTTTGCTGGGGGGGAAAAGCATCTCACAGTGGCCAGCAGTATACAGTATCTTCTTGGAGACTCCTGTTTTTCAGACGTTTCAAACTACTGGTTTCAAGCCTTCTGGAAAAATCTTCTTAGATTGAAGCTAAGACAAAAACCAGAAAATTTACTTCATATGCAAATCGGCTTTTTAGAGAATCAATCCGTTCCACAAGCTAACACCTCTAAAATGTCTTCGGAATATATCTAAGAATCCTGTATTGAGACATAACTGTATAAAAGCTGCGAGGCGATGTTCTTAAAATCATAGCAGCTTTGATGCCAAATCCAACCAGGCTGCTAAAATACTGGACCATTTTAACTTCAGTGCTTAATAAAAGCTATGGATTCTGCTTATGGTGATCTGAAAATCAGGATCTTGCAACACTAAATCCCATTGCCAGAAATCAGCAAGCCATACATTGCTGGGGCCACAGGGTTAAACTAAGTAATATAGTACTTCAGAAAATAAGCAGATTTAGTGTGATTTAAAGCCAAGAGATTGGAACACTGTAGAAGATCTTAGGTCAACAAAGGATGAAATAATATTTTATCACTAATGAACTGACTCATGGTTATAAATCAGCAGTCTCACAGCCCTTTACTAGTTGGAATCAGAACTGCCCAATTGTGTCAGCAGCCCAGGTGAGTACTGGGACCATTTCTTTTAGTACAAAGATAGTACTTATGAAAAGAAGATTGGGCTCTTCTCCTGCCATAAAACTCTTGAGTAACCTTACTGCATGGCAGAGCAGTAGCCCGGAAGTCCAGAATGGTGCAGATATATTATAATCTCCTCCCCTCTTATGCACTAGCAAATACCAGACTTCAGGCGGATGGCTTTTGCTGTTGGCCAAACAATAAATGAAAGCATCTTCTAATACTAGAAAGAAACATAAAGTTATGACGTTCCTTTTCTCTGCATTAAAATACTATGCATGGCACAACTCAGATGGATGGTGTTGCAAAGAAATTTAATTCTTGTGCAGAAGAATAAAGACACATGAAAAATTACACGCATGCACGTGCACGAGTGCACATGCACACACATACATTGCCAGCAGCTGCAACAAAGGGAGTGCCCTGAGTGCTGGCACTTTCTCTGTGAGCATGAAGGATATGAAGCACAGGGCAAGAGGTCATGCGTAGGGAATGTTTAGTATGTCACTGAGATGGGTTATAATTGAGGGCCATATTCTGTGAGGTGCTTAGTACTCGGCTCAAATCCAGCTAGTCACTTGAACACATAAGTAGCCTATTCATTTCTATAGGATGCTTCCCATGCTTAAGGGCTTAGGGCTGGATCAGGGCCAGAGCAATCAGCACCTTGCTGGATCAAGCCCCAGAAGAGTCATTCAAACAAGTTATATCATAAGAAGTGGTATACCTTTGCAGCTCTGCTCTCTAAGCCATATTCAGGGCAAGGAGAGAGCTCGGCCAGAATACACATCTCTGAGCCTTTTTTCTGGTGCAGGGCAGCACAAACAGCCTCACCACCAAATGGGAGGAACGCTCAGCCAAGCCCATTCTCCAGCTAGTGCAGTTAGGCCAGGCCATTCCCCTAGGTTGCAGAATGGTGTCCTGCTTTGGCCGGGGTACATTACCCAGTGCAGATGGGTGCTGAAGGAGTTGGCTGATATGATTGCAGAGCTCCTGGCCATTATCTTTGAAAACTCATGGTGATCAGGAGAGGTCCTGGATGATTGGAAAAGAGAAAATATAGTGCCCATCTTTAAAAACACGAAGAAGGGATGTGCGAAATTTCACTGCTGGCTTTGTTTCGACTCATTTCAAGGTCGAAACAGCAAAATCAAAAGGAAACATATTGTTGAAACAGCCTCGAAACAAAATGAGGCAGGTTGAAATGTTTCGCTATGACATGGGTGCTTGTGCAACTGCTGCCTCTGATTAGGCAACAGGATTGAAGGTCCCCCATCACTTGCCACCACAGACCTGGGGGTAATAGTTGACCACAGTGTGAACATGAGCCAGCAATGCAATGCTGTAGCCAGGAGGGCCAACAATATCCTGGCATGCATCAATTGATGCATCTGCAGAACAACCAGCAAAACCATTGCAAACAAGTGATTCTCCTGCTCTACTCAGCTCTACTTGGCATTGGTGAGAGCACAGCTGGAGTACTGTGTCCAGTTCTGGGCTCCGCACTTCAACAAGGACATGGTAAAGCTTGAGAGAGTCCAGAGAAGAGCTACCCATATGATCAGAGACTTGCATGGCAAGCCAGATGAGGAAAGCCTGCAGCTTTGAACCTGCTGCGCCTTAACACATGCAGTGTCACCCATGTCACGAGTTTTGCTTGTCTGCAGCTTGAGGTACAGTTTCCCCCAAGCCCCCACACCTATCTCCTTGAAACTTGGCAGGTTTTGTGGCCTCAGCAGGGGTTAGCATGCCTGCAGTTTTGATCCCGCTGTAGCTTAACACATACACGTGACGTGAGTTGTGCTTTCAAGATTTTGGGTGCAGGTTCCCCGTACCCTCTACACCTATCTCCTTGAAGCTTGTCAGGCTTCATGCCCCCAGAAGGGGCTACCATTTCTGCAAGTTTCATTTAAATCAGGCCAGAAATGACAATGATATAGGCTGTTTCAACCTTCCCCATTATAGCCTATGGGCGAAACGGTGAAACAGCATCAAAACTGTTTCGACGAAATGGGATGGAACATCTGTTTCGAATCGAAACAAAATTTTAAAGGAAATGTTGTTCCATTGAAACATCAAAACGCTGGTCGAAATGGAACGCTGCCATTTCACACAGCCCTGCTACACACCAGTCATCCTCACCTCAGTCCCTGGAAAAAATCATGGAGCAGGTCCTTAAGGAATCCATTTCTAAGCACCTGGAGAAGAAGAAGGTGGTTAGGAACAGTCAGCATGGATCTACCAAGAGAAAGTCATATCTGACCAACCTAATTGCTTTCTGCAATGAGATGAGTGACTCTGGGGATGTGGGGAGACCAGTGGATGAGATATACCTTGACTTTAGCAAGGCTTTTGAAATGGTCTCCCACAACATTCTCACAAGCAAGCTAAAAAAATATGGGTTGGATGAATGGACTGTAAGGTGGATAGAAAACTGACTGGAGCATCAGGCTTAGAGGGTAATAATGAATGGCTCAATGTCTAGTTGGCAGCAGCTATCAAGTGAAGTGCCCCAGGGGTCAGTCCTGCAGCCAGTTTTGTTCCATATCTTCATCGATGATGCAGCAGATGGGATAGAGTGCACCCTCAGCAAGTTTGCAGATGACATCAAGCTGAAAGGAGTAGTAGATATGCTGGAGGGTGGGGCTAAGATTCAGAGAGACCGAAAGAAAGGAGGTTCAACCAAAAGAAATCCCATGTGCTTCAATAACAAGAAGTATAAAATCCTTCACTTAGGATGGAAAAATCCCATGCACCAGTACAGGTTGAAGACCCACTGGCTAAGCAGTAGCTCTGCAGAAAGGGACCTGAGGGTTCTCTTAACAGTGGAAATTAAGCTGAATATGAACCAGCAGCATGCCCTTGTTGCCAAGAAGGCTAACGACATACTGGCTGCATTGGTAGAAGTGTTACCAGCAGATTGAGGGAAATGATTATTTCCCTCCATTCAGCACTGGTGAAGTCACATCTGGAATACTGTGTCCAGTTTTGGGCCCCCCACTACAGAAAGGACATGGA
Source organism: Crocodylus siamensis (assembly GCF_052110815.1). Taxonomy (NCBI): domain Eukaryota; kingdom Metazoa; phylum Chordata; order Crocodylia; family Crocodylidae; genus Crocodylus; species Crocodylus siamensis. The sequence continues at coordinate 14,322,965 of NC_143406.1, forward strand.
CGAATTGGAGAGAGTCCAATGGAGGGCAACAAAAATGGTTAGGGGGCTGGGGCACATGACTTACGAAGGAGAGGCTGTGGGAACTGGGCATATTTAGTCTGGAAAAGAGAAGACTGAGGGAGTTTAATAGCAGCCCTCAACTACCTGAAGGGGGTCCAAGGAGGATGGAGCTGGACTGTTCTTAGTGGTAGTAGATTACTGATCAAGGAGCAATGGGCTCAAGTTGCAGCTAGGGAAGTTTAGGTTAGATATTAGGAAAAACTGTCTCACTAGGAAGGTAGTAAAGCACTGGAACAAGTTACCGAGAGTGGTGGTGGAAGCTCCATCCTTGGAGATGTTTAAGACCTGGCTAGACAAAGCCTTGCCTGGGATGATCTAGTTGGGGCTGGTCCTGCTTCGAGCAGGAGGTTGGACTAGATGGCTAACCTGGCATCTCTTCCAACCTTAATTTTCTATGATTCTACAATATCCCATGCCAGGGTACATTTCTGCTCTAGTCTACAATGGAGATGCCTTCCCCGACATGACCTTTCTCACTAATACAGCAGATGGTTGTTAGTTTTAAAATAACTGTAACAAAATGATCACGTGTTTGTTGATTGACTGGTTGTAAGAGATAATCCCTCTCTTGAGAATTACCCAGTATTGGGCCAGGCTCTCCATTAAATAGGAACAACACTAGAACTTAATTGACCAGAGCCTACATGATGCTCTTCCACCATGGAGCTGTCTGCCCGTGTAGGATCCAACATGACTGAAATACTGTCATGGGCCCAGGATTCTGTTCGGCAGCTTAAGGATGTAGGATGTGGGGGTTGGTTTGTCACTGCATTTTCAAAACGTTTGCTTTGCTGATGTTCCTGACACCTGCAGTCGAAAAGTATTTAGAAGATTCCTATTTTATCTGTCAGCAAGGGTTCTGTCCTTTCTTTAGCATGCGACTATGCTGCCTTTGATGAAAGGCATGTGCCACATAAAAGTGAAGTAGTAGTATTATGGCTAATGTAGTCAAGCATACAGTGCCTTTGTACATTGTTGTGAAGAACACTATATCTAGTACGTGTAAGTTGCTGTGGTGATTTTTTTTTTTTTTTTTTTTTTTTGTAATTTAGGTAACAACAGCAAGCAGCTGCTTAGGATTCAGTCCAAGAAAACTTACATGCTTAACTGTAAGCATATGCTTAAGTCACATTGACTTCTGCAGTGTTGAAATGTGATGCTTTTGTTTATCAGTGTCTCCGTTAGCTAAGAGCCAGTGATGATGATAAAGAAAAATAATTGAGAGGAAGCATGATTCGCTGCATGCCAACTCTATTCTCCTCTTTTGAACAAATTCTACTCTCAATTACAGTCGTGTAAATCTGGCCTAATTTCAATAAAGCCAGGATTCCCAGTGACATTATAGAGTAGGGCTTGGCTTATCAAATAACTTTTTCACCTCAGAGCTTGCTGAGCCCATCAAACCATGCCTATTTTTTTTTTAAATGACAGTTTATCTGAGCTCACGGAATGAATGGATAACATTACTATTTACATAAGCTCATTGTGATCTGTCTCGGTAATGTAATCAAATTAGGGTTAACTGCAGCTGGAGAATGCCAGCTTGTAAACTGTTTTTCAAAAAGAATCACATGGTGTTACTTGACATGTTTAGTATACATTCGGGAGGCTTTGCAAAAATTATAGCACATCCCTAACTAATGTAACAGTCAGGGATTCTGCTGCCACCAGTTCTCTAAATCCAGGGAATGAAATCCAAAGAGGTTCATCAACAATTGGAGGAGATACTTCCCACCAGATTCCTAAAACAAAAGTTTCACTGACATGGCTGCTGCTGACATGTTGTCTTTCTTTTGGCTAAAAACAACATATCAGTTGAAAGAAGGAGCATATGGTGTAAATTTTGAGTACATTTAAGAACATCTGTGTTAATGGCAGAATCCAAGCCCACTGAGCATGTCAAGCCTTACACTTAGTATTATGGCATTCACGTGAGACAAAGTGCAGCCTGAGCTAGAATTACCTAATGGATAGCTTTTCAAAGTGTTTTTGTTATTCTTATTAATAAACATCACTTATGAGGCTTTCTTTTTCCCCCCTCTTATTGAATGTCTTATTTTTTGTTTGTTTCCCTGTAGCGCATACATCAAGGTCCACTCTTGGAGTGAACGTTTAGTGAGTTGACATGGCCTATCCCTAAGTGGTTGCGCAGCTTAGACAAAGGAAGTCTTGTAACTAGAACTGGTCAGTATTTCCTGAGAAACTCCAAACCATGAGGAAAACTAGAAATTTCCTGCAGAAAGGAAATTCTGACCCCCTCCTTCTTCCCCTCTCCCTCCCCCATCCCACCTCCCTACATAAACATTTTGGAAAGGCCAGTATATCTTTCTGCATAACCTTTGCAAAACAAAAGGTACTACCTGGCCTCCTGACACCTACCCAGACTGTTCTGGAGGAACTAGGAGTAATTAAGGGAGTCTGCCGAAGTCCAGGAAGTTCCCTGCCATAGACTGAGGAACTGCAAAGCCCTAAGTGTCCATAGTTAATATTGAGCTTCTTCACTTGATGTTATCAATGTGTCCCAAATGCAAATCAGTGCTCCTACCATAGGTGTATTGTAGGGCTGTGCGAAGCTTCGGTCCCTGATTAGATTCAGCTAGATTCAGTGGCTGAATCTCTGAATCCGAATCAAAGCAGAGGACCCTTT